>NC_138131.1:70383558-71004004 GCF_964188305.1 Podarcis bocagei
ATTATGTGGGAATCTCAAGGTACTTTACAACTATCTCAAAAAATAGGCAAACATTGAAATGCAGCAGAATAAACAGGCCTACAGTAAAGAAAATATCCCTCAAAGCCCATATTGGCTGGCAGCAGCATCCCCCCAAGTCCATGATGGATAAACACTTTCCCCACATGGAGCAGAAGTGCACCCAGGTTGGCAAAGGCCTCCTTTCTAGAAGGGGGAGCAGAGGCTGCCCCCACCCACTGCTCTCTTCTCCCAGGCATCTGAAGAGACAAACGGCTCCCCTTCTCTACCTGTGTGCCACAAGCCTGAATTGCAAGACAGTTCCCACTTTGGGGCAACAGGGAACAGACATGCAGAGGACGAGTTCTGAGGCTCCCCCAACAAAGCCATTTCCCTGGGCCCACCTGCCAGCCTGCTGCTGGCTGGCTGCCCACCCACAGGAAAACGGCACGTTTCTCCCCACCAACAGGACATAACAAGAAGATGGGCAGTATAACATAGGACTTCCTAACTTGTGAGTTCTGATGAGCCGCTGCTGCTTCCCCAGTTTAAAGGATGGCGGCTCAGCTGAGCCATTAAGCTAGGAGGAGGAAAAGGACCGACCCCGGGATGGGCTGTCTGCCTTCCTGTTGCCTTCCACCTCACGACATCCTTCCCCAGCCTGGTGCACTCCAGGTGTTCTGGGGCTCCATCTCTCACCAGGCCCAGGCGGTATGGCCAGGGGTCAGGGATGGGGGCAGTTGTCCAAACCAGCTGGAGAGACTCAAGGAGGGCATTACAGCCTCAAAGCCCTTTCCCTACCTCTCAATCTGGACTTACCTGGCCTTGCCCCTGGCCGCCTTTCGCCAGATCAGCTGTGCTCGGAGCTGGGACAGACCCCTCTGGAGACTTAGAGGTAGAGGAAACAGCCTGGGACCCCGCAAAGGTGATCACACTTTTCCTACTCCCAGACTGCAGGCTAGAGAACGTCGCTGCACGCTGGTGACCCATTCCCTGGGTGGTGCACTGGGAAGAAGAAACCTCATCCAGAGATGGGAGGGAAGCACTTTGGCCAGTGCCATGGGGCCTTTCTTCGGAAAGCTGCTCGGGGACCTGCAATGAAGCACTGCCCAAGGAGGAGGAAATGTGGGAGGCCTGCTGGGAAGGCTGCTGGGACCCCGACTCTTCCTGGCTAAGGGAAGCAGCTCTTCCAGTGGTATCTCTGGAAACAGAGGGCATCAAGGTGAGCTGGCGATGAGAAGGCTCAGCCAGGTGGCAGCCGGAGGTCTCTGGGGTCGCACCCAGGGATGCGTTGGGCGAACTTTTCTTCTCCATTCTGTGGACACGAAGGCAAGTCTTCTGACCAGTGTACCAGCTGGTTTCAAAGGCTATTTTTTATGAAAGCTTGAAAAACAAAGAAAACACAATATACAGAAATCAGTGTCAGATATCAAGCATTTTGAAAACATAAAAATGAAAAGAAACAGAAGACGAAAAGCTTTCTTCTTTGTTGCAAAGTAATTCCCAAGAATTACTAGCGGGAAGGTAAACGGCGTTCCGTGTGCTGCGCTGGCTCGCCAGATGCAGCTTTGTCACGCTGGCCACGTGACCCGGAAGTGTCTCCGGACAGCGCTGGCCCTCGGCCTCTTAAGTGAGATGGGCGCACAAACCCCAGAGTTTGTCAAGACTGGCCCGTTCGGGCAGGGGTACCTTTACCTTTATCTAATTCCCAAGAATAAGCCCAGAGTAGATAGGCCTTTTGACTCCTGGGGAAATCATCGGCAATTTCATGCCAAATGCAGCAGAGGAAAGGAGCACAGGAGCTGCTATGAAACAGACGATCCTCAAATCACAGCTGTTTGATACAGGGATGGAATCAATCCCTTTGCTTCAGTAGAAACCTCAAGGGTCGTAGGTTGTGGATAAATGAACTGGATGGTGTTACAAAGGATCTCAAAATGAAACACTGTTTTTCGATTTGAAAACTGTTGAATGATCTTTACCTATCCTGGGAACAGTACACCGCAGTGGTGGGCAGTTCCACAGACCCTCCTCCTCTGCTCAAAATGCATACAGACCCATCTTTGCGCGGGGAAGATCCAGACAAAAGGAGTCTGTTTTCAAACTACCCGCGGAGGGGTTTAGAGGGCTCCATCCTCTTGCCTCCCCCGCCCCCCCCCCCGATCACAGTTTCACTCCGGAAGGCGTCTCAGACCTGGGTGGAGCAGCCACAAATGACAGGCAAAGAGACAAGGTCCTGCCCAGATTCAGGCTTCCTCATGATCGTGTGGAATCTGTACACGGACTTCCGGTTTGGATCGCGGACGGCGAGGAAGCCCGGAAAGCCTCGTAAAGGGCTTTCTGAGCAGCTCGGAGGCTTGGGGGAGCCGCAAAGGCACTGCGCCCCCCAAAAATCCCAGGGGGGAAACCCTGGGGGATAGGCTTCCCGGCAGCGTGGGAGCGGCTTTTGCACAGCTTGGAGCTTTTTCGCTACAGCGGAAAGACGCCCAGGGTGGAGCCGCAAGCGCAAGAACGGGAGAGCAACGACTCCGTGCTGTAATGCCTCTAGCTTCTGCCGAGAAGTGCGACAAACCTTCGTCAGATAAGAAAGGATTCCTCAATGTGTGAGATGTCGGGATATTCAGAGAAATTGGAACTTAAGTTGAGTGAATCCGGGTTGCTTTAGGATTTATAAAAGGAACACACCCGACGGTGAGCTGAAAATGGCGCAGGCAACTACATCGCAGACAGCTTAAAAGGGTAAAATTTACAAAACGGACGGACTGAGTGAGTAATGAATGTTGTGGCAACTTTGGACAACAGGAAACAATTATTGGTTATAAAGTTGGCCCAAATTGGAGATACAAAGTGACAATAGAAGGTGCTATAAAGTTGGCCCAAATTGGAGATACAAAGTGACAATAGAAGGTGCTAGTTGGAAGAGAAGCTTGTTGGATGGGTTTTTCTTTTTTAACTTTCGGCAAACGTACAGTTTAAGTTGCAAAGAGACTTTGGATATTAAAGTTGAGAGAAGGAGACTAAAAAGCGGTATAGAGAGATAAGGAGATAAAGGAGGACACTTTTACAGGAGCTCCAAGAGAGGAACGGAGGAATTAAATAAAGCGAAAAGTGATATATGCTAAAGGGATTCGTGTGCTGGGGTTCCACTCCCCCCGCTTATTTCCTCCATAATTGGACTTACTCAGCCTTCATAGCATTAAGCCACCTGCTGGCTCTCCCCTCTCCTCCCCTTTGTCTTCCCTGCCCTTCATTTCTATACTCTCTTTATTACATTTAATTAATGCAATGGACAGTTTGGTGACTCCTTTTCTTGTCTGATTTTCCCTTTGTTGAGGAAATAGAACTGGAAGGTAAACTCAAAGAACGGTCTGGTTGCTTAAACTGGAGGAAAAACAGTCTTCTAACATGATAATACTGGTTAAACTGCTAATTTAAAACTGTCCCTCACCTTAATAGGTATATTGACTCTCACCTCATTGGAACGAACTTAATAGTTTCAAATGTTTATTATTTGTTTAAGTGGATTATTATAACAACGGATTAAGCACTTCTTCTGAGAGCCATCATTAAGATTTACACCACCTCTTTTCTACACGGGATTAGGCCAGCAAGTGGCTGAAGTTTGGAGGAAATAAGCCAGATTGATTAGAATGAAATAAGGAGTATAAACAAACCTTGGAAGATTTTTTGAGACAAAGGGAAGCGTGCTGGACTCCATGTTTGTTTTTCTTGGAACTCATGGCAACTTTGGCCTCTCCGTTGCCATAGGAGAAGGAATGCAAGGGAAGGATATAGACAAATAGTAGCGGTCCTGAAAAGAAATAGGATACGTTACAGATGGGAATTTCCTGAAGGAATCACCTTCTTTTTTAAGGACAAGAAATTTAAGCTGACAGACCAACAGGAGGTTGAAAAATTTATGAGGAGATATGAGAAGGAACTTGGCAAGGTTGAAGACAGAACAAGAGATAGAGAAGGAGGGGGAGAGATAGAGAAGGAAGAGATAGAGAAGGAAACCCGGCATCGACTTCCGGTTCCGGACGCGAGCAGTGAGGAAGCACAGAAAGCCAGCTCTCGGCTTTCTGGGCGCTGTGGGAGCGTGGGGAAGACGCAAGGGCGCAGCGTACCCCGAAACCTCAGGGGGGGAACCCTTGGGGGAGAGGCCACCTGCAGTGCGGACGCGGTCGTCCTACCTCCTCTGGGAAGGACAGAGAGAGCGCGAGAGAACGGCGACCGCTGGCGCAAATTGGGAAGTGCCGATTCCACAGCGAAACGCCCAGAGCTTCAACTGCGAACAGCGTTGGAACTCCTTTGAGATTAGAACGGGGTCTCCGGCGTATGAAGAGGTTTTTTTCTCCTGTTTGAAGTGCTTACTAGTTAAGCGCGCAGCTGACGCGAAGCCAGGAGACGCCCAGGTTTTTTCTTTTTGTTTGTTTACTTTTGGGATTTCCCTCGGCAGCGGAGGCAAGATGGCGCAGAAGGGGAGTTGCAGGAGTGAGGAGGTTAGTGAATAGTCTGACTGAGTGAGTGAGAGCCGAACTGATAATAAACACAGACTACAATGATTTTCATTGACTTTATTAAACAAGTATAACGCCAATTCTGGGGTATAAACTGTGACTAACGCTTTTTCAAGCCTTCCGGAGAGGTTTCGCCTCGGCTACGTCGTTGAACCTCCTTGATTTTCTAAAGCTATCCACTTCCCTTGAGGATATTTATTTAGATAAGTTGGTAAGAACACGACAAGGGAGGTGCGGCAGGGGTCTGATATCCGGTTTGCGACCTGAGGTACATTAAAGACGCCCCACGCAGTGACACTAACAGCTGGCCAGGGTGCTATTCTAAGCAGCTGGCTTTTGGCGGAGGAAACTGGACACGGAGTTAACCAACGGTACAGAGCCCTTTTCACGACTGGGCCTGAGCTGTGAGGGGGTGAAGAGGGAGATTGTAACCCCGAGTGGGAGCCTAAACTGCAACCGGGACTGCAACGGTGACCACCACCGGGACTGCAACTTCTTGGTGAGAGGAGACTATAGTGCGTAAAGTGCTTAAAGTGCCTGAAGTTCTTGAGGTGTTGGAATTTCCTGAAGTTCCTGAAGTGTCGGGTGTAAACCAATTAGGACTAAATTTGATTGTATTGGACAAGAAGTGGTGTAGGACAACTACGTGCTTAAGAGTCATCCCATCCTCCCTCTGCCCTTCACCCTTTCTCCCCTCCACCCTCCTACTGGGTGCTGAGCGTGACGCAGGTGAGGGTTGGTAAAGGATTTGGAGAGGACTGAGAGAATTAAAAGAAAAGGTCAAGGCCCGGAGCGGACTAATTGATGCTTTTGGACTGATACCTTCCCCAGGGTTTTTTAAAGAGTACACCGTGGAACTGCTGCCCTCCCGGGGTTTATATGTGTTTGTAGGGGTATATGATGTAGTTAGACCAGATATAATATATATTACCCCCGGTGGGCGCTCTTTGAGAGGAAAGGAGGAAAGGCTAGGACTATAGAACAAAAAAAGGATTATAAGAAGAAATTAACGGTGAAGAAAGGGGGAGTGTTACAAATAATGATGGGGAAGGAGGGGAAGGACTTAAAGAAAGCGGGTGGGACTCCAGGGGAAAGAAAGACATCGCGTCAAGAGGAGATTAAAGATCTAGATAGCTTATGGATTAAAATAAAGGAAGAATTTAAACAAAACGAAACATATATGGAAAATAAGCTAGGGGATATGCAAGACCTGATTGACAAAAAAATAGAGGAAGCAGTAGGAGAGCTCTCATCCAAAATTCAAGATTTGTCAGTAAAATCTAAGATAATTGAGGAATCTAACAAGAAATTACAGAAAGAAATGAGAGAACAGAAAAAGGAAACAGGGAGGATGAGGGAAGAGTTGGGTGAATTAAATAAAGCACAGGATAAGATTTGGGACAACCTCGCCATGGCCGACATGCGACAAAAGCAGCTTCACTTAAAATTTAGAGGTGTGGCAGAAGAAAGAAATGAGGATGTTAGAAAGAAAATGATTAAGGAGCTCTCTAAATGGCTGGGTTTGGAAGAAGAAGAGATAGCTTCAACGATAGATAATGCATTTAGAATGTCTAGACCACAACACCTAAAAATCAACAAATTTTTGGGAGACTGTCTGGTGATATTCAACTCCTTAGAAATGAGAAATCTAATTCTAAGGACGAGTTACCGTAACAAACTTAGAATCGAAGGCAGGCCCATTATTATCTACAAAGAGATTCCAATTAGGTTATTAAGAAAAAGAGAGGGCTATAGACAAGTGGTTGCTGTCTTAAAGAGAAACGGAATACAATTTAGGTGGGAGTTCCCTGAGGGGATTACTTTCTTCTACAAAGATAAGAAATTCAAACTAACGGACATACAGGAAACAGAGAAGTTTTTGAGAAGATATGAAAAAGAGCTAGGAAGGACAGAATATAGAGTACGAAGCAAAGAAGAGGTGAAAGGGAATGGTCGGGAAAAGGAAGAGGAGAGGGAGGGGAGCGCGAAAGACCAAGGAGAGAGGGGGTTAAACTCAGGAGACGAAGATGAAGAAGCCGCAGTGGGAGAAGGGGCGGTCGAAGAGGAGGGGCTCCTAGGAAACAAAGGCGCCGGTTTTTAACTCGAGTTTTGATTTGAGGTAAAGTAGTTGGAGAACTAAGACAACACTGGACACTTTAAAATTTTTATCATGGAACGTGAACGGGTTGAATGAGAAAGTTAAAAGGAATAAAATTCAAAAAGCTTTGAGAAATAAGAAATGTGATGTAATCTGTTTTCAGGAAACCCATATTGCAAAGAGACATAGACATATTTTGGTGAATAAAAAACTGGGAGTAGAATTTATAAACTCGGATGTAAACAAAAAAAAAGGAGTGGTAATATACGCCAAAGAAAGGTGGGAACCAACACAAATTTGTAAAGACGAGGAAGGTAGAATACTAGGTATTCAATTAAATTTCCGAGGGGAAATAATTAATGTAGTGTCGGTATACGCACCAAATACAAAAAGAACAGAGTTCTTTGAAAAACTTGAAAGCATGCTGATGGAATTGGAACCTTATAAGTTAATTTTATTGGGAGACTGGAACGGGGTTCCAACACCGAGCCTGGATAGAAGTGAGAACCAGAGGAATGCAAATAGGGGGAAGCTCCCTAACTCATTTAATGAGTTAGTGGAAAATTTAGATCTAACTGACATCTGGAGGCACCGAAACCCCACCACTAAACAGTTCACTCATTATTCAGAGCCACACCAGAGCTGGGGCAGGATCGACCAGATATGGGTGACTAGGGCTATGGTATGGAGAGTTAAGAGATGTGAGATACTACCCAGGACCCTGTCAGATCACTGCCCCCTGACCCTGGAAATAAAAAACGAATTGAAAGGGCAGCCCAGGTGGAGGATGAATGAATATTTATTTGAGAATGAGGAAGTATTGGACATGGCCAAAAAAACCTTGAGAGAGTATCTGGAGACAAACTTGAATAGAGACACCCCAATAGAGTTGGTATGGGATGCCGGTAAGGCTGTCCTAAGGGTCTTTTTAATACAGCAAAATAGCTATAGAAAGAAGTTAAGGGAGAAAAAGAAGGAAGGCATTTTGGCCCAATTGAGGGACTATGAAAGGAAACTGGCTCTTAATCCGACAGATGAAATGACTAATCAAGCGGCGAGGGTGCTGCAGTCCCAATACTCAGCTATTTTGAATCAAGAGGTAGAACAGAAAATTAAATTTACAAGACAGAAATATTTCGAGTCGGCCAATAAAATGGGGAAGTTACTTGCATGGCAGCTTAGGAAAAGAAAGAAACAAAATGCGATTAATAAACTTATTGTAGATGAGAGGGTGATAGAAGACCCAGAGGAAATTGAAAACAGGTTTGTTACTTTTTTTGAAAAGCTGTATGAAAAAGGAGAAGAGTGCAGTGCAGAAATAGAGAACTATTTAGACCAAGAAGAAAGAAAATTTTTTACAGAAGAGGATTGTATACAATTAAACAACGTGGTGTCTGTAAAAGAGGTCCGGGACGCTATTAATAAGATGAAGAACGGGAAGTCCCCTGGTCCGGACGGTCTGCCTGCAATATACTATAAAAAATTGGTAGACTTGTTAGCGCCGGCATTAACGGAGGTAATAAATAATACTCTTTAAGAAGGGAGGATACCCAGCTCCTGGAAGGAGACGTACATTACGTTAGTCCCCAAGACTGAAAACGAAAAGACAGATATAAAAAACTATAGGCCAATTTCACTCTTAAATTGTGACTACAAGATTTTTGCAGATATCATGGCAGGCAGACTTAAAAAATTATTAAATAGATACATACATAGAGATCAAGTGGGATTCCTTCCAGGTAGGCAATTGAGGGATAACGTCCGGCATGTACTAGACATTATGGAGTATTTGGAGGCAAGACCAGATGTGCCAGCGGCCCTTATTTTTGTTGATGCAGAAAAAGCTTTCGACCGTGTTTCCTGGGAATTTCTGCTACAAAATCTTGACAAGGTGGGAATAGGGGGCCCCTATCTGAAGGGCATCAAGGCGATCTATACAGAGCAGCAGGCTAGGCTGATTATTAATAATAATTTGACTAAATACTTTCCGATTATGAAAGGTACAAGGCAGGGTTGTCCTCTGTCACCTTTATTGTTTATTTTGGTGTTGGAAACAGCCGCAAATAAAATAAGAGCGACCCCGAACATCAGGGGATTAAGAATTGGAGAGAAAGAATACAAATTAAAAGCTTACGCTGACGATTTGGTCTTTTTTTTTGAGAACCCAATTGAAAGCACTAGCAGAGCGATAGAACTCTTGGAAGAGTTCGGTAAATTATCCGGATTCAAGTTAAATAGGGGAAAAACCAAAATATTGACAAAGAACTTGACAGCACAGGAGAGATTACAGCTGGAACAACAGGTGGATATTAAAGTAGTAAATAAAGTGAAATATTTGGGAATTTGGTTGTCTCCAAAGAATATTAACTTGGTAGAGGATAATTATAATAAATTGTGGAAGGAAATTAAGAAAGATATGGACACCTGGCGTAGACTGAATTTATCTTGGACCGGGAGGATGGCATCGATTAAGATGTGTATCCTCCCGAGATTGTTATTCCTGTTCCAGAACCTACCAGTTATAAAAGGTACCACCTGCTTTAAAAATTGGCAAAGGACTTTGACCAAATATATTTGGCAGGAGAAGAAACCTAGGGTGAAACTCAAATATTTGACGGACTCCAGGGAAAGAGGGGGCTTTGGTGTTCCAAATTTGAGGCTTTACTATGAGGCGGCATGCCTACTTTGGATAAAAGAATGGGCCACCCTGAAAGATACTGATTTATTAGACCTGGAAGGATTTGATTTAAGATTTGGGTGGCATGCCTACCTCTGGCAGGGAAAAGATAAAGTCCATAGAGGTTTTTATAATCATATAGTTAGAGGATCACTCTTAGAAGTTTGGAACAGGAAGAAAAATGTGATTGAACAAAGTACCCCTTGGTGGCTCTCACCTGTGGACATCATCAAAATAAAGAAACTAAATATGATAGGTAAAAGGTGGACGTATGAGGACCTATTAATTAAATCAGAAGAAGGGTGGAGATTAAGATCGCAGGATGAACTGAAAGAGAAAATTAAGGATTGGTTTCACCTGCACCAAGTTAGTGCACTATGGAGGGAGCATAAGAGAATAGGTATGGGAGAAAATAAATCTAGATTTCAAGTGGAGATTATGGAGAGTAATAACAAACTATTATCTAAAATGTATAGGCAACTGCTGGAAAGTGAAAATAAGGAAGAGTTGATTAAAGAGGTAATGATTAAATGGAACAAAGATCTAGGATATGAGCTAGGCTATGACAAATGGCAAATTTTGTGGAAGAAGGGCATGAGATTTACTGTGTGTGCTGACTTACGTGAGAATCTTTATAAGATGATGTACCGTTGGTACCTGACCCCGGCCAGACTAGGGAGAATGTATAGAACAGCAGATAACAATTGCTGGAGGTGTAAAGATAAGGTGGGGACCTTCCTTCATATTTGGTGGACCTGTGAGGAAGTGAAGGGTTTCTGGGGACAAATTTACGAGGAGCTAAAGAAAATTTTGAAGTAC
This sequence comes from Podarcis bocagei, assembly GCF_964188305.1. Taxonomy (NCBI): domain Eukaryota; kingdom Metazoa; phylum Chordata; class Lepidosauria; order Squamata; family Lacertidae; genus Podarcis; species Podarcis bocagei. Next base: position 70,393,670 of record NC_138131.1, read on the forward strand.
AATTTTCCCAAGAAACCGGAAGCGTTCCTCTTAGGGATGATTGGGGAGGAAATAAAAAAGATGGATCAGACCTTCTTCCAGTACGCCACCACTGCTGCGAGGATTCTAATAGCAAAGAAATGGAAATCCCCCGAAATACCAACAATGAGAGAGTGGCAGGTGAAATTGTATCAATATTTGGAATTGGCGAGACTTACACAATATATTAGGCGGGATAACCCCATCAAAAAGATAGAAGACTGGTCCAAATTTTTAAGTTACCTTGAGACCAACTTGGGAATTAACAATTTAACAGTAGACGATGTTTAACTCCTACGACATGTAAAGATAAACGAAAATAACTGCAGAAGATTTATGTAGAATACTTAATCCAAAGCTGAGGCTAATGGAAGTCAAATGTGTGTAAGGGTGTGATTGGAATTTTCTTCTTTGTTGTGTTTTTCTTTTTTTCTTTTAGGTGTATGTGTTTTATCTTGTTGTTTGTTTCGTGTTTTTTTTACTATATAACTTTCTTCTTTGTATGTGTAAGTCTATGTGTCTATAATAAAGTTTATTAAAAAAAAAAAGAGAAGGAGGGGGAGGGGAGAGGCTGCGGGGGCGAGGGGAGGGGGGCGAGGGGGGGAGAATGAAGAAGGACTAGAGAGCGGAGAAGAAGCGGAAGAAGAAGGTTAGAAAGAGAACGAGGAGCAATTAGAAGTTAGTTTTATTAATGTCTTTGAAGTTTTTGTCTTGGAATGTAAATGGTGTAAATGAAAAATCCAAAAGGAATAAAATAACGAAAGTTTTTGAGGAACAAAAATTATGACGTGATATGCTGCCAAGAGACTCATATAGCTAAAAAACATAAACATGTATTGATTAACAAAAAGCTGGGGGTGGAATTTATTAATTCAGATGTCAGCAAAAAAAGAGGGCTGGTGATTTATGTTAAAGAGAAATGGGAACCGACGTTAATATGTAAGGATGAGGAGGGAAGAATTTTGGGAGTTCAAATTAATCATCAAGGAGAAAAATTTAATGTAATAACGGTTTATGCCCCCAACACAAAAAAAGCAGAATTCTATAAAAAATTGGAACAAATGTTGCTAGAATTAGAGAATCATAAGTTAATTTTATTAGGGGACTTAAATGGAGTCCCTGACCCAGGAATGGATAGGAGTGAAAAAAGGAGAAAAACGAACCAAGGGAAACTTCCAAAATCCTTTAAAGACTTACAGGAAAACCTAGATCTGATTGACATTTGGAGGTATAAAAACCCAATAACAAAACAATTTACACACTTTTCAGAATCACATCAAAGTTGGGGAAGAATCGACCAGATTTGGACCTCAAGAGAACTTTCATTAAGAACAAGGAAGTGTGAGATAGAACCCAGAACACTGAAAGAGTATTTTGAGTGGAATTTAAACAAAGAAACCAAAATTGATATAGTCTGGGAAGCAAGTAAGGCAGTCCTTAGGGGATTTCTGATTCAACAGAATAGTTATAGAAGGAAGTTAAGAGAATCAAAAAAGGAAGAAATAGTGAAACAACTGAAAGAGTGTGAGGAAAAACTAATAACAAATCCCGAGGATGAAAAAATGAAACAAATATCTAAAGTGCTGCAAACTCAATACTCAATATTAATAGGGCAAGAGGTAGAATGGAGGATAAAATCAATGAAACAAAAATACTTTGAGTCTGCAAATAAGACGGGGAAATTGCTGGCATGGCAGCTAAGGAAAAGGAAAAAACAAATGGTGATTAATAAGATCAAAACAGAGGAATATATAATAGAAGACCCAAAGGAAATAAAGGGAAAGTTTCTCCAGTTTTATGAAACCCTGTACAAAAGAAAGGAGGATGAAGATATAGCAGAAATAGGAAGATATTTGGAGAAAAATGGGAGTGAGAGGCTAACAGAAGACGAAATACTCCATCTAAATAAACCAATAATGACGGATGAGGTTAAGGAAGCTATTAAAAAAATGAAACCAGGGAAAGCCCCAGGTCCAGACGGTCTGTCGCAAAAATATTATAAGGTCTTGGAGGAATATGTAACACCTGTTCTATGTGATGTTGTCAGAGCTGCTTGAAGATCCTAGCTCACAGAGGATCACGCTAGCCAGCGATCATTAAGTAAAAGTCTTTATTGAATTGCAGTTTCCATTCTCACACTGCTGCGCGCAACTCTACGTCTAGTAGCTAGATCGGCGAAGCTCCGTCTGAGTCTCCGCCCCTTGTGCACCAACTTAATATCCTAGCCCTGCTCCACCTTTTCCGCCTGACTGTCCTCCTCTGGGTCCCTCTACCCCCCGGGGTTTCTTCCTTCCTGGATTCTTCTGACGCTGACCCGGACCCTCCTGCCTCCTTGCGCCGGGCTTTAGGACCTGGTTCCCTTTCCGGGCTGCTTACTGCGCCGCCTTCCTCTGCATTTGAACTTGGCGCGCGCGCCCAACCTTCCACTTTCCTCTTAACCGTTTCTTCACTCCCCGATGGAGGTGTGGCCACTCCTGACTCATGCCCTCCCTCCTGTGGTGAGCTGCCAGCGCTTGCCCCCTGGCTCCCTTCTTCTTCCCTGCTCCCTGGCGGTGACGCTGGTCCCGATTTCCAACTGCTCTCCCCTGAGTCCCCTCTGGCTCTATCTTCCTGGGGTGCCCCCCTAGACTCCCCCCTTGCCCTGGCCACTGGTGCTCCTTTCTGTGAATCCTCTGATTCACTGGAAAGACTAGGAGATCTCGGGTCGTCGTCATCACTCATCTTTTCTTCTGCCTCCTCCCCTTCGCTCTCTGTTTCCTCCCTTGGCCTTGCCTCTGCTCCTAAATCCCTGACATCCATCCCCCCCTCGAAGCCCCCCATTCCCCCCTCCCCTCCTTCCGGTGCTGGAGCTGGGTGCTGCTGTTGCAAAGGGACGAACGTCGGATATCGTTCGCTTCCCGTGGCGGGCCTCCATCTGAAGTCTCGCGGGTCTCCCTCCCTGCTCTCGTCGACGACGGTCACCTCCGCTTCCATCTCTGTGCCGCCGTGCTCGAAACCAGGGTCGTCCCCGAAAACGTCCATGTCCGTTTCTCCCTCACTTCCTCCTGGCGGCGTTGCTCGTCCTGGGCCTTCCAGCCACCTTCTGCGGAACTGCTCCTCTGGTCTATCGTCCCACCAATACGAGGGTTCTGATGCAGATCCCGAGGGTGACCCCTCCGGGGAACGGACGTCTTGTGTCGGGTCCTCTTCCGAGTCGAACCCCCGGAAAGTGCTGGCCGAAAGCGTGGGCGTGAAAAGCCAGTCGTCGAAAAAGTCTGCTGGCATAGGTCTATGTGGGAAGAGGGCATGAAACTCGTCTTTGAGTAGAGGTTCGTCCAAGGCGTAGCCCGGCACCCAGCTGTTCGCACTGGCCGGGGTGCCCTCCTTGGCGAGAAAGTATTCTACCCCCTCTTCCCCCCATCTGGAGTCCAAAATCTCCGTGACTTCGTTGATGCGCTCCTTCTGTGCCACTCCCGCGTGCCCTGTTCTGTCTCTGACCGGACTCGGCGCCGTTCCGGGTTCCTGGAACCTGTGCGGTGCCTTGTAGGGAGTGAGCACCGATCTGTGGAACACCGGATGCATTCTGGAACCCTCCGGAAGTGCCAGTCTGAAAGCTACCGGGTTGACCTGCTCTTCGACTTGGTAGGGCCCCAGTTGTTTATGCCCTAGTTTCTTCTTGGCCAACGACCTGGCCGGCACTGCGTGGGCTGCTAACCAGACCCAGTCTCCCACGTGGAGCTCTTCGCCAACCCTTCTGTGTCTGTCCGCTTGTACCTTGTATGCGTGTTTGGCCAGCTCCAGGTGGCGCCTCAGCTGATCGTGGACTTCCTGCAGCTCCGACGCAAACGCATCTGCCGTCTGCGGCTCCCCCTCCCCCATTCTTTCCAGTCCCGGGAAGGTTCTGGGGTGCCTCCCGTTGTTGGCGAAGAACGGCGTGACCCCCGTGGACACGTGCTTCGTGTTGTTGTAGGCGAACTCGGCAAGCGGCAGGTAATCCACCCACGTCGCAGGCTGTTGATTCGCATAGCATCTCAGGTACTGCTGCATGATGGCATTGACCCGCTCCGCTTGCCCGTTGGTCTGCGGGTGTCTCGCCGACGCCAGGTTGATCTTGACGTTCAGGAAGCCCATCAGCTTCTGCCAGAAATTCGAGATGAACTGCCGCCCGCGGTCGGACAGAATAGACCGTGGCAGACCGTGAACCTTGAACACGTGGTCTATGAACAGTTTGGCGGTTTGCTCCGCCGTGGCCACCTTAGCACACGGAATGAAATGGGCCATCTTGGAAAACAGGTCCACCACCACCAGCACTGCCGTCTTGCCCCTCGAGCTGGGCAGATCTGTGACAAAGTCCAGAGCCACCCTTTCCCAAGGTTCGACCGGAGTTTGCAGCGGTTCCAACAGTCCGGCCGGCGGTCTGTGCACTGGTTTGGCCCTCTGGCAGGTGTCACACCTCGCCACGTAGTCTGCGACCTCCCCTCTCATTCCAGGCCACCAGAAATCCCTGGCTACTAATTCCACCGTCTTCTCCTTGCCAAAGTGCCCGGCCGTGGGCGCGTCGTGCAGCTGCTGCAGCACCTTGGCGCGAAGGTCGTCTCCCGGCACGTAGATGGCCCCTTTACGGATGAGCAATCCATCTCGTAGCTGGAAACCGTCGGCCACAGCCTTGCCCCTTTGCACCTCTGCCATCTTTGCTTGCGCGAAGGAGTCATCCTGCAACGCTCGTCGCACCGCCTCCAGGTCCACGGTGGCCGCGGCGCACGCCCATACTGTTGGTGCGAAGATGTGCATGGCTGCCGCTGGCGTTGCGTCCTCCAGATACTGTGGCTTACGGGAGAGGGCGTCCGCCATGATGTTAGTGTCCCCCGGGACATACTCTATGCGGAAGTCGAAGTTCGCAAAAAACTCAGCCCAGCGTATCTGCCTCTGGTTTAGGAACTGTGCCGTGCGCCAGTGCTCCAGATTCTTGTGGTCCGTGCAAACCTGCACCGTGTGCTTGGCGCCGATCAGGAAGTGCCGCCACGCTTTGAACGCTGCATGAATGGCCAGCAACTCCCTGTCCCAGATGGTGTAGTTCTGCTCGGACTTGCTGAGCTTCCTGGAGTAAAACGCTCCCGGTCGCCACACCCCCTGCTGGTCCTTTTGCAGCAGGACCGCCCCCACGGCTCTGTCCGAGGCGTCTGTCTCCACCCTCATCGGCCTGCTGGGGTTGACGTGAAGCAGCTGCTCTTCCGACGCGAAGAGACGCTTGAGTGCCTGAAAGGACTGCTCCGCCTCCTCCGTCCAAACGAACTTCTTTTTCTTGGAGCTAAGCGTGTCTGTGATGGCCGCTGTCTGCATAGCGAAGCCCTTGATAAACTTGCGATAGAAGTTCGCAAAGCCGACAAACCTTTGGACCTCTTTCCGGTTGCGTGGGCTCTTCCAGTCCAATACCGCTCGAACCTTGGCGCTGTCCATGGCGAGCCCCTTGTCAGACAACTTGTAGCCCAGAAAATCCACCTCCGTCACGTCGAATTGGCACTTCTCCAGCTTGGCGTAGAGCCTATGTTGCTTTAGTCTGGTCAGCACTTCCTTGACGTGCCTGTCATGCTCCTGCTGCGATTCCGAAAAGATCAGGATGTCATCTAAGAAACAGACGCACGTCTTGTAGAGAAGTCCCGCCAACACGTGATGCATGAAAGCTTGAAAAACGTGGGAGCCATTTTGCAGTCCAAAAGGCATAACTCTGTATTCGTAGGTACCCAGTGGCGTGAACATGGCCGTCTTCCACTCATCCCCCTCCCGCATGCGAATGAGGTTGTACGCCCCTCGCAGGTCTAATTTGGTGAACACTTTTCCCTTCCGCACCTTCGCCAGGAGGTCGTCGATTCGGGGCATGGGGAAGTCCGACGGCTTGGTCACACTGTTTAAAATGCGATAGTCCACGACCAGTCTTTTTTGGGGCGTGTCTCGCTTTTTAACAAAGAATACAGGACTGCCCCCCGCTGCCTTGGACTCTCGGATGAAACCGCGCTCCAAATTATGATCGATGAACTCTTTGAGTTCCTGCAGCTCGTCCTCCGACATGGAATACAGTTTCCCTTTAGGCAGCGCCGCCCCCGGCAGCAGGTCAATTTTGCAGTCATATGGTCTGTGAGGGGGTAGCCTGTCCGCCTCCTTCTCGCAGAAAACTTCCAAAAATTCTGCGTACTTGTGGGGAATCGCTTGCAGCGTGCCTAGCAGCAGCTGTGACTCCTCTTCCTCTCCTTCCTGCCGGTGCACGATGCAGTGTTCAGCACAAAAGGAAGAGCCGAAGACCAGCTGCCTCTGGTACCAAGCCAGCGTTGGGCTGTGCTTGTCCAGCCAACTCATTCCCAATACAATGGGCGTATCCGATAGTTGAGTGACATTGAAGCTGATGATTTCTTTGTGATTCCCAAGTCGCATCGCCATTGGCGACGTCTGCTTCACCACTTGCCCCCCTAGCAACTCCCTGCCATCCACCGTGACAACCTGCAGGGGCAGTGTGGCCGGCAGCAACTGTATAGCGTGCTTGTCGACAAAGTCCTGCCCTATAAAGTCCGCGTTGCTGCCCGAGTCCACTGTGATGGGCACGTCCATGGTGATTCCATTGGGCAGCTGGAGAGATGCGGTGAGCCTCACCACTGGTTTGGGCGGGAGGGGGTTCACGGGCTGTAAAATCTCTGGGGACTGCGGCACTAACACGTCTGGCTGGGCCCCAGGGCCTCTTCCTCCAGCCAGACTGCTTCGTTTCCCTGCTGTGTTCCTCCTTGCTGCATTGCTGCAGTCACCATTGCCGAGGCTGCAGTGAGCTTGTGGAGCCTCTGGGGACACTCTTTCGCCATATGCCCTGGCTCCTCACAGACGTAACACTTCCTGTTCCCTCTAGGAGGCTTCGCTTTCACTGCTGCCGGTGCTAGGGCTCTGGTTGCTGACTGAGCCCTTGCACCTCCAACCTCCATAGGTTCGGCTCCTCCTCCTGGCGGAGGCGTGGATTGCGCCCGCGCTGCTTCTCTGGGAAGGAAGGAGGGGCCCCTGGCTGGTTCGCGCCCTCCACGCCCTTCGTCCCTGCTCCACGGGCGTTCTTCCAGCCTCACCCCCACTGCCAGTGCCCTCTGAACGACCTCCTGGGTGGTTCGGGGTCTCTCCCCCCTCGCGATCTCATCTTTAATCGAGCTGTGCAACCCCTCCCAAAAGAGGTCTCTTACAGGGGCCGAATCTCTGTCCCATTCCAGGGCACTGACCAAGGCGAAAAAGCGGGCATGGTACTGCCTGACGCTGGCCCTCCCTTGTCTTAGCCCATGCACCTCCTTCCGGGCAAGATCCACGTCAATGCTTGATAAAAAACACCCATCCATCGCTTTAATAAAGGCATCTGCATTCTGGAGCGCCGGATCCTTATCTCTCCATAAATTGCGTAGCCATGCTTTAGCATCCCCATGCAAATGAGACATGATGAATCCCACTCTCTCTTGCTCATCTCTAAAGTCTTTATGCAGCAGTTGCAGTGCGCACAGTACGTCTGCTCTAAAGTTGGGATACTGTTGCAGGTTCCCATCGAAGTGAGAGACCAGCCCGCCTGTGCGTCTCGCCAACCCAATTCCCTCCTGCCGGGGTGTCTGCTTTGTCAGCACATCTAACCTGACCTGGAGATCCCTGCAGGCGGCAGCTGCCTCCTCCTCTCTCTTCCTGGATGCGAGAGCCTCGGCATTCAGTTGTGCCACTGCTTTTCTGAGTTCCTCTATCTGCTGCTCCGCCGTCATGTCGTCTGCCGTTCGTGAGCTCGCTAGTGGGCACCTGCTTCTCTCCCCTCCTCGAGGTTGTAGATGCCCACAATTGAGTGAGACGGAGCTTACTGTCAGAGCTGCTTGAAGATCCTAGCTCACAGAGGATCACGCTAGCCAGCGATCATTAAGTAAAAGTCTTTATTGAATTGCAGTTTCCATTCTCACGCTGCTGCGCGCAACTCTACGTCTAGTAGCTAGATCGGCGAAGCTCCGTCTGAGTCTCCGCCCCTTGTGCACCAACTTAATATCCTAGCCCTGCTCCACCTTTTCCGCCTGACTGTCCTCCTCTGGGTCCCTCTACCCCCCGGGGTTTCTTCCTTCCTGGATTCTTCTGACGCTGACCTCCTGCCTCCTTGCGCCGGGCTTTAGGACCTGGTTCCCTTTCCGGGCTGCTTACTGCGCCGCCTTCCTCTGCATTTGAACTTGGCGCGCGCGCCCAACCTTCCACTTTCCTCTTAACCGTTTCTTCGCTCCCCGATGGAGGTGTGGCCACTCCTGACTCATGCCCTCCCTCCTGTGGTGAGCTGCCAGCGCTTGCCCCCTGGCTCCCTTCTTCTTCCCTGCTCCCTGGCGGTGACGCTGGTCCCGATTTCCAACTGCTCTCCCCTGAGTCCCCTCTGGCTCTATCTTCCTGGGGTGCCCCCCTAGACTCCCCCCTTGCCCTGGCCACTGGTGCTCCTTTCTGTGAATCCTCTGATTCACTGGAAAGACTAGGAGATCTCGGGTCGTCGTCATCACTCATCTTTTCTTCTGCCTCCTCCCCTTCGCTCTCTGTTTCCTCCCTTGGCCTTGCCTCTGCTCCTAAATCCCTGACAGATGTATTTAACAACATTTTGCAGGGAGGGAGGATACCGGACTCGTGGAGAGAGGCCCATATCACTCTAATACCAAAACCAGATGCGGATAAACTTGACATAAAAAACTATAGGCCGATATCACTACTTAATAATGATTATAAAATCTTTGCTGAAGTAATGGCAAAAAGATTGAAAAAATATCTGATGAAATTAATTCATAAAGATCAAGCCGGATTCTTACCAGGCAGACAGTTGAAGGATAATACAAGACATATAATTAACATCATTGAATATTTAGAGTCTAAAAATGAAATTCCTGCGGCTCTGGTATTTGTTGACGCCGAAAAGGCTTTCGACAATGTATCTTGGTGTTTTCTTCTAAAGTGCATGGAAAGGGTAGAAGGGCCCTTCTTGGAGGGTATCAAAGCAATTTATTCGAGCCAAAGGGCTAAATTAATCATTAATAATAACTTAACAGATTCCTTTATGATTTCAAAAGGTACAAGACAGGGGTGCCCTTTGTCCCCCCTTCTGTTTATCATGGTACTGGAGATAATTACTGTCAGGGCTGCTTCCAGATCCTAGCTCACAGAGGATCACGCTAGCCAGCGTTCACTTTATAAAAGTCTTTATTGAGTTACAGTTTCCAATTTCAAACTGCCGCGTGCAGCCCTACGTCTTATCAGCTAGACCAGCGAAGCTCCGTCTGAGTCCCCGCCTCCTGTACACCAACTTAATACCCTAGCCTTACTCCACCTTTTCCGCCTTTCCTTTCTTCTCTGGGTCCCTCTGCCCCCCGTGGTCTCTTCCTTCCGGGACTCTTCTGACGCTGACCCCCCGGACCCTTCTGTCTCCTTGCGGCGGGCTTTAGGACCTGGCTCCCTTTCCGGGCTGCTTACTGTGCCGCCTTCCTGTGCATTTGAACTTGGCGCGCGTGCCCAACCTTCCACTTTCCGCTTGACCGTTTCTTCGCTCTCCGATGGAGGTGTGGCCACTCCTGACTCATGCCCTCCCCCCTGCGGCGAGCCGCCGTATCCTGATGCCTGGCGCCCTTCCTCCCCACTGCACTCTGTTGGGGACGTTGGCCCCGATTTCCAACTGCTGCTCTCTGAACCCCCTTTTGTCCCTTCTTCCTGGGGTGTCCCCCTAAGCTCCCCCCTTGCTCTGGTCACTGGCGCTCCTTTCTGTGAATCTTCCGATTCACTGGAAAGACTCGGAGATCTCGGGTCGTCGTCATCACTCATCTTTCCTTCGGACTCCTCCCCCTCGCTCTCTGTTTCCTCCCTTGCCCTCGCCTCTGCTCCTGAACCCCTGACATCCATCCCCCCCTCGAAGCCCCCCTTCCCCCCTCCCCTCCTTCAGGTGTGGGTGCTGGGTGCTCCATTGTCATGGGGGCGAGTGCCGGATACAGTTCGCTTCCTGTGGCAGGCATCCAACTGAAGACTTCCGGTTTTTCCTCCCTGCGCTCGTCGACGACGGTCACCTCCTCTTCCATCTCTGTGCCGCCGTGCTCGAACCCCAGATCCTCCCCGAACACGTCCCAGTCAGTCTCTGCCTCGGTCGCTCCCGGGTCCGTCGCTCGACCTGGAACCTCCAGCCACTTCCTGCGCCACTGCTCCTCTGGTCGATCATCCCACCAATACGAGGGTTCTGAGGCAGATCCCGAGGGTGACCCCTCCGGGGAACGCGTGTCCAGTGTTGGTTCCTCGTCCGAGTCGAACCCCAGGAATGTGCTGGCTGAAAGCGTGGGTGTGAAAAGCCACACTCGGCTGGCATGGGCCTGTGCGGGAAGAGGGCATGAAACTCGTCTTTGAGCAGAGGTTCCTCCAAAGCGTAGCCCGGCACCCAGCTGTTGGCACTGGCTGGGGTGCCCTCTCTGGCGAGAAGGTATTCTACTCCCTCTTCCCCCCATCTAGAGTCCAAAATCTCTGTGACCTCGTTGATGGGCTCCTCCTGTGGCACTCCCCCCTGCTCGGTCCCCTCCCGGAGCGGACTCGGTGGTGTTCCTGGCTCCTGAAATCTGTGAGGTGCCTTGTAGGGAGTGAGCACCGATCTGTGGAACACCGGATGCATCCTGGATCCCTCCGGAAGTGTTAGCCGGAAGGCCACCGGGTTAACCTGTGCCTCGACTTGGTAGGGCCCCAGTTGTTTATGCCCTAGCTTCTTCTTTGCTAACGATCTGGCCGGCACTGCGTGGGCTGCCAACCAGACCCAGTCGCCCACTTGGATCTCTTCGCCAACCCTCCTGTGTTTGTCCGCTTGCACCTTGTATGCGTGCTTAGCTAGCTCCAGCTGCCGCCGGAGCTGATCGTGGACCTCCTGCAACTCCGACGCGAACGCGTCCGCTGCCTGCGGCTCCCCCTCCCCCATTCTTTCCAGTCCCGGAAAGGTTCTGGGGTGCCTTCCATTGTTGGCGAAGAACGACGTCACCCCTGTGGATACGTGCTTCGTGTTGTTGTAGGCGAACTCGGCGAGTGGCAGGTGAATGAATGAATGAATGAATTTATTACGGTCATAGACCAGAAGAAAAGAAAAAACATAAAAGGCAACAATAGTTTACAAGGGAATGATGGTGTCAATTAAAAGTTGTAAAATTATACATGAAGACAATACACATATACACACACACCCACACACACACACATATACATACTCATATATGCACTACAGTATATGTATGGGCTTAAAAAAAAAGGGGGGGGGCTTATCCAGGGGTCAGATCTTTTACTTTTTTACAGCTAATGCCCTCCGCTTGATCGCGGCCGCAGAAAACTTGGCCACTTTCAGTGTTACTTCTGGGTTTTTATCTCCTAGTAGGTTTTTCAGCCGCTGAGATTCAGATCGACCTGGAAATTTCTGAACGATAGGGGAGATAAACAGTAACCTGATATCCCCGTAAAGGTCGCAGTGTAACAGCACATGTGAAGCCGTTTCCACCTCCTTCAGACCACATGGGCAAACTCGTTCAGCATAGGGTGTGCCCTCGTATCTGCCCTTTAGTAAGGCAGATGGCAATACATCAAATCTGGTAAGGGTAAACGCCCGCCTATATTTTGCGATTTGTAGGTCCAGCAAATATGGGGTTAGATTAAACCCTTTTCCATAATCTTGGATAGCTGGATATTTATCTATCTTGCTCATATGGTCCTGAAGCTCTACATCTCCTATTCGCTGGCTCACCATCATTTTAGCCTTTTCAAAGCCTGAGGCTATGAGTTCTTGTGAGGAAAGCCCCAGGCCCCTCAATTTTTCATAAAGCGACAATCTCCATTTAGACTGGAACGGGTCTAGTAGAGTCAATGGAGCCACTCCCACTGGGAAAAATATGAGTTTTAGCCAGAAGTGAATCTTCAAGATCCATATCCTGGCATTAATAGGGAGTTGGCCAACCTCCAGCCTAATGGCAGTGTTAGAGACACAGGTAGGTAACCCTAGTAGGGAACGATAAAATTTAGTTTGTACAGATTCCAGGGACTTGAGTTTTTGACAATTAAATATCTGGGTGCCATACGTCAATTGTGGAAGTATTTTTGCAACAAAGACCTGGGAGGCAGCAGGGACATATTGACCTCCTTTTCTGTAAAAGAATCTTATGATAGCTCTGGAAGATCTTTGCGCATTTACAATGGAATTCTTAATCTGATGGCACCAAGATCCCTTCTCATCAAAAATTATTCCAAGATATCTAAAAGATGTTACTTGCTCAATAGGTTGGTTATTAATTTTCCATTTATGTCGGAGTTTTCTCTTGGAGAACACCATAATTTTTGATTTAGTGTAATTTATTATTAGGTGTTCAGCTTCGCAATACTCTGTAAGAGCTCGTAAAAGTTTTCTTAGACCCACACAAGAGAAGGAAATAAGTGCCGCATCATCCGCGTACAAAAGGACCGGGATTGGTGTATTATTTAGATTTGGGGAATGAGTGCTTGCTTCCTCCATCTTTCCGACTAAGGAGTTTATATAGAAGTTAAAAAGAATAGGGGCAAGAACACAGCCTTGCTTGACACCATGGGAACTTTGGATTTCCTTTGATAGGTTCCCATAACGGTCGCATCTAACACGGATCCGAGTATTTTCATGTAGTCTACGGATAAGAAGCAAAAGACGTCTATCGATGTTTGTGACATTTAGTTTTTCCCAAAGTCTGTGCCGGGGTATCGAGTCGAAGGCTGATTTGAAATCTATAAAGGCTACATAGAGAGAGCCTCCTTTCTTTGAGGTGTATTTCTGTTGGGAAACTGCCAGGGAGATAGTGTCCATCATGGCCCCCAAGCCGGAGTTCTGGACGTCCATCGGCCTCCCGTAGTCACGCAGATCCAACAGTTAGGGGCACAAAGCCTTTGGAAATTCTTAGCCACATTCCTAGGCTGGGTGCACCCTCTTTCAGCAGAAAGCACAGTCAAAAGCTTGCATCACAGAAGAGCAGAAGAGCATAATTTACAGACTTTATTTAGCGTTTAACAGAACAAAAGAAAACACGTCCATTCTGTCAGCGTGTCTGAACCGACTGCCCAAAAACGAAAGGAATCAACAGCAGACATAAACATCCTGTGACTAGGACATGCGCAGACTCTGTTACTTACAAAAGCCTGCTCCCTTTTAAGGTGGAACGGAAATAACCTAACATCCTCCCCCTTTCCGTGTAACCTGTAGTACCTGTGGTTCACCCAATTGCAACCTTTGTACATAAACCTTAAGTTGTTCTTTGTTAACAACCTTAGACAACAGATCAGCAGGAATTTCATTTCCTGGCATGTAGGACACCTGAATCAGTCCTTTCTGAATCTCCATCCCATCAGGTGGAAGCATGTACAGCTGTTCATTCAAAATCCCGTACAAAAAAGCTGTATTAATGTCATGGTGGGAAACATGCAGTTTCTCCTCCGCAGCGACCTTGAGCATCAGCCGAATGCTCTCATATTTGACTGTGGGTGAGTAGGTCTCGTGGTAATCCTGTCCTGGTACCTGTGAAAAACCTCTGGCAACCAATCTGGCTTTGTGTCTGACTACCTTGCCATTCTGGTCTGTCTTGGCCTTGAAGACCCATTTGCTGCCAACCAGTCTCATTCCTGGGACTACCGGTACCAATTCCCAAGTTTGGTTCCTGTTCAAGGAATCAACTTCAGCCTTCATGGCATTTAGCCAAGGCTCAGCATCTTTAGAGGTTAACTCCTGAACCTCTTTGAAGCTTGAAGGTTCCCAAACCTTCTTTGAGCTACTAAGAACAGCAGTTGCTGTCTTAGCAAACTCATCAGCATACCTCTTTGGAGGTCTGCCCTTGGTCGCCCTTTCAGATCTGCGTACTAGACGCAAGTCTTCTGGACTCATCTCCTCTTTCTTAGGAGAAAAATGACCAATGGTGAACAGTGGTTCTTCCAGTTCATTGTCAGACGCATCAGATGGTCTGACTGAGGCCTTTGCGCTCTGGTAGTCTGCTGTGTCATCACTCTCACTGACATCAGCAGCAGCGCCGCCCACTGAACTGGAATCCGAACTCTGATCATCATCATCATCCTCCTCATCATCATCATCATCATCATCATCCTCATCATCAGCAGCTTCCTCAGCTTTAGCTGCTTGCTTGACATCACCTTCATCCTCCTCTGGGTAACTCTGGAAAATTCCCACATTTTCCCCCCACTTAGGATTGTACTCAACACTCCTTGTGAACTTAATGGACTTAGAGTCAGTCATCCATACCCTGTATGCACCTTTTTCATACCCCATGAACAAACCATGTGCCCCACGCTTCCCAAGCTTGTTGGTTTGTTGTGTGCGTACCCACATGTCCGAACCAAAGATTCTCATGTGTTTGGTGTTGGGTTTCTTGCCAAACATCTTCTCATAGGGGGTACAACCAATGGGTGATGACAATCTGCGATTAAAGGAATAAACAAAATTCCCCAAAGCCTCCCCCCAAAACTTATCAGGGAGATTGGCATCATGCAACAAGGTTTTGATTCCTTGCAGCAATGTTTGATTTGCTCTCTCCGCAAGACCATTCATCCATGGCGATCTGGGCGTTGACATGTCATGCTGGATTCCCTTCTCAGTCAGGAAAGCTTCAAACTGCTGAGAAGTAAACTCCCCGCCCCGATCAGTAAACAGAAGAAAAAGCCTGCAGGTGGCCCGAAGCAGAAGGGGGGTGGAAGGCCCGCGCCAGGGAAAAACAAAGCGATGTTTGCTGGCACTGCTTCACCAAAGGCTAAAGGCACGTCTGCTGGCCAGGAGCAGCAGGGGGGCAAGCTGCAAAAGCCCACACCAGTGCAAAACAAGGGTTTGCTTGCTGTAAAGACTGCTCCAACAGCCAAAGGCAAGTTTATTGTGGATTCAGGTGCCACCCGCCACGTTTCCAAGGACAGGCATCTCTTTATCTCCTTCAAGCCTCAGGAAGGTGAGATCCACCTGGCTGATGGAAGGACGTTGCAAATTGCAGGAGAAGGGACTGTGAAACTTGCAAGTCTGCACACTACCATCAGTAATGTACTTTATGTTCCAGGAGCGGCGAGCAACTTGTTGAGTGTCCCACAGCTTACTGGACGTGGTTTTCAGATTTCCTTCAAGAGGAGCGTCTGTGTCATCAGTAAAGGCAAAGAGGACTATTTGCATGCAAAGTTTATGGATGGTTTGTTCCATATAACTTATGATGACACTGCTATTGTATCTAATGCTGATTCTTGTTGTGTTGCACAAACTAACAAAGTTCTTCATGCAGGTTGCATTCACGATGCGCATCGACGGTTTGGTCACCTCTCTTGGAAGGCACTGGCCAAGATGCCAGAGGTGGTTGAAGGTTTGAACATCAAACCCTGTAAATTTCACATGAAGTGTGTATCCTGTGCAGAGAACAAGGTGAAGGTTGCTCCAAAAGGCAAGGAGTCTAGCAGGCAGGCTTCCAAGCCCTACCAGCTAGTGCATGCGGACCTGGTTGGGCCACTTGCGCCCTCTTTAGGAGGAGCAAGGTACTTCATGATTCTGATTGATTCTTTTTCCAGGTACATTCATGTGTATTTGCTCGAACAGAAATCGCAAGCGTTTCCGAAGTTTAGGGAATTCTGTGCTTGGTTGGAGAATGTGCACGGTAAACGCATTTCTTCTTTATTTACTGATCGGGGCGGGGAGTTTACTTCTCAGCAGTTTGAAGCTTTCCTGACTGAGAAGGGAATCCAGCATGACATGAACATCCTGTGACTAGGACATGCGCAGACTCTGTTACTTACAAAAGCCTGCTCCCTTTTAAGGTGGAACGGAAATAACCTAACAATTTCTCCACTAGATGTTGCAATACCAATCCTTGGTCTAGAGTTGATCTATGTGCCCTGAAACCAGCCTGGGCTTCCTTTAGGATGTGCTCCTGTTCCAGCCAGTCCGCAAACTTTTCACGTAAGTGAGTTGCATAAAGTTTGCTGATGATGCTTAAGAGACTGATTGGTCTGTAATTGGCTGGATCAAGTTTACAGCCTTTCTTGAATATGGGAACGATGATTGCCAATCCCCAGTCCTCTGGTATTATTGCTGTTTGATCTATGCTGGTGAAAAGGGTGGCAAGGACTGGGGCCCACCAGTCAATATTGGCTTTGAGAAGTTCAGGAGAGATGTTATCTGCTCCCGGGGCTTTTCTGTGTTTGAGTGCCTGAATAAGCCTCCTAATCTCCGCGACCGACACCGGAGGCCACTCATCACCTGCCGCACACTGTATTAGTGGCTGAGTCAAAGGCAGAGCTGAATATGAAGATTGGAAAAATGCCTCCCAAGTCCCTGCAGGTATAGTATACTCCACTTCTGAGGAAGTAGGTCGCACTCCATTTGCTACCAGTCTCCAGAAGGTGGCCGAATCTCTCTCTCTGGATGCATCTATTAGGCATTTCCATTCTCTTTTCTGTGCCAGGAGTTTTTTGTTTTTGATCAAAATTTTATAATTCCGTTTATCTTCAAACCAGCCCGTGGGGAGTTGGGGTAAATTGGCAGATCTATAATTCTTATATTTTTTCAGTAAATTTAGCTTCATATCCTGACATTCTTGATCAAACCAGGGTTTGGAGTTTTTATATACTGAGGATTGCCTACTTGGCCTGTTCCTTTTTTCCTTCAGGGGATCTTGAAGGAGTAAAATTAACTCCTGAAATAAATTTATCTTTAATTCATGGCTTGGGGAAGTTATAAGGTTTTCTCTCTTAATGAGGAATTCCTTTGAGCATAGCCTACTTGAAATTTCCTTATGCAGTTCATCTGTCCATCTAATGCGCGAATATCTGAGCTCCAAAGCTGTAGGGCTCGAATGCTCGATTTTTTCAGCGCAGGATAAATCCTTTCCCGCAGCTACGAGTGCACTTAATGGCAGATGATCACTGTCTAAGCGCTCCTCCACTTTGCATTCCAGAACTTTGTTTTGAAGATCATACGACACGATTATATAATCAATTGTGGAGGCGCCATTGTTAGATATAAATGTGAATTCTCCGACCTTCTCCCCCTCTGTACGGCCATTTAATATAACCAGGTCCAACTTATTGACCAAGTGTAGTAGGCATAAGCCGGCATAATTGCAGCCTTTATCCTTTGAGATTCTAGCTGGTATTGGGTGGGTTTCCTCTATAATGGGGACTGTTTCGTGGAAATGGGCACACAAAGCCTCATCAGATTGTCCAGTTCTGGCATTTAGGTCGCCTGCCACCACTACAGAGGCATCAGGAAATTGATTTAATAGTTTGTCAAGATACTGTTCTAACTGAACCCAAGTATTTCTTATCAATCTTTTCTCTCTTTGTGGGGGTAGGTATACATTAATCAGCAGCCAGCTGTGGGTTCTCCACTGTACTTGCACAGCTGTGGCCAGATGGTCTAGTGGGTCTAGTTTTTTAAATGTGGCCCTTAGCCTTGTTGAGATTAAAGTAACTAACCCACCTTTAACTCGCCCCCCTCTAGTACTTAAAAGACCTGGGAGGGAGAACGCAGAAAAACCATTTAACTCCACTTCACTTGTGCTCCAGGTCTCCTGGAGAAACGCAATGTCATGTCTCTGGATATATTTAGCAAAGGATTGGTCAGAGACCCTCTTTTGCCAACCTGCAATATTCCAAGTTAGCAAGGCAAGGTTGCACGTTGTCTTGCCAAAAATTGATCTTAGTCAATTTGCCTTTGAAAGATTTTTTGGGCCTATCTTTTTATCTGTTGGTTGGATTTCATTCATTTTGGCAATGTCCATAGATGTATTATCGCCCAGGTACTCAATGGAATCAGTTGAAGGGTGCAGCGTGCTAACGTTAGTGATCAGTACTCCTTTTTTTGGCGAATCTACCTTGAGGTGTTCTATTTGACTGATACCAAGTTCATCCTCATCCAGGTATCTCATGCTGGTCCAAGAGCGCGTTGTGGTTGTCATAGGGATGGTTTCCTTCTTAGATGGTAGGTTGTTGCTATCCCTTACGCACTGTGTTAGATCTGTTGTTTTCAGGTTTATCTCTGCAGCTGCAGAGGTAATATAAAAGTAGTCTTTCGTGGTTGCCATAGGGATGGTTTCCTTCTTAGATGGTAGATTGTTGCTGTCCCTTACGCACTGTGTTAGATCTGTTGTTAACAGGTTTATCTCCGCAATTGTAGAGGTATTATAAAAGTAATCTTTCATGAGGTCTGTCTTGGCTTTTTCAGAGAGGTTCTCTTTCTTCAATTGGTCCGTTGCCGGTTCTTTCTCTCTTACTTTTCCCTGAGCATTCATCTCTGTTAACTTATTTCTAAGGGTCTCCAATCTTCTCAAGATCTCAGATTGGGCAAAGAAAGGCAACAATCCAAACTGGTTTATTAATGCCTTTTCTTCTGGGTAGAAGTTATCCATCCCCTCATTAGGCAATCTCATCTCCTGTCTTAGTTTCAAGGGCCCTTGCTCAGTATGTTCCAGTTTGTCTTTTGAGTGTCCTCTCTCCTCCTTTGGTTTACAAGTAAATCTTATCTCAGCTGTCGTAAACTCATCAGGGAACAATTTCAAACATGTGCTGTTTTCGAAAAATCTTGTTACCGTTACCCTTTTCTTTGACAGCAGATGTCTTGATCTATATATATATTTAGCCAAGTTTTGATCTTTGAAGGAGGCAATCACTCGCAGAGAATATCCATTGTAGAATATGAAATCTACTGAGGTAATGTCATTTAATTTTATTTTCCCTGGTAGCATATCATCTAAAATATTCACAAAATGCACCGAGCGTTCTTCCTGTGTAAGGAAGCCCTTTGGCTTCGGGTAGTTAAGAAAAGCTAACTTCCTATCTGCCAACATCAGTTTCCATCCTTTATCCTGGGGCAAGTCTTGCCCTGCTACTGGCTCATCTTGAAATCTGCCATAATCAATAGTATGGGGTGAGTCTTCTTTAATATTTATGGATCCTTGGGGTTTCAGCATAGAGCACCCGGGTAGTGATTCCGTTTCCTCACTTGTTTTATTAGGCAGCAATGATGTTTCTTTCAAAGACTTCAGCTGGATCTTTTTTCCTGGATCCACACTGTTGTTCTCTCTGCTGCCATGTGTAGCAGGTTTATTAGAGTTTGTTTTTGATTTTGTTGGAATCAGCTTATATAGTCTTTTCCAGCATACTTTGCATGCACGTCGGTTTGTAACAGATTTCCTTGCAGTTTTTATGTTCTTACTTTTCTTTTTAGTTTCAGCTTTCTTCTTATGGGATCTCTTACTAATGCCTCGCTTCTTTTGATTTACTTCGATAGGAAATTCAGTTTTAGGGACAGATACATACAGCCCTATGTCCTTTCCTTGGTGTAAATGATTTTCCGCTGCTGATCCTTGTGTGCACTTGCTGGTTGCTGGTTGCTTTGTATATTCTGGCTCTTGAGGGGTGGTTTGTGGATCAACACCATGAGGTTCTGAGCCTTTAGCTTGGAGGGGATAATTTTCCACTAATGTCAGGAGCCCATTTGTTATTGTTAAGTATTTTTTCATAGCTGCCAGATCCAGATTTATAGAGAGCAGCCAGTCTTGAGGATAGCAGTCATTATTTTCCGTCTGGGAGCCCATAGATGAAGTCTGGGGTTTCTGGGAGTTTCGGGTTTCTTCCTGTAACTCTGTAGATAATATCTCAGCCAAGACTATTTCATGGGCCAGGCTCATTGTATTTCTATTTTGGTTGTTATTCTCTGTGTCCTGTATTCCTCTAGAGAAGGTTGAGTGATCTTGAGCAGCAGAGGGAAAAAGAAGAGCCTCATCCTGCTTCAACTCAGCCATCTCAGCCATCTTTTGCTCATTTCCATTTCCATTTCCATTCTCGCTGTCCCTTGTGTGTAAAAAGTATTGCGTGATTTTACTCTGTTTCTCATAGCACTCCTGGAACAATGGACTTGTCACTATCCCCAGGTCCTTACGTTTCTTTCTAGTAAGTACCATTTGTAAATCTTTGTCCACCCAGCTAAGTCCAAAATGAGGCAAGATTTGGGATAGCTGTTTGTGATTTGTAATTTGATAGCTTATAGTTCAGAGCGTAACACGGAGTTGGCAATAAATCAGCTGTCACCCGTTTTCCTTATTGTCGGTCAGACTTGAGGGGCGCGGCATCGCGGGGGGCAAAACCCTCCGGACATCAAGATAACAAGGTAACAAGGTAGCAAAGGAGCTCTTTTTTTAAAAGCAACAAGCTAAAAGGACTATTAAACTACTTAAAAACTCTGGAGGAGTTAAAATATATTATAAAGGGAGTTTCAAAGGTTGGCTCAATGTCGAGCCTGTTTAAAAAGCAGATTTAGAACTTGCCTCAGATAACCTCCAGAACTCTGCAGCTAGTTCGGCGGCCATCTTCCCTCAATCGGCGAGTGGCAGGTAATCCACCCACGTTGCAGGCTGTTGATTTGCATAACATCTCAGGTACTGCTGCATGATGGCATTGACTCGCTCCGCTTGCCCCTTGGTCTGCGGGTGTCTCGCCGACGCCAGGTTGATCTTGACGTTCAGGAAGCCCATCAGCTTCTGCCAGAAGTTCGAGATGAACTGTCGCCCCCGGTCGGACAGTATAGACCGCGGCAGACCGTGAACCTTGAACACGTGATGTATGAACAGTTTGGCGGTCTGTTCCGCCGTGGCCACCTTCGCACACGGAATGAAATGCGCCATCTTGGGGAACAAGTTCACCACCACTAGCACTGCTGTCTTGCCCCTCGAGCTGGGCAGATCCGTGACAAAGTCCAGGGCCACTCTCTCCCATGGTTCGAACGGGGTTTGCAGCGGTTCCAGCAGTCCCGCCGGCGGTCTGTGCACTGGCTTGGCCCTCTGGCAGGTGTCGCACCTCGCCACGTAGTCTGCGACCTCCCCTCTCATTCTGGGCCACCAGAAGTCTCTAGCGACTAATTCCATCGTCTTCTCCGTGCCAAAGTGCCCGGCCGTGGGCGCGTCGTGCAACTGCTGCAGTACCTTGGCGCGAAGTTCGTCTCCCGGTACGTAGATGGCCCCTTTACGGATGAGCAAGCCATCGCGCTCCTGGAACTCGTCGGTCGTCGCCGTGCCCTTGTGCACCTCTGCCAATTTTGCTTGCGCAAAGGAGTCGTCCTGCAACGCTCGCCGTACCGCATCCAGGTCAACTGTTGCCGAAGCGCACGCCCACGCTGTCGGTGCGAAGATGTGCATGGCCGTCGCTGGCGTCGCCTCCTCCAGGTATTGCGGTTTACGGGATAGGGCATCCGCCATGACGTTGGTGTCTCCTGGGACATACTCTATTCGGAAGTCGAAGTCCGCAAAGAACTCTGCCCAACGTATCTGCCTCTGGTTCAGGAACTGCGCTGTGCGCCAGTGCTCTAGATTCTTGTGGTCCGTGCAGACCTGCACTGTGTGCTTGGCGCCGATCAGGAAGTGTCTCCACGCCTTGAATGCTGCATGAATGGCGAGCAACTCCCTGTCCCAGATGGTGTAGTTCTGTTCCGACTTGCTGAGCTTCCTGGAGTAGAACGCTCCCGGCCTCCAAGCCCCCTGCGGGTCTTGCTGCAACAGGACTGCTCCCACGGCTCTGTCTGAAGCGTCCGTCTCCACCCTCATCGGTCTGCTGGGGTTGACATGTAGTAGCTGCTCTTCCGACGCGAAGAGACGCTTGAGTGCCTGAAAGGACTGCTCCGCCTGCTCCGTCCAGATGAACTTCTTTTTCTTGGAGCTGAGCGTGTCTGTGATGGCCGCCGTCTGCATTGCAAATCCCTTGATAAACTTGCGATAGAAGTTCGCAAAGCCGATGAACCACTGGACCTCCTTCCGGTTGCGCGGGCTTTTCCAATCCAACACGGCGCGAACCTTGGCGCTGTCCATGGCGAGCCCCTTGTCTGACAACTTGTAGCCCAGGAAATCCACCTCCGACACGTCGAACTGGCACTTTTCCAGCTTGGCGTACAGCCTATGCTGCTGTAGTCTGCTCAGCACTTCCTTGACGTCTCTGTCGTGGGCCTGCTGCGATTCAGAAAATATCAGGATGTCATCCAGGAAGCAGACACACTTCTTGTAGAGGAGCCCCGCTAACACGTGATGCATGAAAGCTTGAAAACAGTGGGAGCCATTTTGCAGTCCAAACGGCATAACTCTGTATTCGTAGGTGCCCAGGGGCGTGAACATGGCTGTCTTCCACTCATCGCCTTCCCTCACGCGAATGAGGTTGTACGCCCCGCGCAGGTCCAACTTGGTGAACACACGTCCTTTGCGCACCGTCGCGAGGAGGTCGTCGATCCTGGGCATGGGGAAATCCGATGGCTTGGTCATGCTGTTTAAGGTCCGATAGTCCACTACGAGCCTTTTTTGGGGCGTGTCTTTCTTCTTGACAAAGAATACAGGACTGCCCCCCACTGCCCTGGACTCCCGGATGAAACCGCGCTCCAAATTATGATCTATGAACTCTTTGAGTTCCTGTAGTTCGTCCTCAGACATAGAATACAGTTTCCCTTTTGGCAGCGCCGCCCCTGGCAGGAGGTCAATCTTGCAGTCATATGGTCTGTGGGGGGGGGGGTAGCTTGTCCGCCTCCTTCTCGCAGAAAACCTCCAAAAATCCTGCGTATTTGTGGGGGACTGCTTGCAGCGTCCCCAGCTGCAGCTGTGACTCCTCTTCCTCTCCCTCCTGCCGGGGCAGGATGCAGTGTTCAGCACAATAGGAAGAGCCGAAGACCAGCTGCCGCTGGTACCAAGCCAGCGTCGGGCTGTGCCTGTCCAGCCAACTCATGCCCAATACAATAGGCGTGTCCGACAGTCGGGTGACATTAAAACTGATGATTTCCCTGTGATTTCCAAGTCGCATCACCATTGGCGGTGTTTGCTTCACCACCTGCCCCCCGAGCAGCTCCCTGCCATCCACCGTGACAACCTGCAGGGGCAGCGTGGCAGGCAGCAACTGTATAGCGTGCTGATCGACAAAGTCTTGCCCTATAAAGTCCGCGTTGCTGCCAGAGTCAACGGTGATTGGCACGTCCATTGTGAGTCCATTGGGTAGCTGGAGCGATGCAGTGAGCTGCACTACTGGTTTGGGCGGGAGGGGGTCTGTGGGCTGCAAAATCTCTGGGGACTGCTTCACTGACTCGTCTGGCTGGGCCCCAGTGCCTCTGTCTCCAGCCAGACTCCGTCGTTTCCCTGCTGTGGTTCTCTGTGCTGAGTAGCTGCAGTTACCGTTGCAGAGGCTGCAGTGTGTTTGTGGATCCTCTGGGGACACTCTTTCGCCATGTGCTGAGGACTGTCGCAGATGTAGCACTTCCGGTTCCCTCTAGGAGGCTTCGCCTTGACTGCTCCCGGCGCTAGGGCTCTGGTAGCTGACTGAGCCCTGGCACCTCCAACCTCCATAGGTTCCGCTCCCCCTCCTGGCGGAGGCATAGATTGCGCACGCGCTGCTTCCCTGGGAACGAAGGAAAACCCTCTCGCTGGTTCGCGCCCTCCGCACCCTTCGTCCCTGCTCCACGGACGTTCTTCCAGACGCACCCCAACCGTCAGTGCCCTCTGAACGACCTCCTGCGTGCTCCGGGGTCTCTCCCCCCTCGCAATTTCGTCTTTAACCGCGCCGCTCAAGCCTTCCCAAAAAAGGTCTCTGACTGGAGCCGAATCTCTGTCCCATTCCAGGGCACTGACCAGTGCAAAAAAGCGGGCATGATACTGCCTTACACTGGCCCTCCCCTGCTTCAGTCCATGTATCTCTTTCCGGGCAAGATCCACGTCTATGCTTGATAAAAAACACGAATCCATCGCTTTAATGAAGGCATCCGCACTTCGGAGCGCCGGATCCTTATCTCTCCACAAATTACGCAGCCATGCTTTAGCATCTCCATGCAAATGGGACAGGATAAACCCCACCTTCTCTTGCTCATCTCTAAAGTCCGTGTCCAGCAGTTGCAGCGCACACTGTACATCTGCTCGGAAGTTGGGGTACTGTTGTAAATTCCCATCGAAGTGAGATACTAGACCGCCTGCTCTTCTCCCCAACCCAATTCCCTCCGGTTTGGGTGTCAGTTGCCCTTGCTTCGTAAGCACTTCCAACCTGATCTGGAGATCCTGGTAGGCGGCGGCTGCTTCCCCCTCTCTCTTCCTGGATGCGAGTATCTCGGCATTCAGTTGTCTCACTGCTTCTTGCAGATCCGCTATCTGCTGTTCGGCAGTCATCTTGTCTGCCGTTCGTGAGCTCGCGAGTAGGCACCAGTCTTCAGCCCTCTCTGCGAGGCTTTAGGTGCCAAAACTGGGGACGGAGCTTACTGTCAGGGCTGCTTCCAGATCCTAGCTCACAGAGGATCACGCTAGCCAGCGTTCACTTTATAAAAGTCTTTATTGAGTTACAGTTTCCAATTTCAAACTGCCGCGTGCAGCCCTACGTCTTATCAGCTAGACCGGCGAAGCTCCGTCTGAGTCCCCGCCTCCTGTACACCAACTTAATACCCTAGCCTTACTCCACCTTTTCCGCCTTTCCTTTCTTCTCTGGGTCCCTCTGCCCCCCGTGGTCTCTTCCTTCCGGGACTCTTCTGACGCTGACCCCCCGGACCCTTCTGTCTCCTTGCGGCGGGCTTTAGGACCTGGCTCCCTTTCCGGGCTGCTTACTGTACCGCCTTCCTGTGCATTTGAACTTGGCGCGCGCGCCCAACCTTCCACTTTCCGCTTGACCGTTTCTTCGCTCTCCGATGGAGGTGTGGCCACTCCTGACTCATGCCCTCCCCCCTGCGGCGAGCCGCCGTATCCTGATGCCTGGCGCCCTTCCTCCCCACTGCGCTCTGTTGGGGACGTTGGCCCCGATTTCCAACTGCTGCTCTCTGAACCCCCTTTTGTCCCTTCTTCCTGGGGTGTCCCCCTAAGCTCCCCCCTTGCTCTGGTCACTGGCGCTCCTTTCTGTGAATCTTCCGATTCACTGGAAAGACTCGGAGATCTCGGGTCGTCGTCATCACTCATCTTTCCTTCGGACTCCTCCCCCTCGCTCTCTGTTTCCTCCCTTGCCCTCGCCTCTGCTCCTGAACCCCTGACAATTACAAATAAAATAAGGGAAACACAAGAAATAAGAGGAATTAAATTAGGAGTGAAAGAATATAAATTAAAGGCATATGCCGACGATTTAGTAATAACATTAGAAGAACCGTTAAAAGGTGTGGGAAAAGTTCTAGAGCTGCTTGAGGAGTTTGGAAAACTATCTGGGTTTAAGTTAAATAAAATTAAGACAAAAATACTGACAAAGAATTTGCCTGATGACTTAAGAACTCAATTAGAACAACAAACAGGGATCAAGGTAGTGAAAAAGGTGAAGTATTTGGGCATTTGGGTAACCACAAGAAATATAAATTTAGTGGAAAATAATTATAATAGAACATGGAATGAGATTAAAAAAGATTTAGACAGCTGGAGCAGATTAACACTCTCCTGGGAGGGACGAATGGCTGCCATAAAAATGAACATCCTTCCAAAAATATTATTCTTATTTCAGAATATTCCAGTAATCAGAGGCACGGCAATGTTTAAGAACTGGCAGAGGATCCTGTCCAGGTTTATTTGGCAGGGGAAGAGAGCAAGAATCAAGTTTAAACTGCTTACAGATAGGAGAGAAAGAGGGGGGTTTGCCGTCCCGAATTTACAACTATATTATGAGGCTGCATGTTTGTGCTGGATTAAGGATTGGATAGTTCTGGAGAATCTGGATGTGTTAGACCTAGAAGGATTTGATGCTAGATTTGGCTGGCACGCTTATTTATGGCAGGACAAAGAAAGGGTGCATAAGGGATTCTCCCATCATATTGTTAGAGGAGCCTTGTTAGAGGTATGGAATAGAACTAAAAGATTGCTGGAAAAGGGCATACCTTGGTGGTTATCACCAGTTAACATATTATCAATCAAAAATTTAAATACGGGAAACCAAAAATGGACCTACGAAGACCTCTTGATTAAATCGGATAAAGGGTGGAGAATTAAGTCATATGAAGATTTAAAGGATAAGTCAATAGGGTGGCTACAGGTACACCAAATTAATGCCCTATGGAATGAACATAAAAAAATAGGGATGAATGAGAAAAAATCAAAATTCCAGGCGGAAATATTAGAAGGAAAAAGTAAACTTTTATCTAAAATGTACAATCAATTACTGGAATGGGATACTAAAGACGAGGAGGTGAAGGAGGTCATGATAAAGTGGGCCATAGATTTGGGATACAATTTAGAATATGAGAGATGGGTGAAACTTTGGACTAAGGATATGAAATTTACAGCATGTGTTAGCCTCCGTGAAAATATGGAAAAAATGATGTATCGCTGGCATTTTACACCTGTTATGCTGGGGAAAATGTACAAAACTGGAGACAAAAGATGTTGGAAGTGTAAAAAAAAAAAGAGGGTGACTTCCATCATATGTGGTGGTCATGTGAAGAAGTGAAGAGGTTTTGGGGTTCTATCTATGACGAATTGAAAAAGATACTGAAATATACATTTCCTAAAAAACCAGAGGCATTCCTTCTGGGAATGGTCGGTGAGGAGATTAGGAAAGAAGATCAAACCATGTTCCAGTACGCAATGGCAGCAGCCAGGATACTGTTGGCACAAAATTGGAAATCATCTAAGATCCCAACTATTAGTGAATGGCAAAACAAGCTATTTGAGTACTCTGAGCTAGCAAAAATGACACAGAAGATTAGGCACCAGAGTAACAAAAACTTTATTAATGATTGGAAGAAATTTATATTATATATGGAAAAAAACTTAGACAATATCAAAATAACAGTAGGTGAATTATAGAATCTGCGAAGTAATGATAAAGGTTGAAAGAAGGAAATGCAAGAAAGGTAATAAGGTGATACAGCTCAAATCGTGGTGGAGGGAAGTTAGAATGATGATATGATAATCAGTACTTTTGGAGAAATGTAATTATGTCTTGATGTTTTATTGTATAACTTTGTCTATTTTTTCTTTTGTGATATGTTTGTGATTTTAAAATAGTGCATATTGGAAATAAAATTTAATTTAATTAAAAAATAATAATAAAAAAATAATCTGTACACGTTTCTGTTGGCGCTTCCACTAGTGATTTATCTGTACAGGATCGGACTTCATTTCAGCCAACCACATCCTTCCTCTTCCCCCGACAGCATACTAGAGTTCATATGGATTTCAAAGCATGCTTTGAGAACTTGTATGCTTAGCTTTAAACTCCACAAAATTAGCCTATGGCTAGGATGCTATTTATCAAAGTCTGTGCCCATTAAAATATGGTCAGATACAAGTATGCTTTCCCCCTTGTTATACAATTATTATTTTTAAAATTGCATTCAACTATTTACTATTTAAACAGCTTATACACCACTTGACTATAATCATCTCTGAAGTGACACACGAGAAATACATTGCAGAAAAAGTTAACATTGATGACATCAGACTTCCATTAAAAAGACCTGCTGGAATAAAAAAAGGATTCGGTAGGTGCTGGGTGCTCTGCCTGATGCTCTCAACTGACAAGATGTAGGTGTGGTTGAATCAAATGGGAACAGTGACCACAGTGCTATCAAATATACACAGTATGGAAGTGGACAATTGCTAAGGAAATCCAGAACAGTCACATTTGACTTCAAAAGAGGAGACTTCCTCAAAATGAGGGATTGGGTAAAAAGGCAGTATCTCAGCTCACAGTCAGAGGTACCTGGCCTCCCCCGAGGCAATTGAGTGAGATACTGTGTTTACCTTCCGTCTGCGACTCCCGGCAGGCTAGGTAAACAAACCGGCAATTCTTCTCATTAGACGTGAGAAAGAACACACCCTCTGCTTCTCTGCTTCTCTCCCTCCCTGCATTCTCCCCAGGGAGGGGAAATGAGACAGACAGGAGTCCTATTTACATGTTTTATTCCTGTTATTCAGCAGTACATAGAAATGCGACTGCACCCTTCAGTCTCCATCAGAAGAGTCACAACTCCACCCCTGTACTTCCAGCACAGGTCACATGACACTCTGAGCTAACATCCGGTGCTCAGTACAGAGAATAGACTCCTCCTTTTCTCCAACAGTACATCTGCAAACCACAACATCCTGTTTTGCATTCCAGCCATCTGGAGCTGGCTTTTGCATTGGTGCTTTTTCCCAACAACCTCCCCCAAAAGCATCAATAGGCAAAACATGATCCAGAGAAGAGAACAAACAGTTGTTATACATATAACAGTCCCCTGTTGTTTCAGTTCCACCCTTGGAACTCCCCACCACTGGTTTCACCAGTGTACCTCTCTGGTTGTTTGGCTTCCAAGGAATGAGTGCTTCTGCATTACCTTGGCTTGCTACTCTCTGTTGTGTCTTTGTCTCTGACTTAGACACTGCTTTAACCTGCTTTGAGTTGTTAACAATAGCAACACATGCAACAGCTAAGTTAGCAAACTCTTTTGAGTACCTCTTTGGTGGTACACCCTTTGTAACTCTCTCAGACCTGCATATGAGGTTCTGATCCTCTGTGCTCACTGGTTCATCCTCTGGACTTTGTTGAGAACCAGATGCAATGGCTAACAGTGGTTCTTCCTTCATCTGTGAAGGTCTATCCATTGTGTGAGATTTCCTCTCAATGACTGTTACAACTGAACTCTCTGAGCTATCAGTGTCATCATCAGTACCACTGTAATCTGTGTAATCATCATCATCTGAATTGTCATCTGTGGGAAATGTGTGTACTACTACCCGCTCTTGTTCCGGAGCACTCTCTAGAAACTTTGTGAGAATCACCTGACCAGATTCAGACAAAATTACTCTGTAGAGACCCTTTTCATATCCCACAAAAATGCCTCTGGCATTCTTTACTCCACCTGGAGCTTCTGTTCTCACATGAGACCCGAAAACCTTGAAATAGGCAACAGAAGGTTTTCTATTG
Organism: Podarcis bocagei; assembly: GCF_964188305.1. Lineage (NCBI taxonomy): Eukaryota > Metazoa > Chordata > Lepidosauria > Squamata > Lacertidae > Podarcis > Podarcis bocagei. The sequence continues at coordinate 70,422,557 of NC_138131.1, forward strand.
AACAGCTTCTCAAAAGGAGAACATCCCAACTCTGTTGAGACTTTTCTCACCCACACGTGAAGATAGGACGCTAGCGATTCCGCCCAATAATCATGTGGCAAATGTGAACTCAGCAATTGCGCATGCATCCCCTTTTGCAATTCTTTGTTCACTCTCACACAGACCCCTCTGTTCCACGCTTCGGTTGAAACAGCAACTTTGTGGTCTATTCCTCTTCCATCCAGGAACTTCTGAAACTTCTGTAACAGAAAAATTTGCTTCTCATCTGTGAAGAGACAATCAATGTTAGCATCATGCATACTTTTAACCTTGTCACAAAACTCCTGAAACTTTTCTAAAGTTTCTTGCGGTTTCTCCATCACAAAAACCCAAGAATAACTAGTGAAACAATCCACACACAGAAGGTAATATCTTGCACCGCCTCTAGATGGTTCTAGAGGACCAATCACATCAGCATACACCTGCTGAAATGCTCTGTCGACCTTCTTAGTCACCTTCCTGGTGCTCGTGTTGGTCACACCTGCAAGAGAGATTTCGTTAGAATCAGAAGAATTACATTTAATGTAATCACTTTGATCAAAAGTCAACAAATACAGTCCATCTTTCTCTCTGGCAGTAAGAAACAGTTCTCCATCTTTGTAGATCTTGCATCTTTTAGCATCATAGGACAGTTTCAGTCCTTTCTTTGCAATCTGCGACACACTCAGCAGATTAAATCTCAGTTCTGGAACCAGGTAAACATTGCTTATAGTCAAGTTCAGACTCTCAAGATACACAGTCCCAATTCCGGTCGCTTCCAACTCTTGACCGTTGGCCTGTTTCACAGCGAAGCTTTGCTTCTTCAACGTTGAAAACAGTTCTCTGTGCGGACACATATGTTTTGTGCAACCAGTGTCGATTATAAAGGCGTTCCCAACATCTGGCGTGGTTCCTTTCGCCATCATAGCCTTTGCAGGTTTCACCTGGTACTTGGTATGGCTTTTGCCTTACGCCTCAGGCTTCGTAGAGCTGTTCTTCGCTCCTTTTGACTGGCGTGGCTTTCTACAGCTCTGCTGTAGATGCCCAGTCTGTCCACAATTGTAGCTTCGGACAGCGCTCAATGCTGTAGCATGCTCTCCAGTAGATTCAGCAGTGGGGAAATTTGAACTCTGTTCTTCCCTCCCCCTGTCCTTCACTTCCAGTGCAGCAAGTCTGTCGTGTTCATTCTGGACCACGGCACACACTCTCTCCGCGGTCAGCTGCGTGGCCGGTAGGGAACCAAGCTGACTGGCAACAACCTTGTAGGTCCGGTTAAGGCTGTTTATCATCATGAAGCAAAACACTTCCTCCTGTAGACGGAAATTGCGTTCCACCATCTGTTGACGCAGAAACTTCATTTCTGTCAGGTGCGCTTGAACATCTCCATCAGGCGCTAGTCTCAGATTGGTTAACTTCTCAAAATACAGCAACGCTGAAGAACCAGCATCTCTCTGATGCGTTGTACGCAACGTGTCCCAAACCTCTTTCGCATGTTGTAAATGCTGAATATGCACCAACTGCTCATCTGAGACACACAGAATTATAGCAGTCCTGGCCCTCATGTCCTGTGATTCCCAACCTCTGGTTGGTGCTGCTGGGATGGGGTTTTCAATTACATCAAAAAGCCTCTGATTCTGCAGCAGGGCCTTCATCTTTACAGACCAAGATGAATAATTGTCATTATGTAAGGGAGGTGGGTAAGGCAAACCCCCTGCCTTCTTGGCATCCATCTTGAAGCCAAGCCTCCAGCTCACACTCTCAAGCAAGCTGTAAAACCCAACAGTTGTTTCCTGCCTTCTCTAGCAGGCAAACTGCAAGTTGTTTACGCTCTTTGGCACCTGGCAGCTAAACGCTGGCTGCTATGGAAAGTCCCCTTCCAAGAGCTCGTAAACTGGTAGCCAAAACACTCCGTGGTTTTGTTTCACTTTTCAGCCTCACAGTCCAGCTTCACTGCCAGTAACTTTCCACGATCATTACTTAGCAACAATGCATTCCAACAGGACAGTTTATCAACCACAAGAATTTGTGGAATGCAGGCTTCAGCCTCTGAGCTGCAGGCCTGTCCTCCTGGAGCTTTTGTTTTTCAAACGCAGAGCTCCCGTGAACCAGAGAATTAATCAATCTGCGTTCACACTTTTAGCCCGAAAATGCAGCATACCTTGAGCTCCGTTGCTAGGAAAACACCTTCCTCTGGGTTCAGCCGTCTGTTCAGCCTCTGGCTTCTATTAGACGCTTTTCTCCCTTGGAGCAGAGGAGGACAATCCACCAGCCTCTCATGCAGATGTCCGATGAATCGCAACCATCCGAATGCTGCCATATGTTAGTATCTCAGCTCACAGTCAGAGGTACCTGGCCTCCCCCGAGGCAATTGAGTGAGATACTGTGTTTACCTTCCGTCTGCGACTCCCGGCAGGCTAGGTAAACAAACCGGCGATTCTTCTCATTAGACGTGAGAAAGAACACACCCTCTGCTTCTCTGCTTCTCTCCCTCCCTGCATTCTCCCCAGGGAGGGGAAATGAGACAGACAGGAGTCCTATTTACATGTTTTATTCCTGTTATTCAGCAGTACATAGAAATGCGACTGCACCCTTCAATCTCCATCAGAAGAGTCACAACTCCACCCCTGTACTTCCAGCACAGGTCACATGACACTCTGAGCTAACATCCGGTGCTCAGTACAGAGAATAGACTCCTCCTTTTCTCCAACAGTACATCTGCAAACCACAACATCCTGTTTTGCATTCCAGCCATCTGGAGCTGGCTTTTGCATTGGTGCTTTTTCCCAACAGTTGAAGGGGGAAAGTCAAGGATGGTGAGCCCTTCTGTGCTCCAGAGGGCCTGGGTGGCCTCATTCCCCTCTTGTTCTGAGCACTGCAGAGGGAGGCAAACATGTCCTTCCTGGGGGCTGGTCCCTCCCCGCCCTGTTCCTGGAGGGCAGCAGGAGGAGGGGGCTGCTGCAGCTGCCTCCTTTGGGGGCATGGCTCACCTTGCCTGCTCCTGCCCTCCTCCAACACACACAACCTTACCTGCCTCAGCCATCCATGGGGGCTTGAGAGTGTGTGAGCAGACTTTGTCATGGGAGGAGGCAGGCCTTGCAGAGGAGGAATGCTGGGGGCAGGCATTCAAACTCAGCCCTGAAGCTCACTGGGTGACCCTGGGCCAGGCACTCACGCTCAGCCTAACCTACCTCAAAGGGCTGTTGTGAGGATAAAATGGGAGGGGGGAGAACTCTGCACACCAACTGGACCTCCTTGCAGGAAATGGGGGCTATAAATGTAATTGTGTTATTTGTACCCCACCCACCTCACTGGGTTTCCCCAGCCTCTCTGGGTGGCTTCCAACACATATTAAAACAACAAACATTCAAAGCCTCCCTATAAAGGGCTGCCTTCCAGGAGAAGAAGGGTGATCTTTTTTTGGACTGTTTAAACCTGCAGAAGTGAGTTTAAAGTAAAGTAACTTTCCACCGTCCTGATCCTGGAGCGGGGTGTCAGAATTGACGTCTTGAAGCTCATTAACCAGAGACAAATGTTTTTGACAGATTGTTAAAAGAAGAGTAACATTGTGATTCCATTGTTTCCTTTCGCATTTTAAAGGAATAAATATTGACAAAATATCTTAAAGAAAGAAACTGTGTTGCTATTGTCCTTAAAAGAAAGAATAGCCAGAAGTTCTCCCCCTAGAGGGGACCGTGAAACAGTAACCAATTCTAGGGAGCTTGCAGCTGTCAAGATTACAATCGTGGGAAAGGACTTGTGACCTTGCAGGACAATGTTTTCAGAAGCACTGTTGGGTGCTTTCTGTAAAATAAATGCCCTATTGGATCAGTTAAGTCAGATGACGGATTTGATGACTAATGCGGCCAGAACATTTGAACAGGTAGTGGGAAACTATATGGAACCCACCCAGGAACTTAAACAGGAGTGTGTCCTGATAGAGCAGATGAGAGAAGAGGATGTCGCAGAATCTTGGACGCCAGAGATGGAGGGACTTTTGGCCCAGCAGGAAAATGAGCCTTTGGATGTGACAAATGAACTTGGAAAAAACTAGATTAGGAAAGACAAAGTTTGGATTGATTTGGAAATGGGGGGTTGGACTGACCTCCCTATGCAGGGATGTTTGGACTTCCCGAGTCTGGCAATGGGCTGTCAGAGGTTTGGAGCTGTTGGGGCTTCCAATTTTGGAGGGAATTTGAAAAAAAATACCATATGGAGTCTAGTCTGGACTATGGGAAAGGGGCTAATATGCTGAAAAGGGTCAAAAACACTACCAAGCTGGAGTTCCCACGAGTGAAAGGTAAATATGAAGAAGAGCTGCGGAAGAGACATGGAAGAGACTTGAAGGCCTCGGATATAAGATCACCAGGTTAATGTGCCAGACTAATGGGATAAAAAGGACTGACAATCCCGGGACCGGGGGGAAGGGATGCTGGAAGAAGATTGGATTGTTTTTATTTCTTTTTTATCATTAGGAATGTTGTATAAAATTGATGAACGTTGGGAAAATGCTGAAATGAAATTACTTGGCTCTTGTCAAAAATGTTTAAAGAATTAGGTAAAAAGGTAATGGTTATGAGAAGTTGGCAAAAATAAGATTTAAGTTTTAAGTTTTAAGTTTTTTTTATAAAATAAGATGAAAATAGAGCAAGGTAATGCAATGACAGAATATTATGAATTATGGAAAGGATTTGCTGTGATAATTATTAATTAAGATACAAGAGATGGGAGGAGGAGGAGGTCATGGAAAGAAGGTAACGAAAGTGGAGAATTTGAAAATGTTGGTTTTATTTTTACTTTTACTTTTTCTGTTTTTGTCTGTTTGTCTTTTTTCTTTGTAATTTTTTAAAAAATCTTTTTTCAATAAATATCATTTAATATATATATATATATATATATGCTTTCGTAGATTTTCACGGGTACAGGAATGCAGGTTTTGGTGTCTTCGGGTGTCTTCCCGTGTAAGAGTTGGGGTGTCTAGGCGACGTTTCGACGAGGTCTCACTCGTCATCTTCAGGCTGGTGCTTTCGGCTTCTTGTTACTGGAACAGAGCAGGATCTCAGTGTTTGAGTTCCTATAAATACTGTTGAGGGGGTGTGGTGTATAGCCTCCAACGTTCTGGGCAGAGAGGGAGTTCCCAGGTTAGTGTGCCTTTTCTTCTTTTGTTCCTTAATTACTTGAGGGATATCTTGAGTGATTTCTTGAGTGATATTCTGAGTACCACTTAGGAGGGTCATTAGGTGTGGATTAGTTGCTAAAGCTTTCGTGTCTTGACCTCTTGACCTTGTGAAGAGTTTTTTCTGAGAAGATGGCTGTACTGCACTTAGTTGTGCTCTGGCTTGGCTTCGTGTATAGGGGCGAGCTGTGGTTTTGTGCCCTGTGCCAGCCAGATCTGTGTAGGGATTGCAGGGGGGTGCAGCATCCGGAGGTGCCACTATGGTTTGGCTACTGGATGGTGTCTGTAATTTATCTGTGGAGAGGGTCTGGGTTTGGGTCTGGTGTGGTTGATTGGAGATGGCGTTCTGTGTGCCTCTGGTTCTGGTGTCGGTTTTTGTGGGGAGGGCTATTTTCCAGATGTCTGGCAGGCGGGACGTATCGTCACGCTTGTTCATGTTGTGAGGGTGTTTCTCTATCTCGATGGCTTCCATGATTATTCTCTTGTGGTGGTGTTCCATGTTAAAGAGCAATTTGGAATCTGAAAAATTAATTTCGTGTCCTGTTTCTTTCATGTGTTGGTAAAGAGAGGAAGTTTTTTCTTCTTTTTTGACGGCATTCTTGTGTTCTGCGATACGTGCATTTATTCGTCTGTTTGTTTGTCCAATGTACGTGGCTGGGCAGACTTTGCAGGGTATTTCATAGACCCCTTGGTTTTCTAACTGGATTTTATCTTTGGGGTTTCTGAGGATATTGGCTATTTTTTGGTTGGTGCAAAAGGCTGTTTTGATATTGTGTTTATGGAGGATTTTGCTAATTTTATCTGTAGTGCCCTTGATATAAGGAAGGAGGGCCATGCCATTGTTTTCTTCTGTGTCTTGCTTTTTGGGGGGTGTTTCTTTTTGGATTAGCTTCGTAACCCTGTTTTGCTGGTATCCGTTGGCGATTAACACATTTGAAAGATTCTGTAACTCAGTTGTCAAGTGGTCTTTGTCAGCCAGGCGTTTGGTTCTGGAGATGAGAGTCTTGGCTACGGAGTTTATTTGTGCAGGGTGGTGGTGTGATTGTGCATGTAAGTAGCGGTTGGTGTGTGTTTTTTTCCGGTAGATAGTGTGTATATATATACAAACCCAGACCCTCTCCACAGATAAATTACAGACACCATCCAGTAGCCAAACCATAGTGGCACCTCCGGGTGCTGCACCCCCCTGCAATCCCTACACAGATCTGGCTGGCACAGGGCACAAAACCACAGCTCGCCCCTATACACGAAGCCAAGCCAGAGCACAACTAAGTGCAGTACAGCCATCTTTTCAGAAAAAACTCTTCACAAGTTCAAGAGGTCAAGACACGAAAGCTTTAGCAACTAATCCACACCTAATGACCCTCCTAAGTGGTACTCAGAATATCACTCAAGAAATCACTCAAGATATCCCTCAAGTAATTAATGAACAAAAGAAGAAAAGACACACTAACCTGGGAACTTCCTCTCTGCCCAGAACGTTGGAGGCTATACACCACACCCCCTCAACAGTATTTATAGGAACTCAAACACTGAGATCCTGCTCTGTTCCAGTAACAAGAAGCCGAAAGCACCAGCCTGAAGATGACGAGTGAGACCTCGTCGAAACGTCGCCTAGACACCCCAACTCTTACACGGGAAGACACCCGAAGACACCAAAACCTGCATTCCTGTACCCGTGAAAATCTACGAAAGCATATATATATATATATATATATATATTTAAAAGTCTATTTTAAGTCATAACTCAATGTATATTTTAACTCTTTAGTCCACATATGTTACCACTATTCCAACTGTACAATATAACCAAAAAAAAGAGAAAATCTTGCCCCTTTAATCATGCACTTTTTAATCTGTTCCTCTTCCATTTAGGATTTCAACAAAAGTTTGTACATTTTTGATATCACATGATGTGCACAATTGTATCTCAAAACCCGTCTTCCACTCTTCCATACCCCAAGTCTTCATTTCCAACTAGAATCTCTCAATCAATCAATCAATCAATCATTTATTTGTATGTTGCCTTTCCAAATTTCAAACCATGTGCAAGGCAGCTTACAAAAAAAATAAAATATTACATAACTGCAAATGTAACAAAACTAGTCGTAAACAATGAACAAAATATCAAAAAGTACACAACGAAATTGAAAAAAAATCCACATAAATAATAAGATTCCACGTAAATCATATAATCCAAACTAAAGAGAAAAAAAAATATCATCAGCAACAGCACCCCCCCCCCCCGGAAAAAGAACCCATAAACAACACCCCAACCCTCTTTTATTGAGTGTAAAAGAAAAACCCCTTGTTTAAATTTTACAATCTCCCCGTTTCCACTTTAAGAACTCTCAATAGATTAACCATTTGGAGCCAGTGTGGTGTAGTGGTTAAGAGCGGTAGTCACGTAATCTGGGGAACCGGGTTCGCGTCTCCGCTCCTCCACATGCAGCTGCTGGGTGACCTTGGGCCAGTCACACTTCTTTGAAGTCTCTCAGCCCCACTCACCTCACAGAGTGTTTGTTGTGGGGGAGGAAGGGAAAGGAGAATGTTAGCCGCTTTGAGACTCCTTAAAGGGAGTGATAAAGCGGGATATCAAATCCAAACTCTTCTTCTTCTTCTTCTTCTTTATCCGTCACCCTTTTGTCTATAAAAAGTGTCTTCTGGTGAAACCCAAAATAGAGTCTTTGCGTATAAACTAACTTAATAATATCTTTTCAGATTCTTAATGCGCCACACACGTCTAATACAGTGGTTCTCAAGGTGCACATTTACTCTGACTTGATCTACCACAAATATCCAAGCCATCTAACCCTGAAATCCTAACCTTCTACCGGTAATTCCAAGTCTCTTCTTTCTCAATATCCCCATTCCGTTAACTACACCAAGCAACAAACTTTAAAATGCAAGTTTAAAACGCAGGCTTTCTGTTATGTACTGAGTTGAATAGGATTCAGAATGCAGCAGTCTGATTGGTCCAAGAACAATGCAGCAGTATGATTGGTTGGCAGGAACCACCCAATCCTGCTCCAGATAGAAATGAATCCACAACCTGATTGGCTTACAGTAGAATTCTGGAATTCAGACTGAAGCAGTCTGAAGCAAGCTGCGGGGAGAGTCACGAGAGGAGGACCTGCCGTTTCCGCAACGCAGAGTGCAGGCAGTGCAGAAAATTGGGACACATCGCCCGGGTGTGTCGGGCTCGGCCCACCCGACACCAGGCATCAGATGACCAACCCAAGAGCCCCAGGTCCCGGGGCCCAACGCACCAAGGCAACTCGACAGAGCTCACGGACTGCCAGGTATACCAGTTGCCCCACCCCAACGTAGAGAAAATTTATGTAGAGGTACAGATAGAGGGGGCTCCATGCCGCATGGAGCTTGACACGGGTTCAACTCTATCCATAATCTTGGCAAAGACCTTAAGGAAACTGTGTCCTACTGGGGGTCCCAAACTCAGGCCGGCCCCATTCACCCTACGGGACTAAAGCCCGCCGGAGGCAGGGAGAAGAATCAGGGGACTCAGCGTCAGAAGAGTCTAGAAAGGGCGAAACCCCAGCTGACAGGCGGACCCAGCGGAGGAAAGAGCAGAGGAAGAGGTGGAGCAAGGCTAGGGTCTTAAACTGGTGTATGGGGGGCGGAGACTCAGACGGAGCTTCGGCGGTCTAGAGTCTCAGACGTAGAGCTGCACGCTGCTGATGTGAAAGACAAACTGAACTCCAATAAAGACTTTTGTATATAACAACGGACTGGCGTTGGTCCTTTGTGAGCTGGGACCTAGGGCAGCTCTGACAGCATGGTTTGGACCACTGGGGCTAGGTGTCACGGGTTCAACTCTATCCATAATCTCGGCAAAGACCTTAAGGAAACTGTGTCCTACTGGGGGTCCCAAACTCAGGCCGGCCCCATTCACCCTACGGGACTTCCAGAAACGTAAGGTCCTCACAATGGGGGTGGGGACCTTCAGGGTGCAATACCGAGGGCGGACGCAGCAACTGGACTTGCTTGTGGTCAAGGGCCCCTACATTAGCTTACTGGGATTGGCATGGTTTGGACCACTGGGGCTAGCTGTCACCAGGGTGAACCACACTAGCTTACAAGTGGACGTGGACACCATATGCAAGGAATTTCCAGGGGTTTTCGACGGGAAATTGGGACAGTATACGGGCCCCCCCATTGTGCTACAGCTTGACCCCGCAGTACGACCGGTCAGGCTCAAGGCCCGCCGGGTCCCGTTCGCCTTGAAACCCTGTATAGACGAGGAATTGGACCGACTCGTGGAGCAAGGAGTGCTGGAGCCGGTGCCTAATGCCCCCTGGGAAACTCCAATTGTCACACCCGTCAAGCCTAATGGTTCGGTCCACATCTGTGCAGACTACAAATGTACCATAAACAAGGCCCTCACGGCCCACGCATACCCAGTGCCAGTGGTCAGCCATGTCCTTGCCACCCTGGCTGGCTCGAAATTTTTTGGCAAGCTGGACTTGGCCCAAGCATATCAACAGCTGCCAGTAGCTGAGGCCACAGCAGAGGCACAGAAGATTGTGACGCACAGAGGAGCGTTCAGGGTAAAGCGGCTGCAATTCGGGGTCAGCGTGGCACCAGGCATATTCCAGAATCTAATGGACTCTCTCCTTAAAGGGATTCCTGGCGTCACCCCCTTCTTCGATGATGTGTTGATTGCCGGGCCCACACCAGAGGAGTTTGAGGACCGCCTCCGCACCGTTCTGCACCGTTTCCAGACGGCGGGTCTCAAGGTGAAGCGGGAAAAATGTCTACTAGGAGTGCCTCAGGTGGACTTTCTGGGATTTATGGTGGACGCAGAAGGGGTCCACCCGACTGGGGACAAGGTACGGGCCATTTGTGATGCCCCAGCGCCCAAGAGCAAGACTGAACTTCAGGCCTTCTTGGGACTATTGAACTTTTACCATTCCTTCCTTCCCCACAAGGCGGCGGTAGCGGAGCCCCTACACAGACTCCTGGGCAAGCGGGCCCCTTGGGTGTGGGGCCAGCGCCAGGAGGCCGCATTCCAGGCAGTCAAGGACTTGCTTGTCTCAAACTCGGTCTTGGCACACTTCGACGAGAGGCTGCCGGTGGTGCTAGCATGCGACGCCTCACCCTATGGCATTGGCGCTGTCCTGGGGCACCAACTCCCGGATGGAAGAGAGGTACCGGTGGCGTACTTTTCCCAGACACTCAACGCAACCGAGAGGAACTACTCGCAAATTGACAAGGAGGGTCTGGCAATCGTGAAGGGAGTAAAAAAATTCCATGATTTCTTGTACGGGCGGCCCTTCACCGTGGTGACTGACCACAAGCCGTTGCTTGGCTTGTTTGCCCCCGAAAAGCAGACCCCCCAAGTGCTGTCTCCTCGCGTCCTCAGGTGGTCAATTTTCCTTGCCAGCTACCAGTATGCACTGATTCACCGACCTGGGAAGGCGATGGGCCATGCGGACGCCCTCAGCAGGCTACCACTACCGGAAACAGGCCCTGACCCAGCACCTGCACAAGAGGCTATGAGCCCCATTCAGGCACAAGAAGTTGCACACCATTCCAAGAAAGATAGGGTCATCTCCCGGGTCCTGGACTGGATGTGGAGGGGATGGCCCAGCAGCAGCCCTGGGCCAGAATTTGCTGGCTACACAACCCGCAAACATGAACTGTCGGCCCACAAGGGGTGCCTGTTATGGGGAAGCAGGGTCGTTGTTCCCCAGCCCCTCCGCAAAAGGGTCCTCACAGCCCTACACGAGACACACCCAGGGGTAGTAAGAATGAAGGCCCTTGCCAGGAGTTATGTGTGGTGGCCAGGGATCGACAGAGAGATAGAGGCCTGGGTCAAACACTGCCAGGCCTGCCAAGAATCCCGCCCAGATCCCCCAAGGGCCCCAGTCCAGTCCTGGGAGTCCGCCCGAGCACCATGGTCACGCCTGCATGTGGACTTCGCTGGCCCCTTTCAGGGGAAAACATTCTTCATAGTGGTGGACTCCTACACCAAATGGCTGGAAGTCGCACTGGTACCGTTCACTTCTACATCCGCAGCCATCCGGGTACTACGCAGGCTGTTTGCAACCCACGGGCTCCCTGACACTCTCGTCTCAGACAACGGGACTGCATTTACGTCAGGAGAATTCCAAACCTTCACAGCGCAGAACGCCATCCGCCACATCCGTTCAGCGCCGTTCCACCCTGCCACCAATGGCCAAGCAGAACGCATGGTGCGGACCACCAAGGACACCCTTCGCCGCATGACGCAAGGGGATTGGGAGTACCGCCTTGCCACATTCCTCCTAGCACAGCACAGCACCCCCAGCTCAACGGCTGGCCGGAGCCCCGCTGAACTACTAATGGGTCGGCGCCTTGCAATCAGATTGGACCGCCTTCACCCCGATAGAGCTCAGGATGAGGTAGTGGTGGGGGAAGGCAGGAACCCCCGGACCTTCGAGGCCCAGGACCCAGTGTACGCAAAGAATTTTGGGGCAGGCCCAGCATGGGTACCCGCCACAGTCACCAGGGTCACTGGCCCAGTGTCGTACGAGGTGCTAACGGATGGGGGGCAATGCTGGCGCCGCCACTGCGACCAGATACAGCGACGATTCCCGGGGGAACCCAGGAGGAGGACAGGTCAGAAGAGTCCCAAGGGAACAGCGGGGCAGTGAGGCCCATAGAGCAGGAGGGGCCAGCAGGAGAGGCAGAATCAGTAAATACAGAGAGGACCCGTGAGGCCGAAAGGACACCAGAACCAGAACCACGACTGAGCAAGCCGGTTGCACCAGACCAAACAACCCCATCACAGCCAGCATCCTTGGAACACGAGCCAGAACCTGGAGCCCGGACCAGGGAACACCCCAGGCCGCAACGCACACGTAGGCCGCAGGCATACCTTGAGGACTATGAATGCGACCTCCCGGGCAGGACTGGAACTTAGAGGGGAGGGGTGTTATGTACTGAGTTGAATAGGATCCAAACTGAAGCAGTCTGATTGGTCCTAGAACAATAGGATCCAAATTGCAGCAGTCTGATTGGTCCTAGAACAATAGGATTCAGAATGCAGCAGTCTGATTGGTCCTAGAACAATGCAGCAGTATGATTGGTTGGCAGGAACCACCCAATCCTGCTCCAGATAGAAGTGAATCCACAACCTGATTGGCTTACAGTAGAATTCCGGAATTAGCCAATCATGTGCAGCCCATTGTGTAAATAATGTATATAAAGCAGATACTGTGAGGGGACTTCCATTCATTCCTCCTCACCACTATGAGCTGAATAAAGAGCATGAAATCACTTTGCGACTCTGAGTATATTTCACTTTCCTTTGCATCTCGCAGAACTTTAAATGTAATTCATGGTTTTTTCACCTGTCCTCCAAACTTAGGTCTTTTTGCCATCCTTTAAATGGGAAATTAGTAGTCAAGCCATACTTTTTGGTAAAATGTTCGTCTGGATCCCGGAAGTCCTACCTGAGATGGGAGGTTCCGCTAGCACCAGCCACTTCTCCTTCTGCAAGCAGCTCCACCCGAATTCCCACCTGGGATGAGCCGCTAAACTGAGCCGCCGGAGAAAGACTGGGGCGGGTGGAAAGTGGGAGGGGGAAGTTGTGCGCTTCTGTCCCGTGAGAAAAGTGCTGCTCCTCCCAGGAGGTTCGCTCTCTGAATTCTCTCAGCCCCACTCACCTGACAGAGTGTTTGTTGTGGGGGAGGAAGGGAAAGAAGAATGTTAGCCGCTTTGAGACTCCCGAAGGGGAGTGAAAGGCGGGATATCAAATCCACTCTTCTTCTTCTGGGCTGCCTCAAAGCCCATCAAGGCCACAGGCTGCTAGCATGACTCACCCTGGCTTTCTCATCTGAGGACGTCGGGTTGGGTGGGGGTTGCCAGGAGCAGCACGATGTCCCTCCAACCCCCAGCTTCCACTCTCCAGGCAGGCGCCCAACATGGCCAGCTGGCAAGGGCTCTTTCTTACTCCAGCCTTGGCGTGCAGATCCCGGGTTCAGCCCCAGATCCAGGTTCTGATATTATGAGGGAGAAAACATCGCTCTGCACCTTTCCCACATCATGCATACTTCTAAGATGTCCCCACTTTCCCCCCTCTCGCAAAGCCCCAAAGCCTCCTACATTGTAAGCCTTCCTTACAGGGGAATCATCAGAACCACCTGTGCTGCAGAGCTCCTGGCTGAAAGGCGACTCATGGAGATTTGCAATGACTGCTGCAATGCACCCCTAATGATTCAGATTGTATCATTATAGCGTCATTGTGTTGATTTGTTGTTGATATATTAAATTTGTATAATCTTTGAAGCGGTGTGGCTGTGAGTACCATGAAGGGAGCCTGCACTTTGTGATTTGCCAGGGCACTACTGCAGGTTAGGAAGGAGGAAGAGGCAAAGATCCTTTCCCCAGTAAAACATGTTTGCACCCAGGGTGTTTCCAGACTGTCAGTATTTTGTGGAAGGGATTCAGGTCCAGCCGAGAACTTCAGCTTTTCCAATGAGAATGGATTAAAGCACTCTGACCATTTTCTTAGTAGAGTCTAACCACTGTTGCAAGTTTTGGGCAAGGAAGACATGAACGCAAAACAAACAAGTGGTCGTCTCCTCCGGAGGAACCCCTGCACTGTAAATATATTGACAGCACACTTCCAGGTCTTTGGCATCGGCATCCCAGAACTGTGAAGGTTGCCTCAACTGTTGAGCAACACAGCTAAGGAAGAAGGAGTGGAGTGTCTCCGGGGGGAGCATAGCTCCCATTCCCTTCCAAACACACAGACAGGACAGTGTGGTGGCACCCAGGGAATAGTTGCAGCAGCTGGATGGCTGGCTGAAACACACACCATTGCAGTATTTTTGAATGGGATTCACTCTGAATCAGTCAGTTAGTGAACTTGGTGCTGCTGTGCAACAAACCCACTACAAAACTGCTCTTTCCCTCACACTTCCAGGTCCCTCCAGCTGGGCTTTTTGAGTGTGATGGGTTTTTCTCACTCCAGAGTAGTTTGTCTTTAAGCTGAAGGTCACAAGGAAAGCAAGGGAGACTAAGAAAAATTGCACTCTTGGTTTCCTGGAAGAAGATCAAAAGACTCCCCTGGACTAGAAGAGACATCTCATTAACAACTGGAGAAATGCCAAAGAACTTTGGATATCTGCTTGGGGGGTTTCTGATGCAGTATTAATTTAACAAGGAGCCAGGAGTGAAACCGAAAGTAGACTGACCAGCTAGCTGAATCCAATTATATTGCTATGGGGGGGGGACCTCTAACATTTTACTTTTCGATACTTGTACTTCCAGGGTGAATTTAATAGGGGGGGTTGGAGGAGCGGAGGAAAGAAGAGCTAACTTGTCCGTGGCTGGGGGCGCAATCTGGACGGTTCTGCCGGGGCGCAAGATCACCTAACTACTGCTCTGCGCCTCTGGACCAGGGGTGGATGGTGCTCATTGGGACTGGGAGGGTGGAAGGCAAGAAGGCCAACAGTAGGTGGCGCCAGAGCCAAGGAGTGGCAGAGCAAATGAGTTCTGTATCTGAGATGGAGTGGGAAGGGGCTGGCGGCCACCGCAGTCATCCCCTGTCTGCCCTCATGGAGTGGCCGGAATCCACTGGGCAAATGCTCATCTTGCCAGAGTCTGGGTCTTCTGCTGTTGCTCTCTCAGAAACCGTGCCCAGGTGGGATGTTTCGTTTTTCGTAACTGCTTCATCCCTGAGGAAGTTGGAGGTGACGCAACACCCTTCTCCCTTGGCTCTGTGGAAAGAAGGCATCTCTACATTTTGAGCGCATTTCACAGGCCAGGAGCCAAGCACCGATTCCTGAGGGGGAGAAGAGGCCCAGAAAAGATGAGCCCTTCCCAGCCCAAAGGCGTTCCCCTGAGATTCAGCTTCCGGGCTATGGCTAACCAGGTTAGGAGCAGGAATATTGGGAGCGGGAAGGAACTGATGTAATCTGCCAGAGCAGCTGGCTAATTGAAGGGAATGAGGTGATAACAAGTCTTTCAAATCTGAACTCTTGTTTGCGGCTGATTAGGATAGAGGGAGGTGGAGAACAAGGGCAATCGGAAGCAGACTCTGGGTAGTTGGTTCCTTTTCTTTGTTCGGGTTCCTACGTCACACCAGCAGTTTAAATGGCAACACTCCTTTGCAAGATTGTCCGCCTTTTTAATTGTTATGGAAAATCAATAAAATGATAAGTTGCCCCTGCCAAAGGGTTGCATGACATCTGGCTGAAGACTTTTTGTGCTAAAAGTTGAAGCTATGCTGGGGTGTGTGTGTGTGTGTGTGTGTGTCCGTCCGTCCATGTGGCCGTTGTGTATTCAACATTCCACCCCCTCCAAAGAATTCTAAGAACCTTAGTTTTCCTTTCACAGTGCTACGAATTCCCAGCACCCTTAACAAACCATTGTTCCCAGGCCTTTTTGGGTGTGGGTGGGAGGAGATGTGCTTTACATGTGCAGTGTGCAGGCATCTCCCAGCACATGTGTGTGGGGATTCAAGACTAACTCTTATGCTTTTCTTCCTTAGACCAGCTTAACGTTGAAAAAGAGGCTCTCTGCGTTGAGGAACACACACAATTTCACAGCGAAGCAGAACACGGGCCGAATGGTCACTCTGTCATTGCATTTGGTGAAGTCAGACTGGCTTTGCAAAGGAGCTTGCCCCTGAAGCCAGTTGGTTGCCTGCCTCTGGCTGGCTGGCGGCTTGGCACCAGCAAAACAGAAAGAGACAGCCCCATGCAACCTCACACCCAAGGATTTCTGCCCATGCTTCAGACATGCAGCCCTATGAGCAGCTCTGACTCCCACTCCAGACCCCTCTGCCCCAGTCTTCCTCCTGATGTAGGCTACAGGATCTGGGAAGTCTGATCCAGCTTTGAGGTGTGGTTCCATATGGCCGTTAGTACTGTTGTGTTTTTGCCAGAGAGCCACGTGGTAAGGAAGATCTCCAAGCACGCTTCCTAGGGGGTCCTCTTTAATCCTCAGATGTGCCCACAAAGGCATGATCCAGCACCCTCATGCCACAGCTGCCTCTGGAGTGACCCTCCCTCCGGTAAGAGGCATGCCTCACAGCTGAGTGCCTGGTTGTTTGTGAAGGGCGGAGGCTGGGAATCTTGTGGGCTCCCAGATATTGCCAGATCCAATGGCCTTCTGCCTCAGCCAGCATGGCCGACGGTCAGGGGTGATGGAATCCAACAACACCTAGAGGGCCACCGAATTCCCCATCCCTGGTCTAGTGAATTTGAGGTTCTTGGTTTCTCTCCCTCTGCCCCCGTTTGCCTGGAAAAGCACTTTGGCAGATTCCTTTGGAGGATTCGGGTGTGACAAGCTGTAGCAGAAAAATTGATGCTTTTGAATTATGGTGCTGGAGGAGACTCTTAAGAGTCCCATGGACTGCAAGAAGATCAAACCTATCCATTCTTAAGGAAATCAGCCCTGAGTGCTCAGTGGATAGTGTTCTCGAAGCTGCCAGCATGAGTTTGACCATACTGCGGGAGGCAGTGGAAGACAGAAGTGCCTGGCGTGCTCTGCTCCATGGGGTCACGAAGAGTCGGACACGACTAAACAACTAAACAACAACAACAAAGCTGTAGCAGCGCACTGAATAAAACAACTTTGAGAAGCTGAAACACCAGGCTGTTTTATTTAACCTCCTCTTCTCCAGGCTAAACATGCCCAGCTCCCTTAGCCGTTCCTCATAAGGCATCATTTCCAGGCCTTTGACCATTTTGGTTGCCCTCCTCTGGACACGTTCCAATTTGTCAGTGTCCTTCTTGAATTGTGGTGCCCAGAACTGGACACAGTACTCCAGGTGAGGTCTGACCAGAGCAGAATACAGTTGCACTATTACTTCCCTTGATCTAGATGCTATACTCCTATTGATGCAGCCCAGAATTGCATTGGCTTTTTTAGCTGCCGCGTCACACTGTTGGCTCATGTCAAGTTTGTGGTCAACCAAGACTCCTAGATCCTTTTCACATGTACTGCTCTCAAGCCAGGTGTCCCCCATCTTGTATTTGTGCCTCTCATTTCCCCCCCCCAAGTGCAATACTTTACATTTCTCCCTGTTAAAATTCATCTTGTTTGTTTTTGCCCAGTTCTCTAATTTGTCAAGGTCGTTTTGAAGTGTGATCCTGTCCTCTGGGGTGTTAGCCACCCCTCCCAGTTTGGTGTCATCTGCAAATTTGACCAGGATGCCCTTGAGTCCATCATCCAAGTCGTTGATAAAGATGTTGAATAAGACCGGGCCCAAGACAGAACCCTGTGGCACCCCACTAGTCACTCTTCTCCAGGGTGAAGAGGAACCATTGATGAGCACCCTTTGGGTTTGGTCAGTCAGCCAGTTACAAATCCACTGAGTGGTAGCAGAGTCAAGACCGCATTTTACCAGCTTCTTTACAAGAATATCATGGGGCACCTTGTCAAATGCCTTGCTGAAATCAAGGTAGGCTACATCCACTGCGTTCCCTTCATCTACCAGGCTTGTAATTCTGTCAAAAAACGAGATCAGGTTAGTCTGACATGACTTAATTTTCAGAAATCCATGCTGACTATTGGTAATCACAGCATTCCTTTCTAGGTGCTCACAGACTGTTTGCTTAATGATCTGCTCCAGAATCTTCCCTGGTATTGATGTCAGACTGACTGGGCGGTAATTATTTGGGTCCTCTCTTTTCCCCTTTTTGAAAATAGGGACAACATTTGCCCTCCTCCAGTCTGCCGGGACTTCGCCTTTTCTCCAGGAATTCTCAAAGATGACTGCCAGTGGTTCTGAGATCACATCTGCCAGTTCTTTTAATACTCTTGGATGCAGTTCATCTGGCCCTGGAGACTTGAATACATCTAAACTAGCCAAGTATTCTTGTACTATCTCCTTAGTTATTCTGGGCTGTGTTTCCTTTGCTGAATCATTTGCTCCAAATTCTTCAGGTCGGGCATTGTTTTCTTTATCGGAGAAGACTGAGGCAAAGAAGGCATTGAGGAGTTCAGCCCTTTCTGTGTCCCCTGTTTGCATTTCACCATCTTCTCCTCTGAGTGACCCCACTGTTTCTTTGTTCTTCCTTTTGCTACGAACATACCCATAAAAGCCTTTTTTGTTGCTTTTAACCTCTCTAGCAAGCCTGAGTTCATTCTGTGCTTTAGCTTTTCTGACTTTGTGTCTACACGTGCTGGCTATTTGTTTGAATTCCTCTTTGGTGGTTCCCCCCCCTTTCCATTTTTTGTACACATCCTTTTTTAATTTTAACTCAGTTAAAAGTTCTTTAGATAGCCACCCTGGCTTCTTTAGGCACCTTCCATGTTTGCGTCTCATTGGTATTGCCTGACGTTGTGCTTTTACTATCTCCCTCTTAACAAACTCCCAGCCATCATGAACTCCCTTTCCTTTTAGTATTACTGTCCATGGGATCTCACCCAGCACTTCCCTAAGTTTTATGAAGTCGGCTTTCTTAAAGTCAAGAAAATGAGTTCTAGTATGCTTGGCTGCTCCTTTCTGCTGTATAGTAAACTTCAGAAGAGCATGATCACTCGCACCTAATGATCCTTCCACTTCTACCCCACTAACCAGGACATCAACATTGGTTAGGACCAGATCTAAAATGGCTGTTCCTCTTGTTGCTTCCCCCACTTTCTGGACAATGAAGTTGTCTGCAAGGCCAGTGAGGAATCTGTTTGACCTTAAGCTCTTGGCTTAGTTTGACATCCAACAAATATCCGGGTAATTGAAGTCCCCCATTACTACTATCTCCCTTCCTTTTGCATGCTTGGCCATCTGTTCCAGGAAGGCATCATCTATGTCCTCCATTTGGCTTGGGGATCTATAGTAAACTCCCACAATGAGATCTCTGTTATTCTTCTCTCCCTTAATTTTGACCCAAATGCTCTCACTTTGGCTTTGAGGTTCTAAATCTTGGATCTCTTCACAGGTATACACATCCCTGACATATAACGCCACTCCTCCTCCTTTCCTGTCTGGTCTGTTTCTCTGAAATAGATTGTATCCCCCCATTATTACATTCCAATCGTGGGACTTATCCCACCAGGTTTCAGTGATGCCTATTATGTCATATTTAGTTTGCTGTAGCCCTGTCGATGCGAACCAACTCAAGCTCCCCCTGGTGCTCCCGTCGGGGTCGTGTCAAGGCCTTAGCCCCCCAGCCGGGCTTCAGACTAGATCAACACCCCCGGATTCCTTTAACGGAATACCCTTAAGCATGGAGGGGCAGGTGATGGCCACACCTCACCTACCCCACACAAGGTCAAACAATTCCTAACCGCAACCCTAACAAAGTTGTGACAATTGCTACGAGGTAGGCGAAAACCAAGTGGCCAGTGCCAATTTGCCAAGTTGTAAAATTCCTATTAGGCCCCTCGGACAACCAAGGCGACCAACCAAAGTCCATAGCAAGGCCATTGCCTAACCTGCAAAATAGGGAGGGAGGGCGGGTGATTGAGGAAGCGAGCCAAAGAGGAAGTTCTCTGGGGGTTGGCTGGCCGGGCTTTGACGTGGCCAGGATCCCATAGGCAACGGGGGACAGAGTCCCCCGCCCCTGGTGGGGAGTGGGTGGCCACGTGGTCCACCGCAACTCCTCCCCACTGGGAAGTGGAGCGCATTTCCCAAGACATATCCTGTATTTGCATGTTACCCCAACACATTCCTCCTATGTTAATCATGTATAACCCTCCCCTTTTTTGATGGAGTGGTGATGTTTAGCGAACTGTCTGCTGGTATAAGATAGGAACTTTTAAAAGTCCTTGTCACCCCGTTCTCGGAGTTCAATTCCTCTCTGAACCTGTTGCGCGATAAACTTTGGTCTCCGCTATTTGCTCCGGTTGGTGGCTGGACTCCTTCTTTGTTCCGCAGGGACCCACGGGCTCTGAGCAGCCTCCCACCTGGATTTTTCCGTAACAACAGAAACTCGACTAACCCTCTTGAGAGAAGAAAGGTGGCTTTTGCTCCCACTGCAATGTTGTAATCTAAATAAGCACATCTTCCTACAAGTGAATAGTAGCCACCTACCTGGGGGGAAATAAAGTGGTATGCGGAGAGACATGGTTACGGTGGAGAGCAAATCTGTGTTCCACAATCGGAACATCCACAGAGAAACCAGATGGCAGCTTTTTTTTACTGTGTCCACAGAACTCAATGAAAGCCTGTTGGGATGTAAACACAGGAGCAGTCAATGACAACATTCCTAGAGTGTACATGTTAGAACATGGGGAGGGATGTCTGTCCAGCAAGCAGGTAAACTTCCTGGGGACGGACTTCCTCCGCATGTGACCAGAGGTGGGTGTGGCCTCACCTGTGCAGGTAAATGATAAAAGCACAGGGCAGGCAGTCATCTCTCTCTCTTGCCTCTTGCCTCTCTCATCTTCATCTTTCGAAGAAGCAGGATGCCCTCTTGGCTCTCAGCCAAGAGAGGACAATAGGACTATCTTCCTATAAGATAGATTCTAAATGTATTTTACCTTTTTAAGCCTGTCTGCCTTCTGGGATCATATTGTGAACAGAACGTGAGTAAACTCTTTTATACTTTTATAAAGACTGTGTCGTGTCTTGTATTTTAAGAGGGATCAAAAGGGGGAAATTACCAGAGTAATTATTATAGAGGTTCTAGCGAACCTGTGCAGACGTTACCGTTGCGAACTTAAAAGGGGGAATGTTATAAACTCTGCTGATATTTTGGGAACTTGTTAGCACAAGTTGGACTACGATATAATCTCACAATATATCCTCTCCTGCACCCCAGAACATTCCCACAAAGCCAACCAATGGTTTTGCAGTTGCTTTCCATGGACATTTTGTAACCAAGCACAGAATTCCTTGAACCTAGGAAACGCTTCTGATTTCTGCTTGAGCATGAACACATGAATGTACCTGGAAAAAGCATCAATCAATACCATGAAGTACTTTGCTCCACCTAGAGAGGTTGCAAGTGGACCAACAAGGTCTGCGTGGACAATTTGGTAGGCTTTAGATGCCCACCTGCCAGAAACCTTGCCCTATTGAACTGTGTGTTATCATGATGGCCTTGCCCGGTTGTGAGTTGTGAAGGCCGCTTCCTGCAAGGCCCTTTCCACCTGGCCTGGGGGGCAGGGCCCAGACACCAGCTCTATGAAAGAGGCTCCTGGTGAGACCAGAGGGACATCGCTCGGCCTGACAAGAAACCCAAACTATTGGATTCTTTTGCCCCATCTTTTTGTGCCTGCTAAACAGCCGTGTCATGCATATGATCATATTTTATTCTCTTGGGAATTCTGCTGTTTTAAATGTGCATTTTATATTTGACTTTACTTAGCAATCTTGGTTTTTTGGGGGGGGATGCTTAAGTTTTTTGTTTTGTTTTTGTTAACTTTCTGTTCAATATGTATTCTGTAGTTGACTTCCTTTGTAATGTTTTATTTTGAAATCTTTAATATTTCAGTTTTTGGTTAACTATGTTGCTTTAACTGTATACTCTATATTTGACATTCTTCAGATTGTTTTATTTATGTTTTAATATGCTGTAAACTGCTTTGAATTTTTTCTTGAAAATATAAAGTGGTATAGAAAGGAAATTAAAAATAATAATAATAATAATGTTCATTGAAATGTTGTGTCCAAAGACTGCAGCTTATGGAGAGATCACATTTTCTATCAGATTATTTAGATTTGGTAAATAACTCTTATTGCTATTCTTATTGTATTGATTATTATAATTGATTTCTGTAGTTCTGGCGGTTTAGCTGCCTTGAGCATGAAAATAGAAAGGCAGGATACAAACCTAATCTAATAAAGAGCCCTCCTCCTCCTCCTGAGCCTGGGGCAGGACCGTAGCCTGAGAGAGAGAGGGTTGCACAGTTCCCCGATTCTTTTGGAGGAATTCCACACCACACATTTAAAGCTCTTACACCACTTGAAAGAGTCCAGGCTTTCCCTCAAGAATCCTGGGAACTGTAGTTTGCCAAGGGTGCTGAGAGATGTTAGATCTGTAGCAAACAGAGGTTCCCAGGATGTGTTGGGTGAATCTGTGACTCTTAGTGCAATGCTTCTTGAAATGTGTGGTTGTGGCCATTGTCCTCATAACAGCACTGGGGTTCGGATTGCAGTGTGTGTGTGTGTGTGTGTGTTGCAGAATGGTTTAATTAGCTCATTCTCCTCCTAGCACATCGTCTTCATTCAACTCTGGCTGTTGAATGAATGCTTTCTTATAATCATTCTTATGTTTAAGTGGGCTTTGGCCTCCTTCCAGACAGCAGCTTGAAAGGGAAGCAGAGGAAAGCTCAAATGATGACAGAAGGCAGGGGCATCCAACAACCAAGAGTTTTGGTTTGGATGTGACACTTTTAGACTTCCCCAAGCCATCCCGAAGCCCCCATTTCACTCTGGTCCATCTGAGTATCTCCTTTCCACCTATGCCTCCCCTCCCCCCCAAAATATTCACAATTAAGAAAGCAGAAAACAACCCCCACCTCTCTTTCGACAGAACTAGATGGAATGATCAGGCATAGCAACTCCTGCAGAGAGGATAAAACCAAAATGTTTCCAAGGGACACATTTCTCAAACAAGATATCTGCCCATAGCTCAGTCAGTAGAGTGTGAGACTCTGCATCTCAGGGTCGTGGGTTGGAGCCCCACGTTGGGCAAAATATTCCTGCATTGCAGGGGGTGGACTAGATGACTCTTGTGGTCCCTTCCAACTCTACAATTCCATGATATCCTGTGAGGAGTAGTCTGAAGTGAAGGCACAAGACAGGAGTTGATCATCATGTGAGCTGCTCACAGGTGGGCTGAAGCGAGCTGTTGACCAGTCCTGTGGAGCCTCCTTTTATTGAGACAAATATGCAAGCTAGGCAGATACATTTTGGGCTGTGACCTTTACACACCTTTGGTCCCGAGATCGTGGGGTGGTACAAAGTTATTTTGGTACCTGTTTCCACCACGTCATTTTCCCCTTGCACAGTGTATGACGAAGGAGACAAAAGGTCTCAGGGACAAAGGTTACAGACAGGACACCGCAGACTGCTGAGACTGCAAAAGGTCAGACAGAGGGAACGATGTTCCAGACAGCCATGACTTTGTCTGTGAGGGGGAGTATGCTACGCACCCCAGGGTCATGTGTGCAGGCAGACTGTGGCTGCCTGCTGGTGGGGAGTGTGCTCCCTCCGGACCCCACTGCCCACTCCGCAATTATCCCTACAGTAGTCAACTGAGTTTTACTCAGAAGAGATGCGTGAAAATCAACACAGCCATGTAATTTGTGCCCATCAATTTAAATAGGTCTGCTGTGGAAAGGACTGATGTTGACTACAACCCTGATGTTTTCTGATTATTTTATAGAGCGTTTCCCTCAATACCAAAAAATGGAGGCAGAGACAATTTACTGAATTTTGGATTTGATATCCCGCTTTATCACTACCCTAAGGAGTCTCAAAGCAGCTAACATTCTCCTCCCCCCCCCCCAACAAACATTCTGTGAGGTGAGTGGGGCTGAGAGACTTCAGAGAAGTGTGACTGGCCCAAGGTCACCCAGCAGCTGCATGTGGAGGAGCAGAGACGCAAACCTGGTTCCCCAGATTATGAGACTACCGCTTTTAACCACTACACCACACTGGCTCTCATATATATGTAGGTTAAAATCAAAATCTATAAGCTAGAACACAGTAAAGAATACAGATGTGAAACTACTAAAATGTGTAGTTTAAGACCTTAACCGCTAATTTAAAATATGCATGTCAATGCTTTATTATAATTAAGTCAGGTAAAGTAATTATTACTCTTAATATTATTCATTGCTATGAGGCTTCTTGAAGCAATTCAGAATACAATCAACATTAGCAGAACACTTTCCTTTACAACGACAGCTTAAAAAGCAACAATTTAAAAGCAATAAAAAAGTAATATTTCATAGGCAAGAATTCTAAAACAACAGCAATGATCACAATTAGCAACAACACACAATGAAACAGCAAGCAAAACTTGCCACTCCATCATCGCTGAGCCTTGAAACTTGTGTCTTATCCCCATAATCGAAACTGACATCAAGTCTTATGTCATCTGGAAGAGAATGAAGGAGAAGAGAGATGAATTTCTGCCACATTTACTGATTCACCAAATTGACCTGGCCCCCATTCCACCCTATTTACAAGGAGGCTTTATGGATCCTGTCTTTGGTGGCAACGACTCCTTCCAAGCCTGCAGTTTGGCCATGTTTGTGCTGCGGCAGGATTTCACAGCCACATGACCCAGGAGGTCTGCATCAAGCAAGGATGCTGCAGCTACTGAGTGGGCTCTCCTTAGTCTGGAAAGTGCGTCCCATGTCCCCAGGCTGTGGGTGTTACCTTCTTTGGGGCAGAAGTGAGCCAGCTCCAGAGGGACGAGAGCATGCTGTAGAGAAAAGACAAGACCGTACTGGATCAGATGACTGATCTGATCCTAAACCCTCCCCCCCAAATAATGGGTGCAAGAGAACATGGAAGCAGACCCAAGCCAGGGAAGACTTGCTTCCATCATGGGATGAGTGAGTTCTATTGCCTGGCCCCAATCCCTTGCCCCAGGCGACCTCAATGGGTCCTGCAGCCTACTAGGCAGAGGTGGAAGTGTAAGATCAAGGAAGAGGGCAGGAAATGTCTCCAGCCTTGTCCGGCATCCCAGGGACACACATTGTGTTGTGCGCCTGATACCAGACTGTGATTCCTCCTGTGGGAATCCTTTCACAAGCCACTCTGGGAGCCTCTTGGGGCTGTGAAGGTGCCAAAGGTGAGAGACTTACCTTCAGGCAGCTGAGCCTTCTTGCATAGGACATCAGCCAGCTAATGCCACTGGCTGCCAGTTGCCTCTCCGCTGCAATCGCACTTGTTGTGTAACCTCTCAGTTCCTGTGGGAGGAAAGGGGACCTCAGAATCAGGAGGCTGGTCTGGGGGAAAGAGGCAGACCACTGTGAAGCCCTTTACACTCTCAGAGAGAGATCCGTTTCTGTTCTAAAATGGCAATGTCCTCCAGCCCCAAATTGTAGCTCTGCATCCAAGGCCCTCCTTTGGCTGTCTGGGCAAGTGGGCCTTTGTTGGCTGGTCCATGTGGCCAGCTTGCCTTACAAGAGGGGAAGGGCCCAAGAGGTGCACTGCTAGGTGGCGGCTTCTCCATGAAAGCTTTCTAGGTCAAACAGCCACTGAGGCCATCAAGATACTTACATTCATCAGCAAGTTCAGGGTCTTAGTGCTTGGGGCCTCCCAGAGGAGACCTCCCAGCATCAGAGTATAACGTTCCTCTAACTCCTGCAGGCAATGGCAATGAGGGAGAGGATGCGCCAAGCAGGGGAAAGAGAGATCAGATGTTGAGCAATGGGAGCAGTGCTTAAAGCGTGTGAAGAAGAAACAACAACTGGAGAAGTCAAATTTCAAGGCTAACAACTTACCTGCTTGTTGGGCTCAGTTTTGACCTCAATGACCGCCGCAAAGGCTGCATGAGCAATCAGGCTGTGGAGCTTCAGGGGTAATTTGGGCTTCATGAGGCTGGAGAGAAGGAGGGAAAAGTTTTTAGACTCTGTCTCCTTGGAGTCTTCCTCATATTGGGGGGGGGGGGCAGGGGAGCATCAAATACATGTCATTCTCTTGAACTTCCAGTGATTGCATGTGTTAGCTTAAACCACTTTTGACAATCAAGCAGCGTATAGATTTTACAGGGTAAAAATGAATAAAGGTAAAATTAAAATAAACACACGAGGGCACTGTTTATGCGGCAGTCTACCTGGCACTTGGTTGCAAGCCTCTAGGTCTTAGTTAATCCCACCCCTAAAAGCTGAGCCATTTCGCAGTCATCTCTAGACAATATAGCTTCTATTTTCTCTCTCACATCTCCACTCACCCTGTAAATAGTTGCTGCATGAATAAAGCTTTTTGAACGCAAGAAACCCAAGAAATTGTAAGCAAATCTTCCAATCGAATTCAGTGCAGTGGCAAGGTCTGGTAACACCTTTCCACATTCTGCTCCCCTCCCCCCCACCAGCTCCTCGTCAAGCTCAAAAACCCCGGTATACCTCAGTTGGTAAAGGGCTTCCAGTGCCGTAGCAAGGGCCAATTCAGGCTGCGTAAAGCACACAATCCGTCCCATGAGATCCTGATAGAGAACAGAGGGCAGAGGGGGAAAATGTCAGTTCCCTATGGACATCAGATGGATTGTGAAACTTTTCGTTTAATGCTTTCCATTGCTACTGTAAGACAACTAGCGGTGCACCATTTTGATGTTGATGCTGCATATCTGCATGCAAATTTAGACCATGAAGTGTTAATGAGACACTTGGGTTTGAAGAGGGGAATGGTGCAGTCTGGCGTTTGAGAAAGGCTGTTTACGGTCTCAAACAAAGTGGAAGGTGTTGGAACCAGTGTTTAAATGAAGCCCTTGTAAAACTTCGTTTTAAAAGGAGTGTGGCTGATCCATGCTTGTACATCAAGGGGACAGGCAACAAATATCTAATGCTCTTAGTCTTTGTTGATGATTTGCTTGTGGCAGGGAGTTCCACAGATGAGATCCAGAAGCTCACAAGTCAACTAGAAAAGAGGTTTAAGCTTAAAGCCTTAGGGCCTGTAAGCAATTACTTGGGAGTAGAAGTAAGGCAGGAAGCTGATGGAAGCTTCCTATTGAGTCGAGTCAGAAAGAGAAAATTCTTCATTTAATAGAGCAGTTTGGCATGGAAAACTGCAAGCCAGTTCAGACTCCCATGACACCAGATTTCCCAAAGACACTGTGTGATGATGAATTTGATCAGCCTGAGTTGTATCACTCAAAAATAGGATCACTGTTGTATTTAAGCCAGTGGTCAAGGCCAGACATTGCATGTGCTACAAATGTTCTGAGCCAACGTGCATCTAAACCCAGTACTGCCGATTGGTGTGCTTTGAAAGGGCTTATCAGATATCTAAAGGGGACATTAAATGTATGTTTAAAGATATCTAGTACATAAGATGAAAAACTAGAAGTATTTGTTGATGCGGACTGGGGAAGCTGTGTAGCTACTAGAAAATCTACAAGTGGAATGGTTATGATGTTTGCCAATTCCATAATTGGATGGAGGTCAAAGAAACAAGGATTTGTTGCGACCTCATCCTGTGAGGCAGAATATGGGAGCCTGTCGCTAGCATGCAAAGAAATCATGTGGTTTATACAGATACTAAAAGATCTAGATTGTAAAGTAGATTTGCCTATCCAAGTGTATGAAGATAGCCAATCGTGCATTGCATTAGCGGGCTCGGAAATAATGAAATCCGCATCAAAACATATTGCTATCCGTCATGCGAATGTGAGAGATTGTGTACAGAATGGGGTAATCAAATTAGAGTACTGTCAATCACAAGATAATATTGCTGATTTGTTTACCAAGCCTTTGCCAGCAACATGTCATAATGAATTGATGACAAAACTGGGTTTATGTATATAATGTATGTATGTATTGTTTCTGTTGGGGTTTTTCGCATTTAAGAAACAGAAGGGGTGTCACGGCTAAAATGGCTGCTGTTTCTTTAATGCGAATAAAGCTGGGTCAGCATGACTCAGCGGTCTGCACCAAGTTGTATATATAAGTGAGAAATGTTAGTTTGGGCTGTGGCTGGTGTTTGGGTTGGTTGGTGCTGGTGTGTATTCAGTCGTGTTTTGCACAAGGACTTTTGAGAATAAAACTCTGCAAGGATATTCTTGTGGACTCTCTTATGCAGACAAGGGTCTGAGGACCAGGCTGAAGAGACAAAGGGAGGTCAGAACCCTTTCCTTCTTCTTTTTTCTTTTTTTTTTTTGCTTTTTTACAAACACTGACAAGGTAAAGGTAAAGGTAAAGGTAAAGGTAAAGGTAAAGGTAAAGGTAAAGGTAAAGGTAAAGGTAAAGGTACCCCTGGTTGGACACTGTTCTTGAAGCTACAAACATGAGTCTGACCAAACTGCAGGAGGCAGTGGAAGATAGGAGTGCCTGGTGTGCTCTGGTCCAGGGGGTCACGAAGAGGCGGACACGACTAAACGACTAAACAACAAAGGGACCCCTGACCATTAGGTCCAGTTGAGACCGACTCTGGGGTTGCGGCGCTCATCTCGCTTTATTGGCCAAGGGAGCCGGCGTACAGCTTCCGGGTCATGTGGCCAGCATGACTAAGCCGCTTCTGGGGAACCAGAGCAGCACACAGAAACGGCGTTTACCTTCCTGCTGTGATCTACTTGCACTTGGACGTGCTTTCGAACTGCTAGGTTGGCAGGAGCAGGGACCGAGCAAGGGAAGCTCACCCCATCACGGGGATTCGAACCGCCGACCTTCTGATCGTCAAGCCCTAGGCTCTGTGGTTTAACCCTACTAGTAGGTTAGCCAAGTGCAAAAAAAGGGGTATACCTGCTGAAATCCTATATTATACACACTTATTAAAGGTACATGAAGCTTGTGCATTTTTGCCCCATGTCATCTTAAATTGCTTTGCTGCATCACACGAGAGGAAAATCCTCTAACTCAGGAGCAGCAGACACGTGGCCCTCACAATGCTGCAGAACTACAATTCCCATCATCCCTGATTACTGGCCATGATGGCTGGAGCCAACAGGAGCTGCAGCTCAGTAACATCTGGCAGAACACAGGTTAGCCATACCTACAATATGCAATGCTCTATGTACCAATAATCCATACAAACTGTTAACAACCACCAGAATACACCCCGACACTATGAGCAACTGCAAAACCATCCTTTTGCATCCTACGTTGGCTCCCAGCACGTTTCTGAGCACAATTCTGAGTGTTGGCGCCAACCTTTAAAGCCCTAAATGGCCTCAGCCCTGAAAGAGTGTCTCCATGCCCATTGTTCAGCCCAGGCATCAGGGTCCAGCACCGAGGGCCTTCTGGCGGTTTCCTCACTGTGAGAAGCGAAGTTACAGGGAACCAGGCAGAGGGCCTTCTGAGTAGTGGCACCTGCCCTGTGGGACACCCTCCAGTCAGATGTCAAGGAGATAAGTAACTATACAGCCTTTAGGGAAGTTTTTAATGTTTTCTGATGGTTTTGCATATGTTGGAAGTCTGAGGCTGCCCCCCTTGCCTTCCTTGCAGCATCCTTCTCAAAGGGCTAAGGCATGACTACGCTCACAGATTTTAAATCCACCATAAGGTGCAGCAATCAGGCCTCTGTTTCAACACAAAATACCAATGATCCTTATGCCAAGTGGGAGAAAGGTCGTCAACATGATGAACACACAAACCTTGGAGAGAAAAATGTAAAACAAAAAGCATCAGCAATTTAATTGGACTTAATGGACGTATCTGCTGATAAGAACATGTGAGCAACGCAGATTTTCCAGATCGATGCAAAACCTAGAGCAGGAAACCTTAGACCTTTAGATATTGCTGGACAGCAGCTATGCTGGGGCTGATGGGAGTCCAACAACATCTGGAGCGTGTGCTGAGCTAGGAAAGCCCTCTAACTGGGAAATTGCAGAGCAGTCCTACTTATTCCAAGGCAACCCTCCAACTTAATTGGGACTTGCTTCTAATTCAGGTTGCACAAACCTGCAACCTTAAAAAGCATTTGTAGAAGTCGCAGTCATCCTATGTTCTTTGCTCCTAACTGCCTGAAAGTGGTTTCTCTAGCCTAGGCTGGGGTATCCCAGACAAAGGAAATAAACAGGGCAATATCCTAAACCACCACATATAACACAAAGATGTCTCTCACCTGGTCGTAGGTCAGAAGTCTCTGAAGCTCATTTTTAGTGATCAGATGACAATGCTGGAAAAAAGCAAAGCAACCACAGCTACAGGCTAGCTCACGGGGGCGGGGGGCGGGGGGCAGCCTGCTGCCACTTCCTGCAATATGTAGTAAGACTGATAACTAGGATTGGGCAGTATGATCATATTAGGCTAGTGCTCTGTGAACTAGACCGGCTCTTGAACTGCTTCCAGGCCCAATTCAGAGCATCCCATTTGGCCTTTCAAGTGTTTCAAGGTTTGGGAAAAGGGTACCAGAAGAAGGCCCACTTATGTTTGCACTGCCTCTCCACTGACTAGAATCCCTTTCCCAGGGAACTCCTGCTCTTTCAAGTATGGCAGGGCCTTTTCAGTCATGGCACCCGACCTTTCAGAATAATCTCCCAAAGAGGTTCACCTGGCCCCTGCTTTGATGTCCTTTCAGCAAAGACTTTTAGAATTTCCCCTGGTTCTTGAATTCATGGGCAGGGCGCTTGTGGCCCTCCAAACCCTGCTGTAGTACACAGGAACATAGGAAGCTACCTTATATTGAGGCAGACCATTGACCCATCAAGCTCAGGACGGACTACATGGACTGGCAGCAGCTTTCAGGCAGAGATCATGCCCAGCCCTAGCTGCACACACTGGTGACTGAGCCTGGAACCTTCTCCATGCAAAATGGCCGCTCTGCTTTCGCGTTACTGCCCTTAACAAACTGCAACTCCCACCCCGATCACTAGAGAAGTTGCCCACATTTGTTATAGTCTAATCTAATACATCTCTGCCACTCAGTTTATGTTGCTCTCTACTGGCTGCTGTAGTAGAAACCTTAGTGGTGCAGCTGCAGCAGCAGGGATTGCCGACACTGCACCCTCCTGGTGTTGCTGAAGTGGAACTCTCATGAGCCCCAGTCAGCAAGGCCAGTTCTTAGCAATTATGGGAATTTTGGTCCATCAACATTTGGAGAGCACTATGCTGCCTGCCATAAAGAAGGCTGATCACCGAAGAATTGATGCTTTTGAATTCTGGTGCTGGAGGAGACTCTTGAGAGTCCTATAGACTGCAAGAAGATCAAACCTCTCCATTCTGAAGGAAATCAGCCCTGAGTGCTCCCTGGAAGGACAGATCGTGAAGCTGAGGCTCCAAGACTTTGGCCACCTCATGAGAAGAGAAGACTCCCTGGAAAAGACTCTGATGTTGGGAAAGATGGAGGGCACAAGGAGAAGGGGACGACAGAGGACGACATGGTGGGACAGTGTTCTCGAAGCTACCAGCATGAGTTTGAGCAAAGTGCGGGAGGCAGTGGAAGACAGAAGTGCCTGGCGTGCTCTGGTCCAGGGGGTCACGAAGAGGCGGATACGACTAAACAACTAAACAACAACAAATGCTGCCTACCCTGAGCTACACACAGGCAGGAAAGTTACAGAAACATGACTCAGTTTGCTTCTCCAGATAGCAGAGACCAACAAGTTACATCCTTGTAATCCTGGTTTCGGCGCTCAAAGTCTTCCACGTGGGCAGCAAGGTGGGAATTGACCATGCAGAAGCTGGTATTGTTGCAGACAAACCTCACAGCCACACACCCCTTATTACCCTGCAGGGGCGGAGCAAAGATGCCTGTTAGTGAGCAAGCAGGAAAGAGGGGGAAACTGGTTGGCAGAGATTAGAAAAACAGATAGACAGACAGAAAGATAGACGTAGGGAATTCCGCTGTCAGGGTCTACTCCCCATCTTCCCCATGATACCTGTGCCCACTGTCTCCCTCATCACTTCCTTGATGCGGCTGAGCTGGTCCTTCCTGACAAAGATGAGCACCAGCTGCACCTAGAAGATGCAAGGTACTGGGATGTCTACCAGCTCTGTTCATTGCTTGCTGTCCTGGGCCGGCTGGATGCAGATAGGAGTGGCAGGTGGCACCAACTGGGGATCCCCCAAGGGAAGAAGGCTCAGAGCCAGGGAACTGGTGGGGGGTCGTCCGAGGGAGAAGAGGGAGCAGACTGTGAGCAAGAGGAGGTGTTGGAAACTGAAGAGGCAGGAGGGCAGGAAGATTCTGTGGCAAACAGCAGTCCAGAATCCGAGGCAGAGGTGGAGGCTGGAGGCGGGGGTCAAGAGGCAGAGATCAGGCAGGCTGCTGAAGAAGCCAGGGGGTCTCCCCATCCTGCTGCGATCAGCTCCCCTCCCTGCTGGTCTCCCAGAACACAGAGAAATTAAGAGGAGGGAGCAAAGACAGGCAAGGTGTCAGAGTCTCAGGTTGCTTGGGAAGGACCAGGGGGAGGAGGAGACTTCAGAGAGTGGTGGGAGGGTAGCAACCTTCAGCCTTCACAACTACCTCACTGGGGCAAGAGCTGTTAGGAAAGGTTTCTGTGATCACGAGGCCTGCACGGTTTGGGTTTCTTTGAATAAAGAATGTTGGCTTCTTTTGAATAAAACACCACTGACGCCAGGTGTTTTTTCTTGCTGACCTCCTCCTCCTCCTCCTCCTGACAGCTGTCTGGCTGCTGAAGAAATGGGTGGGGTTGGGCTTACTTTCTTGTACTTGGATTTGGAACGCAAAGCCTTTTCCACAGCTGTGAGCCACTCTTGCTCCTTTGTCGAGTCCAAGTAGAAGAAAGCCTCTGTGCTCAGGTCCAGCTCCTGGAACCGAATGCCCAAGTGCCAAAGAGAAGGATGTGGAACTGCAGGAATAGGACTCCAATCGGAACAGAGGTGCTGGTTAAATATGCAAAGACAACAGGAGTGTGCAAGGGCAGGCAAGATCAGGACCAAGAACAAACAAGTAAGACCAGCCACTTCTTCCTCAGCTTAGCTATTCGGGGCCCCAAAGGAGCTTTGCTAATGAAAGAAAAAAAGCTTTTTCCTTCTATTTTTTAAGATGTGTCAGCCAGCCTGATATCTAAGCACTATCCCAGTAGCCACAGGCAACCAGAAATTCTTTGAAGGCAAGTGAGTTGGTTGATCTCTCCATTCTTCCTTCACCTGGCAACCTGGTTTCCAGGCTGGCTTTCCGGGAGCAGAAAACCACCTCTCAGATCTGCTGTACCAAGCTTGTTTGCTAGAAGATTACCCCGTAACACCCTTCTCCTCTTTGCAAACCTCCTAAATGGCTAGCCATCTGTGTTTCCATGCTGGCCATGAAGGAATGGGCATTCCCGACTCTGAAAACAGCACAGAAATACAGCCTGTCTAGTAAAGGGGTAAAAAGAGCAAGCTAAACAGCCTCTGTAAAACAGTAGGATCTGAAGCTGCTAACCACATACTGATAAACATATCATAAAAGCAGACATGAAAAACAAATGGCCACTGGGTACTACTAACAGTGGGACACGGGTGGCGCGGTGGGTTAAACCACAGAGCCTAGGACTTGCAGATCAGAAGGTCGGCGGTTCGAATCCCCACGACGGGGTGAGCTCCCGTTGCTCGGTCCCTGCTCCTGCCAACCTAGCAGTTCGAAAGGACGTCCAAGCGCAAGTAGATCAATAGGTGGGAAGGTAAACGGCGTTTCCGTGTGCTGCTCTGGTTTGCCAGAAGCGGCTTAGTCATGCTGGCCACATGACCCGGAAACTGTACACCGGCTCCCTCAGCCAGTAAAGTGAGATGAGCGCCGCAACCCCAGAGTCGGCCACGACTGGACCTAATGGTCAGGGGACCCTTTACATTTACCTTACTACTAACAGTACGAGGAAACAACCAAAGCAAAAACTTTGTTTGAAGTAGTAAGCTTAGCATTATAAGGATGACCCACACCAAGTGTTGGGTCACACCTCCCTGTCCTCCAGCACAGCTTTTAGGAGGAGTTCCAAAGGTTTTGCTTCAGTTTTGGATTAACTGCATCTTGTCACAATGTCTGAAGCTGCACAAACCGCTTCATTTGAACCATGGCTCATTGAAACAAGCCAACTTCCAATCGTGGGTTTACAAAGCTGGTAAAATGAACCACCATAGGATCTGGACACACCAAACTGTGGTTAATTTAAAATCCAAGTGGAAGCTTCCCAATAGGCTTGGGGTGGGGGAGAGGTGTGCAAACCTGGAGGAGAGGCTGCCATCCTGCTCATAATATGAAGCCACGGTTCAGTATGTGGCACCAAGGAAAATTGCCCACCACAACTAATACTTTCAATTACCCACCCATGTGGCCTGAGTGAACAGGACAGACTTTGCCTGGCACCCAGCAATAAAGCTGGCATGTAGATGTCGCTTTCTCCAGCCCCAACTCTGATACAGGTTCCACTGGTCTTTGCACTTTTGCATGATCTGACCTGAAATTCTGGGTGTTGACATATTCCTTCTCTCTCTTGGCGAGGACGTGCTGGATGAGTCCCTCTCTCTGTCCGGACTGCGTATGTGTGGAAGGCACAAAGAGCTGGCGCATAGTGTGGGTCATTGGGGTTGCTTCTTGCTCTCCTTGTCACGGATACGCCTCAGGGAGATGAGAACAGAACTTTTTTTTTTATGCTTTTATTAAGTCCAACTCATTACACATTTTATCCATTATACAACAAATCATATTCATTTTCGACTTCCTTCAACGTCACTGACATTCTTTCATAGTTATTCCTTTAGTACACATTCCATTCTTCCATATTGCCATTTACACCTCCTTTCCCTCTTTATTTCTATTGAACAATATTCATAAATTCTTTACAAAGCCTCTTTAAACCCCACCAGCGTTGTATTTACACCATGGTTATTTTCCAGATAACACACAAATTTCTCCCAGTCCTTTATAAATTTTTGGTCTTTTGTATATCTAATCTTCCCTGTTAATTTGTCTAATTCTGCATATTCTATTAATTTTGCTCTCCATTCTTCTACCTTTGGAATTTCCTCCTGCTTCCACCTCTGAGCCAATACTATTCTGGCAGCTGTTACAGCGTACTGGAAAAGTCTACAATCTTTTCTTCTGATATCCTTCCCCACAATACCTAATAAAAAAGCCTCTGGTCTTTTCACAAAGGTATACCTCAATATCTTTTTCATCTCGTTATAGATTTCATCCCAGAAGCTTTTAACTTTCTTACACTCCCACCACTGGTGGAAGAATGTACCTTCTTTATGTTTACATTTCCAGCACTTGTTGTCTACTTTATACATCTTTGCCAGTCTTACAGGTGACAGGTACCATCTGTAGAACATTTTCATCATGTTTTCTTTCAATGTCATGCTAGCTGTAAATTTTATGTTCTCTTTCCACAACCTTTCCCAATCCTCCAATTGAATATTGTATCCCAAATCCTTTGCCCATTGCACCATCACTGACTTCACCTCCTCATCCTTCGTATACCACTCTAACATTATTTTATACATTTTTGATAGATTTTTAAATTCACTATTTATTATCTCTTTTTGGAAGATTGATTCTTTTTCTACATACCCCCTTTCCTTCAACTCTTTTTTAAACATTTCGTTTATTTGAAAGTAGTGTAACCAATCATATGTTAATGCTTTAACTTGATCATATGATTTCATTTTCCACTTCCCTCCTTCGTTGATGACCATTTCTCCGTATGTTCCCCACTTTCCTCTCATATTAATTTTCTTAACGCACATTATTTCTAACGGGGATAACCAATGTGGGACTTTTGGTTCTAATATATTTTTATATCTATCCCAGACCTCTATTAATGCTCCTCTAAAAATATGATTTCCAAATCCCTTATGTAGCCTCTTTTTATCACACCATAGGTACGCGTGCCACCCAAATTTGTTGTTGAACCCCTCCAAATCTAATAATTCTTTATCTTCCAATTTTACCCACTCTTTCAACCAGCACAGGCATGCTGCCTCATAGTACAATCTCATGTCTGGGAGGCCAAAGCCTCCTCTCTCTTTTGTGTCTGTTAATAACTTAAATTTAATTCTGGGCTTCCTTCCCTCCCAGACATATCTTGATATCGCCTTTTGCCATTCCCCAAAAGTTTTTGTACCTTTTAATATGGGTAAAGTTTGAAATAAAAATAACAACTTAGGGAGCACCATCATTTTTACCATTGATATTCTTCCCCATAGTGATAATTTCAGTCTATTCCAAACCTCCAGATCCTTCTTTATTTCTTTCCACATAGGGATATAATTATATTGGTATAAATCTATATTCTTATCCGAGAGCCAAATTCCCAAGTATTTAATCTTTTTGACTACCTCAATCTCCGTTTGTTGTTTTAATAATTCAATTTTATCTTGATCCATATTTTTCACTATCATTTTGGTCTTCCTCTTATTCAATCTGAATCCTGATAGTTTCCCAAACTGTTCCATCTCCTCCAAAATTTCTTTTGTACTTTCTATCGGTTCTTCCAAAGTCACAACCACGTCATCCGCAAAGGCCTTAACTTTATATTCATTAACACCTAGTGTCACCCCTTTAATTTGCTTATTTTGTCTTATTGCATTTAATAGAACTTCCAGGACCACTATAAACAGCAATGGCGAAAGCGGGCAACCCTGCCTTGTTCCTTTAGATATTTTTATATCTTCCGTAATGATGTTATTTATAATCAACTTTGCCTTCTGTTCTGTGTATATTGCTTCAATGCCATTAAAAAATTCTTGACCCACCTCCATCACCTCCAAATTTCTCAACATAAATTCCCAGATCACATTATCGAAGGCTTTCTCCGCGTCTACGAATATTAAACTTGCTGGTTTGTCACACCTATCGGACAGGTATTCTATAACATTGACTATATTTCTTATATTATTTCTTAATTGTCTGCCCGGTAGGAAACCTTCTTGGTCTTTATGTATAATTTTTACTAATATCTTTTTTAATCTCTTAGCTAGGATTCCTGTAAAGATTTTATAATCTGTGTTCAGTAGCGATATGGGTCTATAGTTCTTAATTTGGGTCAAGTCCGAATCCTGTTTTGGTATTATTGTGATAAATGCCTCTTTCCATGTTCCTGGAATGTCCTTTTCTTTTAAGATGTTATTCATTACTTTAATCAACGGGGCCATCAACGTATCTCTCATTTCTTTATAATAACTTGAGGTAAACCCATCCGGGCCCGGTGCTTTCCCTCTTTTTAGTTCTTTTATAACTTCTTCTACTTCTTCTTTACAAATTGATGCATTCAGCTGTTCTTTTTGGTCTATTGGGATTTTCCTCACCATCTTCTCTTTCAAATATCTTTCTATTTTCTTCTTATTATTCCTTTCTTTATTCCTATATAGTTGTTTATAAAAATCAACAAATCCTTTTCTAATTTCTTTCGGGTCTGTTGTTTCTTCTCCATTCACTTCAATTTTGTTAATTGTATTTTGTTCCTTTCTCCTCTTAGCTTGCCAAGCAAGCCATTTTCCTGATTTATTAGCAAACTCGAAATTTTTTTGTCTTAACCTTTTAATATTCCATTCAACCTCTTTATTTATTAACATCGCAAACTGGGTTTGAAGAATCTTTATTTCCTGTATTATCTTCTCGTTGTTAGGTTTTTTGATCAGTTTTTGTTCCTTACTCATAATCTGTTCTAAGATCTCCTTTGTCTTTTTTTCTTTGTTGTTTCTTTTCCATGCATTCTGCTGAATACAAAGGCCCCTCATCACTGCCTTACTTGCGTCCCACACCACACTCATTTTTGTCCCTTTATCCATATTGTCTCTGAAGTAATTGGATAAATTTTTTTGTGCTTTTTCTACAAATTTTTGGTCATCCCATATGTTATCATTCAGCCTCCACCTGAAAGTTCGCTCTTCGAAGCCTTTTAACTCCATTTCTATTGGGTTGTGGTCTGAAATCACCTTAGCCTGTATTTCAATTTTTTGAATTCTTGGAGTTAACTCGTTTGATACCCATATTTGATCTATTCTTGACATTGTTTGATTCGGTTCTGAGTGGTATGTGAACTGCTTCTCCAAAGGGTGTCTGAGCCTCCAAATATCTACTAAATTACAATTCTTCGTCATTGCGAAGAATGTTTTAGGTAGCTTCCCTTCCTTATTTTTCGTTTTTCTCAGTCTATCCATTTCTAATGAAACCACCCCGTTCATATCTCCCATTATTATAATTTTTTGGTCCATATATTCCAGTAATTTCTCCTCCAATAATCTAAAGAACTCCTTCTTATTCCCATTTGGTGAGTAGATCCCAACAATTATCAATTTTTCACCTTGCCACTTAATTTGAACCATTATAATTCTACCTTCTTCATCCTTGAATAATTGATGAGATTCAATTTTATTTTTAATGTATAATACAACACCTCTTTTTTTCTCTTTGTCCGAGGATACAAATTCATTTCCCAACCTTTTATTTATTAGAATTTTCCTATGTTTTTTGATCACGTGTGTTTCTTGTAGGCATATGATGTCTAAGTTTTTCTTTTTTAGCATATGTTCGATCCTATTCCGTTTTCTCTTATCGTTCATCCCATTCACATTCCAGTTCCACAGTTTTAACGCCATTCTTCTTGTCGCTGTTTAAATTTGAGTTTACCTTATGGTCTTTCTATCTCTTCTCCTACCTCGTCTTCTTCCTCTTCTTCTGATTCTCTCTCAACCTGTTCTTCTTCTTCTCTTGATTCAAGTTCCTCCCTTAAATTCAATCCTCCTTCTGCCCCTTTAACCTCTTCCTCTCCTGCTTGGAGCTCTTTATATCTCCTTGTAAATTTCCCTATTTCCTCCGGGCTAATCAATCTTCTTTTTACCCCTTTATAGAAAAACGAGACTCCTTCCGGGAATTCCCATCTAAAATCGATCTTATTTTTCTTGAGTAGTTGCACCAGTGGTTTATAAGATTCTCTTCGTTTCAACAGTCTTATTGGAATATCTTTAAATATAATTATATAATTCCCATCAATATATAATCTCTTCTCTCTATTTCTTTGTAAAATCTGATTTCTCATCTCTCTATCTTTGAATGTTATTAGACAGTCACCTGGGAATTTCTTTACTTTACTTGATCTTATTTTCATTCTAAATGCATTTTGTATTGTTTTCCCCACTTCTTCCTCCGATAACTCCATCCACTGCGCAATCTCTTTTACCAATCTTTCTTTTATATTTTCATTTTGTACTTCCGGTATTTGCCTCAGTCTCAGATTCACTTCTCTCTGTTTTAGTTCATTCATTGTGATAGAGTCTTTTATTTCTTCCTGTATTTTACTTAGGTCTGCAATCTCATTTTTCATCTTCTCTTCTTCCCGTTTCATCTCTCTCATTTCATGTTTTGTTTTTTTTAGTCCCTCATCCACTCTCTTTGAAACCTCTTTAATTTGTCCCTTTAGTTCGCTAACTGTTTCCTCAATCTTTTTATCCATTTTCCCAATTTTATTATCCACCTGTTCTGACTTTATCTCCAGATTTTTTTCACTCTGTTTAATTTCTGCAAACATCTTCAATATTTCTGTTTTAAACTCTGCTTCCTGTTTTGAAGCTCTTCTATCTGTTGGGGTCCCCCCCTCCGCCCCCTTTTTTTGTGTATGTGACATTTCCCCAAATATCAGATATCAAATATCAATAAATTAAACTATACAATTTCTAAACAGTTCCTAAATAGTTGCAATTACAATTGTTATTACCATTAAATGCTATTTAGAATGTCCATCGCAGATTAGCAGCACAAACAGAGGGGTAAATTAAGATTTACAAATGTTTTTAACAGTTCACCCTCAAAGTCATATAAGAGATTTTGTCGTGTCTTCCACTAATATTTAAAAGAATTTAATTGCTGATCCGTATTCTTCTTGCCCCCATTCGGGCTAATCCAATCAGAACTTTAATTAATCCGTTTCTAGTTGGAGGGTCCAAAAGCTCTCCAAAGGAGAAGCAAACAATTTTCCTTTAGTTTAGTGGTCCAAAGATACTCCAGAGGGCGAGGGTAGTGAAAGCAAAGTCGAAACTTCAGGGAGCAAAAATAATGAATATAAAGTCAAATATCTTTAATTGTCCCTTAGAAATAAATTTGCCCCTTAGAAATAGGTTTCTATAATAAATAATTCCAGGAGGATTTTCCGTTAGGTGCTAGAGAAATTTTAAAGACAATTTTAAAGACAATTTTCTACTATATCACAGTCTTGAATTGCCTCCACAAAAGTTTCCTACTTTAAATAGTAATACTTAGTTTAGACCCCTAGAGGGAGTCTGACTCTACCAAGTTCTGAAGAAAGTTCTGAGGAAAAAGAAGATCCTAAAATGGTTTCTTTTCTCCAACAGTTCTCTTTAAAGTCCAATTTCCACCAGTTTAAAGTCCCAACAGAGATAGAAAGTAGGTGCAAAAATTATTCAGCAAACCACCAAAGAGCACCTTCTTTATCAAAATCAGGAAGAAAAACCAAATATCTTAAAGAGTCATTTAATATAACATCTGAAACCCTCCTAAACCTAATATGGCACCGGAGGTTTTCTTAGCGTGGTAAACACTCACTGAGCTCGCAGGGATATATTTGTACAGTTCTCTTTATCTTTCCAATGCTTCACCCACACTGAGACCCCTCTTCATTCACGAAGATTTCTGCTCCCCTTTCTTCTTGTGAAGAGAATTACCTCTCCTTGCCGTAGTTCACAAAGTTAAATTGTTGCAGGGGAGACGGAAATAGTAACCGCTAGCGGCAACTTACTTTCATTTTAGGCTCTGCATACAACCTGTGTCTTTAAACGAAGACAGACGTCCGCTGAACTCGAGCTCTTCTCTTTTTAATTCGGAAACTTCCTTGTTCTTACTGCTCGTTAACTCCAGCAATTTTAGATATTTCGTGTCCGAATTTCTTTGTTTTGAGAGCGGAGCGCTATCCCTCCCAGGCTCGGGGCTTCGCTTATTAGCCGTTGCAATGGTCTCCCGATCGCCTACTGCTCGTTCCGCCGCGCTCTTCACCTCTTTTTACGGAGGCTACCTGACGGCCGAGACGGCAGCTTTCAGGCACCGCCGGGAACCTGAACCCCTAGACACCCTCCAGAGGTAAAACCAGAGGTTTTGCGCCCTAAAAACCTCTTTTTTCGGCTAAAAAGCCAGGGCTCTCCCACCGGAAAAACCCCTCGCCTGTAGCGGGTCCCGCGCTCCACCGGAAGTCCGAGATGAGAACAGAACTCAAGTAGTCCTTAAAAGCAAGGAGGCAGGAGGGCACAGTACACCTCTAAGGCAACTTACAGCCTGCTTGGTGGCAGCGTTGGGGGTGGAGGCTCCCGGCGGGCACTCATTTGCTGATTCTGCAGGTTTCTTTCCTTCTCCATGAAGTTATCCTCGAATCCCAGAATTCCGGAGAGAGGAAAAGACTTCTGAGGTTAGAGAGGCTTCAGAACCGTTTGGGGACGTTTCGGGAAAGGAACTTAGAAAATACTTAACTGCAGGAAAATGTTCCTGCCTCCCCACAGCACAACATTTGTCGGACAATTGCCTCTCAGCTTATGCATGTTTAGGAAGGATTGTGGAGGCAACAGGTCCTCCCCTCAAGGCCTTTTCCTCTAAAGGAGGTAGACTGGTCTTCTCCAAACCTCTGGCCACTGCTGAGTTTTCCAAACTTTCTGGTATATTGCGTGGAGCACCTTAACAGCATCATCTTTAATAAAATTTAATAGTTCAGCTGGAATATCATCACTTCCACTGGCCTTGTTATTAGCAGTGCTTTCTAAGGCCCATTTGACTTTGCTCTCCAGGATGTCAGGCTCAAGGTCAGCAACCACACTACCTGGGGTGTATGAGACATCCATATCTTTCTGGTATAATTCCTCTGTATATTCTTGCCACCTCTTCTTGACGTCTTCTGCTTCTGTTAGGTTCTTTCCACCTTTGTCCTTTATTATGGTACTCTTTGTATGAAATGTTCCTTTCATAGCTCCAGTTTTCTTGAACAGATCTCTGGTTCTTCCCATTCTGTTGTTTTCCTCTATTTCTTTGCATTGCTCGTTTAAGAAGGCCCTCTTGTCTCTCCTTGCTATTTTTTGGAAATCTGCATTCAATTTCCTGTATCTTTCACTATCTCCCTCACATTTTGCTTGCCTTCTCCAAGTCCACCTTTCCTTTTGAAGCAAAATGTCATTGAAATGGGGGAGAAATACCCTGCATGAAGTCTTGGGTTTGCAATTTGGGGAGAGGGAAGACTGTCTGCAGCGCCGGGGAGCGGGCAGGCTGGCGAGGCCCCCTAGATCTAGAGGCCCTAGGCTTCAGCCTGCTTAGCCTATACATAAATCCGGCCCTGCCTATGTCACAGTGAGCACAGGCCCATCGATCACGTGCAAGCCATTCTGCGTGTTGAGAAGGAGCCTCCTGTTCTGGGCCAGGTGGAAGAGTGACACCAGCAGAAGACTGGGTGGTGGGGTCGAAGCTGATCCCAGGGAGCACGTGAGGAGTCAAGGCTTCCCGCATGAAGGCCTCGCTTCCCCTAGAAGTCCCTGCCTCCTGGTCTGTTTGCTTTCTTCTTCAGGTACAGCGCCAGCATGTTCTGGATGGTGCACCTGCTTTCGGGGGAGAGCTTGTCGAACTGGTCCACACTAGAAGAATAGCCATGAGACGGGTGAGACTCCTGCAAGGCGTCCCCAAAGTCAGGGGAACACAAGCGCATTTGAAGAGCCTTGCTGGGTCAGGCCAAGGCCCATTCAGTCTGACATCCTGTTGGCATAGTGGTTCCTTCCAGATGCCCGTTTTTGTCGATTCACGATTGTATCTATTCATGACAGTAGGAGGGCAGTTATATGTACGACTGTATTCAGTACTGTTTGTGCCTGCAAAGCTTTTGGGACAGACATACTCCGACACTTCCAACCAGTGCCCCCTAACTTCCAGCTGAAACCAGGTACCTTTTTCATACCACAAACATTCTTCAGCGGTGAACCATGGCATCTCAAATTCCAGGGGAGCCCTGTACGATGCCAAAATTCAGTGCCCCCACACCTCTCAACGTCTATTCAACATCATAGTTGCGGTGTCCCCTGGGGGGCCTGCAAGACTTCACGCCAGGGTGACCAAACCAGTTGCACTCCCCTAAATCCATCTAAATGTAATTGGGCTGGGGGATTTGTCCCACTTAAGTTGCACTTCATAGCACAAGAGGGCCCCTCTGGCTGATAATAATATAGTAGCACAGGGGATGGATCACAGAACAAAATGACATGTAGTTGGTCCACCACTATTGCAAGATTATTGCATCCTTCAGGAATGGTGTGTCCAGCTCCATCTGAGTCATCATCCAGGCACGCTGTGGAGCTGCATGGATGAGAGATGGGCATCTTCGGCCAGTCAGGGGTGAAGAGCTGGCAAGATCCCCTGTACTGAGCAGAAAAGCAAACACTTTGGCCTCTGAGATCTCTCCCAACTCTCAGCAGCCCTCACTATGAGCCATACTAGAGGAATTTTGTCCTGCTTTTGCTGAGCTACAACACAGGAGCGCACCCCCAGGGGGCCATGATGTGGTAACCCTGGCGAAGCATTGCAGAGCAACTGAGAAAGCAGAATGATGTTTGCGTGGACAGTCCATTAGAAAGCTGCACTATTATTGCATTGATAGCACATTGCAGAATACGGCCCCCCTCCAGGCAAAAACATCCGTCTGGAGGCACAGTAGCTTTCATTTCGGAGGTTGTGGTTTTACAGCTTCCTATTTGTTTTATTTATTTATTTATTCGAAATTATTTATTTATTTCACAAAACTTATACACTACCAGATGGTAAGAAACATCAAAGCCGTTTACAGAAAGATAAAACCATAAAATCAGGAAAAACCTACAGTACATTAAACGCTGAAGAAGTGAATACCAGAATAGATCAGAACTCACTCCCAAGGTAAGGGGAAGAGACATGGCTAAGATGGCAGGACAGCTTACCCTATGGTGTTAACCTCTTCATGCACTAATTAGACTGCAGCATGTTGGTTATATGAGACTGGTTATCCCGCACAACATGCTCTCACACAACCCATGCCCTCCAACTGAAAACCCATTTCCTGGACAATAGATAGATAGATAATACTTTATTCGTCTATAAGCCCACAAGGTAAAAACCAGTCAATAAATAAAATAGCATTTTACATTCTAAAATATCAACTAAAATATTTCAACGCATACTCTCCTTCACCTTACATACAATCTCTAGGTGTACCATATTGTGGCCTTGATTATAAAGATGGTGGATAGAGTTTACTAGATTTTAATAGTCATGCAGCATTCCATGAAGTCTGTTATATGAAAGAACTGAA
The DNA here is from genome assembly GCF_964188305.1 of Podarcis bocagei. Lineage (NCBI taxonomy): Eukaryota > Metazoa > Chordata > Lepidosauria > Squamata > Lacertidae > Podarcis > Podarcis bocagei. Next base: position 70,466,522 of record NC_138131.1, read on the forward strand.
TTCAGGAATCTGGCAACCTGTAATGTTCTATAAGAATCAATGTCCTGGAGTAGATAGGCTAGCTGTGATTCAGGTGGTTTTGCAAGAGTTTCCAAAATGATTGAACTCAGTATCCTTGATCGGGGAACAATATATAAAGGACAATTAAACAAGATATGATGAAGGGTTTCTATTGATTTGTTGTCACATGCGCATAAAACAGAGGTTTTACCATTAGAAAATCTATTGTTCAGCACATTTGAGGGGAACACATTAAATCTGGCTCTAACAAAAGCGAATCTATGCGACGCAACCGATAAGGTAGACAGATATCGAGGTATCTGGGGCATAAATGTAATGCCCTGGTTTATCGGGGAACATGTACCTCCACCTGTAGTAAGATTTTGTTGCAAATCAACCTCTTCCAATCTTTGTTTGATGACCTTTTTTGCTGTAATTAGATCTAAATTTAGTATATCGGAAGGAGAGATTCCATATGTCAACAGTTTGGAATGGATTTTTGTTGCCCATGGGCTGGTAAATTCATCTCTCCAAAGACACTGAATAAGATGGTAATTGGGCAATTTATGCCAAAGGGACAGCCAGTAATTCAAAGCATGTCTCCACATCAGGGTCTCTAAGGATGGGGTCTTATGTTCTAAGCGAATAGCAGAATTGCTTACACAGGAGGGTAGCTTCAAAAGGCGTCTGAGAAAAAGATTTTGCAATGTCACCAGAGGCATGAGGTTTACAAAAGTGCCCTATAGAGGGACCGCATAGGCCATAGTTGCTACCACTTTTGCACTATAAACTTTTAAGGCAGATGGAACATGCATAGCCCCCTCTGTAAAGAAAAAAGCGTAATAGAGCGTAGATAAGGGCTTTGCCCTTATTTTGTAAGTATGTGATGTGCGCCTTCCATCCCATATTATGCTGGAAGTAAATTCCTAGATATTGAAATTTGTAGACTTGTTCAATTGGCTTCCCCTCGAGTTCTCACCTATACAATTTGCGACTCCTGGAAAAAATTAGGACTTTAGATTTAGAATGGTTAATAGTAAGTAAATTTGTTTGGCAATATAACGAGAAAATCTTAAAGGCCCTCCTCAAACCGATTCTTGAATATGAGAGGATCACCGCATCGTCCGCGTACAATAGTAAGGGGCAGCGATAGTCTGCAAGCCTGGGTGCATGAATGGAGGTTTGGGTCTCAACTAAGGGAGTTCTCATATCACTAATATAGAGGTTAAAGAGATAGGGGGCAAGGATGCACCCTTGTCGTACCCCCTTATTTATTGGTACAGAGTTTGTGAGATCGCCCTCGGGTGTTAACCTCACCCTCGCGGCCGTCCCTTCATGTAATTGGATCATAAGCCACAACAGCCTTTTATCTATGCCCCACTTTGCTAATTTTTCCCATAGCAGCTCTCTAGGGATACTGTCAAAGGCCGCCTTCAGATCTATAAAAGTGGCATATAAAAGACCATGCGGGGGGGAAGAATACTTCCGCGCCAAATGATATAAAATTAGTGCTTGGTCAATAGAAGCACGATTTGGTCTAAACCCGGCCTGTTCACGGCCTATCAGATTGGAATCTTCGGCCCATTGGGTTAGTCTGGTTAGCAAGAAGCGAGTGTAGATTTTTCCGATGATTGATAATAAACTGATATTGCGATAGTTTCCTGGGTCCTCTGGTGGTCCTTTTTTATATATAGGAATTATGATGGACTCCTTCCATGATCTTGGTATCTGGCCCGTGGCATTAATTGCACCAAAAACTTTTGCAAGAATTTTGGCCCACCATGCTGGGTGCTGTTTAATAGCTTCCGACGGGATCAGATCTGGCCCTGGTGCTTTATCAGTTTTCAGTTTAGCAATTAAATCTACTATTTCCTCCGGGTCTGTATCTGGCCATATGGGCAAGTGACATGAAAGAGTATCAGAATGAATGTTAGGGTTAGCTGTCTGGGAGAAATATTTTCTTAAAAATTGTTCCCATGTCGGGGCTGGTATAACCGTCAATGGGTATTTCCTTGATCTTTTGTTGATTAAATTCCAAAAACCACGAGAGCTGCGAAGCTTAGAGGCAGCAATCAACGCTTGCCAGCGTCTTTGGTGCCATTCATGCTTGGCTGACTTCTGTGCCTGTTTGTAGGCAATTTTGGCCTGCAAGTACTCTGGAGGGAGTGTTACAGCTCCAGAAGATTTATATCCGTTGTAGATACAACAGAGAGAGAGTCTAGCTTGCTGACATTTGGAGTCATACCAAGGTGCACCAAACCTGGGTTGATCTCGGTTAACCAGGTGATTCGGTATTGTAAAGAAGCTAGTTAAATCTACAGAGAGGTGGGAGAACCACTCCAATATCCTATTTGGTTCAGACAACTCCTCCACTGAAACACTTAGGGGATCGGAGATATTCCTCTGGAAGAATTCTGCATATTTTTGGGCCTGTTTCATAGACCATTTAATGCTTCTTACTTGTGTTGCGGCATTTAAACCTACATGGATTGGATGTGAGCCGCTAACCGGGTGCCAGTCAAGCGTTAGCTTGGCCGCTAGAGGTAGGTGGTCACTGGATTGAACATTGTCTACTTTGAAATAAAAGCAGTTTGAGAATAGGTCTTCTGAAACTAAAAGGTAGTCTAGGACACTATTTGATGTTGTGCCCAAATGAGTGAATTCTCCTGGCACGTCCGGTGGACAATTGCCATTCAAAATGTTCAAATTCATACGAATGGCCAATTGATATAGAAGGACTCCCGCCTCATTCACTCTGATGTCCTTAGATCTTCTTGATGTAAAAGAGATTATTTTTTTTTATAAAAAAAAATTATTGCATTTTTTCCAGATAAAGATGACCAGTCAGATATACAAAGAAACAAGAACAGCAAGAAAAAAAAAGAAAAAAAAGAATTGTTTCCAAGCTTATTTCAGTCTTCTATCGGACTTCCCCACGTCTCCCACACAATGCATTCTTAACAATAAAATTATCAGCAAATTATAACCTTGTTTCATGTGTTTCTTTTGTACTTTCAAATCATTACGTTTTAAGTTTAAATTACTTATTATCCATTTACTTTGCAAACCAGTATAATATCATTTTAAACATTTAAATATTTAATCCTTTCATTGGTATTACCTAATTTCATATGTCATCCACTCTCGTTGCTGGAGCTAACCATTCCAAATCATGCGAATTTTTATAGTTCATATAATTTATAAAATTTTTGCAAATAGTCCTTAAATTTTTTCCAGTCCTCCTCGATTGTTTCTTCTCCCAAATCTCGGATTCTGGCAGTCATCTCGGCCAATTCCGTGTAGTCCATCAATTGCGTTTGCCACTCTTCCAGTGTGGGCAAATCTTGAGTCTTCCAATGTTTAGCGATAAGAATTCTTGCTGCTGTGGTTGCATACATAAAAAACGTTCTATCCTTCTTTAACACCTTTTGGCCGACAATGCCCAAGAGGAAGGCCTCCGGTTTCTTAGGAAAGGTGTACTTAAACACCTTTTTTAACTCATTATAGATCATTTCCCAGAAGGCCTTCACTCTTGGACAGGTCCACCAGAGGTGAAAGAATGTCCCTTCAGCCTCCTTACACTTCCAGCACTTGTTATTAGACAAATGGTATATCTTAGCAAGCTTGACTGGGGTCATGTACTACCTGTATATCATTTTCATAATGTTTTCTTTCAGGGCATTACATGCCGTAAATTTCATACCGGTGGTCCATAACCTCTCCCAGTCCTCAAACATAATGTTGTACCCAATGTCTTGAGCCCACTTTATCATGGCTGATTTGACTGTCTCATCCTGAGTGTTCCATTTAAGCAGCAAGTTATACATTCTTGATAGTAACTTAGTCTTTGGTTCTAACAGTTCTGTCTCAAGTTTCGATTTTTCCACCTGGAATCCTGTTTTTTTATCCAACTTAAAAACCTCATGAATTTGGGCATAATGTAACCAGTCCTGCACCTTATTCTTTAATTTTTCATAGCTCTGCAGTCTCCAATTATCTTCAATTTTTTCTACTAATTCCCAATATTTCGGCCAACCGGCCTCCATATTGGTTTTTTTCCAAGCCTTGGCCTCCACTGGTGATAGCCACCTCGGGGTCTTACTTTCTAATAAGTCTTTGTATTTTGTCCAGACCATAAATATTGCTTTTCTGACAATATGGTTTTTGAACATTCCATGTGTTTTTACCTTGTCGTACCACAAATATGCATACCATCCTAACGAGTTGTTAAAACCTTCCAGATCTAGGACATCAGTGTTCTCTAGCAGAAACCAGTCTTTCATCCAGCAGAAGGCTGCAGCTTCACAATATAACCTTAAGTCTGGCAGGGCAAACCCCCCTCTTTCTTTTGCATCAGTTAATATTTTAAACTTTATTCGGGGCTTTTTGCCCTGCCAAACAAACTTCGAGATATCCTTCTGCCACTTTCCAAAACATTCCACTCTGTCCACGATCTGCAAGGTTTGAAACAAAAACAACATCTTTGGCAATACATTCATCTTTATAGCTGCAATTCGGCCCAACAAGGAAAGTTTCAGTCTTGACCAAGATTCTAGGTCTTTTTTAACCTCTGTCCAACATTTTTCATAATTGTCTTTAAATAAGTTCAGATTTTTGGAAGACAGGTTAACCCCCAGGTATTTCACTTTTTTAACCACACTTAATTCTGTTTCCTTCTGGAACCCATCTGTTTCTAACGGTGTCAAATTCTTTCCCAAAACTTTAGTTTTTTGTTTATTCAACTTAAATCCCGCCACCCGACCAAACTCCTGAATCAATTCTAGAACTCTTTTTGTACTAGATTCTGGCTCCTGAAGTGTTAAAACCAAGTCATCTGCAAAAGCTTTCAGTTTGTATTGTTTCGCTCCGACCCGTATTCCTTGTACCTGCCGGTCCTTCCTAATCATATTCAAGAGTACCTCCAGGACCGAAATAAATAATAGGGGGGAAAGGGGGCACCCCTGCCGTGTTCCTTTTTCAATTTGGAACTCTTTTGTCACCACATTGTTCACTATCAACTTAGCTTTTTGTTCTGAATAGATTGCTTCTATACCATTTTCAAACCCCCGTCCCACTCCCATCCCTTCCAAGTTTTTCTTCATAAACTTCCAAGAAATGTTATCAAAGGCTTTCTCTGCATCAATAAAAATTAGCACTGCTTTAGTGTTAATATTTGTTTGCAAAAGTTCCAGAATATCAATAATGTTCCTGGTGTTGTCAAACAAATGCCTGCCTGGGAGAAAGCCTGCTTGGTCCTTATGAATTACTTCATTTAGTACCTTTTTAAATCTACTTGCCAAAATGTCTGCAAATATTTTGTGATGTAAAAGAGATTAAATCAGATTTTGGATAGGGGGAAGGCACCCACCACTTGGCCTTGATTATCCCCTCCCAATTGGCGGCTGTACGTGCATTAAAGTCACCACCCATTATCGATGGAATTTTAGGGTACATGACATAGCATGCCAATAGATGATCTTCCAGAGAATCCCATCTATAATGGAGGTCCGATATAAGACCCCCTGGAGGAAGATAAACATTGGTGATTAATAGGGAGAATTTTTCGCTTGAAATCAGACCTGTAAAAGCAAAAGGAGGAAAAGTCTGAACTAGCGAGAGTTTAGCACTCATTTTAAGCGATATGGCGATTACAAGACCCCCTCTGGACCGGCCACCTTTTTGGGAGGGACTAGCTGGAAGTGATATCAGTTCAAAGCCATTTATATCTATTTTATCTTCTTCCTATGTTTCTTGCAGTAGGATTATCTGAAAAGAGTTTATATAGGACAGAAATTCGGGATCTAATCTTTTCCTTTTCCAGCCCGCAATATTCCAACTTAGGACTGCTAGCTGGGGACTTCTGTGTTGTTCTTTTAACAGTCAAAGCGAAGGAGGGGCAGACTCTCTGAAGGAGGCAGAAGATGTAACAAAAAAGTCAGTTATTTTACGTTGGGAAGATGGTAACCGTGGCGAACCCTCCAAATTAAATTTTTTTGCAATTTGGTTCGACTGTTGGAACACCGAGGTTGATCTACTAGAAGTAGATCCCTGAACAGGAAATCTCTTCATTTCGAAATTCTTTGTACAACTTGACAGAGAAATACCCAGAGAGGGAGAGATTAAGTCCGTCGGGGGAAACCCACTAGCAGATTTATCATCAGGCATTAGGATGATTTTATTGATGCGTCCCATCGGGTCTTCAATCGTTTCTGGCGACGGGTCCCGAGGTAATAACATTCACATTTTTCTTTAGAGAAGGTAGATGAGGGGACATCACGGGGGCGGTAATTGCGGAAGACTCTCTCGGGGGTATCACTTGTGGACTACTTCTATATCTGGTCGAAACTGGAGAAGATTCTAGCTCTGGCATAGATGAGTGAGTTAAAGAGGGATTTGAGTCAAGCAAGGAAATCAGAGTTTCGTCCTTAGGTGTGTCAGTCGGAGGATGTAGATGAAGGTTGAGTGAGGAAGGCAGGGCCTGGTTGTCTCGTATAGTAGCACTGGGGGCAGAAACAGCTTGAAGATTTGAGTCTTGCAGGATGGTTTTTGTTTTCAAAGTGGGGCTGAGCTGAAGAAGATCAACCACTTCTGTCCGATGAGCCTCAGTGGAGTTATTTGAAGCAACGTTAGTATCTTCCCCTCTGTGTTGGACTTTCAAAAGCTGAGATTTAAGCGTATCAAATCTTAGCATCATCGCCGATTGTTCTTTCGGAGGGAGGGCTCTGAACGAATCAATAAGTTCCCTTTCATCAAGGGCAGTCTGTAGGTTTCCGTCCTCATATATGGCTGTTTGAGAGGATATTGAGATTGGTCGAGAATGGTACGCTGGAGAATCATCGCAGTGGGGCCTGACAGTATTTTGAAGTAAGGCGGAGTCTCTTGTCCTAATGTCCTCATTGCCAGGGCATCTATGTAGAAGGGGTTTGATCTTGCTATCTGAAAAAACCCTCGTTGCTACGATATCGGCCAAGGACAAAAGCGTTTTCCGCCTAGCAATAATAGATGGTATCTTTTCAGAGTGGAACGCGAGTATCACCTTCAAGAAGTTGGTCTGTCGGAAAAGGGGCATCACCGCATATAAGTCAATCTGGTGTTTCTTAATTTTTAAGAGTTTGCTTAAACAGTCTTTGGCCCCATCTAGCGATGACCATCTTCCTATTTCCGACCTGACCGAAAGGCAACTTTTCTTGGGTTGCAGAGTTAATATCTGCTTATTCAGTTGGGAATTTAAGATATATTTAATTTTAGTCTCCTTTCTTTTATCTGAATTAGGCAATAAGTTTTTGACCTCACAAACTGAAGATTGTGTTGTTGATTCAAGTTTTTCGACTTTCAGCAGGATATTAGATAATTGTGAAGATACCTCATCCAGCCTTTTAAAGATACAGTGAAGGGTCTTAATAACTAAGTGTAACTGCACACAACTGGGGAACTCCCCCATATCAGATGTTAAACCATCATCCTGTGATGAGAGTTTTCCCATATTCTCCTTTACAGGCTTTACTTTTGAAAAATTTTGAGTCGTCAGAGTTGGAGTGGCTTCTAAATCACTGAGAGGAAGGAAGCGATTTTGGGTTTCCACCCCAAGGCAATACTCGGCATTGTCACTCCCTCTTCTATCCCGGTGTGACACCAACCTTGATAGTTTTGGTTTAGGGGATGATAGGGGCTCGTCAAAGTCTCTCAAGCGTTTGTTCTGACCCATACTTTCCTCAGGCCAAGGATTATATGATTCTTAAAAACATAACATTTAAACACTACACAGTGTCTTCCTTTTAAGTCCTTTCTCCAATTAGGATAATGGTGTTCACCTCTCTTTTAGCAGCCAAGGCCAGCCCGCTGATAAGAGAGAAACAAGGAGCAGTCTGCCGCAATCTGGAGCAGGGCCAAATCTCTCAGAAAGATGCCATAACATGTAGCTGCAGAAATTATAAAATGCCTCAAAGACTGACTGAGTCAGTTAAGATAAAATATAAAGGATTAAAAGAAGATTAAAAGGAATCCGAAGAGCACCGGTAAGTGCATCTTACCTCGGCGCCATCTTTTTTCCTCTACTTTTATCCTCCTGGACAATATCAACATTGTGTTTTGTGCCTGTGAACTGCACAGTGAATATTTTTATTAGAAAAGAAAACAGCCCGGTGTTTCAGCTTCTCAGAGTTGTTTTATTCAGTGCGCTGCTACAGCTTGTCACACCCAAATCCTCCAAAGGAATCTGCCAAAGTGCTTTTCCAGGCAAAAGGGGGCAGAGGGAGAGAAACCAAGAACCTCAAATTCACTAGACCAGGGATGGGGAATTGTGTGGCCCTCTAGATGTTGTTGGATTCCATTACCCCTGACCGTCGGCCATGCTGGCTGAGGCAGAAGGCCATTGGATCTGGCAATATCTGGGAGCCCACAAGATTCCCAGCCTCCGCCCTACACAAACAACCAGGCACTCAGCTGTGAGGCATGCCTCTTACCGGAGGGAGGGTCACTCCAGAGGCAGCTGTGGCATGAGGGTGCTGGTTCATGCCTTTGTGGGCACATCTGAGGATTAAAGTGGAGTCCCTAGGAAGCGTGCTTGGAGATCTTCCTTACCACGTGGCTCTCTGGCAAAAGCACAACAGTACTAACGGCCATATGGAACCACACCTCAAAGTTGGATCAGACTTCCCAGATCCTGTAGCCTACATCAGGAGGAAGACTGGGGCAGAGGGGTCTGGAGTGGGAGTCAGAGCTGCTCATAGGGCTGCATGTCTGAAGCATGGGCAGAAATCCTTGGGTGTGAGGTTGCATGGGGCTGTCTCTTTGTGTTTTGCTGGTGCCAAGCCGCCAGCCAGCCAGAGGCAGGCAACCAACTGGCTTCAGGGGCAAGCTCCTTTGCAAAGCCAGTCTGACTTCACCAAATGCAATGACAGAGTGACCATTCGGCCCGTGTTCTGCTTCGCTGTGGAATGGCGTGTGTTCCTCAACCCAGAGAACCTCTCGTTCAATGTCAAGTTGGTCTAAGGAAGAAAAGCATAAGAGTTAGTCTTGAATCCCCCCACACATGTGCTGGGAGATGCCTGCACATCGCACATGTAAAGCACATCTCCTCCCACCCACACCCAAAAAGTCGTGGAAACAATGGTTTGTTAAGGGTGCTGGGAATCGTAGCACTGTGAAAGGAAAACTAAGGTTCTTAGGATTCTTTGGAGGAGGTGGAATGTGGAATACACAGCGGCCACATGGACGGACGGACACACCCACACACCCCAGCATAGCTTCAACTTTTAGCACAAAAAGTCTTCAGCCAGATGTCATGCAACCCTTTGGAAGGGGCAACTTAACATTTTATTGATTTTCCATAACAATTAAAAAGGCGGCCAATCTTGCAAAGGAGTGTTGCCATTTAAACTGCTGGTGTGACGTAGGAAACCGAACTAAGAAAAGGAACAAGCTATGAAAAACGAAACATCCCACCTGGGCACGGTTTCTGAGAGAGCAACAGCAGAAGACCCAGACTCTGGCAAGATGAGCATTTGCCCAGTGGATTCTGGCCGCTCCATGAGGGCAGACAGCGGATGGCTGCGGTGGCTAGCGGAAACTCCCATTGTTCTTCTCGGGTAGGACTTCCGGGATCCAGACGAACGTTTTACCAAAAAGTATGGCTTGACTACTGATTTCCCATTTAAAGTATGGCAAAACGACCTACGTTTGGCAGACAGGTGAAAAAACCCACGAATTACATTTAAAGTTCTGTGAGATGCAAAGGAAAGCTTGCGTTTTAAACTTGCATTTTACAGCTTGTTGCTTGGTGCGGTTAACGGAATGGGGGATATTGAGAAAGAAGAGACTTGGAATTAGAAGGTTAGGATTTAAGGTAAGGTTACCAGATTTTTTTCAAAGAATCTGGGTACACTTTTTTTTTTCAAAAGAGAAAAAAATGTTATTTTTTTTTAAAAAAATTAAAAATAAGAAGTAATACCTTCTCTTCTGGGTCTCCTCTGTCGCGTGGCCTTCCTCTGGGCCCCAGCCTGATCTCTTGGAGTGCTATCTGCCGTGAAGTAGGCTCGGGTCGGGCTTGGGCTCTGTTAGGATATTTCCGTTACACCTTAAAAGGGAGCAGGATGTTTGTGTCACAGCCTGCGTATTTCCTGTTCACAGGATGTTTATGTTTGCTATTGCTTTCGTTCTCTCTCTCTGTCGAAGACACTGACGCAGAACAGTCATGTCTTTCTTTGTTCTGATCAACGCTGAATAAAAGCTTGTAAATAATGCTCTCCTGGGTGCGACTTCTGCTGTGCATTATCTGCTGATAAGAGTGTGCATGAGCCCTGGAATGTGGCAAGGTATTTCCAGGAAACTCGTGTCGCTAATAGCTCATACTGCGTGACTACGGGAGATCGATGGATCATCCGGCAGCCGGCTTGGGGGCCATGATGGACTTTATCTCCCTGGCAGTATCCCAACAACAGGTTATGGGCCCAGATTCATGGCACTTACAGGAGAGTAAGACTGCGACAGACTGCGTTGAGAGGTATGTGGAGGAAAAGCGAAAGAAAGGGTTTTCTGTTTGCCTTTGAACTCCGGCAGATTAATGGATCTGGAAGCCGAGCCAAAGGCTTCATGATTAATGAGCTGCTGAGATAAGACGTCTCTGAAGTTAATGAGACTCACGGCTAAAAGGAAAAGCTGCAATGGAGTTTTTCCAAGCTTCTGAGGCTACTGAGTGCCCAAAGCTAAATGGCCACAATTATAAAACCTGGGCAAAATGGTGTGAGAGTTTGCTGCGTCAGTTTGGAGTGTGGCATACTGTGTCTGAAGCCCCTCCAGTTCCTCTGACAGAAAGATGGAAAGCCGAGAATTCGAAGGCGGTAGACGTAATAGTCTTGTCCGTCTCTCTGGAGGAAATTAAAACGTTGGCTGGCCATGTCACTGCACGTAAGATGTGGGATGCTTTGAAGTTAGCCCACCTGCCAGTCATCCCAGCCCAGAGTTTGACTGCATCGGAGGTCCTGGCTGTTTCCCAGAATGCGAGTGAATGCAGTGATGCTGAGGGCACCGGTTGCAAGCTGCAGGGGGAGCTGACCGTAACGTCATCCCAGGCAGCATTCCAGCCTCCAGGGGGAGCCAAGGAGTCGGCAGCTGAGAGTTCTGTTTCTCATGGGAACCAAGGTCATTGCCTTTGCAGAGGCCGGAAAGGCAAAGGTAAACAGAGGCAGGTGCCTGCAGATGGCCAGAAGCAGAGGGAGGGTGAAGAGCCCACGCCAGTGGAAAACAAGGTTTTGTTTGCTGGCACAGCTTCACCAAAGGCTAAGGGCAAGTCTGATGGCCAGGAGCAGGGGGGGCAAGCTGCAAAAGCCCACGCCGGTGGAAAACAAGGGTTTGCTGGCTGTAAAGACTGCTCCAAAGGCCAAAGGCAGGTTTGTTGTGGATTCAGGCTGTACGCGCCACGTCGCGAAAGACCGCCACCTATTTATCTCCTTCAAACCTCAAGAAGGTGAGGTCCACCTGGCTGACGGAAAGACGTTGCAAATCGCAGGAGAAGGGACTGTGAGACTGGCAAGTCTGCGCACTACCATCAAAGGTGTACTTTATGTTCCAGGCGCTGCAGACAACTTGCTCAGTGTCCCACAGCTTACTGGGCGTGGTTTTGACATTTCCTTCAAGAGGAGCGTTTGTGTCATCAGAAAAGGCAAAGAGGACATTTTGCATGCAAAGTTTATGGGTGGCTTGTTCTGTATAACTTATGATGACACTGGTGCTGTTGTGTCTAATGTTGATTCTTGTTGTGTTGCACAAACTAACAAAGTTCTTCATGCAGGATGCATTCATGATGCACACAGAAGATTTTGTCACCTCTCTTGGAAGGCACTGGCCAAGATGCCAGAGATGGTTGAGGGTTTGAACATCAAACCCTGTAAGTTTCACATGAAATGTGTATCTTGTGCAGAGAACAAGGTGAAGGTTGCTCCAAAAGGCAAGGAGTCTAGCAGGCAGGCTTCCAAACCCTACCAGCTAGTGCATGCAGACCTGGTTGGTCCACTTGCGCCCTCTTTGGGTGGAGCAAGGTACTTCATGGTTCTAATTGATTCTTTTTCCAGGTACATTCATGTGTTTATGCTCGAGCAGAAATCGCAAGCGTTTCCTAAGTTCAAGACATTCTGTGCTTGGTTGGAGAATGTTCACGGTAAACGTATTGGCTGTCTCTTTACTGATCGGGGCGGAGAATTCACTTCTCAGCAGTTTGAAGCTTTCCTGACTGAGAAGGGAATCCAGCATGACTTGTCAACGCCTAGATCGCCATGGATGAATGGGCTTGCGGAGCGAGCAAATCAAACGTTGCTGCAAGGAATGAAAACCTTGTTGCATGATGCCAATCTCCCTGATAAGTTTTGGGGGGAGGCTCTGTCAAATTTTGCTTACACTTTTAATCGCAGATTGTCATCACCTATTGGTTGTACCCCCTATGAGAAGATGTTTGGTAAGAAACCCAACATCAAGCACATGAGAATCTTTGGTTCTGACATGTGGGTACACACCCCACAAAGCAACAAGCTTGGGAAGCGTGGGGCACATGGTTTGTTCATGGGGTACGAAAAAGGAGCAAACAGGGTATGGATGACTGACTCTAAGTCCATTAAGTTCACAAGGAGTGTTGAGTACAATCCTAAGTTGGGGGGAAATGTGGGAATTTTCCAGAGTTACCCAGAGGAGGATGAAGGTGATGTCAAGCAAGGAGCTAAAGCTGAGGAAGCTGCTGAGGATGATGAGGATGAGGATAATGATGATGATGATGATGATCAGAGTTCGGATTCCAGTTCAGTGGGCGGCGCTGCTGCTGGTGTCAGTGACAGTGATGACACAGCAGACTACAAGAGTGCAAAGGCCTCAGTCAGACCATCTGAGGCGTCTGACAATGAACTGGAAGAACCACTGTTCACCATTGGTCACTTTTCTCCTAAGAAAGCGGAGATGAGTCCAGAAGACTTGCGTCTAGTACGCAGATCTGAGAGAGCCACGAAGGGCAGACCTCCAAATAGATTTGCTGATGAGTTTGCTAAGAAAGCAACTGCTGTTCTTAGTAGCTCAGAGAAGGTGTGGGAACCTTCAAGCTTCAAAGAGGTTCAGGAGTTAACCTCTAAAGATGCTGAGCCTTGGCTTAATGCCATGAAGGCTGAAGTTGATTCCTTGAACAGGAACCAAACTTGGGAACTGGTACTGGTAGTCCCAGGAATGAGACTGGTTGGCAGCAAATGGGTCTTCAAGGCCAAGACAGACCAGAATGGCAAGGTAGTCAGACACAAAGCCAGATTGGTTGCCAGAGGTTTTTCACAGGTACCAGGACAGGATTACCACGAGACCTACTCACCCACAGTCAAATATGAGAGCATTCGGCTGATGCTCAAGGTCGCTGCGGAGGAGAAACTGCATGTTACCCATCATGACATTAATACAGCTTTTTTGTACGGGATTTTGAACGAGGAGCTGTTCATGCTTCCACCTGATGGGGTGCAGATACAGAAGGGAATGGTCTGTAAACTGCGGAAATCCGTATATGGTCTCAAGCAGAGTGCCAGGTGTTGGAACACAAAACTCACTGAGACATTGCTTTCTCTAGGTTTTCACCAGGGCAAAGCTGATCCATGTGTGTTTGTCAAGGAGGAGGGGCAAAACAAACTGTATTGTTTATGTTTTGTTGATGATCTTCTGATGTTTTGGAAGAATCAAGCTTTCTACCAAAGCACCCTAGCTCAGCTGAAGGAGCACTTTGACATGAAGGATCTTGGTGAGATATCCAACTATCTTTCTCTGCAGGTGGAGAGAGACCAAGCAGGTAATTTTCTGGTACACCAAACACAGAAAATTGCTGATGTATTAACCAGGTTGAATTTGGTTGATGCAAACCCAGCAGACACACCGATGGTGACAGGTTACCAGGTAGACAGTACTGCTGAAGCGTTTTCTGACTCAACGCTGTACAGATGCATTCTAGGCAAGTTGAATTTCATTGCCAGATGTTCAAGACCTGACATAGCTGTAAGCTGTAATCTGCTTAGCAGACATGCCAACAATCCTACGGTTCAGGATTGGAAAGCTCTGAAGCGCATAGCCCGCTATTTGAAAGGGACTATGCACTACAGGCTGAGGTTCACCGGTCAAAAGACTGGAGGTCTTGAAATCTTTGCAGATGCAAGTTTTGGAAGTGACACCACGGATGGTACAAGCACTTCTGGAGTATGCTACATGTACAACCACTGCCTGTTTGACTGGTTGTGCAAGAAGCAGACAACAGTGAGCCTAAGTTCCTGTGAAGCAGAACTCAATGCTCTGTCATTTTCACTCATGGATTGTGAATGGTTGATGCAACTGTTTAAGGACATCAGAGTGTCTGTGAAATGTCCTGTACAAGTGTATCAAGACAATAGATCGTGTTTGGCTTTGCTGAACTCAGAGAGTTGCAAGCAAAGAACCAAGTACTTGCAGATTAAGCTACATCGTGCAAGAGAGTGTATTCAGAAAGGACTCATTCAGGTGTCCTACATGCCAGGAAATGAAATTCCTGCTGATCTATTGTCTAAGGTTGTTAACAGAGAACAACTTAAGGTTTACGTACAAAGGTTGCAATTGGGTTGAACCACAGGTACTACAGGTTACACGGAAAGGGGGAGGATGTTAGGATATTTCCGTTCCACCTTAAAAGGGAGCAGGCTTTGTGAGTCAGAGAGTCTGCGCATGTCCTGTTCACAGGATGTTTATGTTTCCTATTGCTTTCGTTTTCTCTCTGTGTCGGAGACACTGTCACAGGCAGTCATGTCTTTCTTTGATCTGATCAACGCTGAATAAAGCTTGTAAATAATGCTCTCCTGAGTGTGACTTTTGGCTGTGCATTATCTGCTGATAAGAGTGTGCATGAGCTCTGGAATGTGGCAAGATATTTCCTAGAAACTCATGTCGCTAAATTGATGATACTGCGTGCCTACCAGAGATCGATGGATCGTCCGGCAGACGGCTTGGGGCCTTGATGGACTTTATCTCCCTGGCAGTATCCCAACACCCACACCCCCTGGCCAGCCCCAGAGGCACCATTCTCTGGGGGAGAACAGCTGGGCAAGCCTTGGGGAGGCAGAGATGGCATCCAAGGAGGGAGGGAAGGAAAGAGGTACAGAAGCCAGTGTCTCCCACGGCACCCCTGACCATCATTCAAGGCACCTCAGCTGCCACAGCACACTGCTTGAAAACCACTGCAGAACTGGGATGGGAAAGGTTTCTAGTCCAACTAACTGGTCTGGAGAAGAGGAAAGGTAGCCATGCTTGCTCCTTTGTCTTCTCCGAGGAGACTTCCAGCCTGACTTCTCATCTTGAGGCCCCAGGGAGAAGTGGGAAGAGGAGGAGGAGGAGGAGGAGGAAGCATCCCCAGAAGAAGTGTGCTCCCCACCAGTAGGTGCTTCCACCCCCCCACTCCTAAATCTGCTTCCAACAGATACTGGGGGGGGGGGGATCCTGACCATCTGGTCAATTCCTGGTGTTAGGAGAATTAGAAGGTCTAAGATATAAACACATACATAAATACCGTAAGTAGTTCTCATCACAAAAGAATATGCAGGTAAACCCATGAACAGCCAGGTAAAACCATCAACAGGTTTCCTGCCAGACAGGAGTCTGTTGTAGGCCGCCCCTTCTGTGATGTATGTATGATGTATGGAGGGGTGGTCTTGGGCTCCAGGGTGGGCAATTTCAAATGTCTGTATAAGGACTTGGTTCAGGGTCTCCTCCTCTCTCCTGGGTGGGGGTGGGGGGGTGAGCACCCTGTTGCAAGCTTACTAGCTGCTTTGCTTCTCAGTATTCTCTGGTTGGCCTCTGTTCTTTTCTCCTACCGATAGAGAAGCTACCAAAGGACTCTATATGGGCTCTGAGGTACCCCAGAAGGGAAAAGGAGCCATTTTTTCTTTATAACACTGGCCACCAGTCCCCACCCCCTTGCAGCTGACCCCTTGCTGTTCTCTGCTTGGCAGGGTATTGAGGAGGCATCCTGCTAGCCAAAGGAGACATGTGCAATTCACATTTGTAGTGTTCTAAATATGTACAAAGCAACCTTGCTGGGGGATGTGGATGAGGTTAACCCTTTCTCTCCCTGCCATGGTCCCATGAAGCTGCTGTATTTCAAGGGAAGATCCCTTGGCCCCCCTGGCAGAGAGAAAGACTTCGACTCCCTCCTCCCAGCCATCCCAGCCATCCCAGCAGCCCTCAGGCTTCCCCTTGTCTGCTTCTAAGGTAACAAACAACCACCAATGAATACCATGCCTACTTTGGATCTGAGAATTCAGAAGATCACCTGCCAAGAAGAATACACAGCTATTTCTCCCCCTCAAGGTACCTTGTATTCCTCGACAGCCTCTTCCAGAGGAATCACCTCGTGGTGTTGGTCTTCTTGGATCTGCCCCAAACCACACAGATGGGGGCTTCATCCTCCTTGCAAAAGAGTTTCAGGGGCTCCTGGTGCTTCTCACAGACTCCTCCTTTCCCTCTGGAAGACTGAGAGTCTTGGCTACTTCGACAAAGGTAGCCAATTGCCGATTGCGGACGAGGCTCCTTCTCTGAACTCCAACTCGGGCTTCAGGACAGGAAGCCAGCCTCCTTTTTGCCCCGCTGCACTGGATCAGGCCGGACCGGCAGAAGTTGTGCCCACACTCTGGGATGGTCCCTGTGTCGTAAGAGAGTCAAGGTCAGAGAGGGGAATGAAGAAGGACCCTACCAATATCAAATAGATCGTATTCTGCCTTCACACCCTACAAGAAGGTCAACGGTGCCTTGGGGAATGGATCCTTTTTCGCTGTATCGAATTGTATCCTTTTTGCTGTATCTTTCTCATGGACTTTAAGAATGGATCTGAATGTACTTTTCGACTCAAATGAATTTTCCCTCAAAATGCTGTACTTTTCTAAATGTATGCAAATGTATCCGAATGGGTTTTTGTATTTCCCCCCAATCTCATCGCCTAGAGAATGTTCCTTAAATGTAACAATCACTTGTTCCAAATGTATTTGATTCAAATGTATTCGAGTGTATACTTTTATGGGGAAACGTAGCTAGGAAAATGTGGATATATATATATATATATATATATATATATATATGCAGGTTTTGGTGTCTTCGGGTGTCTTCCCGTGTAAGAGTTGGGGTGTCTAGGCGACGTTTCGACGAGGTCTCACTCGTCATCTTCAGGCTGGTGCTTTCGGCTTCTTGTTACTAGAACAGAGCAGGATCTCAGTGTTTGAGTTCCTATAAATACTGTTGAGGGGGTGTGGTGTATAGCCTCCAACGTTCTGGGCAGAGAGGGAGTTCCCAGGTTAGTGTGCCTTTTCTTCTTTTGTTCCTTAATTACTTGAGGGATATCTTGAGTGATTTCTTGAGTGATATTCTGAGTACCACTTAGGAGGGTCATTAGGTGTGGATTAGTTGCTAAAGCTTTCGTGTCTTGACCTCTTGAGCTTGTGAAAAGTTTTTCTGAGAAGATGGCTGTACTGCACTTAGTTGTGCTCTGGCTTGGCTTCGTGTATAGGGGCGAGCTGTGGTTTTGTGCCCTGTGCCAGCCAGATCTGTGTAGGGATTGCAGGGGGGTGCAGCATCCGGAGGTGCCACTATGGTTTGGCTACTGGATGGTGTCTGTACTTTATCTGTGGAGAGGGTCTGGGTTTGGGTCTGGTGTGGTTGATTGGAGATGGCGTTCTGTGTGTCTCTGGTTCTGGTGTCGGTTTTTGTGGGGAGGGCTAATTTCCAGATGTCTGGCAGGCGGGACGTGTCGTCACGCTTGTTCATGTTGTGAGGGTGTTTCTCTATCTCGATGGCTTCCATGATTATTCTCTTGTGGTGATGTTCCATGTTAAAGAGCAATTTGGAATCTGCAAAATTAATTTCGTGTCCTGTTTCTTTCATGTGTTGGTAAAGAGAGGAAGTTTTTTCTTCTTTTTTGACGGCATTCTTGTGTTCTGCGATACGTGCATTTATTCGTCTGTTTGTTTGTCCAATGTACGTGGCTGGGCAGACTTTGCAGGGTATTTCATAGACCCCTTGGTTTTCTAACTGGATTTTATCTTTTGGGTTTCTGAGGATATTGGCTATTTTTTGGTTGGTGCAAAAGGCTGTTTTGATATTGTGTTTATGGAGGATTTTGCTAATTTTATCTGTAGTGCCCTTGATATAAGGAAGGAGGGCCATGCCATTGTTTTCTTCTGTGTCTTGGTTTTTGGGGGGTGTTTCTTTTTGGATTAGCTTCGTAACCCTGTTTTGTTGGTATCCGTTGGCGATTAACACATTTGAGAGATTCTGTAACTCAGTTGTCAAGTGGTCCTTGTCAGCCAGGCGTTTGGTTCTGGAGATGAGAGTCTTGGCTACGGAGTTTATTTGTGCAGGGTGGTGGTGTGATTGTGCATGTAAGTAGCGGTTGGTGTGTGTTTTTTTCCGGTAGATAGTGTGTCCTAGGGAGCCATCAGGTTTTTTGTAGATTAGGACGTCAAGGAAGGGAAGTTGGTTGTTGGCTTCTATTTCCATAGTGAATTGTATTTTGGGGTGTAGGCTGTTGAGATGTGTGAGGAAGCTATCTAGTTTTTCCTTCCCGTGTGGCCAAATTACAAAGGTGTCGTCAACATATCTGAGCCAAAGTTTGGGTTTGTGTTCTGACTTGTCTAAAGCATTGGTTTCAAAGTGTTCCATGTACAGATTTGCGATGACCGGTGAGAGGGGTGATCCCATAGGTGCTCCTTCTATCTGTTTATATCTTTGTCCATTGTGGATGAAGTACGTGTTGGTTAGGCAGTGGTTGGTCAGGTCCAGGATGTATTCGGGGGGATTGTATTTGTTTTGAATGGCTGTCAAGGCTTCATTAATGGGCACTTGTGTGAAGAGAGATACAACATCGAAGCTCACAAGTAGGTCGTCGGGATGTAGGTTTTGCTTCTTTATTGTTTCTATGAACTGGAAGGAGTTTGTAACGTGTGAAGCGATAGATTCTGCATAGGGCTGAAGTTGCTTAGCGAGAAATTTAGCGAGATTTTGTAGAGGTGAGCCTATGGAGCTGACTATTGGTCTGAGTGGTGTTCCTTCTTTGTGTATCTTGGGGAGACCGTAGAGTTTGGGGCATCTGGATGATTTTTCTCTGGGGATGATTCTTAGCTGGATTTCTTCACTGATAGGAGAGGCTTTTATTTTGGATTTGGTGGTTTTTTCCAGATAGGTGGTGGGATCTGTTTTTATAGGTTGGTAGGTAGGGTCTTGGAGTAGATTTGATAGTTTTGCTTGGTAGTCCGATGTGTTCATCACAACAGTGGCATTACCTTTGTCTGCTGGGAGAATGATTATGTTGTTGTCTTTCCTCAGGTTGGTGAGTGCTTTCTGTTCTTCTTTGTGTAAATTGCTTCTGGGTGGTTTGCTGGAGCAGAGGATGTTGGTGACTTCAAGTCTGATTTTATTGGCTTCATCTGGGTTGATTTTGGTTAGGCTAGCTTCGACTCCGCATATGATGTTTTCCGTGGGGATGCGTCTCGGGGCGACTGCAAAGTTGAAACCTTTGGAGAGTACTTTGGTTTCAGTTGAGGTGAGGATCCTGTCTGATATGTTATGTACTGTTTGTTTCATGGGTTGTTGTGGAGGGTGGCTGGGCTTCTGGCGTTTCTCTAGTTTGTGGAGTTTGTTGGTGTGTGTGTCTGTCTTATGTGAGGACTCTGTTTCAGCTCTCCAAACGGCTAGTTGTTTGCATTTGCTTTGCATTAGCTTTAGCAACTAATTTTGTTTAGCAACTAATTTTGTTTAGCAACTTTTGCTTTAGCAACTAATTTTGTTTGCATTAGCTTTAGCAACTAATCCACACCTAATGACCCTCCTAAGTGGTACTCAGAATATCACTCAAGAAATCACTCAAGATATCCCTCAAGTAATTAAGGAACAAAAGAAGAAAAGGCACACTAACCTGGGAACTCCCTCTCTGCCCAGAACGTTGGAGGCTATACACCACACCCCCTCAACAGTATTTATAGGAACTCAAACACTGAGATCCTGCTCTGTTCTAGTAACAAGAAGCCGAAAGCACCAGCCTGAAGATGACGAGTGAGACCTCGTCGAAACGTCGCCTAGACACCCCAACTCTTACACGGGAAGACACCCGAAGACACCAAAACCTGCATTCCTGTACCCGTGAAAATCTACGAAAGCAAATATCTCACCTCTACGGGGAGGAAACCTTCCAGCTGACAAGAACCTACGAGAAACTAGAAATCCGAAGAGCCACCATCTTATGTGATCTCTTGTTCCTACGCAACTGCCGAGACAACAACTTAATTCCCACATGCTTCCAACTTAAATTCCACTCTAAAACCCCAGCTACCGAAAGGATCCTGAAACGAACTGAACTATCCCTAATCAGAAACGAACTTCATAAGAAAAGATACCTACTAAACCAAACCAACAAAGATCTGCTCACTCTTCACCTCAAACTCTGTAACAAAATCCACCCTGCACTCTGGGACAAATGCAAACAACTAGCCGTTTGGAGAGCTGAAACAGAGTCCTCACATAAGACAGACACACACACCAACAAACTCCACAAACTAGAGAAATGCCAGAAGCCCAGCCACCCTCCACAACAACCCATGAAACAAACAGTACATAACATATCAGACAGGATCCTCACCTCAACTGAAACCAAAGTACTCTCCAAAGGTTTCAACTTTGCAGTCGCCCCGAGACGCATCCCCACGGAAAACATCATATGCGGAGTCGAAGCTAGCCTAACCAAAATCAACCCAGATGAAGCCAATAAAATCAGACTTGAAGTCACCAACATCCTCTGCTCCAGCAAACCACCCAGAAGCAATTTACACAAAGAAGAACAGAAAGCACTCACCAACCTGAGGAAAGACAACAACATAATCATTCTCCCAGCAGACAAAGGTAATGCCACTGTTGTGATGAACACATCGGACTACCAAGCAAAACTATCAAATCTACTCCAAGACCCTACCTACCAACCTATAAAAACAGATCCCACCACCTATCTGGAAAAAACCACCAAATCCAAAATAAAAGCCTCTCCTATCAGTGAAGAAATCCAGCTAAGAATCATCCCCAGAGAAAAATCATCCAGATGCCCCAAACTCTACGGTCTCCCCAAGATACACAAAGAAGGAACACCACTCAGACCAATAGTCAGCTCCATAGGCTCACCTCTACAAAATCTCGCTAAATTTCTCGCTAAGCAACTTCAGCCCTATGCAGAATCTATCGCTTCACACGTTACAAACTCCTTCCAGTTCATAGAAACAATAAAGAAGCAAAACCTACATCCCGACGACCTACTTGTGAGCTTCGATGTTGTATCTCTCTTCACACAAGTGCCCATTAATGAAGCCTTGACAGCCATTCAAAACAAATACAATCCCCCCGAATACATCCTGGACCTGACCAACCACTGCCTAACCAACACGTACTTCATCCACAATGGACAAAGATATAAACAGATAGAAGGAGCACCTATGGGATCACCCCTCTCACCGGTCATCGCAAATCTGTACATGGAACACTTTGAAACCAATGCTTTAGACAAGTCAGAACACAAACCCAAACTTTGGCTCAGATATGTTGACGACACCTTTGTAATTTGGCCACACGGGAAGGAAAAACTAGATAGCTTCCTCACACATCTCAACAGCCTACACCCCAAAATACAATTCACTATGGAAATAGAAGCCAACAACCAACTTCCCTTCCTTGACGTCCTAATCTACAAAAAACCTGATGGCTCCCTAGGACACACTATCTACCGGAAAAAAACACACACCAACCGCTACTTACATGCACAATCACACCACCACCCTGCACAAATAAACTCCGTAGCCAAGACTCTCATCTCCAGAACCAAACGCCTGGCTGACAAGGACCACTTGACAACTGAGTTACAGAATCTCTCAAATGTGTTAATCGCCAACGGATACCAACAAAACAGGGTTACGAAGCTAATCCAAAAAGAAACACCCCCCAAAAACCAAGACACAGAAGAAAACAATGGCATGGCCCTCCTTCCTTATATCAAGGGCACTACAGATAAAATTAGCAAAATCCTCCATAAACACAATATCAAAACAGCCTTTTGCACCAACCAAAAAATAGCCAATATCCTCAGAAACCCAAAAGATAAAATCCAGTTAGAAAACCAAGGGGTCTATGAAATACCCTGCAAAGTCTGCCCAGCCACGTACATTGGACAAACAAACAGACGAATAAATGCACGTATCGCAGAACACAAGAATGCCGTCAAAAAAGAAGAAAAAACTTCCTCTCTTTACCAACACATGAAAGAAACAGGACACGAAATTAATTTTGCAGATTCCAAATTGCTCTTTAACATGGAACATCACCACAAGAGAATAATCATGGAAGCCATCGAGATAGAGAAACACCCTCACAACATGAACAAGCGTGACGACACGTCCCGCCTGCCAGACATCTGGAAATTAGCCCTCCCCACAAAAACCGACACCAGAACCAGAGACACACAGAACGCCATCTCCAATCAACCACACCAGACCCAAACCCAGACCCTCTCCACAGATAAAGTACAGACACCATCCAGTAGCCAAACCATAGTGGCACCTCCGGATGCTGCACCCCCCTGCAATCCCTACACAGATCTGGCTGGCACAGGGCACAAAATCACAGCTCGCCCCTATACACGAAGCCAAGCCAGAGCACAACTAAGTGCAGTACAGCCATCTTCTCAGAAAAACTTTTCACAAGCTCAAGAGGTCAAGACACGAAAGCTTTAGCAACTAATCCACACCTAATGACCCTCCTAAGTGGTACTCAGAATATCACTCAAGAAATCACTCAAGATATCCCTCAAGTAATTAAGGAACAAAAGAAGAAAAGGCACACTAACCTGGGAACTCCCTCTCTGCCCAGAACGTTGGAGGCTATACACCACACCCCCTCAACAGTATTTATAGGAACTCAAACACTGAGATCCTGCTCTGTTCTAGTAACAAGAAGCCGAAAGCACCAGCCTGAAGATGACGAGTGAGACCTCGTCGAAACGTCGCCTAGACACCCCAACTCTTACACGGGAAGACACCCGAAGACACCAAAACCTGCATTCCTGTACCCGTGAAAATCTACGAAAGCAAATATATATATATATATATATATATATATATTGCTTATAGTGCCTTTGAACGGTCAGCGTTCCACCCTCTATCCTTTCACGAGTTGCCAAAAACACTCTCCACACCACACTGCCATCTACTGGGTCTACAAATGATACCATGAATACACACAAATACAAGCTCTAAAATATATTAGTTTTATTTTCCCATAAGTATGCAAACATAAGACTATCACACCCGAATTGATAGCTATGCAGAACAGGATCCCCCCCTCCCTCCATCGGATAGCTGCCTGCGCGGCTGTCTTTGAGGGGGGTGGAGGGAGGAACGGGCGGGATCGACATCGGATAGCTGCCTGCCTGCCTGCCTGCCTGAACATGCCGTGCACCCGGGGGGCGCTGCGACCGGCGCCCATTGGGAAGGAACAAGACAGGAAAAGGAAGGAAATGGGAGAGGTTTTTGTAAGGCCCCACTTTTCACATGTTGTCCTGTTGTTTGGTCGGAAAGTACCCTTTATTGTTTGATTTGGGTTAATGTCAGAATAAAAGCGAGTTCCTTCAAAATAATGCATTCCTTTTTATCTTACCAATTTCTCATATTGTAAGAAGCGGAAGAAGAAACCATAGAGAGCATTCATATTTTCCTTCTGATCAATGAAGTCAAACGTTACAATTATCCATTTTAGAATGAGCACCTATAGGGAGAAGACAGATCTCAGTAAGCCAAAGCAAGGCCAAGACAACCAACCCCTTCTGGAATATGGTCAGCGTGTACAACATCTAGCTGAATCATCACCAGGATAACGAAGTCAGACTGGGGGAAATATCATTCTTCAGAACCAAGACATCATTACCATGCTTTCCAAGTTACCTGAAAGTCACTAGAACACTTGCGAGCACAGAGCCAAGACACAGCTGAAAGAAGAGCAAAAGACAGAGTTTGGCCTCATTAGGTCCCCCTACCATGAACTCCTTAGGTGGGGTTGTCAGGAAAAAGCACCATGGCAAAAGCCAGCTCCAGATTGCTGGAATGCAAAACAGGATGTTATGTTTTGCAGACGTACTGTTGGAGAAAAGGTGGAGCCTATTCTCTGTACTGAGCACCGGATGTTAGCTCAGAGTCTCATATGACCTGTGCTGGAAGTACAGGGGAGGAGCGTGTGTCTCTTCTGATGGAGTCTGAAGGGAACAGTCACATTTCTATGTGCTACTGAGTGACAGGAATAAAACATGTAAAAAGGACTCCTGTCTGTCTCATTTCCCCTCCCTGGGGGAATGCAGGGAGGGAGAGAGAAGCACAGTAGCGGAGGGTGTGTTCTTCACGTCTGATTGATGAGGAGAATCGCCGGAGTTATGACCTAGCCTGCCGGGAGACGCAGCGGAGAGGTCATCAAGTATCCAGCTTAATTGCCTGGGGGAGGCCAGTTACCTCTGACTGTAAGCTGAGATACTAACAGGGCCACCCTGTGCCCGCCTCGGCATCGCGCCTCGCTAGTCTGCAACTCGAGATAACACTGAACTGCTCTGCAGGGTTGTTGTAAGGATTGCAAGTCAAGGCATCCGAAGTGCCTTTGAACATTGAAAAGCCCCTAGTCAATGCTTTGAACTACTGTCGCTTTAAAAAGGAAACTCTGATTAGTAAGAGTTTGGGGAATTAAAAATTGGTTTGTCCTGGGGGCGCTGAAGCTGTGTTCTGGCTTGAAAACCCAGTGAGACCACTGGGCCATCTAGTTCTGTATGGTCTGCCACAGCCAGCAGCTGCTCTCCAGGATTTCAGAGCTCTGCTTCCCATGAATGGGTTGAAACTGCCGCTTTTTGCATCATGTGCCTCTCCCAGTGGGCCACCCCGAGCCATTTCCTGTATAGCGTTCTACATCCCATGTAGTCCTGCTTCTTCCAGCTCAATTCAGTTCATTCTGCAACTGTGCAAGTTAGGCCGCATTTGCTTTATGCATTCAAAGCACCATCATGCCCCTTGACATGCTAACAGTTGCATCTTTGTATTCAATCCCTTCAGCACCTTGGACAGCAGTCTCTCAAGGTACCTGGTGCCCCATGCTTCCTAGGCCCAGGTCCGTGCTTTAAAGGCACTGTGGAACACTTCTTTTCATGCTGGGGAGGAGCTTCTAAGATGGCGCCGAGGCAAGTCACGCTCTCTGGCGCTCATTTTTATTCTTTTTTATTCTTTTAAAACCTTATCTTAATTGCCCTCTGGATGACAACTTCTAACAAATGGAAAACATTTTAAAGACTCTGAGCTTTTTATAACTCTGTTGGCTCTGTGAACTTTAGGTTGTCCCATCCTGCCTCCAGCTCATCCCAGCCTACTCCCTCCCTCCTTATCAGCTGCCCGGTCAAGGCTGCTAGAGAGGAGAGAACGCTGTTGCCTGAACTGAGAGCAGAGAGAGAAGAGGTCTAAAGACAGAATTGTGAACTGCTTACCCGACCAACGGTGCTTGGAGAAAGAGGGCAAGGAGAGATACGACTGTGAGCCCTGCTTTGAGACTGGCCCGTAGACACCAGCTCTGTTAAACACAGTGAAAGATAAAGCTTGGAGATTTGGGGGTTAATTGAACTGACTGACCCCCGCCCAACTGGGGAGCTGTGTGAACTAGCTGGGGTCAACATTCCCTCTTCGCAGCTGAAGAGGAGGTGTAGTAGCTGGTTGCAGCTTTTGTGAAGCAGCGCTGGTCGCATGTTTGAGGTGAAAACTACGGGCTTAAGATAATTGTCAAGATCTAAAAGCAGAGAACTCAAATTAGAGAAATATATTGAGGCTGCTGATGAGCACATTGGGAGGCTGCTGCAGAGAGCAGGTGGGAATAGATTGATACCTCCACTTGCCCCCCAATTTAAGGCAGTCGCACCCGGTGTAAACTGCCCTCTCTCTATATCAAGACAACTTCTACCATGGTTTTCACTAGAAGAAGGAGTTGGGTATATTGCCTGACTCGGCAATCAGCCCCTCGGGCCCTGGTAAAAGACAAAGCAAAATCACAAATTACTTTCCCAAGATGGAGGAGGACATGAGTCCACAAAAAGAGTTAATTCTTGATGAAGTAATACCCCCCTCTCTTACTGTTCTTGATTGGACGTCTGATTTTAAAGAGATATATCAAGATACTGGAAATATTAACTCCCAATGCAGCCTAGCGCAAGAACTAGGTTTAGCCGAGGAACTTCAGGAGGGAAATCCCTCTATTACTAAGGAACAGCTGCCCACGGAAGAAAATACATCAACCCATCAAAACCAGATACCTATTTCAAAATTCTCTCAAACAGAATTGAGCGACGGCCGCCCTTTGGATTATTTCCTAGCAATAAGTACTGATCTAGCCAACATAAAAAATTATCTAACAATAACAAATGGGCTACTGCTGACATTAGTAGAAAATTTCACACCTCAATCAAAGGAGACAAAATTAAATGATATGTCACAAGAACATAAAACAGTTGAGCTAGTGGGGACGAACAAACCAGTAATAAAGGAGAATCTGCAAAGACATAACTCAAGGGTAAAAGTGAAGAAAGTGAAGAAAAGTAAAAATATCAAAACAACAAGGAAAGCCAAGTACACCTGCAGTAATCGAAACATCCATTGGCAGAAATTGTTTAAACTCCTTCCCTCGGCCCCAAATAACTCGACCACTCGGAGCAGCAAAAAGAAGGGTAAAAAGAGAGAAACAAAGATAGTTATACAGCAACCGGCTAAGGAGGACTCGCCAAGGCTGACTCCAGTAGCAAGTCAGAAGGCAGAAGTAACAATTCAGTCCCTGGATAACCAACTTTTTAATAAACCTGATGCTGCGGAAGTAGAGGCCTCTACCTATGAAGGCAATAAAACACTTCGCAAATCGAACAGCGGGGAAGAGGAAGTGTTTAGTAGAGATGATACCCCCCTTCAGACCTGGCAAGCCTCCAGTCAGGAAAGAGATTGGAATTTGATCCTAAATCCCCAAAAACTGGTATTCACGAACTTCCCGAAGCCTAAGGGCTTCCTTACAGGGAAACAGCGAATAATGAACTTTGTATCTAGTCTAAATGACATACTGGCAGGAATGGTTAATGCTAATGATATCACCTCGGTGGAATATTTACACTATGATGGTCACTCAGTGAGAGCACTGACCACTTTTATGGATCAGAACCTGGCCAAGTTCATTTTTAGGTCAAGACCTGCCTTTTTAAAAGCACGGACAACAATACTTAGGCTCTTTGAAAATAAGGCTCCTTTGAGCCCCCTTTTGAAAACTAAGCAGGCAAATCTCAGAAAGGGGAAACAACCCTCAAAATTCTGGCCTGACAAGCAGAACCCACATTGCCCTGCAAACAAAGGTGAGGACTTCTTTACTATGGAAGAAAATATCCTAATTGACCAATTCTGGACGTTCCCACCATTAATACAAACTGACATCTTGGGAAGACTAGACAAGCTAAGAGACAAGCTGACCGAGAGAGCTTCAGGCAACGAGGTTATTAAGGGGGACCAAAAAAAGTCCACAACAAGTAACCTTCAGATTAAAGTGGAAATTAACTTTCCACCAAGAGAGAAAGTGCCACCCTTCAAGGGGAGCACTCCATCACCCCCCCCGAAGGAGAAATATCCTTAAGGTGACCCCACCAGACGTACGGGACAAAATGAGATACCTAGACGAAACAGAATTGGGCCAAAATCAGGCCGCAACAGAGTATCCACAGAAGGAATTTATGCATAATAAAGACCCGGTGTCCACTAACGTGAGCACTTTGCATCCACCTATTGAAATCATAGAACGGCTGGATAGCCCGCCTTACAAAGACGATAGGCGACCGACACATAAAGCGACAAACCCTAAAAGTACGTTAGTGTCAGAGCTGCTTCCCGATCCTAGCTCACAGAGGATCACGCTAGCCAGCGATCATTAAGTAAAAGTCTTTATTGAGTTACAGTTTCCATTCTCAAGCTGCTGCGTGCAACTCTACGTCTTATACGTTAGATCGGCGAAGCTCCGTCTGAGTCTCCGCCCCTTGTACACCAACTTAATATCCTAGCCCTGCTCCACCTTTTCCGCCTGACTGTTCTCCTCTGGGTCCCTCTGCCCCCCGGGGTCTCTTCCTTCCGGGATTCTTCTGACTCCGACCCCCCGGACCCTCCTGTCTCCTTGCGCCGGGCTTTAGGACCTGGCTCCCTTTCCGGGCTGCCTACTGCGTCACTTTCCTGTGCATTTGAACTTGGCGCGCGCGCCCAACCTTCCACTTTCCGTCTGACCATTTCTTCGCTCCCCGATGGAGGTGTGGCCACTCCTGACTCGTGCCCTCCCCCCTGTTGTGAGCTGCCAGCGCTTGATCCCTGGCGCCCTTCCTCTTCCCTGCTCTCTGGCGGTGACGCTGGTCCCGATTTCCAACTGCTCCCCTCTGAGTCCCCTCTGGCTCTATCTTCCTGGGGTGTCCCCCTAGGCTCCCCCCTTGCCCTGGCCACTGGTGCTCCTTTCTGTGAATCTTCTGATTCACTGGAAAGACTTGGAGATCTCGGGTCGTCGTCATCACTCATCTTTTCTTCTGCCTCCTCCCCCTCGCTCTCTGTTTCCTCCCTTGCCCTTGCCTCTGCTCCTGAACCCCTGACATCCATCCCCCCCTCGAAGCCCCCCGTTCCCCCCTCCCCTCCTTCCGGTGCGGGAGCTGGGTGCTGCCGTGTCAGGGGGACGAATGTCGGATACAGTTCGCTTCCCGTGGCGGGCCTCCATCTGAAGTCTTCCGGTTCTTCCTCCCTGCTCTCGTTGACGACGGTCACCTCCGCTTCCATCTCTGTGCTGCCGTGCTCGAAACCCGGGTCGTCCCCGAAAACGTCCATGTCCGCCTCTCCCTCGCTTCCGTCTGGAGACGTTGCTCGTCCTGGACCCTCCAGCCACTTTCTGCGGAACTGCTCCTCTGGTCGATCATCCCACCAATACGAGGGTTCTGAAGCAGATCCCGAGGGTGACCCCTCCGGGGAACGGGCGTCTCGTGTGGTTCCTCGTCCGAGTCGAACCCCCGGAACGTGCTGGCTGAAAGCGTGGGCGTGAAAAGCCAGTCGTCGAAAAAGTCTGCTGGCATTGGCCTATGTGGGAAGAGGGCATGAAACTCTTCTTTGAGCAGAGGTTCGTCTAAAGCGTAGCCCGGCACCCAGCTGTTGGCACTGGCCGGGGTGCCCTCCTTGGCGAGAAGGTATTCTACCCCCTCTTCCCCCCATCTGGAGTCCAAAATCTCCGTGACTTCGTTGATGCGCTCCTCCTGTGCTACTCCCGCTTGCCCGGTTCTCTCTCGGAGCGGACTCGGTGCCGTTCCTGGTTCCTGAAACCTGTGAGGTGCCTTGTAGGGAGTGAGCACCGATCTGTGGAACACCGGATGCATCCTGGAACCCTCCGGAAGTGCCAACCTGAAAGCCTCCGGGTTGACCTGCTCTTCGACTTGGTAGGGCCCCAGTTGTTTATGCCCTAGTTTCTTCTTCGCCAACGACCTGGCCGGCACTGCGTGGGCTGCTAACCAGACCCAGTCTTCCACATGGATCTCTTCGCCAATCCTTCTGTGTTTGTCCGCTTGTACCTTGTATGCGTGTTTAGCCAGCTCCAGGTGCCGCCGCAGCTGATCGTGGACCTCCTGCAACTCCGACGCGAACGCATCTGCTGTCTGCGGCTCCCCCTCCCCCATTCTTTCCAGTCCCGGGAAGGTTCTGGGGTGCCTCCCGTTGTTGGCGAAGAACGGCGTGACCCCTGTGGACACGTGCTTCGTGTTGTTGTAGGCGAACTCGGCGAGAGGCAGGTAATCCACCCACGTCGCAGGCTGTTGATTCGCATAACATCTCAGGTACTGCTGCATGATGGCATTGACCCGCTCCGCTTGCCCGTTGGTCTGCGGGTGTCTAGCCGACGCCAGGTTGATCTTGACGTTCAGGAAGCCCATCAGCTTCTGCCAGAAGTTCGAGATGAACTGTCGCCCTCGGTCGGACAGAATAGACCGCGGCAGACCGTGAACCCTGAACACGTGATCTATGAACAGTTTGGCGGTTTGTTCCGCCGTGGCCACCTTCGCACACGGAATGAAATGTGCCATCTTGGAGAACAAGTCCTCCACCACCAGCACAGCCGTCTTGCCCCTCGAGCTGGGCAGATCCGTGACAAAGTCCAGGGCCACTCTCTCCCATGGTTCGAACGGAGTTTGCAGCGGTTCCAACAGTCCGGCCGGCGGTCTGTGCACTGGTTTGGCCCTCTGGCAGGTGTCACACCTCGCCACGTAGTCCGCGACTTCCCCTCTCATTCCGGGCCACCAGAAGTCTCTGGCGACTAATTCCACCGTCTTCTCCTTGCCAAAGTGCCCGGCAGTGGGCGCGTCGTGCAGCTGCTGCAGTACCTTGGCGCGAAGTTCGTCTCCCGGCACGTAGATGGCCCCTTTACGGATGAGCAATCCATCTCGCAGCTGGAACTCGTCGGTCACTGCCGTGCCCCTGTGCACCTCTGCCATCTTTGCTTGCGCGAAGGAGTCATCCTGCAACGCTCGTCGCACCGCCTCCAGGTCAACCGTTGCCGCAGCGCACGCCCACACTGTCGGTGCGAAGATGTGCATGGCGGCCGCTGGCGTTGCCTCCTCCAGATACTGTGGCTTACGGGAGAGAGCATCCGCCATGATGTTGGTGTCCCCCGGGACATACTCTATTCGGAAGTCGAAGTTCGCAAAGAACTCAGCCCAACGTATCTGCCTCTGGTTCAGGAACTGTGCCGTGCGCCAGTGCTCCAGATTCTTGTGGTCCGTGCAGACCTGCACCGTGTGCTTGGCGCCGATCAGGAAGTGCCTCCACGCTTTGAATGCTGCATGAATGGCCAGCAACTCCCTGCCCCAGATGGTGTAGTTCTGTTCGGACTTGCTGAGCTTCCTGGAGTAAAACGCTCCCGGCCTCCAAACCCCCTGCGGGTCTTTCTGCAGCAGGACTGCTCCCACGGCTCTGTCCGAAGCGTCTGTCTCCACCCTCATCGGCCTACTGGGGTTGACATGAAGCAGCTGCTCTTCCGACGCGAAGAGACGCTTGAGTGCCTGAAAGGACTGCTCCGCCTGCTCTGTCCAGATGAACTTCTTTTTCTTTGAGCTGAGCGTGTCCGTGATGGCCGCTGTCTGCATGGCAAAGCCTTTGATAAACTTGCGATAGAAGTTCGCGAAGCCGACAAACCGTTGGACCTCCTTCCGGTTGCGTGGGCTTTTCCAATCCAACACTGCTCGAACCTTGGCGCTGTCCATGGCGAGCCCCTTGTCAGACAACTTGTAGCCCAGGAAATCCACCTCCGTCACGTCGAATTGGCACTTCTCCAGCTTGGCGTAAAGCCTATGCTGCTGTAGCCTGCTCAGCAC
This sequence comes from Podarcis bocagei, assembly GCF_964188305.1. NCBI lineage: Eukaryota > Metazoa > Chordata > Lepidosauria > Squamata > Lacertidae > Podarcis > Podarcis bocagei. The sequence goes on from NC_138131.1 coordinate 70,497,993, forward strand.
TTCCTTGACGTGTCTGTCATGCTCCTGCTGCGATTCCGAAAAGATCAGGATGTCATCCAAGAAACAGACGCACGTCTTGTAGAGGAGCCCCGCCAGCACGTGATGCATAAAAGCTTGAAAAACGTGGGAGCCATTTTGCAATCCAAAAGGCATAACTCTATATTCGTAGGTGCCCAGTGGCGTGAACATGGCTGTCTTCCACTCATCTCCCTCCCGCATGCGAATGAGGTTGTACGCCCCACACAGGTCCAACTTGGTGAACACGCTGCCCTTCCGTACCTTTGCGAGGAGGTCGTCGATTCGGGGCATGGGGAAGTCCGATGGCTTGGTCACACTGTTCAAGATGCGATAATCCACTACAAGTCTTTTTGGGGGCGTGTCCCGCTTCTTAACAAAGAATACAGGACTGCCCCCCGCTGCCTTGGACTCTCGTATGAAACCGCGCTCCAAATTATGATCTATGAACTCTTTGAGTTCCTGCAGTTCGTCCTCAGACATGGAATACAGCTTCCCTTTGGGCAGCGCCGCCCCCGGCAGCAGGTCAATTTTGCAGTCATATGGTCTGTGGGGGGGTAGCCTGTCTGCCTCCTTCTCACAGAAAACCTCCAAAAATTCTGCGTACTTGTGGGGAACCGCTTGCAGCGTGCCTAGCTGCAACTGTGACTCCTCTTCCTCTCCTTCCTGCCGGGGCACTATGCAGTGTTCAGCACAAAAGGAAGAGCCGAAGGTCAGCTGCCTCTGGTACCAAGCCAGCGTCGGGCTGTGCTTGTCCAGCCAACTCATACCCAATACAATGGGCGTGTCCGATAGTTGAGTGACGTTGAAGCTGATGACTTCCCTGTGATTCCCAAGTCGCATCACCATTGGTGGCGTCTGCTTCACCACTTGCCCCCCTAGCAGCTCCCTGCCATCCACCGTGACAACCTGCAGGGGTAGCGTGGCAGGCAGCAACTGTATAGCGTGCCGGTCGAAAAAGTCTTGCCCTATAAAGTCCGCATTGCTTCCTGAGTCAATGGTGATTGGCACGTCCATGGTGATTCCATTGGGCAGCTGGAGCGATGCGGTGAGCCTCACTACTGGCTTGGGCGGGAGGGGGTCCATGGGCTGTAAAATCTCTGGGGACTGCTTCACTGACACGTCTGGCTGGGCCCCAGTGCCTCTTTCTCCAGCCAGACTCCGTCGTTTCCCTGCTGTGGTTCTCCTTGCTGCGTTGCTGCAGTTACCATTGCTGAGGCTGCAGTGTGCTTGTGGAGCCTCTGGGGACACTCTTTCGCCATATGCTGTGGATCATCGCAGATGTAACACTTCCTGTTCCCTCTAGGAGGCTTCGCTTTCACTGCTGCCGGTGCTAGGGCTCTGGCTGCTGACTGAGCCCTTGCACCTCCAACCTCCATAGGTTCCGCCCCTCCTGCTGGCGGAGGCGTGGATTGCGCACGCGCTGATTCTCTGGGAAGGAAGGAGTAGCCCCTGGCTGGTTCGCCCCCTCCACGCCCTTCGTCCCTGCTCCACGGACGTTCTTCCAGCCGCACCCCTACCGCCAGCGCCCTCTGAACGATCTCCTGCGTGGTCCGGGGTCTCTCCCCCCTCGCAATCTCATCTTTAACCGTGCTGTGCAATCCCTCCCAAAACAGGTCTCTTACTGGAGCCGAATCTCTGTCCCATTCCACGGCACTGACCAAGGCGAAAAAGCGGGCATGGTACTGCCTTACGCTGGCCCTCCCTTGCTTCAGTCCATGTATCTGCTTCCGGGCAAGATCCACGTCTATGCTTGATAAAAAGCACCCATCCATCGCTTTAACAAAGGCATCCGCATTTTGGAGCGCCGGATCCTTATCTCTCCACAAATTGCGCAGCCATGCTTTAGCATCTCCATGCAAATGGGACATGATGAACCCCACTTTCTCTTGCTCATCTCTAAAGTCTTTGTTCAGCAGTTGCAGTGCACACATTACATCTGCTCTAAAGTTGGGGTACTGTTGCAAATTCCCATCGAAGTGAGAGACCAGACCGCCTGTTCGTCTCCCCAACCCAATCCCCTCCGGTTTGGGTGTCAGTTGCCCTTGCTTCGTAAGCACTTCCAACCTGACTTGGAGATCCCTGCAGCTGCGTCCTCCTCTCTCTTCCTGGATGCAAGAGCCTCGGTATTCAGTCGTGTCACTGCTTCTCTGAGTTCCGCTATCTGCTGTTCGGCCGTCATGTTGTCTGCCGTTCGTGAGCTCGCTAGTAGGCACCCGCTTTCTCTCCTCTCCGTGAGGCCGTAGATGCCCACAATTTAAGAGACGGAGCTTACTGTCAGAGCTGCTTCCCGATCCTAGCTCACAGAGGATCACGCTAGCCAGCGATCATTAAGTAAAAGTCTTTATTGAGTTACAGTTTCCATTCTCAAGCTGCTGCGTGCAACTCTACGTCTTATACGTTAGATCGGCGAAGCTCCGTCTGAGTCTCCGCCCCTTGTACACCAACTTAATATCCTAGCCCTGCTCCACCTTTTCCGCCTGACTGTTCTCCTCTGGGTCCCTCTGCCCCCCGGGGTCTCTTCCTTCCGGGATTCTTCTGACGCCGACCCCCCGGACCCTCCTGTCTCCTTGCGCCGGGCTTTAGGACCTGGCTCCCTTTCCGGGCTGCCTACTGCGTCACTTTCCTGTGCATTTGAACTTGGCGCGCGCGCCCAACCTTCCACTTTCCGTCTGACCGTTTCTTCGCTCCCCGATGGAGGTGTGGCCACTCCTGACTCGTGCCCTCCCCCCTGTTGTGAGCTGCCAGCGCTTGATCCCTGGCGCCCTTCCTCTTCCCTGCTCTCTGGCGGTGACGCTGGTCCCGATTTCCAACTGCTCCCCTCTGAGTCCCCTCTGGCTCTATCTTCCTGGGGTGTCCCCCTAGGCTCCCCCCTTGCCCTGGCCACTGGTGCTCCTTTCTGTGAATCTTCTGATTCACTGGAAAGACTCGGAGATCTCGGGTCGTCGTCATCACTCATCTTTTCTTCTGCCTCCTCCCCCTCGCTCTCTGTTTCCTCCCTTGCCCTTGCCTCTGCTCCTGAACCCCTGACAGTTAGGTAATAATTGACAAAGACTCGATTGTGATAAAGCCAATCTTAAATTTTTATCATGGAACATTGCTGGTTGGCTTAATAAGGCGACTGACCAATCATTTGTCAACTTTATTCAAGAGCATGATATAGTCTTCCTGCAAGAGACATGGCTAACAGGGAATCTAGAGGTAAATGGTTTTGCCTCATTTTCGCTCGCAGGTTCACCAAGCAACAAAGGGGGACGAGCTAAGGGTGGGCTAGGCTAGGCATTCTAATATCCACAAGGCTGAGAGCATCTTTCGTCGAGCTGGAGCCGCTGAGCAGTGTGGCCATGGCATTATTAATGAAATGCAGGTATTGCACACTTCTTTTGATTAATATATATGCCCCTCCCCAAAGAGGCAAGCAGCCTATTAAAAATCTCTGGCATAGGATAGAATCATATGTCGATGAGCTAATGAATCAAACTCCTGCAGCGGCAGTGCTGCTGGCTGGGGATTTAAATGCCAGAACTGGCCAATCAGACGAAGCGTTATATGCCCATTTTCATGACGTACCTCCCATTTCTGAAGAAGCCCATTCTATTCCAAGGCTCTCAAAAGACAAGGGCTGCAACTACGCAGGCCTATGTCTTCTACGTTTTTCCAACAATCTGGGATCTGATTGTATTAAATGGTCGTGTCGACAGAGAACCCAGTGGGGAATTTACATTTATATCCAACAGGGGAGCCTCCACTATTGATTACGTCCTGGTGTCATCTAACCTTTTGAGCAGAGCACGGGAATGTAAAGTGGTGTAGAGGGTTGACAGCGACCATCTACCGCTCTGTTTAATACTGGATGTAAGAAAAGATTTATTATGCTCTGATAAACTTGTAGCCCCATGTTTCGAAAACATGGAGCTAAGATACTCACGCATTAAATGGTCCAGCAAATTGAGTGATGAAATATCGGAAAGACTTCACTCAGATACTTTTCTTGCTAGAAAGGAGAACCTTGTCAATTCCCCAACTCCTGAGGCTAGATTAGACATGTTCTGCGAACTGATCTCGTCTCTACAACCTTATCTGACCAACAAAAAAACGCCATGGCAATCTCTACACTTTCATAAATCCAAACCTTGGTTTGACCAAGAATGCATGGCTATGAAACGCCTCCTGTTGGATAAGTACAGGAACTATAGATTAGCGAACTTACCTTCGCTTCCATTAGACTGGTTTGAGTTAAAACGCAGCTATAAAGCTTTGATTAACAAGAAAAAGCTCCAGGCGCAAAGGGAGGAATGGCAGTGCCTAGTGGAGGCCTCCCAAAGGAAAGATTCTGCCACGTTTTGGAAAACAGTGGCAAAAAGCTGGAGAGACTCCCCGATTGAGGTTGAATACTCTATACCCGCTGGAGCATGGGAGGCCTATTTCCTTTCACTATATTCACCAAATCAACTGGCCCCAGTTCTGCTTCCTGCTTCAAGCGAAATTGGCAAGGAATGGCCCCCTGTAACCATAGAAGAAGTTACTGGCCTTATTCAATCTCTTAAATCAGGGAAAGCCCCGGGTGCTGACAATATCCCACCAGAAATTCTTAAGGCAAACGTTGAATGGCGGGCCCCTGTGCTAGCCGCCTTGTTTACTAGTATAAATCAAGCGGCTATTATCCCTGAGGATTGGGGTTTAGCTATTATCATTCCAATATTCAAGAAAGGAAGCAGAACTGAGCCAGCTAACTATAGACCAATCAGCCTATTAAGTATCATTAGTAAACTGTACGCTGCTCATTTATGTGATAAATTAGTGGAGTGGATGGAAAGAGAGCATATTTTATCAGAAGCTCAAGCTGGTTTTAGAGCAAAGCGTTCAACCATAGACCAGGCCCTTACCCTTCAACACCTGGCAGACAAATACTCTAGAAAAGGGGGGTCTTTATATGCAGCATTTGTGGATTTTAAATCAGCTTTTGATTTAATACCAAGGGATAGACTCTGGGAAAAGCTTGGCGCTACAAACATAGATAAACGCTTATTACGCCTTATCCGTGGACTATACGAAAACACCAGGGTGAGGGTAAGATGCGATCGGTCAGGCCATCTAACCAAAGAGATTCAAACGCTTCATGGGGTTAAACAAGGATGTGTCCTCGCGCCAATGCTATTTAATTTTTATATCAACTCTCTAGCAGTAAATATGGCGAAAGAAAATGCCCACCCTCCCAAACTGGCAGGTATACCCCTCCCAGTGCTTCTGTATGCGGACGATGCAGTCCTACTTTCCTTTTCCTGCGTTGGCTTGAGGAAGCTTTTGAGATCACTTGCTGACTATTGTCAAGCGGAAGAACTAGCAATAAATTACAGCAAATCTAAAATTATGGTGTTTTCAAAAAAAAAGAAGGAAACACAAATGGAGAATTAACGGTCAACCTATTGACCAGGTAGCAACTTTCAAATACCTGGGAATAACTTTTCAGGAAAGGGTCTCGTGGCATCAACAGATGAAAAACGCCATTGCCAATGCAGGAAGGGCCAATAAAGCGCTTACAAGATTTTTTCACGGGAAAGGGGGTAAATACGTTCCGGCGGCCTCTCAGGTTTTTGCTGCAAAAATACTCACACAACTTACTTATGGATCCCAGGTTTGCAGTTTTAAAAATTTTGTGCCTATGGAGGCATTTCAAACAAAATTCTATCGGTGTTTATTGGGGATCCCCCCCTGTGTATCTAATATAGCTGTCCGCTTAGAAGTTGGACAACCACCCGTTAACGCGCGGTTGTGGATTCTAAAGATACACTACTGGTTAAAACTTATTTTTTCCCCGGTCGGTTTGGCTCCTTTAACACTCTTAGACACCTTTCACTCCACCTGGAAAGCTTCCCTGTTTGAAAAGATAAGAAGTTTGGGATTCTCCCCGCAGATCTTGATAGCGGCAGGGTATGAGAGAGCCAGAAGTCAAGTGCTCCAACGCATTAGGGACATAGAGCTGCAATGTCACATGGGCAAAATGGATAAATATGCCACAATTAGAGACTTTGGGAGAGGGTTCTCACCCACAAATTATCTGGCTGATTTACAAATATCTAAGTACAGACACTCCTTTACCCTGGCCAGATTTAACGTTTTGCCCTCTGCCCTGTTGCTAGGCAGATATGAGGGCAAACCATATGCGTCACGTGTTTGCCCATGTGGCTCATCGGAAGTGGAAACAAGTCTGCATGTATTGCTGCACTGTAGATACTACGAGGATCTACGCCTGACCTTTATTGCCCCAGTTTTACAAAAGCGTAAAAATGAACCAGAACTCCATCGTCTGAGAGCCTTGATAGAAGATAAGGTTCCTGAAATTACGACCAATGTGGCCAAATTTTGTGTAGCCGCTATTAGGCACAGGAAACAAGAGCTTTCCAATGTCAATATGCAGGCAAAGGCAAATACTTAATTTTATGTATGTTGTCTAATTTTAAATTGCTGTTATGGCCTAATTTGTATTGAAATTGTTCTTTGTTTTTTCCGGTGTTATGCTTTGTTGACTAGCTGTACGAGATAATCTGGTCTGTGACCGTTTAATAAAATTTGATTAAAGGCACTGTGTCCGAGTGTTTTGTTGTCCCAGGGCTTTCTAATTTTCAGCATCCCTTCCCAGGGCAGCTTTATTTATTTCATGTCTTTAAGGAGTCCTCTGTGCGTGGCAAAGGCTTGTTGCTGGGACAATAGGAGGCTGCCTTATACTGAGTCCCACTATGGCTCTATCTAGCTCAGTGGTGTCCACAATGGATGGCAAAAACTCTCCGGGGTTTCAGACAGAGGACATTGTAGCTGGAGATACAACAGATTGTACCGGAGAGCTTCTGCATGTAAGCAGCTGCTTTACCACTAAGCTATGGCCCTTCTCCCATTGCTTCTGGCCTGAATGAACTGCAAGCCTGTCCTCCAGTCCTCCCAAAACTCTCTTTTGTGGCTACACTCTGCAGGAGGTCATTGGTTGCAGAAGTTGAGCTGTCTGCACAAGTGACTGAATCCGTGAGAAGGCTGATCTGTAATGAAACGCTGACTTTCAGGCATCTCTTGAAGACCTTTTTTATGCCAACAGCTCTGTGCTATCATTTAAACATTTCTTGAGCACCCAGACATTTGAATTATTTGGACTGATTTTAATGTCCACCCTCCACCCGCTTTTGTACATTGCCGTATTTTATGACATGCCCTAGCTTCTGAGAAGCCTTTCGCTCAAACCAGTTAGACATGACATGACATATTCTCCGCTGGGAAACCTTCCAGGGGCCGTGTGTCTGTGGTGGAAGGGGCCACAGGTGAAAGTGGGTGGAGTGATGAATGTAAACTTTGGTTTCCTAAGGGAGGCTGGTTTCTACACACATTCAACTCTCCACTCTCTGTCCTTCATGACTCAAGGTTGCGAGGGGAGGGGTAGTACCTCTGGTGGGGGGCATGTTGTGCTCCTTCTGGGGTAGTTTGTCCACCTTTGGTCACTACAGCTCTCACCTGCGGCTCTTAGAAACTGTCAGCCTGCAGCAGCAGCCACACCCCAGGAATGGCTTCAACTGGCAGGCTAACCAGGTGAGGGGAGTTGATGGGTCTCAAACCCTCAGTGAGTTAGGGGCTTCCCCTGCATGCAAAGCTAGTGTCGGGTACTGGCTAGAGGAGGAGGAATGGTGGGATGCTACAGCCAGGGAACCCCCCAGGGAAGCATCAAAGTGGGAAGGCTCCATTCCAGAGGCGGCGCGAAACAAGCAATGGCGGTCCTCTTCAGTCTCTGAAGAGGGGCTCCGCATGAAAGGATCGTTCGCTACGGCACAGCGACGATCCACTAAGAAAAACCACGGGCAGAGTGAGCTCGTGGCCGTGGGACTCGGCGGGCACCTGGAGCGACCCCCAAAACGAAGAAGGGACCCCGTAACGGGCTCCGGAAGCGCGGAGGGGAAGCGGTGCTGAGAGTTCATCGCTCTTTCTGCGGGAGCGAAGCCGCGCGGCTGCTGCTGATGAGCGCTGACCTTTCTTCCTTAAACATTGGATTCTAAATCATCTACTCGTGAGTAAGAATTACTCTATTTGGAACTACAAATTTTGAATTTGGCTGAAAGCGGGAGACGAAAAAAAGGAAGTCCGTCTTCCGGCAAGGCTTAAAGATCAAAGGCAAAGGAACTGACAAGCTGGAAGCAGTGAAAAGGGATTATAAAATTGGAAATATCATGCGTCTGGCAGAACTGGCAATTGAAAGGAAAGGCAAGTTTTCTTTCTTCTTTATGTTATTGTGTGGATTTAAACTGGGAACCTTCTCCCTTTGCGGACTCTAAAAACTTTAAAACCCAGCCTCGGGCTGGCAGAAGGGAAAAGAGCTGTCTTTGCGGATACAGTGTATAAAGCTGAAATAGATACATAGAGGCATTACTGGAAGATATAATCAAGTAACTGTATCTTGCGCCTTTGGATGTGATTTATGTGGCAACTTTGGAAGGGCTCTGCAAGTGGAAAAAGTTTTAAGGACTATTGTTAAATTACTCAGCTGCAGGAACTTTAATGGCGACTAAACTTTTCTCCTTCTTTTATGAACTGTAACAATACTCCCTCTAGTGGAGCTTGGGATTTACAAACCCCTGGGAACTAACTTTGTTTTGACTCTCTGCTGTTTTGTTATCTACATTGAGGACTGTCTTTCCCATGGAATATTTGACAACTTGACCTTGACTCATAGACAGGTGTGGAATGAGTGGCCCTCCGAAAACAAGATCTGCAAAAGCGAAAGCAGGGAAAGGCCAACTTGTGCAAACAACTCTGACTTCTCAGTCTCGCAGATCATCTGTTCCTGCTGTATTAAAGGGAGTTGAACTCCCAACAACAGCCTTATTAAAGGAAGCTGAACAGCCAACAACAGAGGATATGGCTGCAGGGGGATCTGATACCCTTCTAAATGAAATGTTACAACAATTCGCAATTCTAAATAAGAAGGTTGATGACCAAACAGCAAAAATTGACTTAGCCACTTCCTCTATTACAAAACTATCTGAACAAGTGGCACAACATTCACAAGCAATTGGGAATTTAAAAGACGCCACTTCTGAGAACAGGAAATTGGCTGAGGCAGCAAATGAAAAAGCCGACCAAGTAAATCAGAAAGTGGATGAACTGAAAGGAGAGGTGAGGCCACTACATAAGCACGTCAGTGACCAGCAGGCCTACCTGTCTATGGTTGAATTGAGAAACCGGGAAAATAATTTAAGATTACACTCTATCCCAGAGCTTGAGAAAGAGGATCTGACCGGCTATTTGACAGCAGAATTTTCTAAGTTCTGGGGTATAGTGGAAGACAAAGACTTTAAAATAACAACTGCGTTTAGACTGGGAAGAGCAGCAAGGAAGGACAGGCCCAGAGACTGTCTGATTATCTTGAGGACTAAACAGGAGAGAGACAAAATACTTGACCTTCATTTTAATAAATCACTTGAGATCCAGGACAAAAAAGCGGAGATTTACAAGGATATGCCTAAACAACTATTGGATCTCAGAGCTATATATACTGACCTAGCAAGACTTCTGAGAGGCAACGGGATACCCTACAGGTGGGAGTTCCCACAAGGTTTATCATTTAACTACAAAGGAAAGAAGGTTAGAATCAAAACAAAAGAGGACAACCAGAAGTTCCTGCACGACCAGGGAGAGGATCTGCAGAAGGGAACAGCAGTCCCTTGGCCTCCACCACAGCCTGGAACAGAACCAACACCTTCTTCCTCGGATCTGGACAAAAAAGAGGACACCCCATAAAGAGCAACAACAGATTGATACAGGATGTCTCTGCAGCTGTACAGTTGGAATATTAATGGGGCAAATTCCCCCGAGAAACGAAAAAGGATTTTCCATATTTTGAAAAAAGTACATTTGGATATAATTTGTTTGCAAGAAACACATGTGACTAGGCTCCACAGGAAAGTGTTAATTAACAAAAGACTAGGCCAAGAATTTATCTCATCAGATAGAGTTAAAAAGAGAGGCGTGGTGATCTACGCAAAGGAGAACCTATCACCGAAATTTTTGTTTAAAGATGAACAAGGAAGAATCCTGGCAATCGAAATACAAACTCAAGGAGAAAAAGTTTTGATATTAGGAATCTACGCACCAAACGAGGGGAAATCAGAATTCTACAAGAAGCTACATGAGACATTACTGGACTATCTGGACTACTCTAACATCATTATGATGGGAGATATGAATGGGGTGGTCTCTACTTACATGGATAAGTCACAGAACCAGAATTTAACTAAGGATGGCAGACTACCAAAAACCTTTTTTGAATTAACTGACAATATGGACTTGATTGATATATGGAGGATGAGAAACCCCTTAGGTAAAGAAGGAACCTTTTTCTCTGAGGCCCACCTGTCATGGACAAGAATCGACCAAATTTGGACAACTAGAGGGCTGGCACCTAAGACTATAAGAGTGGAAATCTGCCCAAAGACCTGCTCTGACCATAACGCTTTGAAAATGGAAGTGAGATTTACCCCAGCCGGTTCCTTCAGATGGAAAATGAATGACAACCTGTTAAGAGATCAAGAGATTGTAAAGAAGGCCCAAAAAGCTTTAAAGGATTATTTTGAAATCAACTTGAACACTTCGGTGGAAAAAAGAACAATCTGGGACGCAAGTAAAGCTGTAATGAGAGGGTTTCTGATACAACAGAATACGATCAAGAAAAAACTCTGGAATGGAAGAAAGGATAAGATATTAGAGAAGATAAGAGATGGAGAGAAAAAGTTAAGATTGAATCCAAAATCAAAAGAGATTCTAAGAGAAATTAAATTCCACCAGTCACAATACACGAAATTGATAAACCAAGAAGTGGAATGGAAAATTAAACAAATGAAACAAAGATCTTTTGAATCTGCGAACAAATGTGGAAAACTGCTAGCTTGGCAGTTGAAAAAGAGACAAAAATTAAATTACGTTACCAATCTAGAAGTCGAAGGGAAAAACATTCAGAAACCGGGAGAAATTAGAAAGTGTTTCCAGAAATATTTTAAAAAATTATATACCCAAGGGCCTGAGGAAGTGACTGAGATGCACCAATTTTTGAAAGACAATGGCTTACCAGAACTATCTCAGGAGAAGAGATCAATCTTGAATCACAAGATAACACAACAGGAAATCGAGGATGCCATTCAGAACATGCAGCTAGGCAAATCTCCAGGCCCTGATGGACTTACCTCCAAATATTATAGGACGTTAAAAAACTACCTGATACAACCATTAATGGAGGTTTGCAACCAGATTATGGGGGGAGGGAGGGCACCAGAAACGTGGAAAGAAGCATTCATCACATTGATACCCAAAGTGGAAACTGAAAAGACCCAACTTAAGAACTACCGTCCCATCTCACTCCTAAATGTGGATTACAAAATATTTGCAGACATTTTGGCAAATAGATTTAAAAAAGTATTAAATGAAGTAATTCATAAGGACCAAGCAGGCTTTCTCCCAGGCAGGCATTTGTTTGACAATACCAGGAATATTATTGATATTTTGGAACTTTTGCAAACAAATATCAATACCAAAGCAGTGTTAATTTTTATTGATGCTGAGAAGGCCTTTGACAACATTTCTTGGAAGTTTATGAAGAAAAACTTGGAAGGGATGGGAGCGGGACGGGGGTTTGAAAATGGAATAGAAGCAATTTATTCAGAACAAAAAGCTAAGTTGATAGTGAACAATGTGGTGACAGAAGAGTTTCATATTGAAAAAGGAACACGGCAGGGGTGCCCCCTATCCCCTTTATTATTTATCTCAGTCCTGGAGGTGTTGCTGAATATGATCAGGAAGGACCGGCAGGTGCAAGGGATATGGGTCGGAGCGAAACAATATAAATTGAAAGCTTTTGCAGATGACTTGGTTTTAACATTACAGGAGCCAGAATCTAGTACAAAAAGAGTTTTAGAATTGATTCAAGAATTTGGTCGGGTGGCGGGATTTAAGTTGAATAAACAAAAAACTAAGGTATTAGGAAAGAACTTGACATCTTCTGAAACAGATGGGTTTCAGAAGGAAACAGATCTAAATGTTGTTAAAAAAGTGAAATACCTGGGGGTTAACTTGTCTTCCAAAAATTTGAACCTATTTAAAGACAACTATGAAAAATGTTGGTCAGAAGTTAAGAAAGACCTAGAAATCTGGTCAAGATTGAAACTATCCTTGTTAGGCCGAATTGCAGCTATAAAGATGAACGTTTTGCCAAAAATGTTGTTTCTGTTTCAAGCCTTGCAGATCGTGGACAGAGTGGAATGTTTTGGAAAGTGGCAGAAGGATATTTCGAAGTTTGTTTGGCAGGGCAAAAAGCCCCGAATAAAGTTTAAAATATTAACTGATGCAAAAGAAAGAGGGGGGTTTGCCCTGCCAGACTTAAGGTTATACTACGAAGCTGCAGCCTTCTGCTGGATGAAAGATTGGATTCTGCTAGAAAACACTGATGTCCTAGATCTGGAAGGCTTTAATAATTCGTTAGGTTGGCATGCGTATTTGTGGTATGACAAGGCAAAAACACATGGAATGTTCAAAAACCATATTGTCAGAAAAGCAATATTTATGGTCTGGAAAAAATACAAAGACTTACTTGAAAGTAAGACCCCGAGGTGGCTATCACCAATAGAGGCCAAGGCTCGGAAAAAACCTAATATGGAGGCCGGCTGGCCGAAATATTGGGAAATAATAGAAAACATTGGAGATAATTGGAGGTTGCAGAGCTTTGAAAAATTAAAGGATAAGGTGCAAGATTGGTTTCATTATGCCCAAATTAATGAGGTTTTTAAGTTGGACAAAAAAACAGGATTCCAGGTGGAAAAATCGAAACTTGAGACAGAGTTGTTAGAACCAAAGACCAAGGTATTGTCGAGAATGTATAACTTGCTGCTTAAATGGAACACTCAGGATGAGACAGTTAAATCAGCCATGATAAAGTGGGCTCAAGACATTGGGTACAATATTATGTTTGAAGACTGGGAAAGGTTGTGGACCACCGGTATGAAATTTACGGCATGTAATGCCCTGAAAGAAAACATTATGAAAATGATATACAGGTGGTACATGACCCCAGTCAAGCTTGCTAAGATATACCATTTGTCTGATACTAAATGTTGGAAGTGTAAGGAGGCTGAAGGGACGTTCTTTCACCTGTGGTGGACTTGTCCGAAAGTGAAGGCCTTCTGGGAAATGATCTACAACGAGTTAAAAAAGGTGTTTTAATACACCTTTCCTAAGAAACCGGAGGCCTTCCTCTTGGGCATTGTCGGCCAAAAGGTGTTAAAGAAGGATAGAACGTTTTTTATGTATGCAACCACAGCAGCAAGAATTCTTATCGCCAAATATTGGAAGATTCAAGATTTGCCCACACTGGAAGAGTGGCAAACGCAACTGATGGACTACATGGAGTTGGCCGAGATGACTGCCAGGATCCGAGATTTGGGAGAAGAAGCAATGGAGGAGGACTGGAAAAAATTTAAGGACTATTTGCAAAAATTTTATAAGTTATATGAACCACAGGATTTCGCATGATATGGAATGTTAGCCCCAGCAATGCGAGTGGAATATATATGAAACCAGATAATACTAATGAAAGAATCAATGTTTAAATGGCCAAAAATGATAATATGTTTACCTATAGAGTAAATGGATAATAAGGGATTTAAACTTAAACTGCAATTGAAAGTACAAAAGAAACATATGAAACAAGGTTATAATTTGCTGATAAATTTATTGTCAAGATTGCTCTGTGCGGGAGACGTGGGGAAGTTCGATAGAATGTTGAAATAAGTTGTTGAAATGGTTTGTTTTCTTTTTCTTCTTTTCTTCTTTTTCTCTTTTTCTTTTTTTCTTTCTTTATTTGTTCTATACTGTATACCTTTATCTGGAAAAAATGTAATAAAAATTATTATAAAAAAAAGTGGGAAGGCTCCAAGCCAGGAGACTGCTGGTGGGATGCAGGAGACAGGTCAGAAGAAGAAGAAGAAGGGGGAGCAGATGGCTTGGAGGCTAAACAAGCAACAGGTTTAAGGGAGACTGAGGCAGCTGAGGAGGAGGAGGAGGAGGTGGTGGCGGCTGAGGCTGCAACAGATCCCCAGGCACCTGCCATGTCCACTGTTCCCTTCTCCCCTCCTCCGCTGTCCCCAGGAACAAGGGAGGCATTACATGGAGCAGAACAAAAGGCACAGAGAGCCCCTCCACGACTGTTGGGAAGTCAGCCGACTGAGGAGGAGCCTTAGGATAGGGATGCCATATTTCTAAAAGTAGAAACCAAGACACCCCAAAAGGTGTGGAGCTATTTTTAGGAAGACCCCCAAATTGTTGAGCATCTTAAAGGAAGACCCAGAAGCTGTTGATGTCTGATAGCCCTGCCTTAGGAGGAGGCTAAGATCCTCCGTTCTGGCAACTGGGGCTAGTCCTGCCTGTGGTGTTTCTCTGTCTGGTTTTGTCTCTCTGAAGAAAGAGTCCACCTTACTGCTCATCTCTGAGTTTTGATGCTGAACTGCAGCTGAATCAGCCCTGACAGCCAGGCTCCGGACAATTGAGCAGATGAGACCACTAGGGGGTCCAACAGTCAAGAAGGTGGTTTCTGCCCGTGCTGTAGAGGGAAGTGACGAGCAGTGGGGCTCATCCACCTGGGAAGGTAGCTCATTTAAGAGAAGGAAGTCCCTGATCCTAAACCTTCTTGATCCATTTAGCCCAGTATTGCCCACTTCCAGCCTGAGTGGCAGAAGCTCTCCAAGGTCTTGGGCAGAGAGAGGCTCCTACCTACATTGAGCTTCTAACTGCAGGTGCTAGGGACTGCACCTGGGACCTTCTGCATGCAATGCAGGTGCTGACACACTGAGGCTATGGAGCCTCCACAAAACCTTCAGTTATGGGCAGGAGGCACTACTCGGCATCCTTATATCCCACCCTTCCTCCCAAAGGAGTCCAGGGCAGCAAACACACAACAGTTAAACAACCAAAACATCCAAAAACAGTTCCTACACAGAAGCAGACTAAGAAAAATCTCTCCTTAGAAGGCTTCTTGAAAGAGGAAGAGGAAGTAGGCATTGAAAAGATAGCAGAGAAGGGACTACATGGAACCAGTGGCGTAGCGTGGGGGGTGCCAGGGGTGCCGGCCGCACCGGGCGCAACATCTGGGGGGGCGCGAGTCCAGAGGGAAGGGACAAGTTCCTTCCTCCGCCGGGCTCCCCGCCGCCACCGCCAGCCTTGCGCCCTAGCGCCCCCCCCCGCCGCCACTGCGGCTGCGCTCCACTCACTGCTCGCAGGAAGAGCAGCCGCTGCAGCAGCGCCGCCGCCGCCGCCATCCCCTCGGCCCAGCCACAGGCGGCGGCTGCTTCTGCCGACTGGGAGGAAGGAGAGCTCCGAGGGGCCTCGCCGCACCCTGCGCTCCCCAAAACCCTCCGAGAGGAAGCCGGCGGGCGGGCGAGGGTCTCCCGGGAGAAGGGGGCGCCGCTGGCTCCGGCTCTCAGAGCAAGTCTCAGCCGCGGGGGGGGGGGGGGGGCGAGGACGGAGCACGGCTGGAAGCCCCCGGACCCGGCTGGGAGGAGGAGAGGTGCTCGCCAAGCCCAGATCTGGAGCTCCACCTACAGCCCAAGGAGAGGAGGGAGCGGGGAGGCGCCCGAGGGGAGGGGGCTTCGGCTGCCTCGGCCCGCAGGGGCTCCGCAAATAAAAAATTTAATAGATTCCTGCTGAGCCTTGGGGGGGGGGTCCTTGGCTCCTTCGTTCGCCCCCAGCCCCAGTGGCGTAGCGTGGGGGGTGCAGGGGGGCCGGGCGCAACATCTGGGGGGGCGCGCTCGCACTCGAGTGCTAAAATCCATGGGTTAGGGGGCGCAAATTACTTGCCTTGCCCCGGGTGCTGACAACCCACGCTACGCCACTGCATGGAACTGGCGGAAATGACTGGCAGAATCCGAGACCAGGGAGAAGAGTCGGTGGAAGAAGATTGGAAAAAATTTAAAGTATATTTACAAAAATATAGCTAAATTAATGAATGTTAGAAGGATGCTGGAATGAAGTTACATGGTTTTAGCAGAAATGTTATAAAGAATTAAGTAAAAATGGATTGTTAATGGGCCAAAGTGTAAAATATAAGGTCAGATTGGGTTAAGGTAAATTATAGAACAAAAATTGAGTAAGATGGAAAGGATTTGCTGAAATAGCTAAATTGAATTAGAATACAAAAAAGGGAGGTGTGAGGAGGTCGATGAAATAAGTAAATGAAAGACAATGATATGGAAATACTGGATGTGTTTTTAAATGTTTTTGTTTTTAAATGTTTTTGTGTTTTTTATTGTTGTGCTGTATTCTTTTTTATTCTGCTTTTTATTTTTATTTTTTATGTATTGTAACTTTTTATTGTTCTTTTTTTTTCTTTCTTTTTTTGTAATTGTTAAACTTTTAATAAATATCATATATTTTTTTAAAAAAAATAAAAGATAGCAGAGAAGGGACCCCCGATAAGATGGTACCTGCAGGAAAATGTCACTACTCCTCTTTTGTCTCTTCCTACTGAAGGATCCCGGTGAACAAGCAAAAAGCCCTTGGAAAAACACACACACACACAAACTCACACACAAGAGAACAAGACAAGAAAGGGCTGTGCACCACAAACCATCCCAAAATAAGCCTCCATTCTGTGGGATGTAAAACATAGGAGCAGTCAATGACAACATTCCTAGAGTGTACATGTTAGAACATGGGGATGAATGTCTGTCCAGCAAGCAGGTGAACTTCCTGGGACGGACTTCCTCCGCATGTGACCAGAGGTGGGTGTGGCCTCACCTGTGCAGGTAAATGATAAAAGCACAGGGCAGGCAGCCATCTCTCTCTCTTACCTCTTGCCTCTCTCATCTTCATCTTTCGAAGAAGCAGGATGCCCTCTTGGCTCTCAGCCAAGAGAGGAGGAAAGGACTATCTTCCTATAAAATAGATTCTGAATGTATGTTACCTTTTTAAGCCTGTCTGCCTTCTGGGATCATATTGTGAACAGAACGTGAGGAAACTCTTTTATACTTTTATAAAGACTGTGTCGTGTCTTGTATTTTAAGAGGGATCAAAAGGGGGAAATTACCAGAGTAATTATTATAGAGGTTCTTGTGAACCTGTGCAGACGTTACTGTTGTGAACTTAAAAGGGGGAATGTTATAAACTCTGCTGATATTTTGGGAACTTGTTAACACAAGTTGGATTAGGATATAATCTCACAATATATCCTCTCCTGCACCCCAGAACATTCCCACACATTCCCCATCAATCAATATTGGGCTAAAAGCAATAGAACACAAAGCTACATGCACCTAAAAACTGGTTTTGAAACAGCCTTGGTCTTGCCTAGTCCCTCAGCCTTGTGAGTTTGGGAGCTAGTCTGCAAGGGTGAAAATCTAATGGAGGATTCCATTGTTGAATTAACCAAGCAAGGGTCATAGTTGCCACCCATGTACCTTGTGGTTGCTCTGTGCCAGAGGGCAAATGAGGGTGGGCCTCCTCCCTCGCCTGGCTGGGAATGAGAAAGGAAAAGGTCAGAGTTGTGTGAGAGAGCTGGGCTGGAAGTTGGCAGAAGTCACAGAGAGAGAGCCATGCTTGATTTCTTCTTGATTCGAAGGCTGTAACTGGAAGAAGCAAGACCTTCTGGGGCATTATTGCTATGAGCCTCTCCATCTTCGGTTCAGGTTGTATATGTGTGTGAATAAACCATATATCATAAAGACACCACAGTCTCCGCTGAGCCTCATTCCAAGGAAACTTGCTCTAACAACCTCACTAATGCAGCCCCTTCAGTCCTTTATTCTAGTTCCCCTTTCCATGCCATACCATACAAGGCTTTGCCAGTATTTTCAGGGTCATCTTCCACCACAATTTAGGGTTGCCATATGTCTGGGGAAACCCGGGCATGTCCTCTTTTTGGGGACCAACATGCCTATCTGGGCGATTTTTTACATTTTAAAGGAAAAGTCCAGGTTGAGGGGGAGGTGTTGGGGTCTTGGGCTCAGGTGGCTCGGGAGTGGGCTGCTCTGCCCGTCATGGCCCCTGCCAGCCCGAGCTGGGGAAAGGGGCATGGCAGTGGTGACCCCGCACACCTCTTTTCCCAGCTCGGGCTGGCAGTGCCTCAGGCTGTCCTCTTTTTTTGCTTTTATTTATTAATTATTGAATTTATATACCACCCTATACCCACAGGTCTCAGGGTGTTTCACAAAGTAAAATGAAAATATAAAACCAAAAAATAAATACAGTTGTACCCTCGTTTTCAAACAGCTTAGTTCTTGAACGTTTTGGCTCCCGGAACTGATTCCATTCAACTTCCAAGGTACGACTGTAATCAAAATAAAAACAACAACCACCAAGTAACCCACAACTGGATGGCCCCATTGGGTTCTGGAATTATGGAGGGATGAAAAACTGATCGCATTCCACTTTCTCTACACTATGCGTGTACCCCTGACCGTGTCCTCCCTTACTCATTTTCCCCCTAAACTAGAAAGCCCCAAATGTTTTAGCTTCTCATCTGGGAGTTGCTCCAGCCCCTTGATAATTTTGGTTGCCCTCTGCTGAACATTCCTGCCCCCCCCAAGCTCTGCCTTCAATGCAAACGTGGCAGACAATGCCTTCCCTGCAGTTGCACTGCCAAAAAAGTTCCGTTTTACTTTTAAGGACAGGAAATTCTCCTGCAGGCCATCTGTGCTAAAGAGAGGGTGCAGATATAACTCTCCTTGTTTTGGACCACCCAATTTGCATAAAAATAAGACAAGATTAAAAGTGTTGAGTTTTCCCCACCCCATGGAAAAGGAGCAAATGAAAAATCCTCTCCTGAGCTGTGGCTGTTACTTCCTGAGCATGAGAGATGAAAAGGGCCTGTATGGATTTGGCAAAGTCAGCATTCACAGTTCGAGAATCACACTTGGCTCATGACCAAGGGTGTCCAAAAATAGCAAAAGCCAAACTTTGGGCTCAGAGTTGAAATGCTGACGTTCCTCTTCTCTATGGCCTGCTGGTCAGCGGATGCCTTGACCAAGACCTGGTTGTCTAACTTTAGACCTTTCACCTACACCTGCTGTTCTGGGCTATGAAACAACAGCAGCAATTCAGCCCTTGGCTCACTGCAAATCATGTGTGCAAACACAGAACCTGGCTTTGGGCTGCTTTGCCTCTGACTTACTTTGCAACATCCTCTCCCTCCAGAGGAATCTTGCTTTGAACAAAAGTAACCCACAGTGGAGGATCAACTTTACTTTACTTGACTAGACCCAGTGGCATAGTGGGCTGCGGGGCACAGGGGCAGTTTCCCCAGGCACAAAATTGTTAGAGGTGCACAATTTCAGCACCTGGTGCTGCCTCAATACAGCTGCACGCTTCCATCACTGGGGTCCGATGACAACGGCTTGTCCATGCGATCAGGTAAGTGACCTCTCCAGACAATGGGATGGCTCTGCTTTTCTTATCTCTGTGGCTGTGATCCCCTGGGTGATGTGGATGCCATTAGGCAGTCGAATGCGCATGCATACTCCGCCTGTTTCCCTCCCTCCTACCCCCTCCTCCACGTGGCCCCGGGAACTGGCAAGCCATCCTATGTCTCTGACTAGGCAGAGCTCTGGCACCCTCCTACCTTGGTGGAGTCTACCTCTTTTTATCTGCAGAAAAACTCATGACAGGAGTCATTACAGGAGATCTTGCACTCTGTATCAGACGCTGATGGCAAAGGTGGTTCTGTTAATAATAATAATAATAATAATAATAATAATAATAATAATAATAATAATAATAACTTTTATTTATATCCCGCCCTCCCCAGCCGAAGCCGGGCTCAGGGCGGCTAACAACAATCAAATGATCAAACAGTAAAATAGTTACACAATCTAAAAATATTTCATTATAAAAATTAATTAAATCAAATTGAAGGCAACCAATTAAGCAAAATTCTGTGCAGGTTGCCAGAGGAGGGAGTCAGGCTGCGCCCTGACCAAAGGCCTGGCGGAACAACTCTGTCTTGCAGGCCCTGCGGAAAGATGTCAGGTCCCGCAGGGCCCTAGTCTCTTGTGACAGAGCATTCCACCAGATTGGAGCCGCAGCCGAGAAGGCCCTGGCTCTAGTTGAGGCCAGCCTAACCTCTCTGAGGCCTGGGACCTTGAGGATGTTATTATTTGCAGATCGTAGGTTTCTCTGTGGGGCATACCAGGAGAGGCGGTCCCGTAGGTACGAGGGTCCTAGGCCGTATAGGGCTTTAAAGGTTAAAACCAGCACCTTAAACCTGATCCTGTACTCCACCGGGAGCCAGTGCAGCTGGTATAGTACCGGGTGAATGTGATCTCGCAGCGAAGACCCCATAAGGAGTCTCGCCGCGGCATTCTGCACCTGCTGGAGTTTCTGGGTCAGTCTCAAGGGCAGCCCCATGTAGAGCGAGTTACAATAATCCAGTCTGGAGGTGACTGTCGCATGGATCACAGTGGCTAGGTCAGGGCGAGAGAGATAAGGGGCCAACTGCTTAGCTTGGCGGAGATGAAAAAATGCCGCCTTTGTTATAGCTGCAATCTGCGCCTCCATAGAGAGGGAGGTATTGAAGATTACACCCAAACTCTTAACGGACGGTGCTGGCACTAATTGCACCCCCGCAAGAGATGGGAGTTGCCCCCTCAATCCCATATTGTCCCGCCCCAGCCAGAGGACCTCTGTCTTCGAAGGATTTAACTTCAACCGGCTCCCACGTAACCATCCAGCCACAGCTTCCAGACATCTGGTCAGTGTGTCTGGGGCCGAGTCAGGATGGCCATCCATCAACAGATAGAGTTGGGTGTCATCAGCATACTGATGGCAACCCAGCCCAAAACTCCGGACAAGCTGGGTGAGGGGGCGCATAAAGATGTTAAAAAGCATCGGGGAGAGACTCACACCCTGAGGCACTCCACACACCAAGGAGTGGCGCGATGACAATTCCCCCCCAAGCGCCACCCTCTGTCCCCGACCAGAGAGAAATGAGCACAGCCATTGAAGGACTGTGCCCTGGATCCCCACGTCGGCAAGGCAGTGGTCCAGGAGTTCGTGATCGACCATGTCAAAGGCTGCTGACAGATGTAGAAGAATCAGCAGCCCCGACCCGCCTCGATCCAGCTGCCTACGGAGATCATCTGTTAGGGCGACCAGAGCCGTCTCGGTCCCATGACCAGCGCGGAAGCCGGACTGGAATGGATCCAGAGCAGATGTTTCATCCAGAAACCTACCAAGCTGTTCAGCAACCGCTCTCTCAATCACCTTACCCAGGAATGGAAGATTCGAGACCGGGCGGTAATTGGATAGATCTGAGGGATCTAATGATGTTTTCTTTAAGAGCGGACGCACCACCGCCTCCTTCAGTTCCCCTGGGAATATCCCGGTGCCAAGGGACAAATTGATGATATCCCCCAGGGGGGCCCGCACCTCGTCTGGACACGCTCTAATCAGCCATGATGGGCACGGGTCAAGAGGACAGGTAGTGGGCTTTCCAGCTTGGAGGAATCTGTCCACATCGGCTGGAGATATCCGGTCAAAGTGGTCCAATACTGGACCCGAGGACAGTCGAGGGGCCTCCAGTTCCTTTATTGTATCCAAATTGGCAGGGAGGTCATGGCGGAGCAACAGGACCTTCTCCGCAAAAAAGCTCGCAAATGCCTCACAGCTGTGTGTCAGATTGTTATTTAAATTTGGCTGTCCTTCAAGGGACGTTAAAGACCGGATTATACTAAATAATTGCGCCGGGCGAGAGCTAGCAGATGCAATGGAGGCCGAGAAGTAAGACTTCTTAGCGGCCTTCACTGCCATCTCATAGGTTTTCATAAAAACCCTATAAGATGTTCTTGAGGCTCCGTCACGGGCACCCCGCCATACTCGCTCTAGCCGTCTGAGGTCCCGCTTCATTTTCCGAAGCTCCTCGGTAAATCAGGGAGCCCGGTTTCTGCGGGGTCGCAGAGGGCGCTTAGGTGTGATCTCATCGATGGCTGCCAGGAGCTGGGTATTCCAGCCCTCAACAAGCTCAGTCAATGAGTCGCCAGGGGGAGCAAGGTCCCGCAAGGCTTGACGGAATCTATCAGGGTCCATCAGCCTCTGCGGGCGAGCCCAAATCGGCTCGCCACCTAAGCAGGGTGGGGGTGGAAAGTCAATCCTGGCTTTCAGAGCGTAGTGATCAGACCATGGCACCTTCATTGAAGGAGACATGATCACATCTATACCGGCGCCAAAGATCAAATCCAGCGTGTGGCCTGCTTGATGTGTGGGGCCCGAAACAAACTGGGAGAGCCCTAGTGTCGCCATGGAAGACACCAGGTCCAGAGCCTGTGAGGAGGGAGTGGCATCAGCGTGGAAGTTGAAGTCTCCCAATACCAATAGGTTAGGGAACTCCAAGGCCCAGCCGGCCACCGCCTCCAGCAGACCTGACAGGGTGGCTGCTGGTGCGCTAGGTGGCCGGTACACCAGCCAGACAGCCAAGCTCTCCTCGGAGCCCCACACTAGGCCAACACATTCAATGCCGGGGATCGATGGCGATGGTAGAGCCCTGAAAGAACAATCTTCCCGGATTAATACTGCCACCCCTCCCCCCCGGCCCACAGTCCATGACTGGTGGAGGACGGAGAAACCCGGGGGCGCCATCTCTTGTAAGGTAACAGTTACCCCTTCGCGCACCCAGGTCTCCGTCACACAAGCCAGGTCAACCCCCTGCGAGGTAAAGAAATCTCACAGGGTAGTGGTCTTGTTGCCTATAGACCTGGCATTGCACAACACCAGTGAAGGAGGTGAGTAATCCTTGCTCACCCTACCCTCGTCTCTCGGGATGGGGCGCAGATTGGAAGGGGTACGAGCATATCCGTATCTCTGTATCTTGGACTATGAACCACCTGAAAGAGTCTCCTGGTACTGTTTTCACCAACAGATCCAGCAACAATGGTCCTCCTCACCGTCGCTATTGCCACTTGGTAGGCTCGACGTTGAGCTCTAACCCGTGTTTGGTCTCATTTGAAGTGGGTTTTTCACCACCAGCACTTTAGCTGTCTCAGGAATTGTTTCATCACCCTCAGCCCCAGGGGTAGAACCACAGGGTCATCCAAGTGCCATGCCATTGGAGAGGGTGCTTTTTAAGGTTTGTGGAGCAGCACCCTCTTATTCCCCACCACCAAATGTGCTTTCCATGTGTTTGGCTGTCGTCTATCGGGTCTCCCCAGATGAATTTGCTATTAGAAGGGGGCATGTGAAGCCATAATCCTGGAAAGAGATTCTGGAGAGAAGCACTCGACCCAATTTTAGCCTTTGATTCTGTGAGAGGCGCCCAGTGCTTGGTCTTACTAGCTGCAGCTCAACTTTAACTATGTTTACAGCAGAGGAGCAAGTCCTGGAGGGCTGGCTTCCTATTCTGCCTCTATGGGTGAGTTGGCATTGATGAGGAAAATTCCGGGGTGTGAGGCTACTATATTTTTTCAAAATATAGTCCGGCCCATCACATGCTCTTGTGGGATGTGAAACACAAGAGCAGTCAAGTACAACATTCCTAGAGTGCACATGTTTACACATGGGGAGGAATGTTTGTCCAGCCAGCAGGTAAACTTCCTGTTTCCTTCTGGGCTGGGATAAACTTCCTCTACATGTGACTAAAGGTGGGTGTGGCCTCACCTGTGCAGGTAACGACAAAAGCACAGGGCAGGGCAGCCATCTCTCTCTCTTTCACCACATGCATCAAAGAAGCAACATCTGCTTAGCCAAAGATGCCCTCTTGGCCTCCAGCCAAGAGAGGAAAAAGGGACTGTGTTCTTATGGAATAGTTTTCAAGTATATGTTACTTTTCTAAGCTAAGTCTGCCTTCTGGGATCCGACTGTGAACAGAATGTGAGTAAACTCTTTTTATACTTTTATAGAAGACTGTGTCATGTCTTATCTTTTATGAGGGAATAAGGGGAAAATACCAGAACAGTTATTATAGAGGCTTTAGCGAGCCTGAGCAAACGTATCCGCTGCCAATTTTAGAAGAGGGGAATGTTACTCTGCTAAATTGTGGAACTTGTTAAGACAAGTTGGATAAGGATATAATCAGACAATATATCCTCTCCTGCATCCCTGAACATTCCCACAGGTCTGAGGGACGGTGGACAGGCCATAGGCAAACGTGTCCAGACTTCTCACTCAGTACAAGCTTAACACAGGCAAACATGTCCAGGCACCTCTTAAGTAAAGCTAAAGGGAGCCCTGACCATTAGGTCCAGTCGTGACCGACTCTGGGGTTGCAGCGCTCATCTCACCTTATTGGCCGAGGGAGCCGGCGTGCAGCTTCCGGGTCATGTGGCCAGCATGACTAAGCCGCTTCTGGCGAACCAGAGCTGTGCACAGAAACGCCATTTACCTTCCCGCCGGAGCGGCACCTATTGATCTACTTGCACTTGGACGTGCTTTCGAACTGCTAGGTTGGCAGGAGCAGGGACCGAGCAACGGGAGCTCAGCCCGTCACAGGGATTCGAACTGTCGACCTTCTGATCGGCAAGTCCTAGGCTCTGTGGTTTAGACCGCAGCGCCACCCACGTCCCTCCTGCACATCCATACCCTGGGGCAAGTCTGGGGATGGGCTCTTGGTTTCTTTGGCCAACTAACTGCTCAGTAAGTGTCACTTTTGTGCCCTTCCCGGGGGCGGGGTGTACACGTGTCCTCACGCTTGAGGGATTATGGCGGGAGATAGAGGGGGAAAGAGTCCTTTCCTTAAGGGCAAGAATGGCGTTGGAATGGAGGAAATTGATGCAGGGGGTGGATTTTCTGAAGTGAGGGGCTTTTCCTAAGCCGGCAGTCCATAAGGGAAGTGGCTTGACAGATTTCTTGCAACAAAGGATCACTTTTGGCAATAGAAACCAGTTAATGGGCTTTTGATGGACTGAGTCCATTGTTCTCTCAGCAGGCGGCCACTCAGGAGCTCAGTCAAGCTGGTGAAGCTCCGCTGCTCCGCAGAACGGAAACAGGCAGCGGCACAAGAAAGATTCTGTCCACTAGAGGCCGCTAAGCGCTATTGGCTAGCTGTCCAAATCCGACGCTTTTGATTGGGCTATACGCAGCAGTATGTAAATACAGAGTTCATTCCCAAGTCCCCGTTCATATTGATACGCTTTCATACCAGAAAGAGGGAAGCAGGGTCTTTTATTCATAAAAAAAGATGTGGTGCTTGGTGCGACAGGGGAAGGAAAGGGCTTTCTCGAGCTCATTGTCTCGCGCCCTAGGTATGTGGAGGGGTTTCTGGGGAAGGCGAGATCCCTAGCGAATTTCCCCCTCGGAAATTCCGTATTCTTAAAAAAGGGGGGGGGGTGAGGAGGGGGAGAGAAAAGACTGAAAGGGAAGAAAGGTTTCCTCTGTTCCCCTCCACTCTTCCAAAAGAATTCCGAGCTGAGGTGCAGAGCTCTTTCCTCCCTTGTGACCTCCCCACCCTCCTCCTCCTCCCTTCCACATAACTGGCTGTGTCACCTTGCCTGCCAATCATACCTCCCTTTGAACTGAAGCAGAGTTCCATCCCTGTTTGTGCCAGTTCTGGAGTCTAAAAGCCGAGGACCTAAATCAGCCAAAGGAAAATGACACCCTTCCTACCCACGCAAAAATGCAACTTTCATTGGTCTGTTTGCTACTGGACGTGGGTTTGTTTTTTTCTTTTGGTTTAAGAAGCGAAGCAATAGCTCATTTGCTTGCGAGTGTGGGAGTCTGCAATTCTTGGTGTTCCAGGGCTTTTTGCAAGTTGGAGTTGCCTCCAGTCCAGCCCGGATGCAAGAACAGTCCTTCTGGATTAGACCAATGGATGATCTAGTCCAGCACCTTGTTCCCCATAGTTGCCCAGCAGAGGCTCACAACAAGCCCATAAGCAGGACCTGAGTGCAATGGCCCTCTCCCACTCATATTCCCAAGCAGGGCCGGACCTCTGATGAGCCAGAGTGAGGCAGCTGCCTCAGGCGGCCGATGCTGAGGTGAGGGGATTGAGCTGGGAGTGGCCTGTGGCCTGACCTGTACCCCTACGTTAGCTGACTGCTCTCAAGCGCAGGGAAAGCTCCGGTCCTTTCCAAAGTACTTGGAAGAAGATTCAGCAGTCAATCCAATTGGCTTCGGTACAGGAAAGATTTTGGGGTGTTTTACTGTTTTGGATGTTTCAATTTGCTGGCAGCGCCCAGAATGGCTGGGGCAACCCAGTCCGATGGACAGCATAGAAATCTCAATGTTGAATTTGTCTGATTTCCTTCCAGAGCCATTCAAGTTGGTACTTTTCAGCACCTAGGGGTGTAGTGGCATCTGGACCATGGACCTCTCAGCTGGTGACTTGTGGGAGTCAGTCTGCAGCTCACCACACCTCAGCCAGTGGGATGTATCACCAGCGATTACAGAACCCCAGCCAAGTCTTCAGAGATGTCCTGCTCTCAGCAGAGCAGCTTCTTCCAGA
This sequence comes from Podarcis bocagei, assembly GCF_964188305.1. Lineage (NCBI taxonomy): Eukaryota > Metazoa > Chordata > Lepidosauria > Squamata > Lacertidae > Podarcis > Podarcis bocagei. The sequence goes on from NC_138131.1 coordinate 70,524,442, forward strand.
GCAGTGGCGGAGCAGGGTGGGGGCGGTCCGCACTGGGTGTCATCCTGCGGGGGGGGGACACATTCACTGCAGGCTTGGGAAGCTGGGGGTCGTGGGTGGGTGCTCCCGGCTGGAGGAGGCAGGCAGGGGAGAGGACGGGAAGGAGGCAGGTGAGCAAAGAACGGAGGGGGGCAGGAAGGGGAGAGGAAGGAAGCGGGATCGGTGGGGGCGCCTTTCATTCTGCCTGGAAGACCAGCGCCTACAGCTGGACTACCAAGTGGATTGAAAGGGTCACTTTGGGGGCAGCGCTGCAAATGCAGAAGGGATCTTGGCCGGTTTCTAAACAGGGAAAGTGAGTTTCCCTCTGACAAACGCTTTCTGCCTCCCCCCTGCAAAGCTCCACATGTTTCCGCCCCACCCTGTCCTCAGCCAACCCCCCACTTAGAAGCCACTCTTGGGTTATTGACTTCTGTGTGCTTGTGTATCTGTGTCTCCCGTGTGGGGTTCCTCTCTGCGTAAAGTCTTCAAGCTGTGCCTGTGTGTGCCTGACAAATCGGCCCCATTGCCTTTCCCTCGTCAAAATTTATCTTCCCCCCACCTCCAGTCTCCGTTGTTGTGGGTCCTGGCTGAGAGGAAAAACAGAAGACGGGGGGCCATCGGTCAGGGATAGTCTACTTGAGATTCCTGCATTGCCCCAGGGGGTTGGCTTGATGACCCTCAGGGGTCCCTTCCAGCTCCACTCTTCTCTGGTGCAGAGTTTTAGGTACAAGTTGGGTGCAAGGGGTGCAGCCCATCTTATGCACCGCCGGCTCGGGAAGAAGTCCCACTGATCATGATGAGACTCGCAGGTGAGTAGATTGCTGCTGTGCAGGCCTGCTCTTGAAATCAATGTTTTCCTTTTCAGAGCATGGTGAAATCCCCATGACTAAAACCTCCCCTTCCGTAGTTTCTGTCAGGAGTTCAGCCTACACTCGAGTAGCACCCTGGCAGAGACACGTGCCCGACTGGGATGTTCCCTCCCTCCTGGTCGATCGTTTGGGAGCTTCATAAGCTTGCTTCAGCCCGAACATCACAGCAACCGATGCCAAGCGACACCGGCACACTTAGGGATCCGCAGAGTTTGTGGATCATGCGTGACAGACCTCAGCAACTCAGCATTTTGGCTAATCGACTTGATTTACATGTAAAAACACACACGGAGCACTGCAACATGGCTCCCTCTCTCTCTAGCATCAGACAGCAAAGAGAAAAAGAACAAAGGACAATAGTCCCACTTCACGGAACACAGGAACACAAACATCCTGTCGCCGTCACTTCCCACTCTGTGGAGTCAAAACATAGACAACAATCCCATGACTGCAATCATGGAGCTGGAATTCTAACCGTTTCAAGCGCTACCACAGGTTCCGCAGAATATCTGTACTGCATGGTTTAGTGTGGCAGCACCTGCCCTTTGGAACTCTCCGCCTCTTGCAACAAAGCACGTGCCTTTGCTAGACGCTTTTCAGGCACCTGCTAAAAGCATTCTTGTTGAGGCAAGCATACCTAGAAGCTTAGGAAGTTGAAGTAATTTTCATCTCTTTTAATATTTTAGCTTTTGTATGTTTTAAAGTAGGATTGTTGATTTTTCTTGATTTTACTACTGTGGTGGTTTTTTTGTTTTTTGTTTTGGTAAACCACGTTGCAGGCTTTTTAAAATAAACTTTATTAAATAAAGAAGCAATACATAGAACTAAGAATAGAAATATATAGGAAAATATATATCCCTCCCCCCATTTTCTTTATTTTCCCTTCTCCTCCTGCTGCTGCTGCTCCTCCTCCTCCTCGTGTTCCTCACCTGAAGGAAAAGCCAAAGAACCACCATTAACATTGGTGCCTGGTATGTGCAACCATATGCTGTATTTTTATTCTTTTTGGCAAGAAAATGGGCACACAAGGAGGCAGCAAACCTTTGTGCCCTTCAGAGGCACATGCGCAGTCTGCTACTGGCCTCTGGTCTCCTGCGCATGGGGTGGGGGTGGGGGGGAGGCCACCCCTTCCACGCAGCGAAGGCGACCCTGGCATGGCTACCAGCTGCCCACAAAGGCGCACTGAACTGGGCTCTAGACTGTGGTGGGACTCCCCTAAGCCCCAGCCAACATGGCCAGCGCTCATCAGCCCATTGGGAGGGAGGGCCATGTGAAGACAGGATTCTCAAAAATACCTCTGGCTTGCGGCTCCTGGAGTGTTGCTGGCAACACCTGGAGTTTCTCTTCAAGCTCCTGGAGCTTCACACGGAATACTTGAGCTTCCTTAAATACTGTTTCAGCTGCATGCCACACCTCAGCCAAAAGAGCTGCTATCACTGAGAAAAAGAAGGGAGCATCTGTGCATGTCATTCAGGTCAAGTTGCACCAAAGTGGGACTTGTTCATCTGAGCTCCACAGGCTGGTTTTTCTAATTGTTTGACTGGGGTTGTTTGTTGGTTTTTCTTTAATTTGGGAAAGGCCTTTTTATGTGCCCTTTCAATCCCCAAGAGCCAGCACTGTAAATCAGTTTTAAGGGAGTCTTACAACCACAGCTGCCGCCACCCCCCAACATCATCAGCAGTTACACATACAGGCTTTTAAAACTTATTTAATATCTTTTTTAAAAAGTTAACCTTGTAATTCCTAAATCATTTTAAACACTTTGAAATACTTTCTAAAATTCTGCTGTTTAACATTTATGTAAATGATGTAATAAAGGAACCCAAATGGCCAGATATTTCCCTGTTTCACTTTTATCCCAGAATGTATCCATTTTGCTACATGCCAACGATACGGTGTTGTTAGCACAAACGCAAGTGGCTATGAGGCGATTACTAAAGGACTTTGGGAGACTGTGTCGTAACAAAGATTTGAATACAAATTATTCCAAGACAAAAGCCGTAGTATTGGGGGCACAGCCCAGGAAGCAGAAATGGCTCCTAAATGGACAAGCCATTGAACAAGCCAGGCATTTCAAGTACAGTGGTACCTCTGGTTGCGAACGGGATCCGTTCCGGAGCCCCGTTCGCATCATGAGCAGAACGCAACCCGCGTCTGCGCGTGTGTGGGTCGGGATTTGCCGCTTCTGCCCATGCGCGTGACGTCATTCTGAGCGTCTGAAAATGCGCGAGCAGTGAAACCTGAAAGTAACCCGTTCCGTTACTTCCGGGTCGCCGCAGGGCACAACCTGAAAAGACGTAACCTGAACCGAGCGGAAGAAGAGGTATGACTGTATTTGAGGATTTGCTTCTCTGATAGGAGTACTGGGTCACATCAGATGACAGCCTCGGCCTTGAAGGCATCAAGATCTGCACAAGCAATTCTTAGCTTTACCAGAACTGAAGGCGGCAATGGGATTGCCCCTGCTCCGAGAAGATATACAGTGGTACCTCGGAAGTCAAACGGAATCCATGCCAGAAGTCCGTTTGACTTCCAAAACATTCAGAAACCAAGGCGCGGCTTCCGATTGGCTGCAGGAGCTTCCTGCACTCAATCCGAAGCCACGGAAGCCCCGTCAGACATTTGGGCTCCAAAGAACATTCACTAACCGGAACACTCACTTCCGGGTTTGTGGCATTCGGGAGCCAAAACATTCGAGTCGCAAGGCGTTTGGGATCCAAGGTACGACTGTATTGGTAAGGGGTCCCCACAGGTAACATGCGGGGGGGGGGGGAGGAGAATGATAGGAGCGGATCGGGAGAGACAGGGAAGCCCGGAGGGAACGCCCCACCTAGCCCAGCTCCGCCCCCAAGCCAATATCACCAGCGGCTGGAGCAAAAGAGCAGAGGAACCACGCACCGGCGACTGGCTGGGGGAAAGAAGAACGCGGCATGGACCCTCCCCAGTGCAGGGGGGCACAGCAAAAACCATGCTTTATTTTATTTTATTTAGTTTATTTTCAGTATTTTAAAGCCCTATGAACCCAGGTAGGCGGCCTGAACCATTGGAGCCCATTTCCTGGAACCGCCGCCTCAGCCCCGATATAGGGACCCGACACCAAGCCCTGGGGGTCCCACGGGAGAATTCAAACTGCCGCTTTTTCTTGTTCCCTTCTCTGTCTCTCTCTCTCCCTCCTCCTTCTTCTTTAGTTATACACACAACCCTCCCTTCTTTATTAATACATTATTACTCATTATTCATCCATTTCTATTCACTTCTTACTCATTTACTCATTTTCATTATTATTACTCTCTTTTTTTAAAAAAGTTTTTTTTAATTTCTCATTAAAGAATTCTATATATATATATCTACTTTTCCATCCCCACTTCCCCCTTTTTCTATTTACTTATTACAATGGTTTTTATCTTTTCCTTCTCTTTTCTGAACAAACAAACAAACAATTTTCAGTAGGATTTTTTGTGTTTTTTCTTTTTCTTTCTTTCTTCTTTTTCTCTCTATCTCTTTTCTCTCTTCCTTATCTTTTCTTTTCCATCTTGTCTTTTGTCTCACACTATAACTTGAACCACCACAGCGACTTTTGATTTTTAAATAGAATTCCATTAGCCTTTACATTTTTAACTTTTGACTCTTATCTGCAAACTCCCAACCCCAACTCCCCACCTTAACACTGGGAGGGCCATGTCCCCGGAATTTGTGAAGAAAGGATTCTCAAAAATACCTCTGTCTTGCGGCTCCTGGAGTGTTGCTGGCAACGCCTGGAGTTTCTGTTCAAGCTCCCAGAGCTTCACAAGGAATGTTTGAGTTTCCTTAAATACTGTTTCAGCTCCTTGCCACACCCCAGCCAAAAGAGCTGCTATCACTGAGAAAAAGAAGGGAGCATCTGTGCATGTCATTCCGGTCAAGTTGCACAAAAGTGGGACTTTTTCATCTGAGCCCCACAGGCTGGTTTTTTTCATTGTTTGACTGGGGTTGTTTGTTGGTTTTTCTTTAATTTGGGGCAAGGCCTTTTTATGTGCCCTTTCAATCCTCAAGAGCCAGCACTGTAAATCAGTTTTAAGGGAGTCTTACAACCACAGCTGCCTCCACCCCCCAACATCATCAGCAGTTACACATACAGGCTTTTAAAACTTATTTAATATCTTTTTAAAAAAGTTAACCTTGTAATTCCTAAATCATTTTAAACATTTTGAAATACTTTCTAAAATTCTGCTGTTTAACATTTATGTAAATGATGTAATAAAGGAACCCAAATGGCCAGATATTTCCCTGTTTCAGTTTTATCCCAGAATGTATCCATTTTGCTACATGCCAAAGATACGGTGTTGTTAGCACAAACTCAAGTGGGTATGAGGCGATTACTAAAGAACTTTGGGAGACTGTGTCGTAACAAAGATTTGAGTACAAATTATTCCAAGACAAAAGCCGTAGTATTGGGGGCACAGCCCAGGAAGCAGAAATGGCTCCTAAATGGACAAACCATTGAACAAGTCAGGCATTTCAACTACAGTGGTACCTCTGGATGCGAACGGGATCCGTTCCGGAGCCCCGTTCGCATCATGAGCAGAACGCAACAACGCGTCTGCACGTCTGCGGGTCGCGATTTGCCGCTTCTGCGCATGCGCGTGACATCATTCTGAGCGTCTGCACATGCGCGAGCAGCGAAACCTGGAAGTAACCCGTTCCATTACTTCCGGGTCGCCGCCGGTCGCAACCTGAAAAGACGTAACCTGAACCGAGCGGAAGAAGAGGTATGACTGTATTTGAGGATTTGCTTCTCTGATAGGAGTACTGGGTCTCATCAGATGACAGCCTCGGCCTTGAAGGCATCAAGATCTGCACAAGCAATTCTTAGCTTTACCAGAACTGAAGGCGGCAATGGGATTGCCCCTGCTCCGAGAAGATATACAGTGGTACCTCGGAGGTCAAACGGAATCCATGCCAGAAGTCCGTTTGACTTCCAAAACATTTGGAAACCAAGGCGAGCAGCGAAACCTGGAGGTAACCCGCTCCGTTACTTCCGGGTCACCGCGGGATGCAATTCTCAAAAATACCTCTTGCTTGCGGCTCCTGGAGTATTGCAGGGAATGGCTGGAGGTTTTCTACAAGCTCCTGAACCTTCATATCCAATGCTTGATCATCCTTAAGTACTGTTTCCGCCCCCGTCTTCGGGCTATTGGGCGCCTTCTGCAGTATTTCAACATCCTGGAGAGGACAGACACGTCCTGCTTGACATTTACTCCAGAAGGCACAGAGGCACTGGTTGAAGAAGTTGGGAATGAGCAGAGAGCGCTATTGCTGAGAAGGAGCTCCACCCCAGGGTGCTAAAGAGCTCTTTCCCTAGCCTGCAGGTGCCAGAAGGCCAAGCGCTGGTGTTGCAGTGGTGGTACTTCAGGGAGTAGGAGAAAAGGCTGCTCTGGATTCTGGGTATATAAATGGCCTTGCCTGAAGCTGTGGATTGTGCTCTGCATTAGCAGAGAGGCTCTACTTAGTTGCAAATGAAGCACATTTCAGTCATTATAGAAACCGGTGTTTCCATGCAGGCTTGTTCAGGAACTCTGTGAACTAGACAGCCGCTGTTTTAAACTGGCCCTTTTTCTGGCAGGTTAAACCGTTAAAGTTGCCTTGATTAACTTCATCCGCCAACTACCCTTCTAAGCAACCAGAGCAATTACAAATAAAAGGCTCTCCAACCGTGCGCTATCCCTATCTGCAAACAAGCTCTCCCACAAAGTGGGGGGGGGGGACAGGGGATCCCCGCTGCTGTGCTTTGCCTCTATGCCCCAAAGACAAGCCGTCCAGCTGGAGAAAAGGGGGGAGGGGTGTACGCCACAGGAACGACCAAGAACACTGTTTTTTGCTCAGCAATGAGGCGTTAAAGCAGACATACCTTCCTCTGGGTCTCTTCTCTCTCGGGTCGGGCTCTCCCTCTCCTCAGTGGCGGCGGCTGCAGCAAGGTCGGGGCACCCCCCCCCCCAGCCAGCGGATTGGCTGGCTGGAATGTTCCCGGGTTTAATTAATGTCCGCGGTGTAGTCGGGACCTCCGATGCTGCTTGCTGCCATGGTGTCAGCCATGTTGCAGCGCAGGAAGTCCCCAGGCGTAAATCCGGGGACATTCCGGGGACAAATTTCTGCCGGGGACAGATTGCTGAATCCGGGGACTGTCCCTGGCAACCGGGGGCGCCTGGTAAGCCTCCTTCTGGCCTTACCTGAGCAGCAGCTGCAGCTTGTCCTGGATCACCGTGGATCCCTTCAGCTGCCATCAAGCTCCCAGGTGTGGATCTGTTGTCCTGACCTGATTTTTAAATAGAATTCCATTAGGCTTTACATTTTTAACTTTTGACTCTTATCTGCAAACTCGCAGCCCCACCTCCCCACCTTAACACTGGGAGGGCCATGTCCCCGGAAATTGTGAAGAAAGGATTCTCAAAAATACCTTTGGCTTGTGGCTCCTGGAGTGTTGCTGGCAACGCCTGGAGTTTCTCTTCAAGCTCCTGGACCTTCACACCGAATGCTTGAGTTTCCTGAAATACTGTTTCAGCTGCATGCCACACCTCAGCCAAAAGAGCTGCTATCATTCAAAAAAAGTTTTAATTTTTTTTTATTTCTCATTAAAGAATTACCGTATTTTTTGCACCATAACACTCACTTTTTTCCTCCTAGAAAGTAAGGGGAAATGTCTGTGCGTGTTATGGAGGAAATGCCTACGGGTGGCATGCCTACGGATTTCCCTCCTCTAAAAACTACGTGCGTGTTATGGTCGGGTGCGTGTTATAGAGCGAAAAATACGATGTGTGTATATATATATATATATATTTGCTTTCGTAGATTTTCACGGGTACAGGAATGTAGGTTTTGGTGTCTTCGGGTGTCTTCCCGTGTAAGAGTTGGGGTGTCTAGGCGACGTTTCGACGAGGTCTCACTCGTCATCTTCAGGCTGGTGCTTTCGGCTTCTTGTTACTAGAACAGAGCAGGATCTCAGTGTTTGAGTTCCTATAAATACTGTTGAGGGTGTGTGGTGTATAGCCTCCAACGTTCTGGGCAGATAGGAAGTTCCTAGGTTAATGTGCCTTTTCTTCTTTTGTTCATTAATTACTTGAGGGATATCTTGAGTGATTACTTGAGTGATATTCTGAGTACCACTTAGGAGGGTCATTAGGTGTGGATTAGTTGCTAAAGCTTTCGTGTCTTGACCTCTTGACCTTGTGAAGAGTTTTTCTGAGAAGATGGCTGTACTGCACTTAGTTGTGCTCTGGCTTGGCTTCGTGTATAGGGGCGAGCTGTGGTTTTGTGCCCTGTGCCAGCCAGATCTGTGTAGGGATTGCAGGGGGGTGCAGCATCCGGAGGTGCCACTATGGTTTGGCTACTGGATGGTGTCTGTAATTTATCCACAGATACAGCCATCTTCTCAGAAAAACTCTTCACAAGGTCAAGAGGTCAAGACACGAAAGCTTTAGCAACTAATCCACACCTAATGACCCTCCTAAGTGGTACTCAGAATATCACTCAAGTAATCACTCAAGATATCCCTCAAGTAATTAATGAACAAAAGAAGAAAAGGCACATTAACCTAGGAACTTCCTATCTGCCCAGAACGTTGGAGGCTATACACCACACACCCTCAACAGTATTTATAGGAACTCAAACACTGAGATCCTGCTCTGTTCTAGTAACAAGAAGCCGAAAGCACCAGCCTGAAGATGACGAGTGAGACCTCGTCGAAACGTCGCCTAGACACCCCAACTCTTACATGGGAAGACACCCGAAGACACCAAAACCTACATATATATATATATATATATATATATATATATATATATATATATATATATATATATATATATATATATCTACTATTCCATCTCCACTCCTCCCCTTTTTCTATTTACTTATTACAATGGTTTTTTTTCTTTTCCTTCTCTTTTCTAAACAAACAAACAAAATATTTTCAGTAGGATTTTTGTGTTTTATTTTTCTTTCTTTCTTCTTTTTCTCTCTATCTCTTTTCTCTCTTCCTTATCTTTTCTTTTCCATCTTGTCTTTTGTCTCACACTATAACTTGAACCACCACAGCGACTTTTGATTTTTAAATAGAATTCCATTAGCCTTTACATTTTTAACTTTTGACTCTTATCTGCAAACTCCCAACCCCACCTCCCCACCTTAACACTGGGAGGGCCATGTCCCTGGAATTTGTGAAGATGGGATTCTCAAAAATACCTCTTCCTTGCGGATCCTGGAGTATTTGTGGCAACAGCTGGAGTTTTTCTTCAAGCTCCTGGACCTTCATACGCAATGCTTGATCATCCTTAAGTACTGTTTCTGCCCCCGTCTTAGGGCTATTGGGCGCCTTCTTCAGTATTTCAACATCCTGGAGAGGACAGACACTTCCTGCTAGACATTTACTCCAGACATTTACAGAAGGCACAGAGGCACTGGTTGAAGAAGTTGGGAATGAGCAGACAGCGCTATTGCTGAGAAGGAGCTCCACCCCAGGGTGCTAAAGAGCTCTTTCCCTAGCCTGCAGGTGCCAGAAGGCCAAGCGCTGGTGTTGCAGTGGTGGTACTTCAGAGGAGTAGGAGAAAAGGCTGCTCTGGATTCTGGGTATACAAGTGGCCTTGCCTGAAGCTGTGGATTGTGCTCTGCATTAGCAGAGAGGCTCTACTTAGTTGCAAATGAAGCACATTTCAGTCATTATAGAAACTGGTGTTTCCATGCAGGCTTGTTCAGGAACTCTGTGAACTAGACAGCCGCTGTTTTAAACTGGCCCTTTTTCTGGCAGGTTAAACCATTAAAGTTGACTTGATTAACTTCATCCACCAACTACCCTTCTAAGCAATCAGAGCAATTACAAATAAAAGGCTCTCCAACCGTGCACTATCCCTATCTGCAAGCAAGCTCTCCCACAAAGTGGGGGGGGGGGACAGGGGATCCCCGCTGCTGTGCTTTGCCTCAACGCCCCAAAGTCAAGCCGTCCAGCTGGAGAAAAGGGGGGAGGGGTGTATGCCACAGGAACGACCAATAACGCTGTTTTTTGCTCAGCAATGAGGCGTTAAAGCAGACATACCTTCCTCTGGGTCTCTTCTCTCTCGGGTCGGGCTCTCCCTCTCCTCAGCGGCGGCGGCTGCAGCAAGGTTGGGGCACCCCCCCCAGCCAGCGGATTGGCTGGCTGGAATGTTCCCGGGTTTAATTAATGTCCCCGGTGTAGTCGGGACCTCCGATGCTGCTTGCTGCCATGGCGTCAGCCATGTTGCAGCGCAGGAAGTCCCCAGGCGTAAATCCGGGGACATTCCGGGGACAAATTTCTGCCGGGGACAGATTGCTGAATCCGGGGACTGTCCCTGGCAACCGGGGATGCCTGGTAAGCCTCCTTCTGGCCTTACCTGAGCAGCAGCTGCAGCTTGTCCTGGATCACTGTGGATCCCTTCAGCTGCCATCAAGCTCCCAGGTGTGGATCTGTTGTCCTGTCCTGAATACAAAAGAAGTGATTTTACATCTCCATTCCAACACGAAACGAAAGCCCAGAGCCTGGCTTCATGCTCCCCCTCATCTGGAATATGGTCACTTCCAGCCCCCTCCCAGCCCAAGGATCTCCTTGTAGAGCAGTGTTTCCCAACCTTTTTTGGGCAAAGGCACACTTGTTTCATGAAAAAAATCTCGAGGCACACCACCATGCCAGATGGGGAAAGGTCACTTTTTACTTATGTAAAAAATAAAAAAAAAAAATAGTAACAGCATAGAAGGTAATGGTTAGGCTAGCATTCATCTTCCAAATATGCTAGGTTTTTATTTGCAGGGACTGTTCTACATGGGAAAGCATTCAGCACTGTCATTCTCCCATCTGCCATCTGAATTGGTACTATTCTGGGTCAACTTACTCTGCTGTATGTGTAGATGAAAATGGCACCAAGTGTGGGGGAGGGGGCAGAACAGGTTTCAGATACAGGATATTAAGCATACACGTACTTCAGATTGAACTGGTTGCTTGCTTTGCAAGTTTTCATTTCCCAAATGACTGCCTTGGCAAGCGCAATACCTACCAGGCTCAACGCCAGTCTCGCGCTGCTGCTTCCCGCGCTCTCAAGGACCCGGGAGGAGGAAGGCATGAAGGGAATCCCGAAGGCGCGAAAACCTCGCGCATGCGCAGGCCTTCCGCCTGCGACAGCCCAGTAGGCCGGCCGAAGCGAGCGGCGATGGGATGTGGGAGGGAGCTCGCTCGCCGCCCCGCGTGTGCCTATGTGGGGCACGTTACAGCCCCGTGACGTCAGTGCCACGCAGGCAGCCAGACGGCGAGAGCCCTGCGCTGGGTGGCCTCTCCTCGCCGCCGCTGCCCCGCCTCTCGCCGCCCGACTCGCCCGCCTCCCTCCCACGGCACACCAGGCAACGTCTCGCGGCACACTAGTGTGCCGCGGAACACCGGTTGGGAAACACTGTTGTAGAGGACTGCTTGTATGACAGAGAGGGTTTCTGTGGAGTGCTGCCTCCCTCTGCTGGTGCAAGCTGTTTCTCCAGCAGAAAAATGCTTCCTGGTAGATTGGAAGTGGCCACCCCTCTTTCCCCAACCCATTCCATATGCATCCCGTCCCCAACTATCTTTTTCTTATATATAAAATATTTATTGGATTTTCACAAATTATAAAACACACACAATACACAATACAAACATACATACACACACAAAAACAAACAAACACATATAATTTCAAAACCTTTTTTCCTTAAAACTTACTTCACCGACTTCCCCATACCTCCCCTTTCTGCATTCCAATTCCCAAATTTATTTCAGCAAATCCTCCCCTTAATTTTATCTAATTTTTCCTTTTCTTTTCTTTTACTTAATCTTTTACAGCTGTAATCCCTTACTTTCTATAACCACAACATTTTAACACTCATTAATTTTACAATATTTCTTAAGATAAACTTTAAATTTCTTCCAATCTTCTTCCGCCGTCTCTTTCCCCTGGTCTCGGATTCTGCCAGTAATCTCAGCCAAAGCCATATAGTCTATCACCTTCATCTGCCATTCTTCCAGAGTGGGTAAGTCTTGTGTCTTCCAATACTTTGTGATGAGTATTCTTGCTGCCGTTGTAGCGTACATGAAAAATGTTCTATCTTTCTTTGACACCAATTGGCTGACAATACACAAGAGAAAGGCTTCTGGTTTCTTAGGGAAAGTACATTTAAGTACCTTTTTCATTTCATTATATGGGGTCATGTACCACCTGTAAATCATTTTCATAATATTCTCTCTTAGGGCATTACATGCCGTAAATTTTATACCGGTGGTCCACAACTGTTCCCAGTCAGCAAACATAATGTTATGACCAATGTCTTGTGTCCACTCATCCCGACCCCAACTATCAGGTTTTGCCATCTGGCCTGACTCTACAGTGCTGCTGATACACAAGATAGGCAATAGCCTACCACTCACTAACCTAACTGCAGCCTTGCAGGAAAAGAATATAAGAGCAGCCAGAGATTTTGTAGTCCAGCCTATTCACATAAGCAGACCAGTCCCCTGCAGCGCACACCCTCCTACTCAAAACCAAGTCAGCTTACAGGTCGGAGTTAAACAGTATAAACTTAAAGCGTATGCAGATGACTTAGTTTTGACACTAAAGGAGCCAATCCCTAGTACTAACAGAGCGTTGGAAATAATAGAAGAATTTGGTCAGGTGGCAGGATTTAAGTTGAATAAATCGAAAACAATGGTTTTAGAGAAGAACTTGACATTAATAGAGAAGGAAGAGTTTCAGAGAGAAACAGGTTTATCAATGGTTAAAAAAGTGAAATACCTTGGGGTGAATATGACTTCAAAAAATGTTAACTTATTTAAGGATAACTATGAGAAGTGTTGGTCGGAAGTGAAAAAAGATCTTGAAATTTGGACAAATTTGAAGCTTTCCTTATTGGGTAGAATTGCGGTTATTAAGATGAATGTATTGCCAAGAATGTTATTTCTGTTTCAGACATTACAAATTATTGACAAGATGGATTGTTTCAAGAAGTGGCAAAAAGAAATTTCTAGATTTGTCTGGCAGAATAAAATACAAAATCCTTACTGATACTAAGAACAGAGGGGGGGGGGGTTTGCCCTGCCGGACTTTAAGTTATACTATGAAGCAGCAGCTTTTTGCTGGATGAAGGAATGGCTACTTTTTGAGAACACTGATATATTGGATCTAGAGGGTTTCGATAACGCTTTTGGGTGGCATGCATACTTGTGGTATGATAAGGCTAAAGTTCATAAAGGTTTTAAAAACCATATTGTTAGGAAAGCACTATTTAATGTTTGGATGAGATATAAAGACTTGTTGGAAAGTAAGACCCCTAGGTGGTTGTCGCCAATGGAGGCTAAAGCTCTGAAAAAGCTCAATATGGAATCTAAATGGCCGAGATACTAGGAAATTTTGGAACAAGAAGGGGACAGGCTGAAATTGCAGAGTTATGAGAAACTTAAAGATAAGGTGCGGGATTGGTTACATTATTTTCAAATAAGAGAGGCCTATAACTTGGACAGGAAAAATGGTTTCCAGGTGGAAAAATCAAAGTTAGAAACAGAATTGTTAGAACCCAAAGCAAAGATACTGTCAAGAATGTATGATTTGCTGTTGAAATGGAATACGGAGGAGGAAACGGTTAAATCGGCTATGATAAAATGGGCACAAGACATTGGGCATAATATCATGTTTGCTGACTGGGAACGGTTGTGGACCATTGGTATGAGATTTACGGCATGTAATGCCCTAAGAGAAAATATTATGAAATATCCTGAAGAAACCAGAGGCCTTTCTCCTGGGCATAGTCGGCCAATTGGTTCCAAAGAAGGATAGAACTTTTTTTATGTATGCCACAGCAGCAGCAAGAATACTTATCGCAAAGCATTGGAAGACGCAAGATTTACCCACCTTGGAAGAATGGCAGATGCAAGTGATAGACTATATGGAACTGGCTGAGATGACCGGCAGAATCCGAGATCAAGGAGAAGAGTAGATGGAAGAGGATTGGAAGAAGTTCAAAGCTTATCTACAAAAACACTGTAAAATTTATGAATGTTGAAGGCTCTGAAAATGAAATGAAGGGGTTCTAGCGACTAGGATAAATAAGCTTATAAAGGGAGGGATAAAGATAGTAAACAATCTTGCTGAACCATCTTTTAAAGTAGAATACAAGAAGGGAAGGCGGGTGGAAGTAATGGAAATAAGGTCTTGAAAGATATTAATGTAAAAAAAAAAGTGTTCTTTTTTATGCAATTTTTTTTTCTTCCTGTATTTTTCTTTTCTGATTTTCTGTTTTTGATGTTTGTTGCTTGTTTTTCTGTTGTTTTCTGTTTTGTGGATGTGAATTTCTTTTTGTGAAAATTCTAATAAAATATTATATATAAAAAAAAAACCAAGTCAGCTCACCGCCATAAACTGGGCCTCTTTCTCCTGCTTCACTTCTGAGATATTTCAGGGCAGGCTGGATTAAAGTCGGCTCACATTCCTGGCAAGGCTGTTTTCGTCCACGGAGTTCGTTCTATGAGACACATGAGCCAAATAGCCGAGGAGACTGAAAGGATTTCAGGGGCAGATGCTCTTTTTCTGCATGGAGGGTGGGGGTTTCCAAAGGGGCACTATTCAGACCTGCATTCATGGCTTATGAGTCGTAGCCGTGTGACAACTGCACATCATGCTGATATGTTTAAGGGCTGATGTTGCACCTCCAGGTAGAAGAGCTTGTTGGCATTATTCTAGGCTCTGTGTCAATTGACTTTGTGACATGATGGGGGGGGAGTTCTTATTTTTAGAGTATTTACCTGCAACCTATTATGTGGGAATCTCAAGGTACTTTACAACTAGGTCAGAAAATAGGCAAACATTGAAATGCAGCAGAATAAACAGGCCTACAGTAAAGAAAATATCCCTCAAAGCCCATATTGGCTGGCAGCAGCATCCCCCCAAGTCCATGATGGATAAACACTTTCCCCACATGGAGCAGAAGTGCACCCATGTTGGCAAAGGCCTCCTTTCTAGAAGGGGGAGCAGAGGCTGCCCCCACCCACTGCTCTCTTCTCCCAGGCATCTGAAGAGACAAACGGCTCCCCTTCTCTACCTGTGTGCCACAAGCCTGAATTGCAAGACAGTTCCCACTTTGGGGCAACAGGGAACAGACATGCAGAGGACGAGTTCTGAGGCTCCCCCAACAAAGCCATTTCCCTGGGCCCACCTGCCAGCCTGCTGCTGGCTGGCTGCCCACCCACAGGAAAACGGCACGATTCTCCCCACCAACAGGACATAACAAGAAGATGGGCAGTATAACATAGGACTTCCTAACTTGTGAGTTCTGATGAGCCGCTGCTGCTTCCCCAGTTTAAAGGATGGCGGCTCAGCTGAGCCATTAAGCTAGGAGGAGGAAAAGGACCGACCCCGGGATGGGCTGTCTGCCTTCCTGTTGCCTTCCACCTCACGACATCCTTCCCCAGCCTGGTGCACTCCAGGTGTTCTGGGGCTCCATCTCTCACCAGGCCCAGGCGGTATGGCCAGGGGTCAGGGATGGGGGCAGTTGTCCAAACCAGCTGGAGAGACTCAAGGAGGGCATTACAGCCTCAAAGCCCTTTCCCTACCTCTCAATCTGGACTTACCTGGCCTTGCCCCTGGCCGCCTTTCGCCAGATCAGCTGTGCTCGGAGCTGGGACAGACCCCTCTGGAGACTTAGAGGTATAGGAAACAGCCTGGGACCCCGCAAAGGTGATCACACTTTTCCTACTCCCAGACTGCAGGCTAGAGAACGTCGCTGCACGCTGGTGACCCATTCCCTGGGTGGTGCACTGGGAAGAAGAAACCTCATCCAGAGATGGGAGGGAAGCACTTTGGCCAGTGCCATGGGGCCTTTCTTCGGAAAGCTGCTCGGGGACCTGCAATGAAGCACTGCCCAAGGAGGAGGAAATGTGGGAGGCCTGCTGGGAAGGCTGCTGGGACCCCGACTCTTCCTGGCTAAGGGAAGCAGCTCTTCCAGTGGTATCTCTGGGAACAGAGGGCATCAAGGTGAGCTGGCAATGAGAAGGCTCAGCCAGGTGGCAGCCGGAGGTCTCTGGGGTCGCACCCAGGGATGCGTTGGGCAAACTTTTCTTCTCCATTCTGTGGACACGAAGGCAAGTCTGCTGACCACTGTACCAGCTGGTTTCAAAGGCTATTTTTTATGAAAGCTTGAAAAACAAAGAAAACACAATATACAGAAATCAGTGTCAGATATCAAGCATTTTGAAAACATAAAAATGAAAAGAAACAGAAGACGAAAAGCTTTCTTCTTTGTTGCAAAGTAATTCCCAAGAATAAGCCCAGAGTAGATAGGCCTTTTGACTCCTGGGGAAATCACCGGCAATTTCATGCCAAATGCAGCAGAGGGAAGGGCCACAGGAGCTGCTATGAAACAGACGATCCTCAAATCACAGCTGTTTGATACAGGGATGGAATCAATCCTTTTGCTTCAGTAAAAACCTCAAGGGTCGTAGGTTGTGCTTAAATGAACTGGATGGTGTTACAAAGGATCTCAAAATGAAACACTGTTTTTCAATTTGAAAATGTACAAAACTAGTTCAAATATATGTTGGAAGTGTAAGGAAAAGGAGGGAACATTTTATCATATGTGGTGGGAGTGTAAGGTAATTAAAACATTTGGGGAAATGATATACAATGAATTGAAGAAAATGTCCCATTTAACATTTGTTCAAAAACCTCTTAAATATGATTAGAAGGGACCAGCTGATCAAGGGTATTCAGGTCGGAGTTAAACAATACAAACTTAAAGCCTTTGCAGATGACCTTGTTATGACATTACAGGAGCTGATACCTAGTACTAAGAGGGCCCTAGAAGTAATCCAGGAATTTGGTCAAGTGGCAGGTTTTAAATTGAACAAATTGAAACCCAAGGTTTTGGAGAAAACCTTAACACAGACAGAAAGAGAAGGGTTTCAGAATGAGACAGATCTAACAATAGTAAAGAAGGTAAAATACTTGGGGGTGAACATGACATCTAAGAATGTAAATCTTTTTAAAGATAATTATGAAAAATGCTGGTCAGAGGTGAAAAAAGATTTGGAAATTTGGACGAACTTGAAGCTTTCCTTGCTGGGTCGAATTGCTGTTATTAAGATGAATGTATTGCCTAGAATGTTATTTTTATTCCAATCATTGCAAATCATTGATAAGATGGACTGTTTCAAGAAGTGGCAAAGAGATATATCTAGATTTGTCTGGCAGGGCCAAAAGCCCAGAATAAAATTTAAAATTCTTACTGATGCTAAAGACAGAGGGGGGTTTGCCCTGCCAGACTTAAAACTCTATTATGAGGCTGCAGCTTTCTGCTGGCTGAAAGAATGGCTACTTCTGGAAAATACAGATGTTTTGGATCTTGAAGGAAGTGACAATGTATTTGGGTGGCATGCATATCTTTGGTATGGCAAGGTTAAAGCTCATAAGGCATTTAGAAACCATATTGTCAGGATATCACTGTTTAATGTCTGGATAAGGTACAAAGACTTTTTGGAGACCAAAACTCCAAGGTGGCTATCACCTATGGAGGCGAAAGCTTTGAAAAAACTCAACATGGAAGACAAATGGCCAAAATATTGGGAAATTTTAGAACAGGAGGGTGACAAATTGAAATTGCAGAGTTATGACAAGCTTAAGGAGAAGGTGTGGGACTGGCTACATTATTTTCTGATAAGAGAGGTTTATAACTTGAATAAAAAAATTGGTTTCCAGGTGGAAAAATCAAAATTGGAAACAGAACTGCTAGAACCCAATGTAAAGATACTTTCGAGAATGTATAACCTGCTGTTGAAATGGAATACTGAGGAAGAAACAGTAAAATCGGCAATGATAAAACGGGCACAAGACATAGGTCATAATATCATGTTTGCTGACTGGGAGAAGTTGTGTACCACCGGGATTAAGTTTACGGCATGTAATGCCTTAAGAGAAAATATAATGAAAATGATGTATAGGTGGTACATGACCCCAGTCAAGCTTGCAAAAATATATCATTTGCCCGATAACAAATGTTGGAAATGCAAAGAGATTGAAGGTACATTCTTTCACCTTTGGTGGACGTGCCCAAGGATCAAGGCCTTCTGGGAAATGATATACAGTGGTGCCTCGCAAGACGAAATTAATTCGTTCCGCAATTCTCTTCGTCTTGCGGTTTTTTCGTCTTGCGATGCACGATTTCCCATAGGAATGCATTGAAAATCAATTAATGCGTTCCTAGGGAAACCACCTTCAGGCCAGGTCCGGGGACAATCTGTCCCCGGACCTCTTCTGAAGGCTGGGGGGGGGGACAAGGGCTTTTCTTCCCACCCCCAGCATTTTAAAAAACCCTGGGACAGCGGAGGACTTCTCCGCTGTGCGGGGCTATCTTAAAATGCTGGCGGGCGGCATTTTAAAATCGCCCCGGACAGTGGAGGACTTCTCCGCTGTCCGGGGCGATTTAAAAGCCCCTGGGAAGGCAGGCAGGGGGGACAAAGACTTTCGCCCCCTGCCCGCCTTCAGAAGGTGTTCCCGCCCCCCGCCCCACTTCGGAACAGCTTTCCGAAGTGGGGCGGCTGGGGCAGGTGTTCCCGCCCCCCCTCCCCACTTCGGAACAGCTTTCCGAAGTGGGGCGGCTGGGGCAGGCGTCCCCGCCCCCCCTCCCCACTTCGGAACAGCTTTCCGAAGTGGGGCGGCTGGGGCAGGCGTCCCCGCCCCCCCTCCCCACTTCGGAACAGCTTTCCGAAGTGGGGCAGATGGGGCAGGCGTCCCCGCCCCCCCTCCCCACTTCGGAACAGCTTTCCGAAGTGGGGCGGCGGGGGCAGGCGTTCCCGCCCCCCTCCCCACTTCGGAACAGCTTTCCGAAGTGGGGCGGCTGGGGCAGGCGTCCCCGCCCCCCCTCCCCACTTCGGAACAGCTTTCCGAAGTGGGGCGGCGGGGGCAGGTGTCCCCGCCCCCCCGCCCCACTTCGGAACAGCTTTCCGAAGTGGGGCGGCGGGGGCAGGTATCCCCGCCCCCCCGCCCCACTTCGGAACAGCGTTTTAAAATGCTGGGGGTCGGGAGCGAAGCGCTGCCGACCCCCAGCATTTTAAAATCTCCCCGTGTCCCGGGGAGGTTTTAAAATGCTGGGGGTCGGCAGCGCTTCGCTCCCCACCCCCAGCATTTTAAAATCTTCCCAGGACACGGGGAGATTTTAAAATGCTGGGGGTCTGCAGCGCTTCGCTCCCCACCCCCAGCATTTTAAAATCTTCCCAGGACACGGGGAGATTTTAAAATGCTGGGGGTCGGCAGCGCTTCGCTCCCCACCCCCAGCATTTTAAAATCTTCCCAGGACACGGGGAGATTTTAAAATGCTGGGGGTCTGCAGCGCTTCGCTCCCCACCCCCAGCATTTTAAAATCTTCCCAGCACATGGGGAGATTTTAAAATGCTGGCGGTCGGCAGCGCTTCGCTCCCCACCCCCAGCATTTTAAAATCTCCCCGTGTCCTGGGGAGATTTTAAAATGCTGGGGGTCGGCAGCGCTTCGCTCCCCACCCCCAGCATTTTAAAATCTCCCCAGGACACGGGGAGATTTTAAAATGCTGGGGGTCGGCAGCGTTTCGCTCCCGACCCCCAGCATTTTAAAATCTCCCCGGGACAGAGACTTCTCTGCTGTCCCTTGGAGATTTTAAAATGCTGGGGGTCGGCAGCGAACGCTTCGCTCCCGCCCGCCAGCATTTTAAGATCGCCCGGGGCAGGCGGGGGGGGAGGCAGGCGGGGGGGAGCAAAGACTTTTGCCCCCCGCCGGCCTTCAGAAGAGGTCCTCTTCTGAAGGCCGGCTGTGGGCGAAAGTCTTTGCTCCCGACCGCCAGCATTTCCCTATGGGCTTTCGTCTTGCGATGCAAGCCCATAGGGAAATTCGTCTTGCGAAGCGCCTCCAAAACAGAAAACCCTTTCGTCTTGCGGGTTTTCCGTCTTGCGAGGCATTCGTCTTGCGGGGTACCACTGTATAATGAACTGAAAAAGGTATTTAAATATACTTTCCCGAAGAAACCAGAGGCCTTCCTCCTGGGCATAGTGGACCAATCGGTGTTAAAGAAGGATAGAACTTTTTTTATGTATGCTACAGCAGCAGCAAGAATTCTCATCGCAAAGCATTGGAAGACACAAGATCTACCCACCTTGGAAGATTGGCAGATGCTATGAATCTGCAGCTTGCTGCTGGCTGAAAGATTGGTTTCTTCTTGAGAACACTGATGTCCTAGATCTGGAAGGGTTCAATAATGCTTTCGGATGGCATGCATATTTGTGGTATGACAAGGTAAAAATCCATAAGGCTTTTAAGAACCATATTGTCAGGAAGGCTGTGTTTAATGTCTGGACAAAATACAAAGACTTATTAGAAAACAAGACCCCAAGGTGGTTGTCACCCATGGAAGCTAAGGCTCAGAAAAGACTCAGTATGGAGGCCAATTGGCCGAAGTATTGGGAAATATTAGAAAAAGAAGGAGATATTTGGAGATTGCAGAGTTTTGAGAAATTAAAGGACAAAGTGCGAGATTGGTTACATTATGCTCAGATTAGGGAGGTCTTTAAGGCAGATAGAAAAACAGGTTTCCAGGTGGAAAAATCGAAATTAGAAACAGAACTGTTACAACCTAAGACCAAGGTACTTTCAAAAATGTATAACTTGCTGTTGAAATGGAATACGCAGGATGAAACTGTCAAATCAGCTATGATAAAATGGGCACAGGACATTGGACATAATGTTATGTTTGCTGACTGGGAAAAGTTATGGACCACCGGAGTGAGGTTCACGGCATGCAATGCCTTGAAAGAAAACATTATGAAAATGATATACAGGTGGTACATGACCCCAGTCAAGCTGGCAAAAATATATCATCTGCCTGATAATAAATGTTGGAAATGTAAAGGAACTGAAGGAACATTCTTTCACCTCTGGTGGACGTGCCCAAGGGTTAAGGCTTTCTGGGAAATGATCTATAATGAGTTAAAAAAGGTATTTAAGTATACCTTCCTTAAGAAACGAGAGGCCTTCCTTTTGGGCATTGTCGGCCAAGGGGTGTTAAAGAAAGATAGAACCTTTTTTATGTATGCAACAACAGCAGCAAGAATACTTATTGCAAAGCACTGGAAGACCCAAGATTTACCCACACTGGAAGAATGGCAGACGCAACTGATAGACTACATGGAACTGGCTGAAATGACTGGCAGAATCCGGGACCTGGGAGAAGAGACGGTGGAAGAGGATTGGAAAAAATTTAAGGACTATTTACAAAAGCACTACAAACTGTATGAATGTTAGGAGAATGCACGATTGAAAGTAACACGGCTGCAGAAACTTTGTAGTAAAATATATGAGGATAAGTGAGGTTTAAGGAAATGATGAAATTTGAAGCAATATTATGTTTAAATCAAGCAGTTTAATTTACGATAGTTATTTAAAAGTTGGGACATAATATCTGAGATTTACAAAATAAGAATTGAAATAAGGTAATAAATTGCTGTCTATAACTATGTGACTGAGAACGCAGGGAAGGGAGATGCGGGGAAGTCCAAAGATTATGGAAAATATGATTTATGAACAACTGTGTTTTATATGTATTCTTCTTTTATTCTTTGTTTATCTTTTAACTCTGCTTTGACTTTTTCTGTTTGTATGGTGATGGTATTTGATATGTTTGGTGGTTTGTTCGTTGTTTAAAAAATTGCAATAAATATATATTTTTTTTAAAAAAAAAAGGAAGATTGGCAGATGCAACTAATGGACTACATGGAGATGGCGGAAATGACTGGCAGAATCCGAGACCAGGGAGAGGAGACGGTGGAGGAAGATTGGAAGAAATTTAAAACTTATTTGCAGAAATACTGTAAAATTTATGAATGTTAAGGACATTGAAATGAATCGCAGGGGCTTTAGCAACAAAGTAAAATGTAAGATTGGACTAACAACAGATAAATCAATAGGATATGAATTTGCTGAATTAATTTTTAAAAAAGGGATACAAGAACAGGAGACGTGAGGAAGTCGGGAAAATAAGCTAATTGAAAATGAGAAATTAAGAAAGAGGGAATTTTTGTTTTTTGTTACTATATGTTTTTTTCCTCTTTTTTCTTTTTCCTTGATGTGTTTCATGTTTGTATTTTTTTTTCTATTGTATTGTTTCTTTTGATTTTGTATTTTCTTTGTCTATGTATGCTTGTCTATTGTGAAAACTTAAAATATTTATGAGCTTAAGTCCAAGATGGCGAACGGCACTTAGTCAGCGTGAGTGTGAGCTCCCTGATTTATCTTTTAACATTGTTTTAATGAGCATAGAAACCTTTTAACGTTTAACTTTAGTTTTTAGTTTTTAGTCTTAGTTTTAAATTAGTAAGTAGGAGGACGCCTTTTTCTATCGGGGAGACAACCATTAACCTTGAAACTGGGGCGGTTGCATGAAGAGAGAAATGACTAAGCAACTATACAGCCCTGCTTGTGGGAGAGGAACTGGGAAACGTACCAGAGATTCCAGAGATATAGACGACACAGAGGAACTGAGATGCCTGCCTCTTGCTAAACAAACAAAAATTAGCGAATCTGAAAGTACAAAGGATATTTTTAATATCCCGGTTTCAAACTCTTTCACTGCTAGCAGAGATGAATGACGAGGAAACCAGTGTGAAAGAACCTTTTGATAACCTGCCTACTAAACCTTCAAGCAATAATAATACTGGCATCCACTCGAATGTTTGCACTAGAGCCCGTGAAAGCTGCATTGATGAGATACTATTTGAACACTCGACTACTTTAGACCTGGTTGCTAGAACAGTGGACTATATCTTTAAATACATAAAAGACATCCGAGGATCCTTGGAGAAGATTATCTCGCTTGTATCCCTAACAGGTAAAGGCAGTTCCCCTGATGTACCACCTGAGATGAAGCCCTTACAAATGCCCAGAGCACCCGTTTTACCTCATACCTCCTGTATAATTCCTCAAGCTGCTGGCAATCAGAAAAGTGAGCAAGGTGAGCAAAATAAGAAGGAACAACACTCTGCACCTCCTCACAAACTGCTGCTGCAAGCTACCAAAATCTGCCTAACGGTTTGCCCCTTTAGAGGCAAGGTGATAAACTGGCATTATAAGAGTGATATAAGGAGACACCTAGCGGAGCTTCTGAGGGTAACCCCTAGCTCTATTGACCTGAGGCATATTGATCATATTAGCAGCAGACCTCAGAGGCAGAGAGTGCTGCTCTCCTTTAAAACCAAAAAGCTCCCTGCACTTATTATGTCCTCAAGAAGCCTTCTAATTAACTATGGAATCCTTGCTACAAGAGTCTTTACCAATACCAAGATCTGCCCCCTCTTACCAAACTGCTTGTTCAAAAAGAAAGCAGATAAGTCTGAGGGTCCGCCAATTGCCACAACCCCAACTCCCCTGGCCGCAGATCTAATCAGCTGGATTGACGCCCCCCTGCCTCCACTGACAAAGGCTATACATCTGGAGAATTCTACGGAGCGTGAGTTACTTCTATCCTTCTCCCAATTGCCAAAAATGGAGCGGACAGAGATAACAGACAGATTGGACGAGTTGCTACTCTGTCTCCGTAACTCAGAAGATCACGCTCATGTAAATAAGATGAATTCATCACCAATTGTAGATCAGTCTACACAAGCCCAAGTGGTACCTGCTTTAACGACCCTTGATCTGCAACCTGGCTGTACACGGCCTCGGGATGTCAAGCCCGGGCAGGATACAGTGGAAGATTCGACAACCCTCTGGTCAAACTCGGAAGCTGTGGCAAGACTGGATGCTCTTTTGGAGGCAAACCGAAAAGGATGCCTTCCACCTGCCTTACACTGCATGTTCCCTACAGCATCCGCAGATCCAAAAGGCCCACCCCCCTCAATCTTAGAGCATACTTTAAATGTAGAGTCTATGGACCTGTCGTTAAGTGATACTCCTGTGCACCAGAATCCATCCCTGCAGCTACCAATAATTAAGCCTCAAACCATGGCTGCTGCTGCGGTAAGTGGTGCTCGGAAATTGCCTGGTAAGCAAGCTACAATTACTTCCTTCTTCCAGCCTATTGTCCCCCCTCGCCGCATGCATTCCCAGGTGGATTCTGCCGTGCTGGTTCCGCAGGGCCCAGCATGACTCGAAGGGGTGACCAGGAGATTACTTACTTTCTTATCCTGGAATGTAGCTGGCATTAAACCTAAGCTGATGGATCCATCCTTTGTCGCCTACATACAAGGCAGTCATATTCTTTTGCTGCAAGAGACCTGGGCTTGTGAGGGCTTCTCCCTATCAGGGTATAAGGGCTTCTACCTAAATGCACAACAGAATTTACTATCATCTGGCAGACCACAAGGTGGGTTGGCTACCCTAGTTTCTTTGGCCTTAAACCTGCAGGTGGAACAAATCGACATCCAGTCGTCATCCATGCTGGGTGTAAAGCTACAAACAGCAGAGGAAGTGTTTGTGGTGATTAATGTTTATTTGCACCCAATCTATAAGAAAAACCTGGTGGACCAAAGATGGAGGGAAATTCAACAGACTCTTGAAACTCTCCTAGAGAAATATCCTGAAGCCACCTTCCTAGTTGCAGGAGATTTCAATGGCCGATTGTCTCACTCTGATAAATCATTATTTGCTAAATATAATAAATATCCCTCACTACCCATTTTAACCTCAGACCTTTTACCCAGGAATTTTAAAGACAGTGTTGCTACATATGCAGGTTTTAAATGTAGACAAACCTTGATGGCTCTTAATTTTCACCTTTTAAACGGAGCTCTCAGTTCTGATTACCCTGCCGAATTTACTTTCTGGTCAGGCTCCCGAGCCTCTACCATAGACTTTATTTGGACATCAGTAGACCTAATTCCCAAAATTTCCAACTTTAGGGTGGTAACGAGGCTGGAAAGTGACCATTTTCCATTAGAACTTTCTCTGACCCTGGATGGAGAATTGGCTACCTATTCCTGTGTGCCTATTACAAATATCCAGCTTCAGATGAGGCCCACTGCCTTAAAATGGACCGACAATATGGCTCAACGGATAAATGAACTCCTTTGGTCTGACCAATTGCAAGAGACAAGGGACTCCCTTATCCAGGCAGCTGAGCCACTGCCAATATATGACAATTTAGTAGAACTGCTAAAACCTTCGTTGGCTAAGACCCCGGTAATGAATAGTAACCATTTCTCTCATAAAAAGTGGTTTGACGAGGAATGTAGGCACTTCAAGAACAACCTATATAATGAATTCTTGGCATATAGGGCATCAAATGACTCCGCACCTAGCAGTCACCTTATGAACCTCAAGAGAAGGTATAAAGCACTATTAAAGGAAAAGAAGCTTGCGGCAGAAAGAAATGACTGGAAGAACCTTCTAAAAGCTGCAGAAAATAGAAATCCCTCCTCCTTTTGGCATCAAATTTCCAGATACCTGGGTAGACCGTTGTCAAGGATAGAACCCCAAATTTCAGCTGACACTTGGGAAAGCTTCTTCTCCGTTTTATATGCAGCTCACGCAGCCAGCGGAGTAAGGTTAGATTTGGCCCCCTTGCCAGAGTGGGATCCTGTTACCTGCTCTGAAGTGGAAACACTTATAGGCCAATTTGAGGCGGGCAAGGCACCCGGAGACGATCTTATTTCCATAGATGTTATTAAAGCCAATAAGGATTGGTGGTGTCCACCCCTAGCAGCTCTTTTTACTTATATAAACAAAACAGCACAATTTCCTCCAAGCTGGAACTCTGCACTGATTGTGTTAATTCACAAGAAAGGGCTGCGCACAGACCCGGCCAATTTTAGACCAATTAGCCTGCTAAATGTTATTGGGAAGATCTATTCAAGATTTCTACTTAACAAATTAACGACCTGGATGGAAAGCAACAATATCATCGCAGAGGAGCAGGCGGGTTTCCGCCCCGGAAGATCAACAACAGACCAAATCTTAATCCTAAATCACTTGGCCACCAAGTACGCTGGCAATGGCCTAAAAGCCCTCCACGTCGCCTTTATAGACTTTAAGCAGGCCTTTGATCTAATTCCCAGGAACCAGCTATGGACAAAATTGGCAGCGACATCTATCGACCGCCGCCTTCTCTTGCTGATTATTAATTTGCATACAAATACCCTCTTGAGGATTAGGATAGATAGTAAGGGGCTAGTCTCCAATCCGGTTGCCACCACTAGGGGGGTAAGACAGGGCTGTTTGCTTGCCCCTCCTCTGTTTAACTTCTATATTAATTCGCTAGTGGTACATATGGCAAATGCTGATTTCCATCCACCAAAACTGGCAGGACGAGCCTTAGATGTCCTACTGTATGCGGACGATGCCGCCCTATTAGCTACCTCCCCCATCGGATTAAGGAGGATGCTTCGAGCTCTTCATGAATATGAGACCCAACACGAGCTCCAATTAAATTATGCCAAGACCAAAATAATGGTCTTTGCTGCTCGACCGAAACCTAATTTATGGTCAATTAATGGTATTCCTTTAGAGCAGGTCAGTTGCTTCAAGTACCTGGGTCAGGTTGTAAGATCAAATAGGTCCTTCCTGGCGCACAGAGAATACATAGCCTCGAACGCATCCAAAGCAGCCCTGGTGATTAGAACCCTGTACTCCAAGAAACAGGCACAAACTGTCAATGTTGCCTTACGTCTCTTTAAAATGAAAGTCCTCCCTCTTCTGCTGGTGGGCATTGCCTTGGGCTCACGTAGGGATTTTGAAAAATTGGAATCTATCCAAACCCAATTCCTCAGGGCCATACTCAGGATCCCCCCCTCCGTGGCAGGCGCGATCATGAGATTGGAAACCGGTTGCCAAGCCTTTAGGTATGTGGCCCTGAAAGCGAAGCTATGGCTATGGCTCAAGCTCTGTTTCAGACCGGTGGGTTTGGCCCCCTTGATTCTGAGGGATAACTTTAAATCTCCATGGGAAGGGGAGATAGTGGAGGAAGTGCAGAAGTGTGGGTTGTCCTCCCTTTATATAGAGTCCATGACGTATAGCCACGCAAAGGCGGTGATCGCGCAAAGATTAAGGGATATTGCCAGACAGGAGGACATAGCCCGTGTGAAACCTGGGTTGTTTCTGGGGGAGCAGTTGTATCGGGCTGCTCCAGCTCGCTACCTGGCGGATATCCACTACGTGGAATACCGCAGACTATTTACTGCGGCTAGGCTGAATGTTCTTGACTCGGCGGTCCTGAAGGGAAGATATGGAGGAGTTCCATATGACCAGAGATTATGCCACTGTGCATTGGGTGAGGTAGAATCCACAGAGCACATTTTATTGAGCTGTCCCTTCTACAACGATTTAAGACAGTATCTTATAACTCCATACTTACCCCAGCTCAGTTCCCGACAAAGAGGAAAGCAGACAGCATATCTGCTAAATAAGTCTTCTGGGAAAACAACCTTGTCGGTGGCTAAATTTCTTTTCCTGGCACTCAAGTGTCGGAAACGTATAACTGAATGCTTTGATGTGGGTTATCTGTGAGAGGTCTAGTTCTGTGGCCCTACCTTACTTATGTATCTCCTATGATGTTATAGTTTATAATTATTGTGTAATGTTTTAATTCTGACTATCGGTCGAATAAAGAAATTGATAAAATATTTATAAAAAAATAAAAATAAAAAACCTGAGGCATTTTTGTTGGGGACTGTAGGGAAAGATCTGCCAAAAAAGTTGAAAAACATCTTCATGTATGCGACAACAGCCGCGAGAGTTCTGGTTGCACAAGGATGTAAGACTGAAGAAACCCCAACTAAAGAATCATGGCAAGAAAAGTTGATGGACTATGCAGAACTGGCAAAATTGACATATAAGCTACGGGACAAGAATAACTGTGACTTTAAGGATGAATGGGAACCTTTCACAAAGTCTCTGAAGACGCAACAAAGCGAATTGGACTCCTTGGCAGGTTTTGAATAAACATTCACAATTTTTTTTTTTTTACTGATAATAATCAGCTAAACAGTTTGAGGATCTATACAACATTGTAACATGCAGAAAATAGCAATATTAGAGAAACCAAAGACTGGAACTGAGGGAAGTCGGGGGGGGGGTTCTGGGGGGGAGGGGAGGGAGGAAAATGGGTTGGAAATAAGGATATGTTTTTGGATAATATGTCTTGTTATAACTTTGAATATATTTTTTTTAATATTCTGGGAACAGTACACCACAGTGGTGGGCAGTTCCACAGACCCTCCTCCTCTGCTCAAAATGCATACAGACCCATCTTTGCGCGGGGAAGATCCAGACAAAAGGAGTCTGTTTTCAAACTACCCGCGGAGGGCTTTACACGGCTCCATCCTCTTGCCTCCCCCCCCCCCCCCGATCACTGTTTCACTCCGGAACGCGTCTCAGACCTGGGTGGAGCAGCCACAAATGACAGGCAAAGAGACAAGGTCCTGCCCAGATTCAGGCTTCCTCATGATCGTGTGGCATCTGTACACGTTTCTGTTGGCACTTCCACTAGTGATTTATCTGTACAGGATCGCACTTCATTTCAGCCAACCACATCCTTCCTCTTCCCCCGACAGCATACTAGAGTTCATATGGATTTCAAAGCATGCTTTGAGAACTTGTATGCTTAGCTTTAAACTCCACAAAATTAGCCTATGGCTAGGATGCTATTTATCAAAGTCTGTGCCCATTCAAATATGGTCAGATACAAGTATGCTTTCCCCCTTGTTATACAATTATTATTTTTAAAATTGCATTCAACTATTTACTATTTAAACAGCTTATACACCACCTGACTATAATCATCTCTGAAGTGACACACGAGAAATGCATTGCAGAAAAAGTTAACATTGATGACATCAGACTTCCGTTAAAAAGACCTGCTGGAATAAAAAAAGGATTCGGTAGGTGCTGGGTGCTCTGCCTGATGCTCTCAACTGACAAGATGTAGGTGTGGTTGAATCAAATGGGAACAGTGACCACAGTGCTATCAAATATACACAGTATGGAAGTGGACAATTGCTAAGGAAATCCAGAACAGTCACATTTGACTTCAGAAGAGGAGACTTCCTCAAAATGAGGGATTGGGTAAAAAGGCAGTTGAAGGGGGAAAGTCAAGGATGGTGAGCCCTTCTGTGCTCCAGAGGGCCTGGGTGGCCTCATTCCCCTCTTGTTCTGAGCACTGCAGAGGGAGGCAAACATGTCCTTCCTGGGGGCTGGTCCCTCCCCGCCCTGTTCCTGGAGGGCAGCAGGAGGAGGGGGCTGCTGCAGCTGCCTCCTTTGGGGGCATGGCTCACCTTGCCTGCTCCTGCCCTCCTCCAACACACACAACCTTACCTGCCTCAGCCATCCATGGGGGCTTGAGAGTGTGTGAGCAGACTTTGTCATGGGAGGAGGCAGGCCTTGCAGAGGAAGAATGCTGGGGGCAGGCATTCAAACTCAGCCCTGAAGCTCACTGGGTGACCCTGGGCCAGGCACTCACGCTCAGCCTAACCTACCTCAAAGGGCTGTTGTGAGGATAAAATGGGGGGGGGGGAGAGAACTCTGCACACCAACTGGACCTCCTTGCAGGCTATAAATGTAATTGTGTTATTTGTACCCCACCCACCTCACTGGGTTTCCCCAGCCTCTCTGGGCGGCTTCCAACACATATTACAACAACAAACATTCAAAGCCTCCCTATAAAGGGCTGCCTCCAGAGGTTTGATAGTTGCTCATCTCCTTGTTACCTGTAGGGAGGGCGTTCCACAGAGAGGCTGCCACCACCGAGAAGGCCCTCCCTCTGCCTGGTTCCCTGCAACCTCGCTTCTCGCGGGGAGGGAACCACCAGAAGACCCTCGGAGGAGGACCTCCGGGCTGAAGGATGGGGGTGGAGATGCTCCTTCAGATATACTGCGCTGAGCTTCCTGACCTAACATTTGCCTCGCTTAACATAATT
The DNA here is from genome assembly GCF_964188305.1 of Podarcis bocagei. Taxonomy (NCBI): domain Eukaryota; kingdom Metazoa; phylum Chordata; class Lepidosauria; order Squamata; family Lacertidae; genus Podarcis; species Podarcis bocagei. The sequence continues at coordinate 70,554,238 of NC_138131.1, forward strand.
AATTAGGACCCCCACCCCCAGAAAAAGAACCCATAAACAACACCCCACCCCTCTTTTATTAAGTGTAAAAGAAAAACCCCTTCTTTTAATTTTACAATCTCCCCGTTTCCACTTTAAGAACTCTCAATAGATTAACCATTTCTCTTTATCCGTCACCCTTTTGTCTATAAAAAGTGTCTTCTGGTGAAACAGAGTCTTTGCGTATAAACTAACTTGATATCTATTTTCAGATTCTTAACACGCCACACACGTCTAATACAGTGGTTCTCAAGGTGCGCATTTACTCTGACTTGATCTACCACAAATATCCAAGCCACCTAACCCTGAAATCCTAACCTACTAATTCCACGTCTCTTCTTTCTCAATATCCCCCATTCCGTTAACCGCACCAAGCAACAAGCTGTCAAATACAAGTTTAAAAAGCAAGCTTTCCTTTGCATCTTGCAGAACTTTAAATGTAATTCGTGTTTTTTTTCACCTGTCCTCCAAACATAGGTCGTTTTGCCTTCCTTTAAATGGGAAATCAGTAGTCAAGCCATACTTTTTGGTAAAACGTTCGTCTGGATCCCGGAAGTCCTACCTGAGATGGGAGGTTCCGCTAGCGCCGGCCACTTCTCCTTCTGCAAGCAGCGCCACCCGAATTCCCACCTGGGATGAGCCGCTAAACTGAGCCGCCGGAGAAAGACTGGGGCGGGCGGCAAGTGGGAGGGGGAAGCCTTGCGCTTCTGTCCCTTGAGAAAAGTGCTGCTCCTCCCCGGAGGCAGCCTGCTTGCAGTGAAGGGGGCTGGGCTGCCTCAAAGCCCATCAAGGCCACGGGCTGCTAGCATGACTCATCCTGGCTTTATCATCTGAGGGGAAAGGATGCGTGGTCTTAAATGCTGGCCTTGGCAACGTGGCTTAGCAACCTTGGGTCAGCTTAGCCTCCCTCACAGAGGGTTGTTTTGAAGATACACTCAGAAAAACACCCGAGGCATGAAGAAGAACGAGGAGAGTGGGGTCTGGAAAGGGGGGTGGGGAGCGCTCCCCCCCCAGCCGCTCCAGGATGGAAAGTGCGTCCCGGGGGAAGCGGGATTCAGGCGGAGGAGGACGTCGCGTTGGGTGGGGGTTGCCAGGAGCAGCGCGATGTCCCTCGAAACCCCGGCTTCCACTCTCTCTTTAATGATATTTATTAAGGTTTCAAAGAAAAGAATTACATGAATTAAAAAGAAGAAGAAGAAAAAAAAGACAAAGTAAAAATAAAATACAAAATACAAAAAAGATAAAAAACACTTAATAAAATACATCAGTCTTTCCATACCTTACATTCATTTCCTTGTTTCCCTGACCTCCTCGCACCTCCCTTTTTTGTATTCCAATTCAGTTAGTTAATTCAGCAATTTCTTTCCCTCTTTGCTTTTATCTTAGTCCTTTAACATAATATATTATAACTTTGGATTCTCACCTGTTAACAATCCATTTTTACATACACCTTTATAACATTGCTGCTTAAACCACTTAACTTCATTCTGACATCATTCTAACATTCATTAATTTTGCAATATTTCTGTAAATAGTCTTTAAATTTCTTCCAATCTTCTTCCACCGACTCTTCTCCCTGGTCTCGGATTCTGCCAGTCATTTCCGCCAATTCCATGTAGTCCATCACCTTCATCTGCCATTCTTCCAGAGTGGGTAGATCTTGTGTCTTCCAATACTTTGCAATAAGTATTCTTGCTGCTGTTGTGGCATACATAAAAAAGGTTCTGTCCTTCTTTGGCACCATTTGGCCGACCATGCCCAGGAGAAAGGCCTCTGGTTTCTTCAGAAAGGTATATTTAAATACCCTTTTCATTTCATTATAAATCATCTCCCAGAAAGCCTTAATCCTTGGGCACGTCCACCAAAGGTGAAAGAATGTACCTTCAGTTTCTTTACATTTCCAGCATTTATTATCGGGCAAGTGATAGATTTTTGCAAGCTTGACTGGTGTCATGTACCACCTGTATATCATTTTCATAATATTCTCTCTTAAGGCATTACATGCCGTGAATTTCATACCTGTGGTCCATAACTGTTCCCAGTCAGCAAACATAATGTTATGTCCAACATCTTGTTCCATTTTAACAGCAGGTTATACATTCTTGAAAGTATCTTTGTTTTAGGATCTAACAATTCTGTTTCCAACTTTGATTTTTCCACCTGGAAGCCATTTTTTCTCTCTAAATTATAGGCCTCTCTTATTTGGTAATAGTGAAGCCAGTCTCGCACTTTATATTTTAGTTTCTCAAAACTCTGCAATTTCAGATTATCTCCTTCCTGCTCCAAAATTTCCCAATATTTCGGCCACTTGGCCTCCATATTGAGCTTTTTCTGGGCCTTTGTCTCCATCGGTGACAACCACCTTGGGGGACAATGGTCCATGTATGCATAGTCTGCCACCTGGCATTGCCCGGAGGAAAGGCTTGGCAAAGCGATTTGACAGGATTAGGGTCTTCCTGAGTACGTGACACCTCACTTGAGGGATCATGGAGGGCAGTGGAGGTGTCATGGAGTCCTGGAGAGACTGAACCGATTGGCACCAAAAGCAAGAAAATCGGAGTTGCGGTTGATTTTATACGAATTTTTAAAGATTTTAGTCCATTTTATATTGATAATTGAGGTCGGAAACAAAATGGATACATTGTAGCAAGATTTGACACTTTTATAAGTTCACAAGTTTTGGTTCCATTGTTCTCCCAGCGTGGAGCCGTCAGCAGCTTGTCAAGAGGTTAAATGAGGCGTGCAGGAGCTCGCTGAGCTAGCTCTGCAAAGCGAATGCATGGTTCTGATTGGGTAGAACGCAGCCATTGAAAGGAATAGGGAATACAGCTTCGTACGGTCAACCCATAGTAAAGATAGAGCGGGAGGGAAGGCATAAGATTTTGGGCTTATTTCGCCCGTAATAGAGGATCGGTGTAGGAAAGGGGAAAAGGCATTTTATTTATGGGGCTTGGGGTAGAGTGTGGTGCTTGTGCATCGGTGTGGGGGCTGAGGGGTCCACGTGGGGCTGGGTACCCTTGAGGTCATCGCCTCGGACCCTCTGGTGACCAGCGGAAGGGTGAAGAAAGGCATGCCCCCCCTTCCGTATCAGTAGTTGTGTTTTCTACAGATCAGTTTCATTTGTTGTGAGACATTAGTGTTGCATGCAGTGTTGGGTTAGGAAGAACAGAGGGGGAAAGAGGGGGAGGGTGGGGTCGGTTGGCAATGCTTCTCTTCTACTTAGTGTACAGGGGAAACTCGGGAAATTAGAATATCGTGGAAAAGTTCATTTATTCAAGTAATTCAACTTAAAAGGTGAAACTAATATATGAGATAGACTCATGACATGCAAAGCGAGATATGTCAAGCCTTTATTTGTTATGATTGTGATATTATGGCATACAGCTGATGAAAACCCCAAATTAACAATCTCAGAAAATTAGAATATGAAATGAAATCAGCAAAACAAGGATTGCAAATAGAGCAATATTTGACCTCTGAGAAGTAGAAGCATGCATATGTACTCAGTACTTGGTTTGGGCCCCTTTTGCATCAATTACTGCCTCAGTGCGGCGTGGCATTGATGCTATCAGCCTGTGGCACTGCTGAGCTGCCGGTCCGGCCTGATCCAGTGCAGCGGGGCAAAAAGGAGGCTGGCTTCCTGTCCTCAAGGCCAAGTTGGAGTTCAGAGAAGGAGCCTCGTCAGCAATTGGCAATTGGCTACCTTTGTCGAAGTAGCCAAGACTCTCAGTCTTCCAGAGGGAAAGGAGGAGTCTGTGAGAAGCACCAGGAGCCCCTGAAACTCTTTTGCAAGGAGGATGAAGCCCCCATCTGTGTGGTTTGGGGCAGATCCAAGAAGACCAACACCACGAGGTGATTCCTCTGGAAGAGGCTGTCGAGGAATACAAGGTACCTTGAGGGGGAGAAATAGCTGTGTATTCTTCTTGGCAGGTGATCTTCTGAATTCTCAGATCCAAAGTAGGCATGGTATTCATTGGTGGTTGTTTATTACCTTAGAAGCAGACAAGGGGAAGCCTGAGGGCTGCTGGGATGGCTGGGATGGCTGGGATGGCTGGGAGGAGGGAGTTGAAGTCTTTCTCTCTGCCAGGGGGGCCAAGGGATCTTCCCTTGAAATACAGCAGCTTCATGGGACCATGGCAGGGAGAGAAAGGGTTAACCTCATCCACATCCCCCAGCAAGGTTGCTTTGTACATATTTAGAACACTACAAATGTGAATTGCACATGTCTCCTTTGGCTAGCAGGATGCCTCCTCAATACCCTGTAAAGCAGATAGCAGCAAGGGGTCAGCTGCAAGGGGGTGGGGACTGGGGGCCAGTGTTATAAGGAAAAAACGGCTCCTTTTCCCTTCTGGGGTACCTCAGAGCCCATATAGAGTCCTTCTCTATCGGTAGGAGAAAAGAACAGAGGCCAACCAGAGAATACTGAGAAGCAAAGCAGCTAGTAAGCCAGATCTTTATTAACTGTTGCAACAGGGTGCTCACCCCCCCCCCCACGCAGGAGGGAGGAGGAGACCCCAAACCAAGTCCTTATATAGACATTTGAAATTGCCCACCCTGGAGCCCAAGACCACCCCTCCATACATCATACATACATCACAGAAGGGGCGGCCTACAACAGACTCCTGTCTGGCAGGAAACCTCTTGATGGGTTTACCTGGCTGTTCATGGGTTTACCTGCATATTCTTTTGTGATGAGAACTACTTACGGTATTTATGTATGTGTTTATATCTTAGACCTTCTAATTCTCCTAACACCAGGAATTGACCAGATGGTGCAGGATGCCCCCCCCCCCCAGTATCTGTTGGAAGCAGATTTAGGAGTGGGGGGGGGGGTGGAAGCACCTACTGGTGGGGAGCACACTTCTTCTGGGGATGCTTCCTCCTCCTCCTCCTCTTCCCACTTCTCCCTGAGGCCTCAAGATGAGAAGTCAGGCTGGAAGTCTCCTCGGAGAAGACAAAGGAGCAAGCATGGCTGCCTTTCCTCTTCTCCAGACCAGTTAGTTGGACTAGAAACCTTTCCCATCCCAGTTCTGCAGTGGTTTTCAAGCAGTGTGCTGTGGCAGCTGGGATGCCACGGGAGACACTGGCCTCTGTCCCTCTTTCCTTCCTTCCCTCCTCAGATGCCATCTCTGCCTCCCCAAGGCTTGCCCAGCTGTTCTCCCCCAGAGGATGGTGCCTCTGGGGCTGGCCAGGGGGTGTGGGCTGCCAGGAGCTGAGGTGGCCTCAGAGGAAGCAAGCCAACTGGCGAGGGGCCCTTGCTGTTGGGAATGGACAGGCAAGTCCCAGGCCCCTGGGGGGTAGCGGGGGTAGCTCAGAGACCAAGAGGAGGACTCCTAAGGAGAGGGGAGAGGAGGAGAGGCTGAGAGAGCACTCCGCAAGGGAGGCTGTTGGAGAGAGGGGGAGGGGAGGCAAGCTGAGCAAGCAAGGGGGGACCTAACTGGTTTCCTGAGCCCCACAGGGGTGCCACAGAAAGAAGGGAGTTGGTCCAGGGAGCCGTGGACCCCAAAAGGTTGAAAACCTCTGTACTTTTCTTTCCTCCAGTCAATTACTTTGCAAGGCCACTGGACCCAAGAAGCCAGTATAATATTCATCTCCTCTCTTTGTCTCCACCTGGAGAATTGGAGGAAAGAGAGAGGGGAAATTCTGGCCTATCAAGCAGACCTGGACAAGGAAAGCAAAGACCTCCTTGGAAGTGTCCCTATTGTTACTAGTGAGGGAACAAGCACTTCAAGAAGCAAGTCCGGACTGAGGAGGGATGGGGAAATCTGCCCATTTCAACTTCTCTCATTTCTCCTTTTTCCATATCGGTTTGTTATTTATTTATTTATTATTCTGAAAATGAATCAAATGCTAGGGTGGCTACCTTCTCGTATAAATATTTTGATACGTGCTTTGCCCTCATAAATACATTTTTTGTGAACATTACCTGGCTGGGTCAACCTTGAGAAATTCAGAGGTGTGAATTTCAAAAGATTGCTGTTTTGGTCGTCATATTTTTCCCAGAATTGCAAATTAGGTAAGTTCACCTTTGAATGCAGCTAAATGGAGTTTATTTCTCATTGTTGTTTATTATGTGAAAAGCAGTCAAGGAGAAGCCTGAGGACTTGTGAGCTGAGAGGGTGGAAGCAGTTCAATTCAAATCCTAATTCTCTTGCTGATGTTTTGAAGGCTGACCATCTTCCTCACTCCGACCTCCTCAGAACCGGAGAGGCTGAAGACTGTGGAGAAGTTGAGACAACTGTGCCAGTTCCTGGAAGAAGAAGAAGAAAAGTGTCTGCTGAATCATGTGGAAGAGGTGGAGAAGGAGATTGCAGGGAGAAGGGATGAGCAGCTGGCCAGACTCTGCAGGAAACTCTCCTCTCTTGAGAGGATCATCCAGGTGATGAAGGAAAAGGTTCAGCAGCCAGCGAGCGAACTGGTGCAGGTAAGACGGCTCCAGGAAAAGGCTGCCTCCCATCCTTTCTGTGGCCCTTTCATGTACGCAAGGAGTGTAGGGGCTCAGTTGACGGAGCCTCGAGTCAGCTTTGTAATGGACAGGAACACCCCAGAGACCTGGGATGCTAAACTCACCTGAAGGCCGACTAGAGATTCTTCAGTCTTCTTGAGGGAAGGGGAGTGGATTTTCTGCTCCTTGCTGATGATTTGCCTCCGAATGCCTTCCCGCTGGGCAATGCTGCCTTCCTGCCCTGCCCTGGGCTTCGCCAAGGATGCAGTCGGGCCTCCTTCTGACATGAGCCAGTCTCTTGACCAGGCTTCTCTTCCCGTTCCCTCCACAACTTCTGGGTGGATCCCCTTCCCCATAGATCCTGATCGGCCCAAAATGGTGCTCGGTCACAGTGACCAAAGAGCAAGACAGAGGGACTCATCCAGACTGTGCCACCTTCTCCACTCACAATCCCATATGGCCAGACGTACAAGTGCATCTGAAGGCTGAGAAGGCTGACATACTGGCAAAGGCAGGAGAAGCCCTATTACGGAATGATTACCAGATGTCCCCGTCTCCTGGGGACAGTCCCTGGATTTACAAATCTGTCCCCAACAGATTGTAGATTTGTAGATTTATTAGTAGGGAAGGAATGTTGCGTGATTGGTTCAATGGCACAAGAGACATCATATGGGGACTTATGACTAGGCAAAATGGTGGGTGCCAGGGCAATGAGCAGCTCCTGAAGCCAGCCAGAGCCAAGTGCACTACCAGGCTGGCTCCGGGCTGCTGAGACTGCCGCTACCGCTGCCACTGCCGAGGGGGAACCAGGGATGCCCAGCGCGTCAACTGGGGGAACTGCTGACACACACACCCCAGGACCCAAACCGAGGCAGGAGCGAGAGCGCCCGGCCACGTGGCCGACTGCCCAGTGGCTCGCCAGGGCCAGTAAAAATGCCGGAGCCAACCCAGGGAGAAGGAGAAGGAAGAGAGAGAAAGAGGGGAGCCCCGACCTTGCCGCGCTGCTGCCGCTGAGGAAGAGAGGTAGGAGAGCACCAGGAGGGCAAGGACACGGGGCCGAGCCCAGGCCCGACCCGAGCCTACTCCACGGCAGATAGCACTCCAAGAGATCAGGCTGGGGCCCAGAGGAAGGCCACCCGACAGAGGAGACCCAGAAGAGAAGATATTACTTCTTATTTTTTAAAAAAATGATTTTTAAAAAATAACATTTTTTTCTCTTTTGAAAAAGTGTCCCCGGATTCTTTGAAAAAAATCTGGTAACCTTACCTTAAATCCTATGCTTCTAATTCCAAGTCTCTTCTTTCTTAATATCCCCATTCTGTTAACCGCACCAAGCAACAAGCTGTAAAATGCAAGTTTAAAACGCAAACTTTCCTTTGCATCTCGCAGAACTTTAAAATGTAATTCGTGGGTTTTTTCACCTGTCTGCCAAACTTAGGTCGTTTTGCCATCCTTTAAATGGGAAATCAGTAGTTGAGCCATACTTTTTGGTAAAACGTTCGTCTGGATCCCGGAAGTCCTACCTGAGAAGAACAATGGGAGTGTCCGCTAGCGCCAGCCACTTCTCCTTCTGCAAGCAGCGCCACCCGAATTCCCGCCTGGGATGAGCCGCTTGGCGCACTAAACTGAGCCGCCGGAGAAAGAGGGGGGCGGGCGGCAAGTGGGAGGGGGAAGTCATCAGAGGAATCATCAGAACCACCTGTGCTGCAGAGCTTCTGGCTGAAAGGCGACTCATGGAGATTTGCAATGACTGCTGCAATGCACCCCTAATGATTCAGATTGTATCATTATACCTTATTGTGTTTATTTGTTGTTGATATTTTAAATTTGTATAATCTTTGAAGCGGTGTGGCTGTGAGTACCATGAAGGGAGCCTGCACTTTGTGATTTGCCAGGGCACTACTGCAGGTTAGGAAGGAGGAAGAGGCAAAGATCCTTTCCCCAGTAAAACATGTTTGCACCCAGGGTGTTTCCAGACTGTCAGTATTTTGTGGAAGGGATTCAAGGAAGGCTTACAATGTAGGAGGCTTTGGGGCTCTGCGAGAGGGGGGAAAGTGGGGACATCATAGAAGTATGCATGATGTGGGAAAGGTGCAGAGCGATGTTTCCTCCTCATAATATCAGAACCTGGATCTCTTTAAGAAAGCGGAATGATGGCAGATTCAGGCCAGACACAGAGTGCCTAGTGACACTGAAATTTCCTCCTTCCAGAGGCACTGACGGGGATGGCTTTAAGAAAGGATTCATCAAATTCATGGAGGGTTAGACCATGTTGCACCTCCAGCCGCAGAGGCAGTCTACCTTTGCCTACCCGTTGCGGGCGTCCCCAGTGGGGAGAGTGGGGCTGCATTTGGAGTCTGCTTGGGGCTTCCCTTGGACATCTGCTGGGCTGCTGAGAGCTGGACTAGATGGGCCTTGGCCTGATCCTGCAGGGCTGTGACAATAAGGGCCTGGAGTATGGCTGCTTCGCGAGCAATTCAGGGAACAGTAGTGCAGAGTTGCATCTCCCTGGGAAGGGGCACGTGCTCAGCAAAGCTGTCTCTTGCTTCTGGTCCTAAGAGTTGGGGTGGGGACATGGAGGAAAGGGGCGCAGCCTTCTGTAGAGGCCGGAGTCTCTCCCCTGCCTCTCTCTGCCACCTCTGAGCTGCCCGAAAAGGCAGATAGCAGAGGAAGCGAACTAATAACAATAATAATAATAATAATAATAATAATAATAATAATAATAATAATAATAATAATAATAATAATAATAATAATAATTTATTATTTATACCCCGCCCATCTGGCTGAGTTTCCCCAGCCACTCTGGGCGGCTCCCAATCAGTGTTAAAAACAGTACAGCGTTACATATTAAAAACTTCCCTGAACAGGGCTGCCTTAAGATGTCTTCTGAATGTCAGGTAATTATTTATCTCTTTGACATCTGATGGGAGGGCATTCCACAGGGCGGGCACCACTACCGAGAAGGCCCTCTGTCTGGTTCCCTGTAGCCTCACTTCTCGCAATGAGGGAACGCCAGAAGGCCCTCGGCGCTGGATCTCAGTGTCCGGGCTGAACGATGGGGGTGGAGACGCTCCTTCAGGTATACAGGACCGAGGCCGTTTAGGGCTTTAAAGGTCAGCACCAACACTTTGAATCGTGCTCGGAAACGTACTGGGAGCCAATGCAGATCTCTCAGAACCGGTGTTATGTGGTCCCGGCGGCCACTCCCAGTCACCAGTCTAGCTGCCGCATTCTGGATTAATTGCAGTTTCCGGGTCACCTTCAAAGGTAGCCCCACGTAGAGTGCGTTGCAGTAGTCCAAGCGTGAGATAAGTAGAGCATGCACCACTCTGGCGAGACAGTTCGCGGGCAGGTAGGGTCTTAGCCTGCGTACCAGGTGGAGCTGGTAGACAGCTGCCCTGGACACAGAGTTAACCTGTGCCTCCATGGACAGCTGTGAGTCCAAAATGACTCCCAGGCTGCGCACCTGGCCCTTCAGGGGTACAGTTACCCCATTCAAGACCAGGGAATCCCCCACACCAACCCGCTCCCTGTCCCCCAAAAACAGTACTTCTGTCTTGTCAGGATTCAACCTCAATCTGTTAGCCACCATCCATCCTCCAACCGCCTCCAGGCACTCACACAGGACCTTCACCGCCTTCACTGGTTCTGATTTAAAGGAGAGGTAGAGCTGGGTGTCATCTGCATACTGATGAACACCCAGTCCAAACCCCCTGATGATCTCTCCCAGCGGCTTCATATAGATATTAAAAAGCATGGGGGAGAGGACAGAACCCTGAGGCACCCCCACAAGTGAGAGCCCAAGGGTCACTTTCATCTGTACTGGCTCAGTATGACCTAGTCTGACAGATGCTGCCTTTCATTTCAGAGATCTGGGGCTGAGCACAGGATCTGCACGCCAAGGCTGGAGTAAGAAAGAGCCCTTGCCAGCTGGCCACGTTGGGCGCCTGCCTGGAGAGTGGAAGCCGGGGAACAGATGCAAAGGAAAGAGGTGGATTTGCCCTGCCAGACCTTAAACTTTATTATGAATCAGCAGCTTTTTGCTGGTTGAAAGAATGGCTGCTTCTTGAAAACACAGACATTTTGGATTTAGAGGGTTTTAATAATGTATCTGGATGGCATGCATACTTGTGGTATGATAAGGTCAAAGCACATAAAGCATTTAAAAACCATATTGTCAGGAAATCATTGTTTAATGTTTGGATAAGATATAAGGACCTACTGGAAAACAAAACCCCAAGGTGGCTGTCACCGATGGAAGCGAAAGCTCAGAAAAAGCTCAATATGGCGGTCAAATGGCCAAAATATTGGGAAATTTTGGAACAAGAGACTGAAATTGCAGAGTTTTGAGAAATTAAAAAACAAAGTGCGAGACTGGCTTCATTATTATCAGATAACGGAGGCATACAATTTGGACAAGAAAATTGGCTTCCAGGTGGAAAAATCAAAATTAGAAACAGAACTGCTAGAACCCAAAACTAAGATTTTGTCAAAGATGTATAACTTGCTGTTGAAATGGAATACACAGGATGAAATCTGCTATGATTAAATGGGCACAAGATGTTGGACATAAGAATGAAGGTACATTCTTTCACCTTTGGTGGACGTGCCCAAGGATTAAGGCTTTCTGGGAAATGATCTTTAATGAAATGAAAAAGGTATTTAAATATACTTTCCTGAAGAAACCAGAGGCCTTTCTTCTAGGCATTGTCGGCTAATTGGTGCCAAAGAAGGATAGAACTTTTTTATGTATGCTACAACAGCAGCAAGATTAATTATTGCAAAGTATTGGAAGACACAAGATTTACCCACTCTTGAAGAATGGCAAATGAAGATGATGGATTATATGGAATTGGCAGAAATGACTGGCAGAATCCGAGACCAGGGAGAAGAAATGGTGGAAGAAGACTGGAAGAAATTTAAAGACTATCTGCAGAAATACTGTAAAATTAATGAATGTTAAAGTGATGTTGGACTGAAAATAAGTGGTTTTGGTATTAAGGCTTATAAGAATATTTAAATATAGATAGTTATTTGGATGAGAGTTTATAGTTATAATAGGTTAAGAATATAGAGTAAAGATAAATGAATGAGGGTAAGGATTTGCTGAAAGGACTTTGTAAACGGGAATACAAAAAGGGGAGGTGTGAGGAGGTCAAGGAAATAAGCAAAAGAACCTAAAGATACTGAAAAATGGATTATTATTATTTTTTAAAATATTTATTTTTCTTCTTTTTTCTTCTTTTTCTACTTTTTTGAATGTCTGGTTTTTTTGTATTGTTTGTCACATTGTTTTTCTTTTGTGTAAAATCTCAATAAATATTTTATTAAAAAAATACAAAGGAGGTGGAGTTGCGGGCCTATTTATCGCTGGCGCGGCTGGTTTTTTGCCTACCTCGTAGCAAATCGCCACAACTTTGTGGGTATTGGCGGTTAGGCATTGGTATTTGTATTGTTCTGTAGATGGAACAGGGGAGTAAGCGCCATCACCTGCCCCGCATATTGAAAGGTAGTCCAATAAGGGGTTCCGGGGGCGTGGCCCTGTCCGAAGCCTATGGAGGTGAGGGCCTAAGGCACGCCCCTGAGCGGTGACCCTGGGGGGGGGTGTTCCGAGTTGATGTACATCAGCAGGACTCCCCCTACTGGTGGTTAACCCTTCCTGGACTTCAAGCGGACGGGCTGAAGCCGGATACTCAGTTAGGACCAATGCCTAAGCCAATACCACTCATCACCTGTAACCAATAAAGTTGTGGTCACATTTAGCCCATTAACCTGAAATAATTGTGTCATGTGTCTTTATTTCCACTTTGGGGGGGGGACGGGAACTCACCACGCAATAGGGCTCTTTTTGTTTTTTTATGCACCCACAGACCCCAAACTGCTCTCCACAGGAACACAGTGGTGCATCTCATGTATGGGGGGGGGGATTCCAACACTCTCCCCACCCCCACCCCCAGCAAAGGAAAGATAAGGGAAGCATAAATGCCACCTTGAACTGCTTGGATGAAAAGTGGGCTATGAATGTAATAAAAAGCATCCCAAAATAATGATCATGGAAGGTACCCCGGGGGTCATCTAGTCCAACCCCCTGCAATGCAGGAAGATGCAGCTGTACCTTATGGGAATCGGGCCTGCAACCTTGGTGATATCTGCAGCTCCCTCTAACCAGCTGAGCTGCAATGAGATTTGAGGGAGAATGGGAAGGCGGGTGGGAAGAGAAATTAAGCTGTTCAGGAAGGGGTTGAATTCCATGGGGATGTTGGCCGTGTGGGGGACCCCAAGCCCTCGCCCCAGTGTAGCACCCTGCTTGTGGTTAACGCTTAGCTGGAATGAAATATTCAACGCAGCAACAGAGAAATTAAAATAATAATTTATTTGTCAGACAAATAAATGAGAGGCACAGTGGTATATGGTTACCAAGCTCTGGCCTGGCCTCCTGCCATTATGGCCAGCACTTATATTCCCTTAATCCAGCCCCCTTTGCTCCTCCTGTGGCTGCCTCTGTTCAATCAGCCTGGTTGAAATTTCTATTGGCTGATTGCTATAACCAATCCTAAAAGATACACCCATATCCTCCTGTCCTTATATGGAACACAAAGAGCTATATATTGTTACATCTATAAATGACAAATAAGTAGTAATATATCTTACATGTGTCTCAACAAGGAATCTTAATTACCAGCTCACCTCTTGCCTTCCTTGCCCTCCAAAACAGATGGTTAATAATTTTAAATTTTTATCTTGAACAGATGTCAGAGACCTTGGGTTCATATTCTCATGCATCATCAATGAAATATCTCCTTTTGGAGGTCTTTAAACAAAGGCCTGACACCCATTTGTCATAAGTGCTCGATTGGCGTCTCCTGTCTGGCAGGGGGCTAGGCTGGTGGCTGACTTAATTTCAGAATAAATACAACTCTTACAACTATATGAAATAAAAATCTAGCATTTCTTAAATCTTTTGCACAATTACATTTAAGCCAGCATATTTCATACATTATCATAGATAGCTTTTTAGAAGGATAAACTTCCTCAAAGTAAAAAGGAAGGAACAGTTTACAGCCTCAAAATAAAATAGGAAAAAAGCCTCTTCCCCTGTTTACACTCCCCCCCTTCTCCAGCCAGTTGCTTTGTTTCCATGTGCTCTTGGCCTTTTGACCTTAGGCTCAAGTTTAATGGAGGCACATGGTTTTATTTTACTATTTACCAAACTCTTAATTATGTAGGGTCTGTGTAACCTTGGTCTTCAGCCTGTAATTCCAGCTTTTACGACTTTGAGAATTGTTTTCTGCTATAAATCAGGGGGCCCCCTTGTCCAGGAGGAAAACATTGCCAAGGTTCTTTAAACAGCTGGCTGGTCTTCTGCCTGGCATAACATTTGAAAATCTTTAAGCTCATTTTTAGAATTTTAGGAACCTGATCAAGATATAAGCCAATATAAGCCTTGATTAAAATGCAGTCTATATTCAGATGCCTCACCAGAAGATTACAAAAAAGAAGCAGACAAAATCCTACTTACAGATTCACGATGCTGGCCATCTCTTCAGGTGAAATCCCCTCCTGTTTAAACTCAACTGCTTTAAAATGCTCACACAACACTAACTCTGAACCTTGCCTCTAACCCTATTGCTACTCCTCTCTGTCTAAAATATACAGGAAAATATGTGCACAAAATATACAGATGAAAATGAAATGATACAGTTGAGGGAGGCCTTGCTTTGCATGCAGGAGATCCCAGGTTCAGTCCAGGATCTCCACCAGACAGGGCTGGGACTGACCCCTGTTTGAAAACCCTGCAGCGCTGCTGCCAGTCAGTGCAGGCAGTGCTGGGCTAGACTGACTCTGTCAAGTGCAACTTCCTATGAATGCTCCTCTTATACGATTTCTCGAAACACAAGCAAGCTACCTTATCAACGAGTTGTGAGAGTTCATTCATGACTTTTAACAAACAGCAGAAACCATTTTATTATTTCTATGTGAGTACAGAAATCCTGAATATGAAAGGAAGGAAACTTCCTGCCTCTGCAATAAAGGCAGCTGCACTGCTAGGTGAGCTGTCCCGATGCCAACTGAAACAGACCCTCCAAAGATTCAAAGGTGAAAAGGGAATTTTGAGCATCTGAGCACAACTGGGCCGTCTTCTGCGTTAACGTGAAGTGCAGGAAGTGATTGCCTTGAGCAGGGGTAGGCAACCGAAGGCCCGGGGGCCGGATGCGGCCCAATCGTCTTCTCAATCCGGCCCACGGAGAGTCCGGGAATCAATGTGTTTTTCCATGAGTAGAATGTGTCCTTTCATTTAAAATGCATCTCTGGGTTCTTGGTGGGGCATAGGAATTCGTTCATTTTCTCTCTCCAAAATATAGTCCGGCCCCCCACATGCTGTTGAGGGACGGTGGACCAGCCCACGGCTGAAAAAGGTTGCTGAGCCTCCTCAGGACTGGCGCAGGGGCCGTGCATTTCAGGGTGCCAGCCAAGGCCCCTGCCCCAGTACTGATTGCTGATTCTACTGAGTCCATCAGTACATTGTTGTGAAGTGACCTGGCATTTTTAATGAAGTGCAATATAGGCTTATCTTACATCTTTAACAACAACAGCAACAACACAGTAAATTGCACAGAAGAATTCCATGTTGCCTGTGGGAGCGGCTGGGTAGACCTCTTTGCAGCTGCATGATCCATGCATTTGAGCTATCAGCATCTGGTCAATCTTCATAATTGGCTCTGGCTTCGTGTAGGAGATTGAACGCATTCTTCTATTTCTCAGCCCTGTATTCCACCCCCACCCCCCTCCTCCTATACTCGGACGGTGCCGACTACTCATCTCTACAGAGTGAAATGTTTATGAGTCCTGCAGATCTAGTCTCAGACGTCAAACCTCAACCCCAAAGACGGGGGAGCCTGTGACCTTCTAGAGCATACATTTCTTTGGACTGCTATATGCTGAATTGAACAAATGTTTTGTCTTAAACCCTTGAGAGCTTCTGTGGGCCGCCCTAGAGTGCTCTGGGCTAGAGGGATCATGGGGATGACTTGTTCCACAACAGCAGATGGCATGCAGAAATTTAAACTGTAGCGAAGGGAGGTAAACTGGCTAGCTAGCTAGCTAGCTATGTCTTGCTGAAAGTGCATGCCCTCCTCTTAGCCAAAGCCCCAATAACTGCAAGCGTGGAGCCACACAAGCACGCCTGATCTCGACACTGTCTTGGGGAAAACTCCCGATGCTGGAAAATTCATGTGCTCAATTTCTGCACATTGAGACAGGAGCCAAAGAAAGCACAGGCAGAGTAGGGGGGCTCATAAAAAATGTTTCTTTGGGAGGGGGTGGGTTGAGGTTTGCTCCGATGTGAAAGCTAAAGAGCAGGCCTTCACAGAGAAAGGAGCAGAGTAAGGCGGAAACTACTGGGACCCGTGCTTTCCAGGCACGCTGACGGGAGGGATGAGTCCAGCATTGCATTGTTGGGTCGTATTTTCAGTGACAACTATTTATGACAGAGGTTTACAGAAAATTGATCTAAAACCTCTGCGTGTAAGAGGCTATGGGCATTTGAAGAAGCCCATCATAATCTTTACATGAAATGTATCTTTAGAACACCAGTGGCGTCATGTCCCCATTTGTTGCCTTAGTTTCTCCATCAATGCACCACCCACAATTTGCCATCATGTTGGCATCAGGTGTTTTCCAGGCCAGTGAATGTCAGCAACCCCTTCTTCTAAAGCTGCTCCCCCAGTTTCATCCCAAATAGAAAGAAATGCCATTTGGTAGCCCATTGAGAAGCTTTGGGAAGTAATGAAATACATTTCTGGAAGTTATTTATGGATGCACAAGGTCACCACATCTTTGCTTAAGGTGAATGGAAAGGAACATTTCCCCAGGCGGCACACCACTGTCCCCGAATCTCGTCCGCTGCTTGGTCATTTCAACAGATTGTGTGTCTTAGTAAGATTTTGTACATTTCAGAAAGCTTTCCCTTGCCTACAAATGAACTGCATGATTTTTCAAAAACTTATTAATGCCCCGTGCTTTTACTTCTGGTGTGGTAAAAAAATTGCAGAACCTGGCTATCATTTAAAGCAGTGTAAGACGCTGGTTTACGTTTCCCCTCACATTTGGTGACTAGGTAGGGATGTGCAGTTTTGTGTTGTTGTTTTTTTGAAGAGTTCCTAAGGAGTCCTGCTGCTTCCGAGTTTTATTTTGGGGGTTGTTGTTGTTGTTTACAAAAAGGTAATCCAGTTGTAACCGTTTTCTAGGTACAATTCTGTACATTCTGGTACTACCTGTTCACTCATGGTCCCTCCAAATCCCTTTGTTTCTTTTAGCAATGTGTCCTTGTGTATCTGCTACCTTTGCTTACAGAATTTCTCCTGAGGGGCGCTTTGAACATGTCCCGTAATACATGTGGAGAAAAGGAATCGCCTTTGTTAATTTCAAAAGCCATTTTATTTCTTCCATGATTTTCCTCTGTTGTTAATTTATTTTGTAAACGCAAGTGGGGTTTAGTCACCAGGGAGGTGGATTCTGTGGTTTTGCTCAATAGGTCATGGTCATTTCAAGAGCCATAGGGCCTGAGATGGTTCCAGCTCTAATTTACGTGTAAGATTAGGAGTCCAAGAATGTGGAATCAGTACTGCAGAAGGTCAGTTCTGACATACTTCCCCCCTAAATAGTGGGTGAAGTCCTTTTGGAAAGGACTCAAAGGTTTCAAAGTGTCAAGTTTTGCTGTACTGAAGGACTGTCCATATCTAATCTATTAGAACATTGAACCCTCCTCCCCACTCCAGGAATTTTGCTATCCAAAGTGGGTTTGAATTTGGATAATAAAAGTTTCCAGTCGAGTAGATTTATATATCTTAGTGAAGGTAAGCAACTTAAAATGACCACAGACCCAGTAAAACTCATTACAAAGAGAAGAGAAACAACATTTAAAAGCAGATACAAATAATGAGGCATTTTTCTTTTCTCAAGAAGCCAGCAAAATTTCATTTTTCCTGTTTTATTTTAAGCATGCTTTTTAGTCAAGTTTTTAACAAACAACAAGGTGGTAAGCTGCTGATATAGGCAGACCATCATTTCTCAAGGGCCATTCCAAATGTGTACAATAGATGGCTCCCAAGTAAGCTGCACCCTGTGAGTTCAGAGGGCCACTGGTGCCATTGTCCCTGTTAGCATTTTGAAAGAAAGGGCACCAAGATTTCATGAAGCTGTCTGCCTTGATGAGACTTGCAGTGAGGATCCCTTTGATAAGCCATCGGCAATGCATAAAGGAGGGCAGGTGGCTTGGTGAGCAGGGAAAGTCTTTCAAAGATTTGGACCAGCGATGTGCCTTTGCTTCGGGCAAAGGGTGATGGTGGATGGATCCTAGCTACCTAACTCAGCACTGTCTGTACTGATTGGCAGTGGCTCTACAAGGTTCCAGGCAGGTGATGTTTTCAGTTTCACCTGGAGATGCTGGAGACTGCTCTGGGACCTGCATCACCAGCGAGCTCTGGTCCTCCCTTAAGGAGTTAGGCGGCTCAATGGTCTGACTCTGTGGAAGGCACCATGCTATTCCCCTTTAAATTAGCCATTTCGACAGAAAACATGAGAACTGGAATTTTGCTCTTGAATGGATTTTTGGATCGCCTGCATGCCAAGCACATACTTCTCCCACTGGGCCAGCACCCTTCCCCAGTGACTGAGCTCTCATTGCACACAGCCATCCAGCAAGCAAAAAAATGTTCTTGTTAGAAGGGCAGAGTGGGGAGCAAGAGATTCAGGGGCCGGTTTCAGACCCACAGTGCTCGGGTTTATTCTGTTGCCTGCTTGACATTGTGCCTCCTTCCCCCTATCTTTTATTCCTATGAAAGTTTCACAGTGTCGCTGCTTGGGATTCTGGATAATCTATGGTCTTTTTCTTTTCAGTTTTTTAAATTAATTCTCCAAAAAACATTTGAGACAAACAAACAAACAAACAAACAAACATACATCCTAATTGTAATTAAACCAATCTTGATAACATTGTTAAGTGACTTCCTCAAATCCCCCTGGTTGAATTTCATTGTATTTCATTTTAACAGTTTTCCAAAATCAATCTTCTCAAAAAAAAAAACACACACAACAAAACTTGATCACTTCACATCTTTCATTCTTTCTAATCTAGCTTGAAACATCTTAATTCCTATCCTTACATATTTAAATCCTAAGCCTATCTCATCTTTGCAAGCTTTTCCAGTTAGGTTATCTTGACATATTTAGATAAATAATCTTTGAATTTTGTCCATTCTTCCTGGTACTCCTCCTCCTTCTGGTTGCGGACTCTTCCCATCAGGTCGGCTAGCCCCGGGATTCTGGAGAATCTATGTGACTAGATGCTTGTAATGTATGCCAGGCAATCTGGCACAAGTAGGTAGGGTTGCCATCCGCCGGGATTTGGCCGTGGGAAACAAGTGTCCATGCGGGAAACGCTTGAATGTCCAGGAAAATCCAAAGGTATAGCAATTCTACACGTGGGGAGTAGGGACGCAAGCGCAAATCAGAATAAAGCAAAGGCTGGGAAAGTTCAAACAGAAACACACACACACTCTGCCTCAAGATTTGTCTTTAAGACACAGGATCATAGAATTGTGGAGTTGGAAGGGACACCGAGGACCATCTAGTTCCCTTATTCCCAATCAGGGGTCCTTGCCTCCCTCCAACTAATTTCCTCTCATTTTGGCATGGCAATAGCATACATTTTATGGGCGGTCTTGTTGTTTTTAGTATACCTAAAATCCTTTGCTTATTACCCCACATTTTGAACCCGCAGCCCTGAGATTAAGAGTGTCACGCTCTACCAACTGAGCCACCCCACTGTAATGATCCCACACCTCCCCTCTTGACAAAGCTGCCGAGGAAATGTCCTTCTGCAGGCATGGTTTCAATCCAAACAGCAAATACTAGTGGTCAACTCCAAAAGTGCGGTCAAGAAACCCTGCTTGCCAAAGAACAGTTGAACGCACCCTTGAAGCTCCTTTGCAGCCATGTCTCCACACCTGACACCACGTATGATGCTAGATGTGGGGCCTGCGGGCCTGTCAAGATTCCCCACCTCTGCTCTATCTAGCCAGGCTGATGTTTTCAAATGGGGGTTAAAGCTGTGAAGCTGTTTGGATGCATGACTGGACTTGACTGTGGGCATTTCATTGTGCTGTGTCCCAGAGCCTTAAGGATGGGGTGGCCTAGGAACCTAAGCCACCAGGTATATAAAAGTGAGGTCCACTCCAGCCAAGAGCGAAAGAAAACCACCAAGCAGCCCTGCTCCCCAACAATGTCCCCCAAAGAGGATACGGATCGTCTCGGGAATGCTGGTGTCGAGGCACTCAATTCTCTCCTGCAGCTCGTCCTGCGTGCCCGGGATCTGGAAGAGGTCCTCCTGAAGCAGAGTATCACCCATGCGTTCGGAAGAGATGAGGTACATCCTGGATAGCATGAAGAACAATCCAGCCCTGGGGTGCATAATGTGAGGTCGAGGAATGCCACAATGGAGAGAAGCCCATCACCAAGAGAGCTGGCACAAGGGCTGAGAATTGTATCCCGCCTGCTTTCCACAGTAGCATTCCTACTCCCCTTCTCCTGATTTGGGGCAATGGGAGAGTGAAATCATTCCCCGCTTCTTCTAGTGGCGGGTCTCAGAGAGACGCTTTGCTAGGGAGAGACAGACAATGGTTGGGAACACTTGGGTTCTTCTGAGCCGCTCTAAGGAAGACCGTATGCTGGATGTCCCACCCGCTGCCGCTCCACCAAGGTGCCACTATACTCACAGCAGGAGCTTGTAAGAGCGAGTTGGTAGCTAAGATATAAATCAATTGGGACGTTTGGAACCTGCACACCCCAAAACTGGTACTGGATTCCAGCCCACACCCATCCTTTCAATGGTGCAGTCCCCCTCAGCTCACCTGGTGGCAGGCATTCTTGAAGAGGTGGTCCACCAAAAGCCAGATCTCCTTGGCCGCTCAGTGGAGTCATCACCATCCTGGGGTACGATATCCAGAAACTGCTTCTCCTGGAGGTCCAATGACAAGGGGGACTGGCATGAGAGCCTGACAGAATGTGTGCCTGTATGCATTCTTTCCTTGCTCCAGCTGGGTGGACAAGTCTTGCCCTCTGAGGCCACAACTAGGGCTGGGCGATAGCTGGCTTTCAACACGGTGATATATCACTAGCTAAACATTGCAATACACCAATATAGCACGATGTCTGAAATAAGATGGAGCCATGTAGAGGCATTGTCTGGCTTCACAGTTTCCCCCCACATGGTGTTTTTTTGCATAGTACACACACACATCATGATTCGCAATATATTGCCAGGTCAGAAATTATGAAACCAGTCTCACTATCTAGACTTCAAGCTGATTTGAAAATATATCTATATTGACGTATCGCCCGGCCCTAGCCACAGCAAGCATCTCAAGGGGGGAAACAAAAAACAAATTGCTCGCACCCCAAATCCAAGCTCCCCCTCCCCCTATTAATATGCAGCTCGTAATCCTCCCACTCCGGATGTGCAGTTCACCCAAATGCTTACTAAATATGCAGCTGTGGACATGAGGTTTGGCTAACATTTTATTTAAATTGCTGGAACCTGCCCTGGGACCTTAGGGTGAAAGGCAGGAAATAAGTAAGAAAAACAGCAACAGAACATGGATGGGCCTTCATAGGTTGATGGGCTGCAGCCCCAGCCAGCATGATGAGATGATGGGGTCACATGTTCACCACCCCTTGTCTAGAGCACATTGCAGAGGCAGTGGTAGAAACTGAAGAACAGCTGGAGCCCCAGCCCACGACTTAGTCTGGGCAATGCATCACACAGCAGCTGGTGATCCATGCCTCCTGCCTCCTTCCCATCTTCCTCTCCAGATATGTTCAGGGTGGTTAGTTCTATCTCAAGCTATTCAAGAGAAAGAGAAAGAGAGGAGGGGGGAGCAAGAGAGCTTTAGGAGCACAGCAGTGGCAAGCAGCCCATCACTAAAAGGACTTGGCAAGGATGGAGAATTTGATCCTCTCATCCCCAGGGCAGCTGTTGATTAGGACCCAGTTCATCCCCCCTCCCCCCCGCCAATACTCCCCGCCCCTGTCTAGAGAGAGAGAGAGAGAGAGAGAGAGAGAGAGAGAGAGAGAGAGAGTATTGGTGTGGGGAATGACACATGCTGTATCAGAGTCTTAGTGCAAGAGTAGCTGGTGCCTGCTAAAGAACACAGGAGCCTTGCTGGGTTAGATCAGCATTTTGTTCCCACAATGGCCAACCACATGCTCTTGGGAGTCCATAGGGACACGGGGACAAGAGCACTCTGTCCATCATGTTCCCCAGAAACTGGTAATCAAAAGCATGTGGTTTGTGATAATAGTGGCAAGAAATAGCCCTGACCGGTAGCCACTGATAAACATATCCTCCATGGTTCTAAATGTCTACAGCTGTCCAAATTGACAGTCACCACTGTCTCCTTGTGGCTAGGATAATACACCCAAGTAGATCTGATTTCGAGAGGAGTGACATTTCCCTGAGCCACCCCAAAGCAGCCACTACCGCTTCCCAAATGCCAGTGCTCAGGTGGTAAGAGTAAGCCAGAGTGGCATAGCCTGTGCAGCAGTTGCTGCACACAGAGACAAGGAGAAAACTGGCTCTTGGGGCCAGAGGGGGCTGGCGCCTGCATCATGAGACTGGGCTTTCTGCCTCCCGTGCTGCCAATCGCAAGCGGACCCAGAGTCAAGCAGCGCAAAATCAGTGACAAGCAGTGCTGGCAAATTCTGGTTTCGTCTCCGTTCTCCTCTGCCGAGTTCTACAAGGGCCACGTTGAGACTAGGGAAGAGACCAAAGCAGAGAGCTAGAGCCACCACCTGGACTGGATTTGAGTCAGAAGGCAGGCAGGTGCGGGTTGCCTGAGAGGAAAGTCAGGTTGGTGGGGTAGTGCCTGGTTTGCCCTAAGGGACCAGCTGCCACTGCATGGAGCAGCTGCTGATCGTTGACAAGGGCAACTCCATTTACGTGCCTTCGAGGCACACGCACACTGCCGCAAAGCTGGAAGGGGCACTTGAAGGGGCAAAAATGTCCCCCCCCCCAAGAGCGCAAAAGCGTCAAAGCGGCATGGAAACAGCATCTCGACTCCCTCCCAGGAGCTTTGGCACCGACCTCTCAGGCCTGCGGAGAGTTGGAGCAAGGAGTTTTGCAGGGAGGCTGCTGGTTTTCAAAAGGCCTTTCAAAAGGGCTTCCGGAAGTTTAGAGGGTGTTTGCAGGCTTTTCCAATGCTGTCCCCAATATACGCAATTTCATTTAAACTGTTGGTATTAAAGGGTTAAGAAGCTCTAGTCAAGACGCTCTAATCACTGAGCAGCTGGAGGTCGTTAACCTTCCAGGAATGTGAGTTTGTATAAATAGTCAGCTCACTCCTGTGTTTGCCCCTTTCCCCTTCCCTTTTCTTTTGGGGCGTGTTTGCTGAGGTCTGGACGGTTCTGCAGCGGCTAAATTCCAGAAACACTGCGGGGGCCAAGATCCATGCTACAAGATGTTTGTTTGATTTACGTCTCCAACCGGGAGCGTGTGTGAAAGAACATATTGCCAAAATGGTGTCTGCCTTTAATCAACTAAGACAGCTGGGCATTCCTTTCTCTATGGAGCAGCAGTCATACATATTGTTGTCTTCTCTTGATAAAAGCTATGAGACTCTAGCTTTAACTTTGGAAGCTATGCCTTCATCTGAATTAACCCTTGAATACATTTCTTCTCGACTTGCTGATGAACAGGATAAAAGGCAAAGAGAAAGAGGTTTGTCTTCAAAGGGGAGTTATGCTGTGCCTAAGTGTGGGGATGCTGAGTTAGAGAACACAGTAAATGCTTTTGCAGCTAGACACTGTTTTCGCTGTGGTTCCTCTTCCCATTTAATCAGGAATTGTACACGTGAACCTGGTCAAGACAGCACCAAGGCCGTTACCCCTAGTTACCAGACAAGGAGTTCCAGGGGACGTCGAAGAAGAGGAGGAGGTCATGGCTACTCCCACAGCACACAGCACATGGCTTCAGCAATGGCGTTGATGCAAGGGCGTGGCCAAGGCAGCAATCTACGCTGGTTGATCGACAGTGGTGCATCTCACCACCTGGTGGCGCCATCTAGTGTCCGTTTGCAGAATTGCAGACATTTGCAAACCCTTAAAGTTGTGACAATGGCAGATTCAACTAAACGTTCCTTAGAGACCGTAGGCACAGTGTTTTTGAAGTGTTTGCAAACAGAAATTGATGCCTATGTGCTAAAGGGAATGAAGGGGTGTATTTTGTCTGTGTCAGAACTTGATAGAAATGGGTTTAAAACTGTGTTTGAAAATGGGGTTTGCACTATTTCAAAGAATAACGTATCTCTTTTGCAGGTGGAATGCAGAGATGGGTTATATTATTTTGAGACAAGTCCAGATGAAGTTGAACAGGTTCATGCTGGTTGTGTGAACTCACCTACCCATAATTCTTGTGTTCATTTATGGCATCGCCGTTTGGGACATATTAATTTTCAGTATGTTAAAAGACAACCTGAATTATCAGAAGGGTGCAAATTGAACAAATGTACTAAGTATTTGGATTGTACTGCATGCAAAAGGGCGAAGGTTCATAGATGCAGCTATCCCAGTTCAAATAGGAAATCTGACAAAGTATTCCAACTTGTGCATATGGACCTATGTGGCCCAATGCCTGTTGCTAGCATGGGAGGTTCGAGGTATGCACTGTGTCTCTCAGATGACAAAACAAAGGTTATATGGTTTTTTCCTCTCAAAACGAAAGCAGATACTGTAGAAACAGTTAAAAATTGGGTTCATGCAGTAGAACTTGAATTCGGTACTAGAGTACTTGCTTTTCAGACAGACAGAGGGTCAGAATTTACCGGGTCTGTGTTGCAGAATTTCTTTAAGAAAAAGGGAATTAAGCATCGTCTGTCTACACCTTATTCCCCCCAAGAAGGAGGCGTGGCCGAACGTAAAAACAGGGTTATGCAAGAGTTGGCAAACTCTATGTTGTTTGATGCTAAACTTCCTCAAAGTTACTGGGCGGAAGCCTGGCAGACGGCTACTCATATTCTGAACCGAGTATATAATTCGGTAATTGATACTACGCCATATTTTGCTTTATATGGGAAGAAGCCCAAAGTTAATTACTTTCGGGTGTTTGGATCTCAAGCCTATGTACTTATCCCAAAAGCGTTAAGGAAAAAGGGAGGTCCAAGGGCTAGGAAACTCATCTTTTGTGGGTACGAACCACATGCCAAATCTTGGAGGTTCGTGAACCCAGATGGGGATACTACAAGAGTGGTCCTCAGTAGGAGTGCTGAATTTTGTGAGCAATCCGGATGGACTCACTTACATGCTAACCCTGACATTTTGAGAGATGATTTGGGCATTTATGCTGAGAAAGAAAGTCCAGAGGGTGATGAGCCAGAAGGGGATGGTGCACATGGTTCAGATGCAGATTCTGACCAGGCACAAGGTTCTTCTCCTAAGGTAGGAAAGCCAGAATCTAAGAGTGTTCCAACATCGCCAGTCATTAGGCCTAGCAGACAGCAAAAGCGAAGCAGGTCGCCTGCAACACCAAGCCCAAGGGAGGTATCTAAACGGAGGTCTTTATCCCTAGAGGCACGTCCAGACATAAAGTCTGAGACAGATTCTGACAGCCAACGGTCAGAGGGGGCACAAGAGGAGCAATTGCGAAGGTCAAAACGTGCCACAAAGGGCAAGCCGCCAGAGCGGTTTAAGGTGACAAGTGTATACGTAAATATGGCACAGTGTGAGCCAGATAGCTATGTAGAGGTACAACAGCTTCCAAGCTCAGAAGCCGCAAAGTGGCAGGAAGCAATGGAAAAAGAGATGGCTTCAATGAAATCTCTCGGTGTGTTTACAAGTACAGAGCTTCCAAAAGGGCAACAAGCTGTAGGTTGTCGATGGGTATATCGTTTAAAGCCCACAACTACTGAGGAGTTGCAATATAAAGCCCGACTAGTTGCAAAAGGGTTTTCGCAGCGCAAAGGAGTTCACTATTCTCAAATCTATGCCCCTACTTCAAGATCGGAGTCATTAAGAATGCTTTTAGCCTCTTCAGCTAAGAAGGGAAATAAGCTGTTTCATTTTGATGTCAATGTGGCTTATTTAAATGCAGACTTACAGGAGGAAGTCTATATGACGCCACCACCAGGTTTTGAAGGAGACAAGCCAAACCAGGTCTGGCGCCTACACAAATCCATTTATGGGTTGAAACAGTCCGCCCGTAATTGTAATTCCTGCTTAAACGATGCTCTAGAGAGCATGGGGTTCAGAAAGAGCGCAGCAGATGCGTGTCTTTATCTAAAAGGCTCGGGACGTGAACAAGAAGCAGCCTTGATATTTGTTGACGATTTATTATACAGTGGAAAGGACGATAAACTTGCACAACAATTTGCCACAAAGCTTGGAGAAAGGTTTCAGATAAAATCACTAGGCAATGTATCTGTTTATCTAGGAGTTAAAATTCAGCAAGATGAAGATGGGAACTATTGGCTCAGCCAAGAAGCTAAGATCCAGCAGTTGCTGGAAAGGTTTAAAATGGACAACTGTGCTGGTGTTAAAACCCCAATGGAGTTAAGTTACACAAAGGATGCTCAAACTGAGCAACAGGCAGAGTTCTGTAATCCTGGGGTTTACCAGTCAGCGATAGGCAGTCTACTCCACATTGCACAGTGGACTCGGCCCGATATAACATATGCTGTCAACATGCTGTGTAGACAAGCTGAAAAACCATCAATGCATGCTTGGCAAGGAGTAAAAAGAGTTTTAAGGTATCTCCAAACTACCAAAAGGTTTCGCTTAAAACTATCAGCAGAGGGCAGCACACAACTTGAATGTTGGGCTGACAGCAGTTGGGCAGATGCTGGACCAGATAGAAAAGCAGTGTCAGGAATGGGGATAAAATTTGGAAATGCACTAATTGGTTGGAGATCAAGAAAGCAATCACTTATAGCTTTAAGTTCAACTGAATCTGAGTTCAATGCATTATCAGATGTATGTAGAGAACTGGAATTTTATAAGCAACTGGTACAAGAATTGTTTGGAGAATGTTCCCTACCTATCAGAGTGTGGGAAGACAATCAACCTTGTATTAAACTAGCTAAATCAGGTCAATTCAAGGCACACACAAAACACTTGGATATCCGTTATCAAAATGTATGCCAAAGTGTAAAACAAGGTTTAATTGAACTAAAGTATTGTCCAAGCCAAGAAAATCTCGCAGACGGTTTTACAAAAGCTTTGAGTCCGCAATCTCATAAATGTTTCTGTTCAGGTTTAAATTTGAATTAAGGTTGGTACAGCTCAGTGTTACGAGCGAGAGGGGGTGTTGGTATTAAAGGGTTAAGAAGCTCTAGTCAAGACGCTCTAATCACTGAGCAGCTGGAGGTCGTTAACCTTCCAGGAATGTGAGTTTGTATAAATAGTCAGCTCACTCCTGTGTTTGCCCCTTTCCCCTTCCCTTTTCTTTTGGGGCGTGTTTGCTGATATGTGTGATTCTTCACCAGGGTTTTTTGTTTTGTGTAAATAAACCATTTATTTGAGTTCCAAACCGCTTGCTCCAAGATTCCTTTATTGAAAAGATGCTGACACTCCAGCCCTTCTTGAGCCGCTGTGCGAAATGCTCTGCTGTAAAGGGACATTGTTGCATCGGAAGCGCACTGGACATTTGATTAGCATTAAACTAATTAAAGTTTAATGGCACGGTACCTCGGAACGCAACCCCCGTGTAAACGGGGCGTTGCCTGTACCTGATTTGAGCCCGCTACAAGAACACCTAGAGGATAGCAAACCAACTGTGACCTTTTCTAGGAAGCTGTCTTCTCCCTGAGATCAGAGGAGGAAGGCAAGAGCAAAAGACAACCAAGGGTGTTAATGGCACAGGCCCTGAGAAGAGAAAGAAACAGCCCGTTGGCTGAACAGTATCTGGGCAGATGGCAGGGAAATGCACACGGTTCAGTGGCCCTGCGAAAGGGCAGGTGGGAGGACCAGAACCTGGGATGACTCAGTCAAGGCAAACAAAGGGCATGAACAGCACACAGGAAGCGGATGCACAGCTACAGAAGCTGAAGCTGAAGCTGAATGCAGCGGAGGACCCCCAGCCCCCACATTTCTGAGTGGAAGAGCAGCTGTTTTTCAAGCAGGCAAGCAGAGTGGGAAGGGTAGACATCCAGCACATGAACCTGCCAGGTAAATCAACCCCTTTCCCTACCAGGTCAATAAGTCTGGTGACGGGAACTTCGCCAAGCGGCTGCCTCATCCAGCACAAGGCTTCCAAGGAGGTCCCGAAGCAGCTTGGTAGGTAGCTCCCACTGATGGTGAGGAAATAGTCCTTGCCACGGTCAAGGTGAAGGAGAAAGATAGCCTCAGTCTGATCTTCCTTGCTGACGTACACATCCAGGGAAATGTCCCCCGTCTCACCTAAAACGGGAGGAGGTCAGGTAGATACACTCTTTGGCACAGCCAAGTTGGCTTGTCTGTAAATTAAAAGTGAAGACAGTGAAGAATTGAACAGAAGGACACACTAGGAGGCTGCTGGATCAGGCCAATGGCCCATGTAGTGCAGCATCCTGTTCTCACAGGTGTATGGGGGAAACCTTAACTTCAAGAATTAGGAGACGAAGCGACTCAGTTCCCACCCCCACCCCACTTTCCTCTCT
The DNA here is from genome assembly GCF_964188305.1 of Podarcis bocagei. NCBI lineage: Eukaryota > Metazoa > Chordata > Lepidosauria > Squamata > Lacertidae > Podarcis > Podarcis bocagei. The sequence continues at coordinate 70,582,387 of NC_138131.1, forward strand.
AGTCCTCCAAAGCAGCAGCTGCACAGAAGATGGTGACAGGATACTGGGGGGTGAGAGAAAGTGGTCCTAACAAAAGAATATAAAAAGGGAAAGGATTTTTGCGCCCCCAATGTAACTTTCTTTTTTAGTTTACATTTCATTGAGTTTTTAAAAGTTTGGCTAGTTCTATATGATCCCCAAGATATTTTTGTGCCTCCACAACATAAAAATACGCTTTTTTAAAAAAAAAGTAATTTTTGGACGGACTGCTCTCACTGGTTGCCTGCGATGCCAAAAGGTGTTTTGGGACCCTCCAGCATTGTTTGGCTTCAATTCATTTGTGTGTGTGTGTGTGTGTGTGTGCGTGTTTAAAGCTGGTCACACACACTTTTACACTTTGGGCTCAGCTGCTTTGACGTGTGGCCCTTGGAGGCTTGAGCATGGGGCAATGCAGCCCACAAATGTTAAGCCTCCCCTGCTCTATCAAACTCCCAAGGTTTGAGGGAGGAGGGTTGGGAAGAGGAGGAGAAAAGGGGGGGTGAAAAGGAAACCAAGGCCTTCCCTAGATGAGCCTGGGGGTCCCTTTCCAACTCTACAGTTCTCTGATTCCAGAGAGAGACGCGCTGGGCTCCAAGTATCCCTCGCAGGGCTCAGCGCGAAGCCATGGCTTCCAATACTGGCTGTCACTGAGCTTGGGGATAAAGGAGAAGTGGAGGGTGACTTGCCCGTTGTTTGTGATCTGGAACTTCTCCTTCTGCAGCTGCCGGAACTTCACATTCTCAAACGGAAACTGCAGAGCAAAAGGGGGGGGGGGAGGAAAGAGAGTGCTTGCCTTCAGCAGAGGGAAGGAAACGTGCTCCAGGGGGAAGTCTGTCCTTGGCCCCGGGCTCTCATTTAGGGGACTGCACATGCAACAGGTCCACGTGGGCCTCTCCAGATATTGCTGCACTTGCCACTGGCCATGTTGGCTGGGGATGATGGGAGTTGTAGTCCAGCATCTGGAGGGCACCACGCTGGCTACCCCTGGAGTCTTTGCCTGCGAGGAAGAGGAAGAGGCTGCCGCTCAGTGGAAGGGCATCTGCCTTGCATGCAAAGGTCCCAGGTTCTATCCCCAGCATCTCCAAGGGCTTCTTTCCCCCCTGGTCTTTTTGCAGCAAACCCTCTTTAAGGGGTTGGGGAGGATCCTGTTCGTCTTTACGTCCTTCCTTCCAGGGAGGGAAGGAATTCGTTCTCCATCCTGTCCATCAACTGAACAATATCCTCAAACACTTTCCGGTACCGTCGGTCAGCCACAACCTTCACCTATGGGGGGGGGGGACAGAGCACATTGTTGGGGCTATGGACTAAAGGGGGGGCATGAGTTAAGAGCAGAAAGGCCTGATGCACCCCCCTGTTCCCAGCCCTGAAAGAGGCAAGTACTGTAACTCTGAGAGCTTCCCCAGGATGGCAGCGGCTGTGACTTCCAGAGCCAATGGGCTGAAGCCAAATGCTCCAAGCCAAGTACCACAGAAGCTCCATTGCATGAATGGAGCCAACGGGTGGTTAACCCTTCTCGGACTTCAAGCGGACGGGCTGAAGCCGGATAGTCAGTTAGGACCAATGCCTAAGCCAATACCACTCATCACCTGTAACCAATAAAGTTGTGGCCATATTTAGCCCATTAACCTGAAATAATTGTGTCATGTGTCTTTATTTCCACTTGGGGGGGGGCGGGAACTCGCCACGCAGTAGGGCTCTTTTTGTTTTTTTATGCACCCACAGACCCCAAACTGCTCTCCACAGGAACACAGTGGTGCATCTCATGTATGTGGGGGGGGGGGATTCCAACACTCCCCCCACCCCCACCCCCAGCAAAGGAAAGATAAGGGAAGCATAAATGCCACCTTGAACTGCTTGGATGAAAAGTGGGCTATGAATGTAATAAAAAGCATCCCCAAATAATGATCATGGAAGGTACCCCGGGGGTCATCTAGTCCAACCCCCTGCAATGCAGGAAGATGCAGCTGTACCTTATGGGAATCGGGCCTGCAACCTTGGTGCTATCTGCAGCTCCCTCTAACCAGCTGAGCTGCAATGAGATTTGAGGGAGAATGGGAAGGTGGGTGGGAAGAGAAGTTAAGCTGTTCAGGAAGGGGTTGAATTCCATGGGGATGCTGGCCGTGTGGGGGACCCCAACTATCAGCAGAGGGCAGCACACAACTTGAATGTTGGGCTGACAGCAGTTGGGCAGATGCTGGACCAGATAGAAAAGCAGTGTCAGGAATGGGGATAAAATTTGGAAATGCACTAATTGGTTGGAGATCAAGAAAGCAATCACTTATAGCTTTAAGTTCAACTGAATCTGAGTTCAATGCATTATCAGATGTATGTAGAGAACTGGAATTTTATAAGCAACTGGTACAAGAATTGTTTGGAGAATGTTCCCTACCTATCAGAGTGTGGGAAGACAATCAACCTTGTATTAAACTAGCTAAATCAGGTCAATTCAAGGCACACACAAAACACTTGGATATCCGTTATCAAAATGTATGCCAAAGTGTAAAACAAGGTTTAATTGAACTAAAGTATTGTCCAAGCCAAGAAAATCTCGCAGACGGTTTTACAAAAGCTTTGAGTCCGCAATCTCATAAATGTTTCTGTTCAGGTTTAAATTTGAATTAAGGTTGGTACAGCTCAGTGTTACGAGCGAGAGGGGGTGTTGGTATTAAAGGGTTAAGAAGCTCTAGTCAAGACGCTCTAATCACTGAGCAGCTGGAGGTCGTTAACCTTCCAGGAATGTGAGTTTGTATAAATAGTCAGCTCACTCCTGTGTTTGCCCCTTTCCCCTTCCCTTTTCTTTTGGGGCGTGTTTGCTGATATGTGTGATTCTTCACCAGGGTTTTTTGTTTTGTGTAAATAAACCATTTATTTGAGTTCCAAACCGCTTGCTCCAAGATTCCTTTATTGAAAAGATGCTGACACTCCAGCCCTTCTTGAGCCGCTGTGCGAAATGCTCTGCTGTAAAGGGACATTGTTGCATCGGAAGCGCACTGGACATTTGATTAGCATTAAACTAATTAAAGTTTAATGGCACGGTACCTCGGAACGCAACCCCCGTGTAAACGGGGCGTTGCCTGTACCTGATTTGAGCCCGCTACAAGAACACCTAGAGGATAGCAAACCAACTGTGACCTTTTCTAGGAAGCTGTCTTCTCCCTGAGATCAGAGGAGGAAGGCAAGAGCAAAAGACAACCAAGGGTGTTAATGGCACAGGCCCTGAGAAGAGAAAGAAACAGCCCGTTGGCTGAACAGTATCTGGGCAGATGGCAGGGAAATGCACACGGTTCAGTGGCCCTGCGAAAGGGCAGGTGGGAGGACCAGAACCTGGGATGACTCAGTCAAGGCAAACAAAGGGCATGAACAGCACACAGGAAGCGGATGCACAGCTACAGAAGCTGAAGCTGAAGCTGAATGCAGCGGAGGACCCCCAGCCCCCACATTTCTGAGTGGAAGAGCAGCTGTTTTTCAAGCAGGCAAGCAGAGTGGGAAGGGTAGACATCCAGCACATGAACCTGCCAGGTAAATCAACCCCTTTCCCTACCAGGTCAATAAGTCTGGTGACGGGAACTTCGCCAAGCGGCTGCCTCATCCAGCACAAGGCTTCCAAGGAGGTCCCGAAGCAGCTTGGTAGGTAGCTCCCACTGATGGTGAGGAAATAGTCCTTGCCACGGTCAAGGTGAAGGAGAAAGATAGCCTCAGTCTGATCTTCCTTGCTGACGTACACATCCAGGGAAATGTCCCCCGTCTCACCTAAAACGGGAGGAGGTCAGGTAGATACACTCTTTGGCACAGCCAAGTTGGCTTGTCTGTAAATTAAAAGTGAAGACAGTGAAGAATTGAACAGAAGGACACACTAGGAGGCTGCTGGATCAGGCCAATGGCCCATGTAGTGCAGCATCCTGTTCTCACAGGTGTATGGGGGAAACCTTAACTTCAAGAATTAGGAGACGAAGCGACTCAGTTCCCACCCCCACCCCACTTTCCTCTCTAGTCCTCCAAAGCAGCAGCTGCACAGAAGATGGTGACAGGATACTGGGGGGTGAGAGAAAGTGGTCCTAACAAAAGAATATAAAAAGGGAAAGGATTTTTGCGCCCCCAATGTAACTTTCTTTTTTAGTTTACATTTCATTGAGTTTTTAAAAGTTTGGCTAGTTCTATATGATCCCCAAGATATTTTTGTGCCTCCACAACATAAAAATACGCTTTTTTTAAAAAAAAGTAATTTTTGGACGGACTGCTCTCACTGGTTGCCTGCGATGCCAAAAGGTGTTTTGGGACCCTCCAGCATTGTTTGGCTTCAATTCATTTGTGTGTGTGTGTGTGTGTGTGCGTGTTTAAAGCTGGTCACACACACTTTTACACTTTGGGCTCAGCTGCTTTGACGTGTGGCCCTTGGAGGCTTGAGCATGGGGCAATGCAGCCCACAAATGTTAAGCCTCCCCTGCTCTATCAAACTCCCAAGGTTTGAGGGAGGAGGGTTGGGAAGAGGAGGAGAAAAGGGGGGGTGAAAAGGAAACCAAGGCCTTCCCTAGATGAGCCTGGGGGTCCCTTTCCAACTCTACAGTTCTCTGATTCCAGAGAGAGACGCGCTGGGCTCCAAGTATCCCTCGCAGGGCTCAGCGCGAAGCCATGGCTTCCAATACTGGCTGTCACTGAGCTTGGGGATAAAGGAGAAGTGGAGGGTGACTTGCCCGTTGTTTGTGATCTGGAACTTCTCCTTCTGCAGCTGCCGGAACTTCACATTCTCAAACGGAAACTGCAGAGCAAAAGGGGGGGGGGGAGGAAAGAGAGTGCTTGCCTTCAGCAGAGGGAAGGAAACGTGCTCCAGGGGGAAGTCTGTCCTTGGCCCCGGGCTCTCATTTAGGGGACTGCACATGCAACAGGTCCACGTGGGCCTCTCCAGATATTGCTGCACTTGCCACTGGCCATGTTGGCTGGGGATGATGGGAGTTGTAGTCCAGCATCTGGAGGGCACCACGCTGGCTACCCCTGGAGTCTTTGCCTGCGAGGAAGAGGAAGAGGCTGCCGCTCAGTGGAAGGGCATCTGCCTTGCATGCAAAGGTCCCAGGTTCTATCCCCAGCATCTCCAAGGGCTTCTTTCCCCCCTGGTCTTTTTGCAGCAAACCCTCTTTAAGGGGTTGGGGAGGATCCTGTTCGTCTTTACGTCCTTCCTTCCAGGGAGGGAAGGAATTCGTTCTCCATCCTGTCCATCAACTGAACAATATCCTCAAACACTTTCCGGTACCGTCGGTCAGCCACAACCTTCACCTATGGGGGGGGGGGACAGAGCACATTGTTGGGGCTATGGACTAAAGGGGGGGCATGAGTTAAGAGCAGAAAGGCCTGATGCACCCCCCTGTTCCCAGCCCTGAAAGAGGCAAGTACTGTAACTCTGAGAGCTTCCCCAGGATGGCAGCGGCTGTGACTTCCAGAGCCAATGGGCTGAAGCCAAATGCTCCAAGCCAAGTACCACAGAAGCTCCATTGCATGAATGGAGCCAACGGGTGGTTAACCCTTCTCGGACTTCAAGCGGACGGGCTGAAGCCGGATAGTCAGTTAGGACCAATGCCTAAGCCAATACCACTCATCACCTGTAACCAATAAAGTTGTGGCCATATTTAGCCCATTAACCTGAAATAATTGTGTCATGTGTCTTTATTTCCACTTGGGGGGGGGGGGCGGGAACTCGCCACGCAGTAGGGCTCTTTTTGTTTTTTTATGCACCCACAGACCCCAAACTGCTCTCCACAGGAACACAGTGGTGCATCTCATGTATGTGGGGGGGGGGGATTCCAACACTCCCCCCACCCCCACCCCCAGCAAAGGAAAGATAAGGGAAGCATAAATGCCACATTGAACTGCTTGGATGAAAAGTGGGCTATGAATGTAATAAAAAGCATCCCCAAATAATGATCATGGAAGGTACCCCGGGGGTCATCTAGTCCAACCCCCTGCAATGCAGGAAGATGCAGCTGTACCTTATGGGAATCGGGCCTGCAACCTTGGTGCTATCTGCAGCTCCCTCTAACCAGCTGAGCTGCAATGAGATTTGAGGGAGAATGGGAAGGTGGGTGGGAAGAGAAGTTAAGCTGTTCAGGAAGGGGTTGAATTCCATGGGGATGCTGGCCGTGTGGGGGACCCCAAGCCCTCGCCCCAGAAGATTACAAAAAAGAAGCAGACGAAATCCTACTTACAGATTCACGATGCTGGCCATCTCTTCAGGTGAAATCCCCTCCTGTTTAAACTCAGCTGCTTTAAAATGCCCACACAACACTAACTCTGAACCTTGCCTCTAACCCTATTGCTACTCCTCTCTGTCTAAAATATACAGGAAAATATGTGCACAAAATATACAGATGAAAATGAAATGATAAAGTGAAAGCATTTGCTGAAATACAGTAGAGAACTCACGCCTCACGCCTTCCTTGCAGCATCCTTCTCAAAGGGCTAAGGCATGACTACGCTCACAGAGTTTAAATCCACCATAAGGTGCAGCAATCAGGCCTCTGTTTCAACACAAAATACCAATGATCCTTATGCCAAGTGGGAGAAAGGTCGTCAACATGATGAACACACAAACCTTGGAGAGAAAAATGTAAAACAAAAAGCACCAGCAATTTAATTGGACTTAATGGACGTATCTGCTGATAAGAACATGTGAGCAACGCAGATTTTCCAGATCGATGCAAAACCTAGAGCAGGAAACCTTAGACCTTTAGATATTGCTGGACAGCAGCTATGCTGGGGCTGATGGGAGTCCAACAACATCTGGAGCGTGTGCTGAGCTAGGAAAGCCCTCTAACTGGGAAATTGCAGAGCAGTCCTACTTATTCCAAGGCAACCCTCCAACTTAATTGGGACTTGCTTCTAATTCAGGTTGCACAAACCTGCAACCTTAAAAAGCATTTGTAGAAGTCGCAGTCATCCTATGTTCTTTGCTCCTAACTGCCTGAAAGTGGTTTCTCTAGCCTAGGCTGGGGTATCCCAGACAAAGGAAATAAACAGGGCAATATCCTAAACCACCACATATAACACAAAGATGTCTCTCACCTGGTCGTAGGTCAGAAGTCTCTGAAGCTCATTTTTAGTGATCAGATGACAATGCTGGAAAAAAGCAAAGCAACCACAGCTACAGGCTAGCTCACGGGGGCGGGGGGCGGGGGGCAGCCTGCTGCCACTTCCTGCAATATGTAGTAAGACTGATAACTAGGATTGGGCAGTATGATCATATTAGGCTAGTGCTCTGTGAACTAGACCGGCTCTTGAACTGCTTCCAGGCCCAATTCAGAGCATCCCATTTGGCCTTTCAAGTGTTTCAAGGTTTGGGGAAAGGGTACCAGAAGAAGGCCCACTTATGTTTGCACTGCCTCTCCACTGACTAGAATCCCTTTCCCAGGGAACTCCTGCTCTTTCAAGTATGGCAGGGCCTTTTCAGTCATGGCACCCGACCTTTCAGAATAATCTCCCAAAGAGGTTCACCTGGCCCCTGCTTTGATGTCCTTTCAGCAAAGACTTTTAGAATTTCCCCTGGTTCTTGAATTCATGGGCAGGGCGCTTGTGGCCCTCCAAACCCTGCTGTAGTACACAGGAACATAGGAAGCTACCTTATATTGAGGCAGACCATTGACCCATCAAGCTCAGGACGGACTACATGGACTGGCAGCAGCTTTCAGGCAGAGATCATGCCCAGCCCTAGCTGCACACACTGGTGACTGAGCCTGGAACCTTCTCCATGCAAAATGGCCGCTCTGCTTTCGCGTTACTGCCCTTAACAAACTGCAACTCCCACCCCGATCACTAGAGAAGTTGCCCACATTTGTTATAGTCTAATCTAATACATCTCTGCCACTCAGTTTATGTTGCTCTCTACTGGCTGCTGTAGTAGAAACCTTAGTGGTGCAGCTGCAGCAGCAGGGATTGCCGACACTGCACCCTCCTGGTGTTGCTGAAGTGGAACTCTCATGAGCCCCAGTCAGCAAGGCCAGTTCTTAGCAATTATGGGAATTTTGGTCCATCAACATTTGGAGAGCACTATGCTGCCTGCCATAAAGAAGGCTGATCACCGAAGAATTGATGATTTTGATCACCCTTCGATCAAAAGTGGAGAGAGATAAAATATTGAGCCTGCATTACCAGAATACTTTGATAATACATGAATCAAGAGCGGAGATATTTAAGGATATTCCGAAACACTTGCTGGACCTTAGGTCTAACTACGGAGATTTGGTGGCCCTGTTGAAAGGTAAAAGAACCATCTTTAGGTGGGAATTCCCCCAAGACCTATCTTTTACCTTTAAAGGTAAAAAGTTTAAAATAAGATCAGTGGAGGAGAAAGAAAAATTTCTAAGAGATCACGAAGAAGACCTGCAAAAAGGAGTGGAAGAAGATCCAAGGGCCTTACGACCAGGAACATCAGACAAAGTACCACCACCCTTGGGATTGGACAAGTTACAGAAAGTGATACCACCGTCAGAACAAGAGGAGTTACTGGGAGCAGTTGGAGGAAAATAATTTAAATATACCATGTCTCTGCAACTATTAAGCTGGAACATTCATGGACTTAATTCCCCGGAGAAAAGGAAGAAAGTTTTTTATTTATTGAAAAAGGAACAATTGGACTTAATTTGCCTACAGGAAACCCATGTGATAAGGCTACACAGGAAAATATTGATCAATAAGAGACTGGGCCAAGAATTTATTTCATCGGACAAGGTTAAAAAGCGAGGAGTAGTTATCTATGCAAAAGAGAGCCAATCACCGAAATTTGTTTTTAAAGATGATCAAGGAAGATTTATAGCAGTTGAAATTCAAACACAAAGAGAAAAATTTCTGATAGTAGGAGTATATGCACCGAATGAGGGGAAATGTGAATTCTATAAGAAGTTGCATGAGACTTTGTTGGACTATATGGACTACAACATTATTTTGATGGGAGATATGAATGGAGTGGTATCGACAAACATGGATAAGTCGCAGAGACAGGTAGTCACTAAGGATGGTAGACTACCAAAAACTTTTTTTGAATTGACTGGCAATATGTTTTTTTATAAAAAAATATTTTTAATGCAAATTTTAAACAGAAAAGAAAACACCAAACATATACATATACAATACCTTCACCAAAAAGTAACAGACAAAAGAAACATAAGTAAACAAAAACATAGACATAGAATAAAAAATAAAAGAAATCACAGCCGTTAATACCTCATTTTTTCATAACATTTTGGACTTCCTCACATCTCCCTTTCCTGCGTTCTCCATAATAAAATTACAAACAGCAATTTATTACCTTGTTTCAGTTCTTATTTTATAGTTCTCATATATTATGCCTCGAACTTTAAATATTTTTATCAAATACTTAACTGCTTGATTTAAACATAACATTACTTCGAATTTCATCTTTATCCTTGAATTCCACTTATTCTCATATATCTTTCAACTAAATTGCTGATGCCATATTACTTCCTTTCGTGCATTTTCTTAGCATTCATACAGCTTATAATGTTTTTGTAAATAGTCTTTAAACTTTTTCCAGTCCTCTTCCACTGTCTCTTCTCCCAGATCTCGGATTCTGCCAGTCATTTCAGCCAGCTCCATGTAGTCTATCAGTTGCGTCTGCCATTCTTCCAGTGTGGGCAAATCTTGTGTCTTCCAATATTTTGCGATGAGTATTCTTGCTGCTGTTGTTGCATACAAAAAAAAAAGTTCTATCCTTCTTTAACACCTTCTGGCCAACAATGCCTAAAAGGAAGGCCTCTGGTTTCTTAGGGAAGGTATACCTAAATACCTTTTTAAACTCATTATAGATCATTTCCCAGAAGGCCTTCACTCTCGGACAAGTCCACCAGAGGTGAAAGAATGTTCCTTCAGTCTCCTTACATTTCCAACATTTATTATCATACAAATGGTATATTTTTGCCAGCTTGACTGGGGTCATGTACCACCTGTATATCATTTTCATAATATTTTCTTTCAAGGCATTACAAGCCGTGAACTTCACATCGGTGGTCCATAACCTTTCCCAGTCAGCAAACATAATGTTGTACCCAATGTCCTGCGCCCATTTTATCATGGCTGATTTAACTGTTTCATCCTGAGTATTCCATTTTAACAGCAAGTTGTACATTTTTGAAAGTACCTTAGTCTTAGGTTCTAACAATTCTGTTTCTAGTTTCGATTTTTCCACCTGGAAACCATTTTTTTAATCCAAGTTAAAAGTCTCCCTAATCTGAGCATAATGTAACCAATCTTGCACTTTGTCCTTTAATTTCTCCAAACTCTGCAACCTCCAAGTATCTCCAATTTTTTCTATTATTTCCCAATATTTCGGCCATTCGGCCTCCATATTGAGTCTTTTCCGAGCCTTGGCTTCCATTGGTGACAACCACCTTGGGGTCTTGTTTTCTAATAAGTCTTTGTATTTTATCCAGACATTAAATATTGTTTTCCTGACAATATGATTCCTGAAAGCTTTGTGAACCTTTACCTTGTCGTACCACAAATAAGCATGCCATCCAAAAGCATTGTTAAACCCTTCCAGATCCAGGACATCAGTGTTCTCAAGAAGTAACCAATCTTTCAGCCAGCAGAAAGCTGCAGCTTCATAGTACAACCTTAAGTCCGGCAGGGCAAACCCCCCTCTTTCCTTTGCATCAGTTAATATTTTGAATTTTATTCTGGGCTTTTTGCCCTGCCAGACAAACTTAGAAATGTCTCTCTGCCACTTTCCGAAACATTCCACCCTGTCCACAATCTGTAGGGTTTGAAACAAAAACAACATCTGTCAACAGTATTTATTTATATATTGCATTAGCCATGTGGCCATAGCATGATATACATTAAAATAACAACATAAAATGGGGGTGGGGAGGTAAAGGTAGATATCGTCCTGGGCGATTACTTAGAGAAAGAAAAAGAAAGAAAAAAAAATGCTGAGGCTGGAGGAGGACCGTTAAAGGGTCCTTCAGCTCCTCAGATTTGTCCTGACTCGATTGTCCTTGTACAATAAGGCTACTTGGAATTTCGTTCGATTGTGCGGCGTGTCGACTGCAGCTGTGGTGTTAAGGAAGAAGTTAGAGCCGCTTTCCTCTTCATCACACTAAGCAGGAAGTTAGCTGTCATCTCGGTAATCCAGCAATCGGAATCCTGCAAAAAGAGGGAAACTATCCAAGGCTGGATTGGGAGATGGAACTTGTTCACGAGGGGAGTTAAAAACCGAGATCTTTCATCTGTCCAGTTGGGACAGAAGAGCATTACATGTTCCATAGTCTCCAGGGACGTGTCATTACAGGTGCATGTTCTATTTGCGATGGGAACTCTGGAATAACGACCCGAGAGAACTGCTGTAGGAAAACAGTTGAGACGGGCACAGGTAAAAACAACATCTTTGGCAACACATTCATCTTTATGGCAGCAATTCGGCCCAACAAGGAAAGTTTCAATCTTGACCAAATTTCCAAATCCTTTTTGATTTCTGACCAACACTTTTCATAATTGTCCTTAAATAGATTCAGATTTTTGGCAGTCATATTAACCCCTAGGTATTTCACCTTTTAAACCACATTTAAAGCTGTCTCTTTCTGAAACCTTTCTGATTCCAAAGGTGTCAATTTTCCCCCAAAACCTTGGTTTTTTACTTGTTTAATTTAAATCCCATCACCCGACCAAACTCATGAATCAATTCTAGAACTCTTTTCGTACTAGATTCTGGCTCCTGTAATGTCAAAACTAGGTCATCTGCAAATGCTTTAAGTTTGTACTGTTTGGCTCCGACCTGAATTCTTTCAACCAACCAGTCCCCTCTAATCATATTCAAAAGCACCTCCAGGACCGAGATAAATAGCAAAGGGGAAATAGGGCAACCTTGTCTTGTTCCTTTTTCAATCTTAAACTCTTCTGTCACCACATTGTTAACTATCAATTTAGCTTTTTGTTCTGAATAAATTGCATCTATGCCATTTTCAAACCCCCATCCCACTCCCATCCCTTCAAGGTTTTTCTTCATAAACTTCCATGAGATGTTGTCAAAGGCCTTCTCCGCATCTATAAAAATTAACACTGCTTTTGTATTGATATTCGTTTGCAAAAGTTCCAAAATGTCAATGATATTCCTTGTGTTATCAAACAAGTGTCTGCCTGGGAGAAAACCTGCCTGGTCTTTATGAATTACTTCATTTAACACTTTTTTAAGTCTACTTGCCAAAATATCTGCAAAGATTTTGTAATCCACATTCAGGAGCGAGATGGGATGGTAGTTCTTAAGTTGTGTCTTTTCAGTTTCCAATTTGGGTATCAATGTGATGAAAGCTTCTTTCCACGATTCCGGTGCCCTCTTCCCCTCCATAATCTCGTTACAAACCTCCATTAATGGTTATATCAAATAGTCTTTCAATGTCTTATAATACTTGGAGGTAAGTCCATCTGGCCCTGGAGACTTGCCTGGTTGCATATTCTGAATGGCACCTTCAATTTCTTCTTGTGTTATTTTATAATTCAAAATTGTCCTGTTTTCCTGAGATAGTTTTGGTAATCCATTTCTTTTTTAAAATTGGTCTATCTCAATCTCTTTTTGCGGCCCTTGCGTATAAAGTTGTTTAAAGTATCTCTGGAAGCACTTTCTGATTTCCTCAGGGTTCTGGATGTTTCTCCCTTCAATCTCTAGATTTGTGACCGTATTCAATTTTTGTCTCTTTTTCAACTGCCATGCTAGCAGTTTCCCACATTTATTTGCTGATTCAAATGTCCTTTGTTTCATTAACTTAATTTTCCACTCAACTTCTTGATTTATCAGTTTAACATATTGTGCTTGGTGAAATTTAATTTCTCTCAGAGTCTCCTGTGACTTTGGTTTCAATCTTAATTTTTTCTCACCTTCTCTTATTTTCTCCAAAATCTTGTCCTTTTTCTCATTCTGTGTTCTTTTCTTTATCGTATTCTGTTGTATCAGAAACCCCCTCATAACAGCTTTACTTGCATCCCAGATTACTCTTTTTTCCACGGTGGTGTTCAAATTTATTTCAAAATAGTCTCTTAGCGTCTTTTGGGCCTTCTTAATAATCTCCTGATCTCTTAACAAGGTGTCATTCATCTTCCATCTGAAGGAGCCGGTTGGAGTTAGTCTCATTTCCATTTTCATAGCGTTATGGTCGGAGCAGGTTTTTGGGCAGATTTCCACTTTTCTAGTCTTAGGTGCCAGTCCTCTAGTTATCCATATTTGGTCGATTCTTGTCCATGTCAGTTGGGCTTCAGAAAAGAATGTTCCTTCTCTTCCTAGGGGGTTCTTAGTCCTCCAAATATCAATCAAGTCCATATTGTCAGTTAACTCAAAAAAAGTTTTGGGTAGTCTGCCGTCTTTTGTCAAATTTTGATTTTGGGACTTATCCATGTTTGTAGAAACCACCCCGTTCATATCTCCCATCATTATGATGTTGCTGTAGTCCAGATAGTCCAGCATTGTCTCATGCAGCTTCTTGTAAAATTCTGATTTCCCCTCGTTCGGTGCATAAATTCCCAATATCAAAAACTTTTCACCTTGAGTTTGTATCTCAATTGCCAAAATTCTTCCTTGCTCATCTTTAAATAGGAATTTTGGTGATAGGCTCTCTTTTGCATATATCACCACTTCTCTTTTCTTAACTCGGTCCGATGAAACAAATTCTTGGCCTAGTCTCTTGTTGATTAGCACTTTTCTATGGAGCCTACTGACATGTGTTTCCTGCAAGCAAATAATGTCCAATTGTTCTTTCTTTAATAAATGAAATATCCTTCTCCTTTTTTCCGGGGAATTACCGCCATTTATATTCCAACTGAAAAGCTGCAGAGACATCCTAGGTAAATCTGTTATTCCTTTGGTGGTGGCGTCTCTTTCTTCTGGTCCTCCGGCCCCAGAGGAGCAGGTGTTGGCAATAGTCCAGGCCCTGGAATTCCTGTGATCCCTTTCTGAAGGTCTTCTCCGTAGTCGTTCAAAAACTTTTCTTGATCCTCGGCTGTTTTAATTTTCACTTTCTTCCCTCTGAAATTAAAAGATAATCCTTGGGGAAATTCCCACCTGAAAGGAATTGAGTTACTCCTCAACAATCTTGCTAACTCTGTATAAGTAGATCTAAGGTCCAAAAGTTGTTTCGGGATGTCTTTGTAAATTTCTGCTCTCCTGTCTTGAATTACAAGTGACTTTTCGTAATGTAGGCTTAATATTTTATCTCTTTCTTGCTTGGATCTCAAAATAATCAAACAGTCTCTGGGTCTATCTTTCCTTGCCACTCTTCCCAGTCTGAAGGCACTCACGATTTTAAAGTCCTTATCTTCCTCTAGAGGCCAGAACATGGAAAATTCTTTTGTCAGATAGTCAATTAAGTCCCCTTGTTCAAGTTCTGGAATTGCCCTCAGTCTAAGGTTGTTTTCCCTATTTCGTAGTTCAATCATTGACAGGTAGGCCTGCTGTTCACCAATCTGCTTGTACAATGGCTTTACTTCTTCCTTTAATGCTTCAGCTTTTTGATTAGCTTCCACAGCTAATTTACGATTTTCTGTGGTGGCTTCAAGGAGGTTCCCAATTACTTGTGCGTGCTGAGCAACTTGTTCAGTCAATTTATTGACACTGGCTGTGGTTTGATCAATTTTGGCCGAATGCTCGTCTGCCTTTTTATCCAAACTTTCCAATTTTTCCAAGATTTGGTCTAATACTGAGGCAGATCCTCCTGCAGCCATACCTTCTAGCAAAGTCTGCTCAGTTTCTACCTCTTGTGCCCCCAAAATAGCAGGGACAGATGATCTACGCGGCTGTGGAGTCAAAGTTGTTTGCGTTAATTGTTTAGCTTTAGCTTTAGCCGATCTTGTTTTCCCAAAGCCACTCATTCCACTCCTGTGTACGTGCCAAGGTCAAACCATGTATAGTCCCATGGGAATCCACCAGTCCAGAGAGTAAACAACAAGACAGGAGAGAATAGAAACAAAAAGCAAGTCCCAGACAGCTGTAAATCCAAAGTCCTCTAGGGGGAGTTTAAAAGTATCTCGAGGGAAAGAATAAATTTGTTACTCCAAATAATGTCCAAACAGCCGTAAAAAAGACCTTCAGCTCTCTTGTAGTAAGCAGAGTTAATCCTTAATATGAAACAATGTCTCTGAAAAGTGCGAGAAACGGTATTTCAATGTATCTAGTCCAATGACGCTCAAATGTAGCAGTTCCGATAGCCGGCAATATGGATTTGATTGACATTTGGAGAATTAGGAATCCCTTGGGTAGAGAGGGAACCTTCTTTTCTGAAGCCCAAAAGACATGGACAAGAATTGACCAAATCTGGATAACTAGAGGACTGGCACCTAAGATTCGAAAGGTAGAGATCTGCCCTAAGACGTGCTCCGACCATAATGCCCTGAAAATGGAGATGAAACTAACACCAACCGGTTCCTTCAGATGGAGGATGAATGACACCTTGTTTAGAGATCAAGAGGCTATTAAGAAGGACCAAAAAACCTTGAGAGACTATTTTGAGATAAATTTGAACACTACCGTGGAAAAAAGAGTAATCTGGGACGCAAGTAAAGCAGTTATGAGGGGGTTTCTGATTCAACAGAACTCATTAAAGAAGAGAGCTCAAAATGAGAAAAAAGAATTTTTTTGGAAAAAATAAAAGAGGGCGAGAAGAAACTGAGAGTGAAACCCAATTCACAAGAGATTCTGAGAGAAATAAAGCTACATCAAGTGCAATATATGAAGATGATGAATCAGGAAATTGAATGGAAAATTAAACAAATGTGACAAAGGACTTTTGAATCAGCAAATAAATGTGGGAAACTGCTAGCTTGGCAGATGAAAAAAAGACAAAAGTTAAACACTATTGCTAATTTAGAGGTGGATGGAAAGAACATTCAGAATCCAGTGGAAATTAGAAAATGCTTCCAGAGGTATTTTAAACAACTATATACACAAGGGCCCCAGAAAGAGTCTGACATAGACCAGTTTTTGAAAACAAATGGATTGCAAAAGATTTCTCAAGAAAATAAAATAATGTTGAACTACAAAATTACGGAACAGGAGGTAGAAGGTGCCATTCAGAATATGCAGTTGGGAAAATCTCCAGGGCCGGATGGCTTTGTTGATTTAAAGCAGAGTCTCGTGCCCAGCGGAAGGATGAGGAGTACGTGCTGCATACTCTATATTGCTTTATTTACAGTTCAAAGCTGGTATATTACAGAAAGACATCTTGCCTCTGCCGGAGCAGAGAAATGCATCCTCTCTCCTCAACAGCTCGGAGAGAATCACACAGTGAAAAACAGGAAACCAGTGTACGTCACATCCAGCCTCCCTTTCCCGTGAGAAACTCCAACAGTACAGACTGTGGAATGTAAACACCTGTCTCGTGACAAGCCCTTTTGCTGCACAGTGAAGAGAGCAGAAACCAACATCCTCCCCCTTTCTGTGAACATCACTGGGCAGCGTGTTCGTACAATATCAGTACAAACCCAACTTCTGCACATAGGTACAGTGTTGATCCCTTGATACAATCTTGGACAATACATCAGCAGGAATTTCATTACCTGGCATATAGGACACCGTTACGAGTCCCTTCTGAATACATTCCCTAGCATGCTGCAACTTTAATTGCAAGTGCTTCGTGCTTTGCTTACAACCTTCAGACTTCAGCAAAGCCAAACATGCTTTGTTGTCCTGGTAAACCTGGATTGGACATTTGACAGGAATTTTCATATCTTTGCACAATTGTACTAACCATTCACAATCCTTAAGTGAATAAGACAGTGCATTCAGTTCAGCTTCACAAGTACTTAAGCTAACTGTTGTTTGCTTCTTGCATGACCAATCAAACAGACCCTGATTGTACATGTAGCAAACTCCAGACGTACTTTTCCTGTCTGTAGTGTCACTTCCAAAACTTGCATCTGCAAATATTTCAAGACCACCAGACTTCTGATTGTTAAGTCTCAGTCTGTAATGCATAGTGCCTTTCAAATACCGCGCTATGCGTTTCAGAGCTTTCCAATCCTTGACACTAGGATTGTTGACTTGTCTGCTTAGCAAATTACAGCTAACAGCAATGTCAGGTCTTGAACATCTGGCAATGAAGTTTAGCTTGCCTAGCACACTTCTGTACAGTGTAGTGTCAGAAAATGCTTCTTCAGTGTCATCTACCTGATAACCTGTTGTCATCGGTGTGTCTACAGGGTTAGCATCCATCAGGTTTAGTTTGCTTAACACATCAGCAATTTTCCGTGACTGGTGTACTAGAATGTTACCATCTTGATCTTTCTCTATTTCCAGAGATAGGTAGTTGTTTACCTCACCAAGATCTTTCATGTCAAAGTGCTCTTTCAGTTGAGCTAGGGCGGTATTGTACATTGCGACATCTTTCCAAAAGAATAATAAATCATCAACATAAAACAAACAGTACAGTTTCTTTTGCCCCTCCTCTTTGACAAATACACATGGATCAGCTTTCCCTTGCTGAAAACCTAGAGAAAACAATACTTCAGTGAGTTTTGTGTGCCAACACCGTGCACTTTGTTTGAGACCATAAAGGGATTTCTTCAGAGCACAAACAAATCCCTGTTTTACCTGTACGCCATCAGGTGGAAGCATATAAAGTGATTCATCCAGAGATCCGTACAGAAAAGCTGTATTAATATCATGGTGACTAATGTGTAGATTTTCCTCTGCAGCTAGCTTGAGCATAAGCCTAATGCTCTCATATCTCACTGTGGGTGAGTAGGTCTCGTGATAGTCTTCACCTGGTACCTGTGCAAAACCTCTGGCTACCAATCTGGCTTTGTGTCTGACTATCTTGCCATTTTGATCTGTCTTCGCTTTGAAGACCCATTTGCTTCCAAGCAGTTTCATTCCTGGAACTATTGGAACTAGCTCCCATGTTTTGTTCCTTTCTAAGGAATCAAGCTCAGCCTTCATGGCATTTAACCAAGGCTCAGCTTCCTTTGAATCCAAACCCTGGATTTCTTGGAAACTTGAAGGTTCAAATACCTTCTTGGAGCTTTTAACAGCTGTTACTGCTATCGTAGCAAACTCATCAGCAAATCTCTTTGGAGGTTTGCCTTTTGTGGCTCTTTGTGACCTACGAATTAGCCTTAAGTCTTCAACACTCTCCTCTTCCTTCTTAGGAGAAAAACGACCTATTGTGAACAATGGTTCCTCCAATTCTTGATCAGAGCTTTCAGAGGGTCGCATAGAGGCTTTCACACTCTTGAAATCCTCTGAATCACCCGATTCAGTTTCAGATTCAGACTCAGAACCTTCATCAGTGGGTTGTTGTGGTTGCTTTTGACTATCCTCAGTCTCATCACTGTCATCAGGATAACATTGGAAAATTCCCACATTCTCCCCCCACTTTGCATTGTACTCAACACTTCTCGTGAGCTTAATTGTCTTAGAGTCAGTCATCATTATTCTGTAAGACCCTTTCTGATAACCTAGAAAGATACCATGCAATCCACTCTTGTCTAACTTGGAGTTTTGTGGTGAGCGAACCCACATGTCAGAACCAAAAATTTTCATGTGTTTGATGTATGGCTTCTTGCCAAACATCTTCTCATAGGGGGTACAACCAATTGCTGAAGATAACCTGCGATTGTAACTGTAAACAAAACACGAGAGAGATTCAGCCCAATAACTCTCTGGAAGGTTGGCATCATGCAGCAAGGTTTTTAACCCTTGAAGCAATGTTTGATTTGCCCGTTCCGCAAGTCCATTCTGCCATGGCGAGCGAGGACTAGACAAATCGTGTTGAATTCCTTTCTCAGTCAGAAAAGCTTCAAACTGCTGAGAAGTGAATTCTCCCCCGCGATCACTGAAAAGAGTCTTTATCTTCTTACCATGCACATTTTCCAACCAAGCACAGAATTCCTTGAACCTAGGAAAAGCCTCTGATTTCTGCTTGAGATTGTATACAAAAATATATCTAGAAAATGCATCAATGAGAACCATGAAGTACCTATTGCCACCCAAAGAGGGCGCTAGTGGTCCAACCAAATCAGCATGAACAACCTGGTATGGTTCTGTAGCTTGCCTACTAGACACCTTACCTTTCGCAGCCATTTTCACCTTGTTTGCTGCGCATGCTTTGCACTTCATGTGGTACCTGCAGGGTTTAATAGTCATACCTTCTACCAAGGCAGGCATTTTAGATACTGCCTCAAAATGCAAATGACCAAATTTTCTATGAAAATCATGAATACATTCTGCATGCAAACTTTTGTTAGAACCTGCAATGCAACAAGTGTCATCCTTTTCAACATCATCATAATACAAAACAAACAAACGATCAACATATTCAGCATGCAATACATAATCATTTTTCTTTGTGATGATGCACTTCTTGTTCTTGAAGGACACGTCAATGTTCCGCTCATTCAGCTGTCCAACGCTGAGGAGATTATGTTTGGCGTCTGGCACGTAAAGCACATTCTGTATCGATAAGTCCAAACTGTGAAGAACAACAGTTCCGTAGCCTTTACTGGGAATAGTGTGGTCATCCGCCTGGTGAATCGCACCTTCCTGCGGTGTAAAAGACACAAACAGTCTCTTATCGTTGCACATGTGGTGGGTTGCCGCTGAATCAACAACGAAGAAAGATCTAGACGTCTTCTGGACCTCTGCAACCTTTGGAGTGAAGCGTGAAACCATAGCCTTGTGCTGCGTTGTCCTAGACACCGGACCTTTGCCTTTGCCTCGGCCTTTTCCACGCGATGAGCTTTCGCTGCGCTGCTCTGTCTTGGCCCTGGGATATCTGCATTCCCTCTTCATATGGCCTAGACGTCCACAAGAGTAGCATTTCACTGCCTTCAAAGCTTTGGCGCCATCTGGTGGTTCCACTGCACTAAGGGATGACGTCTGTGAAGACTCCCCCTTGCCCATGCAGCTAGCACCCCGGCGATCCGCTTCATTTAAAATCACGGCAGTAACAAAGTCCACTGTCAGCTGAGCGGTTGGCTGCACAGCAATCTGGGTTGCAACAGACTCCCAACCTGAACCCAAAGATTGTAGTATCATGAAAGAATACACAGCCTCTGGAAAGTTGAGTCCTCTCTGTTGCAGCTCATGTCTCAGATTTTGCATCTCCATCAGATGTAAACGCACATCTCCACCTTCAGCAAGAGCCATATTATGCAGCTTGTTAAAGTAAAACATAGTGGATCCAGCTTCTGTCCTTAAGTGAGCCTCTCTCAAAGCGTCCCAAATTTCTCTGGCTGAGGTCTTATCACGCAATAGACAGAGCTCTTCTGGGGATACTATCAATGTAAGCGTTCCCCGTGCTTTGGAATCTTTAGCTTCCCATGCATCTGTAACTGGAACTGGGGGGGTTTCTGTAATCACCTCAAACAAACCCTCTTTCCGCAGAATTGCCTCTGCATACAGAACCCAGTTTGCATAATTTTTCTTGTTGAGCTTAGGAATCCCACAAGCATCCTGAAGGGCCATCATGACTCTGGCATTAGCCTTCAGCGTCATATATGCTGCTTTAAATCTTGCTGCGTCACTGCTGCAGCTGCTTTATTCCAAAAGCGCACTTAAAAGTTACTTTCGATTTCCCCAGCATAGTAACGTGCCTGGGAGCCTTTTGCCTATTCCCGGCAAAACGGCTTTAAAAGTTCAAAGTCCAGCCATAAAGCAATTAACTAGAAGCTGGCAGGCTGCCCGGAGCAGTAGCACATACCTCATCAATCACTTTTACGCGCAGAGCAGATTCCGATCTGAACTGTCCCTCTGCTTTCCGATCCTTTGCCGGCACTCCGATTCGACTTCTGGAGCCCATAACCACGTGTTGATTTAAAGCAGAGTCTCGTGCCCAGCGGAAGGATGAGGAGTACGTGCTGCATACTCTATATTGCTTTATTTACAGTTCAAAGCTGGTATATTACAGAAAGACATCTTGCCTCTGCCGGAGCAGAGAAATGCATCCTCTCTCCTCAACAGCTCGGAGAGAATCACACAGTGAAAAACAGGAAACCAGTGTACGTCACATCCAGCCTCCCTTTCCCGTGAGAAACTCCAACAGTACAGACTGTGGAATGTAAACACCTGTCTTGTGACAAGCCCTTTTGCTGCACAGTGAAGAGAGCAGAAACCAACAGGCTTAACCTCAAAATACTATAGAACCTTGAAGGACTGGATAATTCAACCACTAAAGGAGGTTTGCAATGAAATTTTGGAGGGGGAAAAAGCGCCAGAGTCGTGGAAAGAAGCATATATTACACTTATACTGAAAACTGAGTCTGAAAAGACACAACTTAAGAACTATCGACCCATATTCCTGTTAAATGTGGATTACAAAATATTTGCTGACATTTTGGCTAAAAGGCTAAAAAAAGTACTAGGGGAAGAGATACATAAGGACCAAGCTGGCTTTCTCCCAGGCAGACACTTGTCTGACAACACGAGGAATATAATTAACATTTTGGAGAAGTTGCAAGAGGACATTAACACTAAAGCAGTTTTAATCTTTGTGGACGCCGAGAAAGCCTTTGATAATATTTCTTGGAGTTTTATGAAGAAAAACCTTCAATGGATGGGGGTCGGTCAAGGGTTTGAAAATGGTATAAGTGCAATTTATTCAGAACAAAAGGCTAAATTAATAGTTAACAATGTGGTGACAGAGGAATTTAAGATAGAGAAAGGGACACGACAAGGCTGCCCAATTTCCCCATTACTCTTTATTTCGGTCCTGGAGGTTTTGTTAAATATGATTAGAAGGGACCATCTGATTAAGGGTATAAAGGTCGGAGCCAAACAATATAAATTGAAAGCCTTTGCAGATGACCTAGTATTGACATTACAGGAGCCAGAACCTAGTACTAAAAGAGTATTAGAACTGATCCAAGAATTTGGCCATGTGGCAGGATTTAAGTTGAATAAGTTAAAAACTAAAGTCCTTGAGAAAAACTTAACAACGAATGAGAAAGAGAGGTTTCAGAATGAGACAGGTTTAACAGTGGTTAAGAAGGTGAAATACTTGGGGATTAATATGACAGCCAAAAATGGGAATTTATTTAAAGATAATTATGAAAAATGTTGGTCGGATGTTAAAAAGGATTTAGAAATATGGTCAAATCTGAAGCTTTCCTTGTTGGGTCGAATTGCTGCTATAAAGATGAATGTATTGCCAAGAATGCTGTTTTTGTTTCAATCACTACAAATCTTAGACAAAATGGACTGTTTCAAGAAGTGGCAGAGAGACATTTCTAGATTTGTCTGGCAGGGCAAGAAGCCCAGGATAAAATTAAAAATATTAACTGATGCAAAGGACAGAGGTGGATTTGCCCTGCCAGACTTTAAACTTTACTATGAATCAGCAGCATTCTGCTGGTTGAAGGATTGGCTGCTTCTTGAGAACACAGACATTTTGGATTTAGAAGGTTTTAACAATGTTTTTGGGTGGCATGCATACTTGTGGTACGACAAGGTTAAAGCACATAAAGCATTTAAAAACCATATTGTCAGGAAAGCATTGTTTAACATCTGGACAAGATATAAAGACTTACTTGAAAACAAAACCCCAAGGTGGTTGTCACCGATGGAGGCAAAGGCCCAGAAAAAGCTCAATATGGAGGCCAAGTGGCCGAAATATTGGGAAATTTTGGAGCAGGAAGGAGATAAACTGAAATTGCAGAGTTTTGAGAAACTAAAAGATAAAGTGCGAGACTGGCTTCACTATTACCAAATAAGAGAGGCCTACAATTTAGAAAAAAAAATTGGCTTCCAGGTGGAAAAATCAAAGTTGGAAACAGAATTGTTAGATCCCAAAACAAAGATACTTTCAAGAATGTATAACTTGCTGTTAAAATGGAACACTCAGGATGAGACAGTTAAATCTGCTATGATTAAATAGGCACAAGATGTTGGACATAACATTATGTTTGCTGACTGGGAACAGTTGTGGACCACAGGTATAAAATTTACGGCATGTAATGCCCTAAGAGAGAATATTATGAAAATGATTTACAGGTGGTACATGACACCAGTCAAGCTTGTAAAAATCTATCATTTGCCCGATAATAAATGTTGGAAATGTAAAGAAACTGAAGGTACATTCTTTCACCTTTGGTGGACGTGCCCAAGGATTAAGGCTTTCTGGGAAATGATCTTTAATGAAATGAAAAAGGTATTTAAATATACTTTCCTGAGGAAACCAGAGGCCTTTCTTCTAGGCATTGTCGGCCAATTGGTGCCAAAGAAGGATAGAACTTTTTTATGTATGCTACAACAGCAGCAAGATTACTTATTGCAAAGTATTGGAAGACACAAGATTTACCCACTCTGGAAGAATGGCAGATGAAGATGATGGACTATATTGAATTGGCAGAAATGACTGGCAGAATCCGAGACCAGGGAGAAGAAATGGTGGAAGAAGACTGGAAGAAATTCAAAGAATATCTGCAGAAATACTGTAAAATTAATGAATGTTAAAATGATGTTGGACTGAAAATAAGTGGTTTTGGTATTAAGGCTAATAAGAATATGTAAATATAGATAGTTATATGGATGAAAAATTACAGTTATAATAGGTTAAGAATATAGAGTAAAGATAAATGAAAGAGGGTAAGGATTTGCTGAAAGGACTTTGTAAACGGGAATACAAAAAGGGGAGGTGTGAGGAGGTCAAGGAAATAAGCAAATGAACCTAAAGATATTGAAAAATGGATTATTTCTTTTTTAAGATTTTTTTCTTTTTTCTACTTTTTTAACTATCTGTTTTTTTGAATTTTTTATCACACTGTTTTTCTTTTGTGTAAAATCTCAATAAATATTTTATATATATAAAAAAGAAGGCTGCTCACCGAAGAATTGAGGCTTTTGAATTATGGTGCCAGAGGAGAGTCTTGAGAGTCCTATAGACTGCAAGAAGATCAAACCTATTCTTTCTGAAGGAAATCAGCCCTGAGTGCTCACTGGAAAGAGATCGTGAAGCTAAGGCTCCAAGACTTTGGCCACCTCATGAGAAGAGAAGACTCCCTGGAAAAGACTCTGATGTTGGGAAAGATGGAGGGCACAAGGAGAAGGGGACGACAGAGGACGAGATGGTGGGACAGTGTTCTTGAAGCTACCAGCATGAGTGTGACCAAACTGCGGGAGGCAGTGGAAGACAGGAGGGCCTGGCGTGCTCTGGTCCAGGGGGTCACGAAGAGGCGGACACGACTAAACAACAACAAATGCTGCCTACCCTGAGCTACACACAGGCAGGAAAGTTACAGAAACACGACTCAGTTTGCTTCTCCAGATAGCAGAGACCAACAAGTTACATCCTTGTAATCCTGGTTTTGGCGCTCAAAGTCTTCCACGTGGGCAGCAAGGTGGGAATTGACCATGCAGAAGCTGCTATTGTTGCAGACAAACCTCGCGGCCACACACCCCTTGTTACCCTGCAGGGGCGGAGCAAAGATGCCTGTTAATGAGCAAGCAGGAAAGAGGGGGAAACTGGTTGGCAGAGATTAGAAAAACAGATAGACAGACAGAAAGATAGACGTAGGGAATTCCGCTGTCAGGGTCTACTCCCCATCTTCCCCATGATGCCTGTGCCCACTGTCTCCCTCATCACTTCCTTGATGCGGCTGAGCTGGTCCTTCCTGACAAAGATGAGCACCAGCTGCACCTAGAAGATGCAAGGTACTGGGATGTCTACCAGCTCTGTTCATTGCTTGCTGTCCTGGGCCGGCTGGATGCAGATAGGAGTGGCAGGTGGCACCAACTGGGGATCCCCCAAGGGAAGAAGGCTCAGAGCCAGGGAACTGGTGGGGGGTCGTCCGAGGGAGAAGAGGGAGCAGACTGTGAGCAAGAGGAGGTGTTGGAAACTGAAGAGGCAGGAGGGCAGGAAGATTCTGTGGCAAACAGCAGTCCAGAAACCGAGGCAGAGGTGGAGGCTGGAGGCGGGGGTCAAGAGGCAGAGATCAGGCAGGCTGCTGAAGAAGCCAGGGGGTCTCCCCATCCTGCTGCGATCAGCTCCCCTCCCTGCTGGTCTCCCAGAACACAGAGAAATTAAGAGGAGGGAGCAAAGACAGGCAAGGTGTCAGAGTCTCAGGTTGCTTGGGAAGGACCAGGGGGAGGAGGAGACTTCAGAGAGTGGTGGGAGGGTAGCAACCTTCAGCCTTCACAACTACCTCACTGGGGCAAGAGCTGTTAGGAAAGGTTTCTGTGATCACGAGGCCTGCACGGTTTGGGTTTCTTTGAATAAAGAATGTTGGCTTCTTTTGAATAAAACACCACTGACGCCAGGTGTTTTTTCTTGCTGACCTCCTCCTCCTCCTCCTCCTGACAGCTGTCTGGCTGCTGAAGAAATGGGTGGGGTTGGGCTTACTTTCTTGTACTTGGATTTGGAACGCAAAGCCTTTTCCACAGCTGTGAGCCACTCTTGCTCCTTTGTCGAGTCCAAGTAGAAGAAAGCCTCTGTGCTCAGGTCCAGCTCCTGGAACCGAATGCCCAAGTGCCAAAGAGAAGGATGTGGAACTGCAGGAATAGGACTCCAATCGGAACAGAGGTGCTGGTTAAATATGCAAAGACAACAGGAGTGTGCAAGGGCAGGCAAGATCAGGACCAAGAACAAACAAGTAAGACCAGCCACTTCTTCCTCAGCTTAGCTATTCGGGGCCCCAAAGGAGCTTTGCTAATGAAAGAAAAAAAGCTTTTTCCTTCTATTTTTTAAGATGTGTCAGCCAGCCTGATATCTAAGCACTATCCCAGTAGCCACAGGCAACCAGAAATTCTTTGAAGGCAAGTGAGTTGGTTGATCTCTCCATTCTTCCTTCACCTGGCAACCTGGTTTCCAGGCTGGCTTTCCGGGAGCAGAAAACCACCTCTCAGATCTGCTGTGCCAAGCTTGTTTGCTAGAAGATTACCGCGTAACACCCTTGTCCTCTTTGCAAACCTCCTAAATGGCTAGCCATCTGTGTTTCCATGCTGGCCATGAAGGAATGGGCATTCCCGACTCTGAAAACAGCACAGAAATACAGCCTGTCTAGTAAAGGGGTAAAAAGAGCAAGCTAAACAGCCTCTGTAAAACAGTAGGATCTGAAGCTGCTAACCACATACTGATAAACATATCATAAAAGCAGACATGAAAAACAAATGGCCACTGGGTACTACTAACAGTGGGACACGGGTGGCGCGGTGGGTTAAACCACAGAGCCTAGGACTTGCAGATCACAAGGTCGGCGGTTCGAATCCCCACGACGGGGTGAGCTCCCGTTGCTCGGTCCCTGCTCCTGCCAACCTAGCAGTTCGAAAGGACGTCCAAGCGCAAGTAGATCAATAGGTGCCGCTCCGGCGGGAAGGTAAATGGCGTTTCCGTGTGCAGCTCTGGTTCGCCAGAAGCGGCTTAGTCCTGCTGGCCACATGACCCGGAAGCTGTACGCCGGCTCCCTTGGCCAATAAAGCGAGATGAGCGCCGCAACCCCAGAGTCGGTCACAACTGGACCTAATGCTCAGGGGTCTCTTTGTTGTTGTTGTTGTTTAGTCGTTTAGTCGTGTCCGCCTCTTCGTGACCCCATGGACCAGAGCATGCCAGGCCCTTCTGTCTTCCACAGTTTGGTCAGACTCATGTTTGTAGCTTCGAGAACACTGTCCAACCAGGGGTCCCTTTACCTTTACCTTTAACCTACTAGTACTTCACCTTGGTCTTCCAGCACAACAGTGGCTGTTAATAGACTCCATTGTCAGGGTCTTCTGCTTCTCTGCTGATAAGCGATTTTTTTTTGGCTTTAGCTAAACATTCAGCGTACCCAAAAGACAGCTTTTGCTGATTTCACAGAGGGAGAGATCAAGTTCATCCTGACGTACAAATTCGACTCTAAAACAGATCCTGCTTGATAGTTGAGCCTTTGTAAGTAAGTCCTCTCAATCATTCTTCTGCAAGGCTTGTTTGTTTTTCCTAGTCTGCTGAGATGCTAGTAGTGTCCTGCCTTTCCATGCTCTTGAGCAGGCTAGTAAAAATATATATTTTAAACAACAACAATATATTTAAGCAACCACACTACCTGGGGTGTAAGAGACATCCATATCTTTCTGGTATAATTCCTCTGTGTATTCTTGCCACCTCTTCTTGACATCTTCTGCTTCTGTTAGGTGCTTTCCACCTTTGTCCTTTATTATGGTACTCTTTGTATGAAATGTTCCTTTCACAGCTCCAGTTTTCTTGAACAGATCTCTGGTTCTTCCCATTCTGTTGTTTTCCTCTATTTCTTTGCATTGCTCGTTTAAGCAGGCCCTCTTGTCTCTTCTTGCTATTTTTTGGAAATCTGCATTCAATTTCCTGTATCTTTCACTATCTCCCTCGCATTTTGCTTGTCTTCTCCAAGTCCACCTTTCCTTTTGAAGCAAAATGTCATTGAAATGGGGAGAAATGCCCTGCATGAAGTCTTGGGTTTGCAATTTGGGGAGAGGGAAGACTGTCTGCGGCACTGGGGAGCGGGCAGGCTGGCGAGGCCCCCTAAATCTAGAGGCCCTAGGCTTCAGCCTGCTTAGCCTATACATAAATCTGGCCCTGCCTATGTCACAGTGAGCACAGGCCCATGGATCACGTGCAAGGCATTCTGCGTGTTGGGAAGGAACCTCCTGTTCTGGGTCAGGGGGAAGAGTGACACCAGCAGAAGACTGGGTGGTGGGCTCGAAGCTGATTCCGGGGAGCACGTGAGGAGTCAAGGCTTCCCGCATGAAGGCCTCGCTTCCCCTAGAAGTCCCTGCCTCCTGGTCTGTGTTTGCTTTCTTCTTCAGGTACAGCGCCAGCATGTTCTGGATGGTGCACCTGCTTTCGGGGGAGAGCTTGTAGAACTGGTCCACACTAGAAGAATAGCCATGAGACGGGTGAGACTCCTGCAAGGCGTCCCCAAAGTCAGGGGAACATAAGCGCATTTGAAGAGCCTTGCTGGGTCAGGCCAAGTCCCATTCAGTCCGACATCCCGTTGGCATGTAGTTGGTCCACCACTATTGCAAGATTATTTCATCCTTCAGGAATGGTGTTTCCAGCTCCATCTGAGTCATCATCCAGGCAGGCTGTGGAGCTGCATGGATGAGAGATGGGCATCTTCGGCCAGTCAGGGGTGAAGAGCTGGCAAGATCCCCTGTACTGAGCTGAAAAGCAAACTCTTTGGCCTCCGAGATCTCTCCCAACTCTCAGCAGCCCTCACTGTGAGCCATACTAGAGGAATTTTGTCCTGCTTTTGCTGAGCTACAACACAGGAGCGCACCCCCAGGGGGCCATGATGTGGTAACCCTGGCGAAGCATTGCAGAGCAACTGAGAAAGCAGAATGATGTTTGCGTGGACAGTCCATTAGAAAGCTGCACTATTATTGCATCGATAGCCCCCCTCCAGGCAAAAACATCCGCCGTTTACAGAAAGATAAAACCATAACATCAGGAAAAACCTACAGTACATTAAACGCTGAAAAAGTAAATACCAGAATAGATCAGAACTCACTCCCAAGGTAAGGGGAAGAGACATGGCTAAAATGGCAGGACAGCTTACTCTATGATGTTAACCCCTTCATGCACTAATTAGACTGAAGCATGTTGGTTATATGAGACTGGTTATTCCACACAACATGCTCTCACGCAACCCATGCCCTCCAACTGAAAAGCCATTTCCTGGACAATATCAACATTGTGTTTTGTGCCTGTGAACTACACAGTGAATATTTTTAATAGAAAAGAAAACAGCCCAGTATTTCAGCTTCTCAAAGTTGTTTTATTCAGTGTGCTGCTACAGCTTGTCACACCCAAATCCTCCAGAGGAATCTGCCAAAGTGCTTTTCCAGGCAAAAGGGGGCAGAGGGAGAGAAACCAAGAACCTCAAATTCACTAGACCAGGGATGGGGAATTGTGTGGCCCTCTAGATGTTGTTGGATTCCATCACCCCTGACCGTCGGCCATGCTGGCTGAGGCAGAAGGCCATTGGATCTGGCAATATCTGGGAGCCCACAAGATTCCCAGCCTCCGCCCTACACAAACAACCAGGCACTCAGCTGTGAGGCATGCCTCTTACCGGAGGGAGGGTCACTCCAGAGGCAGCTGTGGCATGAGGGTGCTGGTTCATGCCTTTGTGGGCACATCTGAGGATTAAAGAGGACCCCCTAGGAAGCGTGCTTGGAGATCTTCCTTACCACGTGGCTCTCTGGCAAAAGCACAACAGTACTAACGGCCATATGGAACCACACCTCAAAGCTGGATCAGACTTCCCATATCCTGTAGCCTACATCAGGAGGAAGACTGGGGCAGAGGTGTCTAGAGTGGGAGTCAGAGCTGCTCTTAGGGCTGCATGTCTGAAGCATGGGCAGAAATCCTTGGGTGTGAGGTTGCATGGGGCTGTCTCTTTGTGTTTTGCTGGTGCCAAGCCGCCAGCCAGCCAGAGGCAGGCAACCAACTGGCTTCAGAGGCAAGCTCCTTTGCAAAGCCAGTCTGACTTCACCAAATGCAATGACAGAGTGACCATTCAGCCCGTGTTCTGCTTCGCTGTGAAATTGTGTGTGTTCCTCAACGCAGAGAGCCTCTTTTTCAACGTTAAGCTGGTCTAAGGAAGAAAAGCATAAGAGTTAGTCTTGAATCCCCACACACATGTGCTGGGAGATGCCTGCACACCGCACATGTAAAGCACATCTTCTCCCACCCACACCCAAAAAGGCCTGGGAACAATGGTTTGTTAAGGGTGCTGGGAATCGTAGCACTGTGAAAGGAAAAGTAAGGTTCTTAGGATGCTTTGGAGGGGGTGGAATGTTGAATACACAACGGCCACATGGACGGACGGACACACACACACACCCCAGCATAGCTTCAACTTTTAGCACAAAAAGTCTTCAGCCAGATGTCATGCAACCCTTTGGCAGGGGCAACTTAACATTTTATTGATTTTCCATAACAATTAAAAAGGCGGCCAAACCTGCAAAGGAGTGTTGCCATTTAAACTGCTGGTGTGACGTAGGAACCCGAACAAAGACAAGGAACCAACTACCCAGAGTCTGCTTCCGATTGCCCTTGTTCTCCACCTCCCTCTATCCTGTTGTTGTTGTTGTTTAGTCGTTTAGTCGTGTCCGACTCTTCGTGACCCCATGGACCAGAGCACGCCAGGCACTCCTGTCCTCCACTGCCTCCCGCAGTTTGATCAAACTCATGCTGGTAGCTTCAAGAACACCATCCAACCATCTCATTCTCTGTCGTCCCCTTCTGCTTGTGCCCTCCATCTTTCCCAACATCAGGGTCTTTTCCAGGGAGTCTTCTCTTCTCATGAGGTGGCCAAAGTATTCGAGCCTCAGCTTCACGATCTGTCCTTCCAATGAGCGCTCAGGGCTGATTTCCTTCAGAATGGAGAGGTTTGATCTCCTTGCAGTCCATGGGACTCTCAAGAGTCTCCTCCAGCACCATAATTCAAAAGCATCAATTCTTCGGCGATCAGCCTTCTTTATGGTCCAGCTCTCACTTCCATACATCACTACTGGGAAAACCATGGCTTTTACTATACGGACCTTTGTTGGCAAGGTGATGTTTCTGCTTTTTAAGATGTTGTCTAGGTTTGCCATCGCCTTTCTCCCAAGGAGCAGGCGTCTTTTAATTTCGTGACTGCTGTCACCATCTGCACTGATCATGGAGCCCAAGAAAGTAAAATCTCTCACTGCCTCCATTTCTTCCCCTTCTATTTGCCAGGAGGTGATGGGCCCAGTGGCCATGATCTTCGTTTTTTTGATGTTGAGCTTCAGACCATATTTTGCGCTCTCCTCTTTCACCCTCATTAAAAGGTTCTTTAATTCCTCTTCACTTTCTGCCATCAAGGTTGTGTCATCTGCATATCTGAGGTTGTTGATATTTCTTCCGGCAATCTTAATTCCGGCTTGGGATTCATCCAGCCCAGCCTTTCGCATGATGAATTCTGCATATAAGTTAAATAAGCAGGGAGACAATATATAGCCTTGCCGTACTCCTTTCCCAATTTTGAACCAATCAGTTGTTCCATATCCAGTTCTAACTGTAGCTTCTTGTCCCACATAGAGATTTTTCAGGAGACAGATGAGGTGATCAGGCACTCCCATTTCTTTAAGAGCTTGCCATAGTTTGCTGTGGTCAACACAGTCAAAGGCTTTTGCATAGTCAATAAAGCAGAAGTAGATGTCTTTCTGGAACTCTCTAGCTTTCTCCATAATCCAGCGCATGTTTGCAATTTGGTCTCTGGTTCCTCTGCCTCTTCTAAATCCAGCTTGCACTTCTGGGAGTTCTCGGTCCACATACTGCTTGAGCCTTCCTTGTAGAATTTTAAGCATAACCTTGCTAGCATGTGAAATGAGTGCAATTGTGCGGTAGTTGGAGCATTCTTTGGCACTGCCTTTCTTTGGGATTGGGATGTAGACTGATCTTCTCCAATCCTCTGGCCACTGCTGAGTTTTCCAAACTTGCTGGCATATTGAGTGTAGCACCTTAACAGCATCATCTTTTAAAATTTTAAACAGTTCAGCTGGAATACCATCACTTCCACTGGCCTTGTTATTTGCAGTGCTTTCTAAGGCCCATTTGACTTCACTCTCCAGGATGTCTGGCTCAAGGTCAGCAACCACACTACCTGGGGTGTACGAGACATCCATATCTTTCTGGTATAATTCCTCTGTGTATTCTTGCCACCTCTTCTTGATGTCTTCTGCTTCAGTTAGGTCTTTACCACTTTTGTCCTTTATTATGGTAATCTTTGTACGAAATGTTCCTTTCATATTTCCGATTTTCTTGAACAGATCTCTGGTTCTTCCCATTCTGTTGCTTTCCTCTATTTCTTTGCATTGCTCGTTTAAGAAGGCCTTCTTGTCTCTCCTTGCTATTCTTTGGAAATCTGCATTCAATTTCCTGTATCTTTCACTATCTCCCTCGCATTTTGCTTGCCTTCTCTCCCCCGCTATTTGTAAGGCCTCGTTGGACAGCCACTTTGCTTTCTTGCATTTCTTTTTCATTGGGATGGTTTTAGTTGCTGCCTCCTGTATAATGTTGCGAGCCTCCACCCATAGTTCTTCAGGCACTCTGTCCAGCAAATCTAAATCCTTAAACCTGTTCCTCACTTCCACTGTGTATTCATAAGGGATTTGGTTTAGATTGTATCTTACCTGTCCAGTGGTTTTTCCTACTTTCTTCAGTTTAAGCTTGAATTTTGCTATAAGAAGCTGATGATCTGAGCCACAGTCAGCTCCAGGTCTTGTTTTTGCTGACTGTATAGAGCTTCTCCATCTTTGGCTGCAGAGAATATAATCAATCTGATTTCGATGTTGCCCATCTGGGGATGTCCATGTGTAGAGCCGTCTCTTGTGTTGTTGGAAAAGCGTGTTTGTGATGACCAGCTTGTTCTCTTGACAGAACTCTATTAGCCTTTGCCCTGCTTCGTTTTGATCTCCAAGGCCAAACTTGCCAGTTGTTCCTTTTATCTCTTGATTCCCTACTTTAGCATTCCAATCCCCTATAATGAGCAGAACATCCTTCTTTGGTGTCACTTCTATAAGGTCTTGTAAGTCTTCATAGAATTGGTGAATTTCAGTTTCTTCAGCACCAGTAGTTGGTGCATAAACTTGGATTACTGTGATGTTAAAAGGTCTGCCTTGGATTCGTATCGAGATCATTCTATCATTTTTGAGACTGCATCCCAGTACAGCTTTCGCCACCCTTTTGTTGACTATGAGGGCCACTCCATTTCTTTTACGGATTTCTTGCCCACAGTAGTAGATATGATAGTCATCCGAACTGAATTCGCCCATTCCCGTCCATTTTAGCTCACTGATGCCCAGGATGTCAATATTTATTCTTGCCATCTCATTTTTGACCACATCCAACTTACCCAGGTTCATGGTTCTTACATTCCAGGTTCCTATGCAATATTTTTCTTTACAGCATTGGACTTTCCTTTCGCTTCCATGCATATCCACAACTGAGCGTCCTTTCGGCTTTGGCCCAGCTGCTTCATCAGCTCTGGATCTACTTGTACTTGTCCTCCGCTCTTCCCCAGTAGCATGTTGGACACCTTCCGACCTGAGGGGCTCATCTTCCAGCGTCATAACTTTTATATGCCTGTTGTCTTTGTCCATGGAGTTTTCTTGGCAGAGATACTGGAGTGGCTTGCCGGTTCCTACTCCAGGTGGATCACGTTTGGTCAAAACTCTCTACTATGACCTGTTCATCTTGGGTCCCCTCTCGGCATAGTTCATAGCTTCTCTGAGTTCTTCAAGCCCCTTCGCCACGGCAAGGCAGTGATCCATGAAGGGGCCCTCTATCCTAATCAGCCGCAAACAAGAGTTCAGATTTGAAAGCCTTGTTATCACCTCATTCCCTTCAATTAGCCAGCTGCTCTGGCAGATGACATCAGTTCCTTCCCGCTCCCAATATTCCTGTTCCTAACCTGGTTAGCCATAGCCCGGAAGCTGAATCTCAGGGGAACACCTTTGGGCTGGGAAGGGCTCATCTTTTCTGGGCCTCTTCTCCCCCTCAGGCAAGGGTGCTTGGCTCCTGGCCTGTGAAATGCGCTCAAAATGTAAAGATGCCTTCTTTCCACGGAGCCAAGGGAGAAGGGTGGAATTTGTTTTACCCCCAAACCTTCCCATGTCAGAGATGCAGGAGTTGCGTCACCTCCAACTTCCTCAGGGATGAAGCAGCTGCGAAAAACGAAACATCCCACCTGGGCACGGTTTCTGAGAGAGCAACAGCAGAAGACCCAGACTCTGGCAAGATGAGCATTTGCCCAGTGGATTCTGGCCGCTCCATGAGGGCAGACAGGGGATGACTGCCCCTTCCCACTCCATCTCAGATACAGAACACATTGGCTCTGCCACTCCTTGGCTCTGGCGCCACCTACTGTTGGCCTCCTTGCCTTCCACCCTCCCAGTCCCAATGAGCACCATCCACCCCTGGTCCAGAGGCGCAGAGCAGTAGTTAGGTGATCTTGCGCCCCGGCAGAACCGTCCAGATTGCGCCCCCAGCCACGGACAAGTTAGCTCTTCTTTCCTCCGCTCCTCCAACCCCCCCCCCATTAAATTCACCCTGGAAGTACAAGTATCGAAAAGTAAAATGTTAGAGGTCCCCCCCCCCCATAGCAATATAATTGGATTCAGCTAGCTGGTCAGTCTACTTTCGGTTTCACTCCTGGCTCCTTGTTAAATTAATGCTGCATCAGAAACTTCCCAAGCAGATATCCAAAGTTCTTTGGCATTAATGAGATGTCTCTTCTAGTCCAGGGGAGTCTTTTGATCTTCTTCCAGGAAACCAAGAGTCGAAAGCCTTGATTTTCCTTTTTTTCTTTTTCCAGTCATTTCCACACAGTTAGTCATTATTAGAGTTATTAAAACCTTATTATATTAACAAATGCAATTTTTTTAGTCTCCCTTGCTTTCCTGGTGACCTTCAGCTTAAACACAAACTGCTCTGGAGTGAGAAAAACCCATCACACTCGAAAAGCCCAGCTGGAGGGACCTGGAAGTTTGTGGGGAAGAGCAATTTTGTTTTTTTTTTTTTTTATAAGATATTTATTAAGATTTTTTCACACATTACAATAAAAATGAAAAAAGAAAAAGAAAAATGCAAAATAAAAACAGTTAAAAACACATTAATTTTCCGTTTCTTATTTTCCTTAAACTTATTTCCCTGGACCTCCTCATACCTCCCTTTTTTGTATTCCACTTAAATTTATTAGTTCAGCAAATCCTTGCCATTAACCTTTTACCCATTTATAGACCTTTGTTTCATATTCTCTTAAAGCATTACAGCTAGAAACCACTTAATTTCTATCCAACATCATTCTAACATTCATTAATTTTACAATATTTCTGTAAATAATCTTTAAATTTCTTCCAATCTTCTTCCACCGACTCTTCTTCCTGGTCCCGGATTCTGCCAGTCATTTCTGCCAATTCCATATAGTCTATCACCTTCATCTGCCATTCTTCCAAAGTGGGTAGATCTTGTGTCTTCCAATACTTTGCAATGAGAATTCTTGCAGCTGTTGTAGCATACATAAAAAAGTTCTATCCTTCTTTGGCACGGGGAAGAGCAATTTTGTAGTGGCTTTGTTGCACAGGAGCACCAAGTTCACTAACTGGCTGATTCAGATTGAATCCCATTCAAAAAGAGTGCAATGGTGTGTGTTTCAGCCAGCCATCCGGCTGCTGCAACTATTCCCTGGATGCCACCACACTGTCCTGTCTGTGTGTTTGGAAGGGAATGGGAGCTATGTGTCAGGAAAAAGCAGCAATGCAAAAGCCAGCTGCAGGTGGCTGGAATGCAAAACAGGATGTTGATGTCTGGAACTGTACTTTTGGGGAAAAGGGGCAGTCCATTCTCTGTACTGAGCACCGGATGTTAGCTCAGAGTGTCACCTGACCTGTACTGGAAGTACAGGGGTGGAGTTGTGACTCTACTGCTGGAGTCTGAGAGAGTGCAGTCACGTTTCTCTGTACTGCTGAATGACAGGAATAAAAGACATGTAAATAGACTCCTGTCTGTCTCTTTCCCCTCCCTGGGGGAATGCAGGGAGAGGGAGGAGGGTGTGTTCTTCTCACGTCTGAGGAGGATCGCCGATTTGTGACCTTGCCTGGATCCTTCCGGGAGACGCAGACGGAAGGTCAACAAGTATCTCAGGCGGTTTGCCCGGGGGAGGCCAGTTACCTCTGACTGCGAACTGAGATACTAACACTATGCTCCCCCCAGAGACACGCCACTCCTTCTTCCTTAGCTGTGCTGCTCAACAGTTGAGGCAACCTTCACAGTTCTGGGATGCCGAGGAAGCGAACCAATAGTCATGTTCATCTGTACTGGCTCAGTATGACCTATTCTGACAGATGCTGCCTTTCATATTCACGCCCAAGTACCTTTCCGCTCCAGAGATCTGGGGCTGAACCCGGGATCTGCACGCCAAGGCTGGAGTGCCAGCTGGCCACGTTGGGTGCTTGCCTGGAGAGTGGAAGCCGGGGGTTGGAGGGACATCGTGCTGCTCCTGGCAACTCCCACCCAACGCGACGTCCTCCTCCACCTGAATCCCGCTTCCCCCGGGACGCACTTCCAATCCTGGAGCGGCTGGGGGGAGCACTCCCCACCCCCCTTTCCAGACTCTCCTCGTTCTTCTTCATGCCTCAGGTGTTTTCCTGATTGTATCTTCAGAACAACCCTCTGTGAGGGAGGCTAAGCTGGCCCAAGGTTGCTAAGCCAAGTTGCCAAGGCCAGCATTTAAGACCACGCACCCTTTCCCCTCAGATGATAAAGCCAGGATGAGTCATGCTAGCAGCCTGTGGCCTTGATGGGCTTTGAGGCAGCCCAGCCCCCCTTCTCCGCAAGCAGGCTGCCTCCGGGGAGGATCAGCACTTTTCTCACGGGACAGAAGCGCTCCCTCCCACTTGCCGCCCGCCCCAGTCTTTCTCCGGCGGCTCAGTTTAGTGCGCCAAACGGCTCATCCCAGGTGGGAATTCGGGTGGCGCTGCTTGCAGAAGGAGATGTGGCTGGTGCTAGCGGACACTCCCATTGTTCTTCTCAGGTAGGACGTCCGGGATCCAGACGAACGTTTTACCAAAAAGTATGGCTCAACTACTGATTTCCAATTTAAAGGATGGCAAAACAACCTACGTTTGGCAGACAGGTGAAAAAAACCATGAATTACATTTAAAGTGCTGTGAAATGCAAAGGAAAGCTTGTGTTTTAAACTTGTATTTTACAGCTTGTTGCTTGGTGCGGTTAACGGAATGCGGATATTGGGAAAGAAGAGACTTGGAATTGGAAGGTTAGGATTTAAGGTAAGGTTACCAGATTTTTTTCCAAAGAATCCGGGTACACTTTTTTTTTCTCCAAAAGAGAAACAAATGTTATTTTTTTTAATCATTTTTTTTTTAAAAAAATTAGAAGTAATATCTTCTCTTCTGGGTCTCCTCTGTCGCGTGGCCTTCCTCTGGGCCCCAGCCTGATCTCTTGGAGTGCTATCTGCCGTGGAGTAGGCTCGGGTCGGGCCTGGGCTCGGCCCCGTGTCCTTGCCCTCCTGGTGCTCTCCTACCTCTCTTCCTCAGCGGCAGCAAGGTCGGGGCTCCCCTCTTTTTTCTCCTTCCTCTTTCTCTCTCTTCCTTCTCCTTCTCCCTGGGTTGGCTCCGGCGTTTTTACTGGCCCTGGAGCGCCGCTGGGCAGTCGGCCACGTGGCCGGGCGCTCTCGCTCCTGCCTCGGTTTGGGTCCTGGGGTGTGTGTGTCAGCGGTTCCCCCAGTTGGCGCGCCAGGCATCCCTGGTTCCCCCTCGGCAGTGGCAGCGGTAGCGGCAGTCTCAGCAGCCCGGAGCCAGCCTGGTAGTGCACTTGGCTCTGGCTGGCTTCAGGAGCTGCTCATTGCCGTGGCACCCACCATTTTCCCTCGCCGGAAGTCCCCATATGATGTGTCTTGTGCCGTTGAATCAATCACGCAACATTCCTTCCCTACTAATAAATCTACAACACTTAAAATATAAATCTGGGGGCCTTATATGAAATCCGGGGACATTCCGGGGACGGATTTTGTTGGGGACAGATTTGTAAATCCAGGGACTGTCCCCAGGAGACGGGGACATCTGGTCATCATTCCGTAATAGGGCTTCCATATGTCAGCCTTCTCAGCCTCCTTAAAGTTCAGAAGCACTTGTACGTCTGGCCATATGGGATTGTGAGTGGAGAAGGTGGCGCAGTCTGGATGAGTCCCTCTGTCTTGCTCTTTGGTCACTGTGACCGAGCACCATTTTGGGCCGATCAGGATCTATGGGGAAGGGGATCCACCCAGAAGTTGTAGAGGGAATGGGAAGAGAAGCCTGGTCAAGAGACTGGCTCATGTCAGAAGGAGGCCTGACTGCATCCTTGGTGAAGCCCAGGGCAGGGCAGGAAGGCAGCATTGCCCAGTGGGAAGGGATTCGGAGGCAAATCATCAGCAAGGAGCAGAAAATCCACTCCCCTTCCCTCAAGAAGACTGAAGAATCTCTAGTCGGCCTTCAGGTGAGTTCAGCATCCCAGGTCTCTGGGGTGTTCCTGTCCATTACAAAGCTGACTCGAGGCTCCGTCAACTGAGCCCCTACACTCCTTGCGTACATGAAAAGGCCACAGAAAGGATGGGAGGCAGCCTTTTCCTGGAGCCGTCTTACCTGCAGCAGTTCACTCCCTGGCTGCTGACCCTTTTCCTCCATCATCTGGATGATCCTCTCAAGAGAGGAAAGTTTCCTGCAGAGTCTGGCCAGCTGCTCATCCCTTCTCCCTGCAATCTCCTTCTCCACCTCTTCCACATGATTCAGCAGACGCTTTTCTTCTTCTTCTTCTTCCAGGAACTGGCACAGTTGTCTCAACTTCTCCACAGTCTTCAGCCTCTCCGGTTCTGAGGAGGTCGGAGTGAGGAAGATGGTCAGCCTTCAAAACATCAGCAAGAGAATTAGGATTTGAATTGAACTGCTTCCACCCTCTCAGCTCACAAGTCCTCAGGCTTCTCCTTGACTGCTTTTCACATAATAAACAACAATGGGAAATAAACTCCATTTAGCTGCATTCAAAGGTGAACTTACCTAATTCGCAATTCTTGGAAAAATTTGGAGACCAAAACAGCAATCTTATGAAATTCACACCTCTGAATTTCTCAAGGTTGACCCAGCCAGGTAATGTTCACAAAAAAATGTATTTATGAGGGTAAAGCACGTATCAAAATATTTATACGAGAAGGTAGCCACCCTAGCATTTGATTCATTTTCAGAATAATAAATAAATAACAAACCGATACGGAGAAAGGAGAAATGGCGAGAAGTTGAAATGGGCAGATTTCCCCATCCCTCCTCAGTCCGGACTTGCTTCTTGAAGTGCTTGTTCCCTCACTAGTAACAATAGGGACACTTCCAAGGAGGTCTTTGCTTTCCTTGTCCAGGTCTGCTTGATAGGCCAGAATTTCCCCTCTCTCTTTCCTCCGAATCTCCAGGCGGCGACAGATCTCTCCCTGACAAGAAAAGGGAAAACTCAGGTTTGATTGAGACACAAAGAGAGGAGATGAACATTATACTGGCTTCTTGGGTCCAGTGGCCTTGCTATAATAGCAAAGGAATTGACTGGAGGAAATAAAAGTACAGAACACATACATAAATACCGTAAGTAGTTCAAGTAATGCAAGTAAACCCATGAACAGCCAAGTAAACCCATCAACAGGGTTCCAGGTGCTGCAGACAATTTGCTCAGTGTCCCACAGCTGACTGGGCGTGGCTTTGAGATTTCCTTCAAGAGGAGCGTCTGTGTCATCAGGAAAGGCAAAGAGGACATTTGCATGCAAAGTTTATAGATGGTTTGTTCTGTATAACTTATGATGACAATGGTGCTGTTGCTGTGTCTAATGTTGATTCTTGTTGTGTTGCACAAAAAACCACAGGCGGGAGAAGCCTGTGGATGTGGGATTCGGCTGGCACCTTTTGCGCCTCCCCTACTCATGGGGAAACCCGGTTTCGGGGATCCGGAGCGACGTGGGGTGAGCGGCTTCAAATCGACTGCTTCTTTCACAGAGTGAAGCCGCATTGCTGTTGCCGGAGAGCGCTGACTTTTTCCTGTGGACAATTGGACTTTAAACAACTACCCGTGAGTAGAACGGAAAATTGGATCTTTAAACATCTTAATTTGGCACTGAGACGCGAAGGCTTCAAACAGGAAGTCCGCCTTCCTCTTTTGTAAATAGATTGAAGCAAAGACGTTGCAAGCTAAAGTCTTGGAAAGCCTTTTGTAAACGATTAAATCTCCATCGGTTAAAATTACTAAAACCCCCTTGGAAGCAGGAGAAGAGGGGGGGAAATTTAGATCGCCTAAGCCTGCAGGAGAGAGAGTGAAGAAAGATAAATTACCACCGTTTTGAACCTGGGAATGGGCTGCCAGTAAGATAGACGTTTTGGGAAAGTTCATTGACTGTGAATAAAACATATGTTGACAGATAGTTAAATAAGAGAAATATATTGTTTCCATTGTTTCCTTTTGCACTTAAAAAGGAGCAAAAGTAACTGAAAATCGAAACTAACTTTGTTGCTGGATCTGCGTTTAAAAGGACGGATACAAATAGAAATTGTTTCCTCTAGAGGGAGCTTTTGAAACTGTTGCAGGAGTGGAGCTGGGGAATTTTCCAGCTGCAGAGATTAAAGACCGTGAGAATCAGAGATTGACCTTGGACAAGAATGTCGACAGAAGAAGCCTTAGTGATTGCATTTTGCAAGACAAGTGCTTTATTGGAACAGCTTCATGAGAAGACGGATGTGATGATTATTAAAATTGATAATTTGGGACAAAAAATGACTGATTTGGGACAAAAAGTGAATACCTATACAGAAACTACTCAGGAATCGATTCAGGAATCTGCTTTGACATGGCAAGCTGTGGAGAAGACAAGGGAGAAAGCTGTTGTTGAACCTCAAGTAACACAAGTGGAGAGAGCCCCAGCCTTACAGAGGCAATTTGATGAATATAAGCTGTTGCCTTTTACGATTGAATTTAGAGAAAGCCAGATTTGGAGGGATGGAGTCCCACTTGGATTGGAGAAGCAAAGTTGGATAGATCCCCTTATGCAGGGATGTTCTGGCTTTTGGGATCTGGATTTGGGTCAGGGGGAGATTGGAGTTGTGGGGGCCTTTAGCTTCGGAGGGAGTTTGAAACACGTTCTGAAATATCTTTTGGACTGGACTTCCGGGTTAGCGCGATCGACTAATGGCGGATTCCCTCTGAGCTCCGGAGGGAATCGGCTCCGTAGGATCGGGTCTTGCCGCTGCGGCGACGCGGGGACCCTTAAAAATCACAGGCGGGGAAGCCTGTGAACCTGGTGACTCGGCGGGCACCATTTGCGCCCCCCCAACCCGTGAAGGAGCCTTTTTAAAGGCTTCAGAACGGAAGACGGGGTGAGCGGCGCGGTGCTGTGAGTCGACTGCTTCTCCTACGGAGTGAAGCCGCATGCCATGGTCGGAGAGCGCTGACTTCTTCTTGTGAACAATTGGACCCTAAAGCAGCAACCCGTGAGTAGTACGGAAATTGGACTTTTAAAGGAAATTTTTTGTTGAATTAGGCACGATCGGGGAAGACGTAAACAGGAAGTCCGTCTCCCCGTCTTATAAATAATCTAAAGCAAGGACTAACTAACTAAGGTCGAGAGGATTTTTTTCCTTCTTATTGGGCAAAAGATATTAATTTCACGATTTGGTAGTTTAAGTAATTTCTACTGGAGGATAAGAGTTAATTTTTGGAGCTGAAGTGTTACCCCCCCCGACCCGGGAGTGATCCGCGAGAAAGCCTGCTGGAGAGATATTGAAGAGCTTGACAGCTGTCAAACTAGCTGTCAAGACGGAAAAAGCGATCTTTGTTTTCTATCTCTGTTGGATATATTTGTTGCAATTTGGTTATACTTTGTTGAAAACAAGGAAGAACTGATACAAACTAACTTGATTTTTGGATTTGAACTGGACGGAATACTAAGTAACCAAAATCCCTCTAGAGGGGGTTTCGGGACATTACAAGAATGGCTGAAGGAGGGAAAACTCAAGCTAAATTGGACAGAATTTTCTTTCTCTTGGGAAAGTTATAAGGCCAAATTGATGTTTTGGCTACTAACGTTGCAACCCTGGACTTAACAGTAAACAAGTGCATTGAATTTGATAAGGATTTGATCCAGGAAGTTCATGCAGCTGGACAAGAGGAGAAAGTTGAGAACTTTGAGAGTGTGGAGAAAGAGACATATGTTGTTTCTGAGGAAAGGGAAGGAGGAGATGTGGTGTCTCAGATGACATAGGAGAGCCAGAGTTTTGACATGATGGCTACAAAGGAAAATAAGAATTGGATGATGAAAACTTGGCCTAAATTGGAGACTGAAGAATGGAGAGATCTCTATATGTGGAGATCTGAAGATCTAAGGATTACAAATTTGATCAAGGTGAAAGCTGGAGCTTTGGGGACATTTGGATTTGAAAGGAGTAAGAAACAAGATTTGGGCTCCACTTTTAAGTATGGTGATCTGGCTGGAGGAAGCATTGCCCCCATCGGATTAGA
The DNA here is from genome assembly GCF_964188305.1 of Podarcis bocagei. Taxonomy (NCBI): domain Eukaryota; kingdom Metazoa; phylum Chordata; class Lepidosauria; order Squamata; family Lacertidae; genus Podarcis; species Podarcis bocagei. The sequence goes on from NC_138131.1 coordinate 70,624,392, forward strand.
GCACCTCCGAGATCTGGTGTTGAATATTAAGGACTATCAAAAAATCCGGCAGAGAGGAACTGAGAGACAGTTAAGGGCCTCGGATGTGAGATCTCCAGGCTGATAGCAGGCTAAGACTGATGGACATTTGTTGGGGATTGAAACCGGGAAAGGGGATGGGGTGGGGTTTGGGGATCCAAAGGGTGTATAAATATAATTTGTCTTTTTCTTTTATTCTGTTTTGATATCAGTATGAAAAGTGGGGAATTCGTGGAAAGGAAATTGGGTTGACTTTAGAAAAAAGGATTTAAGAATGAGGACTGAGGTATAAATTTTGAGGTTTATAAGGTAAAATTGGTTTTTTAAAATGAATTAAGTATAAAAAGGTTAAAAACTGGGGATAAGAACTTGTTGGATTTACAATTCGAAGGGGAATATAAGAAGGGGAGGTGTGGGGAAGTCAGGGAAAGATGTTATTGAAAATAAGGTTTGCAAATTGTATATATTTTTAATTTTCCTTTTTGTTCTTTCTTTTTGGCTTTTTAAAATGGAAAATTCCTAATAAATATTTAATAATAAAAAATGAAATATCTTTTGGACTTTAGTTCTGACTATGGAGAATGGGCTGACCTGCCGAGAAGGAATAAAGACATTGTTAGGTTGGAGTTTCCCTGAGATCTACTCCTCAGCGCCAAAGGAAGGAAATTAAGAACAAGATCAGCAGAAGATAAAGTAAAGTGCATGTATAAATATGAAGAAGATCTGCAGAAGGGACATGGAAAAGAGTTAAGAGCCTCGGACAGAAGATCACCAGGTTGATGGACCATATGGAATGGATAGAAAGGACTGTCAGAATCCGAGACCCGGGAGAAGAGACGGTGGAAGAAGACTGGAAAAAGTTTAAAATTTATTTAGAGAAATATTGTAAAATTAATGAGTGTTAGAAAAATGTTGGAATGAAATTATACGGCTTTAGTAGAAATGTTATAAGGAGTTAAGTATAAATAAGTTTTAGGGTTTTAATGGTAAGATAAGGTTAAAATAAATTAAGACAATTAAATGACAGAAAACAGTGAAAGATGGAAAGGATTTGCTGAAATAATTAATAACTAGAACACAAAAAAGGGAGGTGTGAGGAGGTCGATGAAACAAGTTAATGAACGACAAAGATATGGAAATATTGGATGTGTTTTTAATTGTTTTTGCTTTTGCTTTTGTTTTGATGTATTGTGTCTTTTGTTTTTTTAATGTATTGTAATGTATTGATTTGTATTGTTTACTTTTTCTCTCTTTTTTTACTTCTTTCTGTAATCCTTAAACTTTTAATAAATATTATTTTAAAAAAAGAGATTTCCTTCAAGAGGAGCGTCTGTGTCATCAGGAAAGGCAAAGAGGACATTTTGCATGCAAAGTTTATGGATGGCTTATTCTGTATAACTTATGATGACAATGCTGTTGCTGTGTCTAATGTTGATTCTTGTTGTGTTGCACAAACTAACAAAGTTCTTCATGCAGGATGTATTCACGAGGCGCACAGAAGATTTGGACACATGTCTTGGCAGGCCCTGGCCAAGATGCCTGAGTTGGTTCAGGGTTTGAACATCAAGCCCTGTAAGTTTCACATGAAATGTGTATCTTGTGCAGAGAACAAGGTGAAGGTTGCTCCAAAAGGCAAGGAGTCTAGCAGGCAGGCTTCCAAACCCTACCAGCTAGTGCACGCAGACCTGGTTGGTCCACTTGCGCCCTCTTTGGGTGGAGCAAGGTACTTCATGGTTCTAATTGATTCTGAGAAGCCTTTCGCTCAAACCAGTTAGACATGACATGAATTAGTCGTTTTATCCACCCGGCATGTATGGAACAGACCTTGACGAATCAAATGACAAGGCATAATTAATCCCCCAGCTGAACTGAACAGGGAGCAGCAGCTGGGGTAGAACATGCAAACAAGAAATTATTAGTTCAAGGTACAGAAGCCCCAGAACAAACCAGCCACATGCAGTTAAGAATAGCAATTCCAGATTAAAGGGCTTGCATCTGAGACATTTGTTCCTTCCTTTTTGCCAAGACAGGAGATGTTCCTACAAATACATTGGAAATTTTGAAAGGACCGTGGGCATTTCTCCTCCACAGCTGAAGATCCAGAGCTATCTGAAGAGGGGGAAATACCAGGTCTTGCTCAGCTGGATATGTCTTATTTCCTTTGAAGATATAAGCTGATTAGAATTTTAGGCTGCCGGGGGTAGGGCAAAATCTGAGGACGGGAAAAATGATATCACTGGCAGTCACATGGGAGGCTGCTGAAAATGCACATGGAGAAACAATGGGTCCTTGTACTGAGGGGACTGTTTGACCTGCAGGAGGAAGCCAGTTGTTGAAAGGGAACATGGATCTGAGAAGGAGCATAGAGGGAGATTTCAACATCCAGCTGGAGCCATCAATGGCAGTTCGTCAGTAGTTCGGAGTTGGGGATTCTTTTTCAGTCTTAAGGGCCATATTCTCCTCTGGGAAACCTTCCAGGGGCCGTGTGTCTGTGGTGGAAGGGGCCACAGGTGAAAGTGGGTGGAGTGATGAATGTAAACTTTGGTTTCCTAAGGGAGGCTGGTTTCTACACACATTCAACTCTCCACTCTCTGTCCTTCATGACTCAAGGTTGCGAGGGGAGGGGTAGTACCTCTGGTGGGGGGCACGTTGTGCTCCTTCTGGGGTAGTTTGTCCACCTTTGGTCACTACAGCTCTCACCTGCGGCTCTTAGAAACTGTCAGCCTGCAGCAGCAGCCACACCCCAGGAATGGCTTCAACTGGCAGGCTAACCAGGTGAGGGGAGTTGATGGGTCTCAAACCCTCAGTGAGTTAGGGGCTTCCCCTGCATGCAAAGCTAGTGTCGGGTACTGGCTAGAGGAGGAGGAATGGTGGGAACCCCCCAGGGAAGCATCAAAGTGGGAAGGCTCCAAGCCAGGAGACTGCTGGTGGGATGCAGGAGACAGGTCAGAAGAAGAAGAAGAAGGGGGAGCAGATGGCTTGGAGGCTAAACAAGCAACAGGTTTAAGTGAGACTGAGGCAGCTGAGGAGGAGGAGGAGGTGGTGGCGGCTGAGGCTGCAACAGATCCCCAGGCACCTGCCATGTCCACTGTTCCCTTCTCCCCTCCTCCGCTGTCCCCAGGAACAAGGGAGGCATTACATGGAGCAGAACAAAAGGCACAGAGAGCCCCTCCATGACTGTTGGGAAGTCAGCCGACTGAGGAGGAGCCTTAGGATAGGGATGCCATATTTCTAAAAGTAGAAACCAAGACACCCCAAAAGGTGTGGAGCTATTTTTAGGAAGACCCCCAAATTGTTGAGCATCTTAAAGGAAGACCCAGAAGCTGTTGATGTCTGATAGCCCTGCCTTAGGAGGAGGCTAAGATCCTCCGTTCTGGCAACTGGGGCTAGTCCTGCCTGTGGAGTTTCTCTCTCAGGTTTTGTCTCTCTGAAGAAAGAGTCCACCTTACTGCTCATCTCTGAGTTTTGATGCTGAACTGCAGCTGAATCAGCCCTGACAGCCAGGCTCCGGACAATTGAGCAGATGAGACCACTAGGGGGTCCAACAGTCAAGAAGGTGGTTTCTGCCTGTGCTGTAGAGGGAAGTGACGAGCAGTGGGGCTCATCCACCTGGGAAGGTAGCTCATTTAAGAGAAGGAAGTCCCTGATCCTAAACCTTCTTGATCCATTTAGCCCAGTATTGCCCACTTCCAGTCTGAGTGGCAGAAGCTCTCCAAGGTCTTGGGCAGACAGAGGCTCCTACCTACATTGAGCTAACTGCAGGTGCTAGGGACTGCACCTGGGACCTTCTGCATGCAATGCAGGTGCTGACACACTGAGGCTATGGCGCCTCCACAAAACCTTCAGGTATGGGCAGGAGGCACTACTCGGCATCCTTATATCCCACCCTTCCTCCCAAAGGAGTCCAGGGCAGCAAAGACACAGCAGTTAAACAACCAAAACATCCAAAAACAGTTCCTACACAGAAGCAGACTAAGAAAAATCTCTCCTTAGAAGGCTTCTTGAAAGAGGAAGAGGAAGTAGGCATTGAAAAGATAGCAGAGAAGGGACCCCCCATAAGATGGTACCTGCAGGAAGCCGTCATCTGCAGAGCAGAGCCATCCATTGGGTATATAAGGGGTGATATGATTTTTCAGGTGCCTTAGCCTCAACCAATACCTTAAACTATCAATCAACCTCCCCAGTCTCCTTTATGCTTCTGATGAAATAGGCTATGCCTGCATATGTTTTTGTTATGTTGTCTTAAAATACCACTACTCTTTTGTCTCTTCCTTCTGAAGGATCCCGGTGAACAAGCAAAAAGCCCTTGAAACACACACACACTCACGAGGACAAGGCAAGACAGGGCTGTGCACCACAAACCATCCCAAAATAAGCCTCCATTCCCCATCAATCAATATTGGGCTAAAAGCTATAGAACACAAAGCTAAATGCACCTAAAAACTGGTTTTGAAATAGCCTTGGTCTTGCCTAGTCCCTCAGCCTTGTGAGTTTGGGAGCTAGTCTGCAAGGGTGAAAATCTAATGGAGGATTCCACTGTTGAATTAACCAAGCAAGGGTCATAGTTGCCACCCATGTACCTTGTGGCTGCTCTGTGCCAGAGGGCAAATGAGGGTGGGCCTCCTCACTCGCCTGGCTGGGAATGAGAAAGGAAAAGGTCAGAGTTGTGTGAGAGAGCTGGGCTAGAAGTTGGCAGAAGTCACAGAGAGAGAGCCATGCCTGATTTCTTCTTCATTCGAAGGCTGTAACTGGAAGAAGCAAGACCTTCTGGGGCATTATTGCTGTGAGCCTCTCCATCTTCGGTTCAGGTTGTATATGTGTGTGAATAAACCATATATCATAAAGACACCACAGTCTCCGCTGAGCCTCATTCCAAGGAAACTTGCTCTAACAACCTCACTAATGCAGCCGCTTCAGTCCTTTATTCTAGTTCCCCTTTCCATGCCATACCATACAAGGCTTTGCCAGTATTTTCAGGGTCATCTTCCACCACAATTTAGGGTTGCCATATGTCTGGGGAAACCCGGGCATGTCCTCTTTTTGGGGACCAACATGCCTATCTGGGCGATTTTTTACATTTTAAAGGAAAAGTCCAGGTTGAGGGGGAGGTGTTGGGGTCTTGGGCTCAGGTGGCTCGGGAGTGGGCTGCTCTGCCCGTCATGGCCCCTGCCAGCCCGAGCTGGGGAAAGGGGCATGGCAGTGGTGACCCCGCACACCTCTTTTCCCAGCTCGGGCTGGCAGTGCCTCAGGCTGTCCTCTTTTTTTGCTTTTATTTATTAATTATTGAATTTATATACCACCCTATACCCGCAGGTCTCAGGGTGTTTCACAAAGTAAAATGAAAATATAAAACCAAAAAATAAATACAGTTGTACCCTCGTTTTCAAACAGCTTAGTTCTTGAACGTTTTGGCTCCCGGAACTGATTCCATTCAACTTCCAAGGTACGACTGTAATCAAAATAAAAACAACAACCACCAAGTAACCCACAACTGGATGGCCCCATTGGGTTCTGGAATTATGGAGGGATGAAAAACTGATCGCATTCCACTTTCTCTACACTATGCGTGTACCCCTGACCGTGTCCTCCCTTACTCATTTCCCCCCTAAACTAGAAAGCCCCAAATGTTTTAGCTTCTCATCTGGGAGTTGCTCCAGCCCCTTGATAATTTTGGTTGCCCTCTGCTGAACATTCCTGCCCCCCCAAGCTCTGCCTTCAACTGCAAACGTGGCAGACAATGCCTTCCCTGCAGTTGCACTGCCAAAAAAGTTCAGTTTTACTTTTAAGGACAGGAAATTCTCCTGCAGGCCATCTGTGCTAAAGAGAGGGTGCAGATATAAGTCTCCTTCTTTTGGACCACCCAATTTGCATAAAAATAAGACAAGATTAAAAGTCTTGAGTTTTCCCCACCCCATGGAAAAGGAGCAAATGAAAAATCCTCTCCTGAGCTGTGGCTGCTACTTCCTGAGCATGAGAGATGAAAAGGGCCTGTATGGATTTGGCAAAGTCAGCATTCACAGTTCGAGAATCACACTTGGCTCATGACCAAGGGTGTCCAAAAATAGCAAAAGCCAAACTTTGGGCTCAGAGTTGATCTGTGTCCCTCCAGATTTTGCTGGTCTCCAGTGCCCATCACCATCATGACCAATGGTCTGGGATTATAGGATCTGGAGTCCAGAAACACCTGGAGGGCCTGAGCTTGAAATTAGGAGTGTCAGTTTTTCACTCTGGGCCTGTGACCTTCTGAACAAAGGGACAGTCTCTGCAAGAGCGCTCCAATGCTGAAATGAAAAATATGGCATGTCAAACAATAGCTTGGGATCACACATCCGCTCTGGAAGTCCTAAGGCCAGATGTGTGGGAGCTGTTTGGGCTTACTCACTGATCAGAGAAAGGAGTTCTGGGCACATCATTTTTTTAAAAAAAGCATTCCCTTCTTTTCCTTTTTTACTTTATGCAAGTGGGTTCTGAAACAAAACGTTGCAACTTGGCGAGTACTTATGCCCAAGGCCAGCCTAAGACATTTTGCTGCCTGAGGGAAAGGACAAAATGCACTGAGGTCAGCTGGGTTGTTAAAAAAGTAGCGGGCAAGGCACGTGACAGCTCTCTTCTCCCACAGAAGCAGCCTAGTCAGGAGGAGGAGCTGAGGGGAATACTTTGCTGATAAATCTCATGGTAGTAATGTGCCTAGATAATTAACATTTTCTGTACAAGTATGAAATTGGTATTGTTTAAACAGTTGAACAAAAATATATATTTCCTAATAACATCAACTCTGATTTGGACCTATTTATAGTATATCCTGAGATTTTACCAAGACATCTGTATTTTGCATTATCCTCCAGACATGCCTGGAGTCGTTCAGTGACCATCCGTTCAATCACCTTGCCCAGGAATGGAAAGTTTGAGACTGGACAATAATTGGGCATAATGGCCAGGTCCAAATATGTCTTTTTAATGAGCAGTTGAACAATCACTTCTTCAGGTGGTAGGTTTCACTCGTTCAAGTCTGTCCACATCCTCAGAGGCAACAGGTTGTAATGGATCCTGTCCAACTTGACTAGACCCAGTGGCGTAGTGGGCTGCGGGGGCACAGGGGCAGTCACCCCAGGCACAAAATTGTTAGTGCTGCCTCAATACAGCTGCACGCTTCCATCACTGGGGTCCGATGACAACGGCTTGTCCATGCGATCAGGTAAGTGACCTCTCCAGACAATGGGATGGCTCTGCTTTTCTTATCTCTGTGGCTGTGATCCCCTGGGTGATGTGGATGCCATTAGGCAGTCGAATGCGCATGCATACTCCACCTGTTTCCCTCCCTCCTACCCCCTCCTCCACGTGGCCCCGGGAACTGGCAAGCCATCCTATGTCTCTGACTAGGCAGAGCTCTGGCACCCTCCTGCCTTGGTGGAGTCTACCTCTTTTTATCTGCAAAAAAACTCATGACAGGAGTCATTACAGGAGATCTTGGACTCTGTATCAGACCCTGATGGCAAAGGTGGTTCTGTTAGACTATGAACCACCTGAAAGAGTCTCCTGGTACTGTTTTCACCAACAGATCCAGCAACAATGGTCCTCCTCACCGTCGCTATCGCCACTTGGTAGGCTCGACGTTGAGCTCTAACCCGTGTTTGGTCTCATTTGAAGTGGGTTTTTCACCACCAGCACTTTAGCTGTCTCAGGAATTGTTTCATCACCCTCAGCCCCAGGGGTAGAACCACAGGGTCATCCAAGTGCCATGCCATTGGAGAGGGTGCTTTTTAAGGTTTGTGGAGCAGCACCCTCTTATTCCCCACCACCAAATGTGCTTTCCATGTGTTTGGCTGTCGTCTATCGGGTCTCCCCAGATGAATTTGCTATTAGAAGGGGGCATGTGAAGCCATAATCCTGGAAAGAGATTCTGGAGAGAAGCACTCGACCCAATTTTAGCCTTTGATTCTGTGAGAGGCACCCAGTGCTTGGTCTTACTAGCTGCAGCTCAACTTTAACTATGTTTACAGCAGAGGAGCAAGTCCTGGAGGGCTGGCTTCCTATTCTGCCTCTATGGGTGAGTTGGCATTGATGAGGAAAATTCCGGGGTGTGAGGCTACTATATTTTTTCAAAATATAGTCCGGCCCACCACATGCTCTTGTGGGATGTGAAACACAAGAGCAGTCAAGTACAACATTCCTAGAGTGCACATGTTTACACATGGGGAGGAATGTTTGTCCAGCCAGCAGGTAAACTTCCTGTTTCCTTCTGGGCTGGGATAAACTTCCTCTACATGTGACTAAAGGTGGGTGTGGCCTCACCTGTGCAGGTAACGACAAAAGCACAGGGCAGGGCAGCCATCTCTCTCTCTCTTTCACCACATGCATCAAAGAAGCAACATCTGCTTAGCCAAAGATGCCCTCTTGGCCTCCAGCCAAGAGAGGAAAAAGGGACTGTGTTCTTATGGAATAGTTTTCAAGTGTATGTTACTTTTCTAAGCTAAGTCTGCCTTCTGCGATCCGATTGTGAACAGAATGTGAGTAAACTCTTTTTATACTTTTATAGAAGACTGTGTCATGTCTTATCTTTTATGAGGGAATAAGGGGAAAATACCAGAACAGTTATTATAGAGGCTTTAGCGAGCCTGAGCAAACGCATCCGCTGCCAATTTTAGAAGAGGGGAATGTTACTCTGCTAAATTGTGGAACTTGTTAAGACAAGTTGGATAAGGATATAATCAGACAATATATCCTCTCCTGCATCCCTGAACATTCCCACAGGTCTGAGGGACGGTGGACAGGCCATAGGCAAACATGTCCAGACTTCTCACTCAGTACAAGCTTAACACAGGCAAACATGTCCAGGCACATCTTAAGTAAAGCTAAAGGTAAAGGGAGCCCTGACCATTAGGTCCAGTCGTGACCGACTCTGGGGTTGCAGCGCTCATCTCACTTTATTGGCCGAGGGAGCCGGCATGCAGCTTCCGGGTCATGTGGCCAGCAGGACTAAGTCGCTTCTGGTGAACCAGAGCTGCGCAACGAAACGCCGTTTACCTTCCCGCCGGAGCGGCACCTATTGATCTACTTGCACTTGGAAGTGCTTTCGAACTGCTAGGTTGGCAGGAGCTGGGACTGAGCAACGGGAGCTCAGCCCGTCACGGGGATTCGAACTGTCGACCTTCTGATCCTCAAGCCCTAGGCTCTATGGTTTAGACCACAGCGCCACTCGCGTCCCTCCTGCACATCCATACCCTGGGGCAAGTCTGGGGATGGGCTCTTGGTTTCTTTGGCCAACTAACTGCTCAGTAAGTGTCACTTTTGTGCCCTTCCCGGGGGCGGGGTGTACACGTGTCCTCACGCTTGAGGGATTATGGCGGGAGATAGAGGGGGAAAGAGTCCTTTCCTTAAGGGCAAGAATGGCGTTGGAATGGAGGAAATTGATGCAGGGGGTGGATTTTCTGAAGTGAGGGGCTTTTCCTAAGCCGGCAGTCCATAAGGGAAGTGGCTTGACAGATTTCTTGCAACAAAGGATCACTTTTGGCAATAGAAACCAGTTAATGGGCTTTTGATGGACTGAGTCCATTGTTCTCTCAGCAGGCGGCCACTCAGGAGCTCAGTCAAGCTGGCGAAGCTCCGCTGCTCTGCAGAACGGAAACAGGCAGCGGCACAAGAAAGATTCTGTCCACTAGAGGCCGCTAAGCGCTATTGGCTAGCTGTCCAAATCCGACGCTTTTGATTGGGCTATACGCAGCAGTATGTAAATACAGAGTTCATTCCCAAGTCCCCGTTCATATTGATACGCTTTCATACCAGAAAGAGGGAAGCAGGGTCTTTTATTCATAAAAAAAGATGTGGTGCTTGGTGCGACAGGGGAAGGAAAGGGCTTTCTCGAGCTCATTGTCTCGCGCCCTAGGTATGTGGAGGGGTTTCTGGGGAAGGCGAGTGTTACTGGTTTCAGAACTCACAGGGTTAAGGAGTTCTGTGGTGACGTCTCTTTCCTGAGGCGTGGTTAGAATCTCTTTGGGAGTGGTTTGACTCCGAGAGTGTCAGTCTGGTTTCGTTTTTGCGAAGATAGGATGCAAGATGGGTGAGCTTTCACCAGGTTTGAAGCTATGCTGTTAAATTCATGATTAAAGGCTAAGAAGATAAGAAACGCCTGTGTGTCTGGATTTATTACCCACATGCTGCATTTGCTTCACCGCTGTGTTTACTCTGCTAACGGCAAGAGGCAGAGGCCGGAAGGACTTTTGTATCAGACGGACAGGCAGCAGAGCTGCGCAGGGAAACGTGCCAGGCTCCATGTTTGTTTTCCTTGGCACTCAAGGCACTATTGGCCTCTCCGTTTGCCAATAGGTTATGGGCAGTTTGCCAAAGCTTTGAAGCATTGCAGGAACGTCCCACGTGTGGGGAGGCCAGCAGGAAGGTTGCTGGGCCAGCTGGAGCTCTGGAGCTGTCTTTGAAGCTGGAAGGAGCTCGCTGGAAAGAAGCGGTCTGCCTGAGCCGATCTGCCGGAGGAAGCTGATGCTGTCGTGAGTACGCTTACCCCGGGGGAGGAGGAGATGGCTCAGTCCCAGGAACATGGCTTTGAGCTTAAGCTGCCATGTGAAAAGTTAACAATCCAAACATGGCTGGAGTGGAGTTATTTAGCAGAGTTGTCCCTAGTGGGAGCCAATCTCTGGGAATTGGTCACACCGATGTCTACGTCAGCTGGGGCTGTTGCAAGCCAACGTGAAGCTGAGGAGCGTGTGATGGCGTTTTTGGCTGAGAATGTAAGTGCTGAATTAAGGCCTATAGTTCTGGATGCAAGGAAACCTGCGGTCGCTTGGCTAGCTCTACAGGAAGTGTGCAACGCTGGGGGCGGAAGCAAGGGCCGGGAGATGGCTGCATCAGAACAGGGGAGGCCAGAGGGCACTGACCACCTTCGTGGAAGCCGGTGCACAGCTGGGAAAGGCTGTGGGACCCCTGAGGGGGACGAAGGGACTATTACTACTACTGCTGTTGCTGCCAGTTTCGCAGGGTCTAAAAGCTGCGTGGGTGATGCAACGTGTCTGCGTGAGGAGCTTGGAGAGAGGCAAGCTGCTGGGGGCCCTTTACCTGCCACTGGGGGTGCAGGAAAGCATCCTGGGAGCCCTGGGAGCAGTGGGGGGGCGGTGCGCAGTAAAAGCACAGAGAAGCCTCTTTTTCCAAAGGCTGCCAAGAGTTGTTTGCGTCGTAAGTCGAAGCCTGGGAAACAGAACAAAGCTAGATGCTTCAAGGTCAGCCATCTGCTGCAGAGGGAGATAAGGCCTGCAGAGTTGTCTGGGAACTCTGAGATAAGTCCAGTCTTCGGAGCAACGCAGGATGTTGCAGTTTCGGACGCTGCCAAGGACAAAGGCAGCGGGACGTTTGTTGGCATGGCAACGCTACAGAACAATTCCAGCAGGGACACAGCTGTGAAGTTTATAATCGACAGTGGAGCCAGTCACCACCTGATTGGAGAGACACCTGCTGGGGGGCTGCGGGACTGCAGGGCTGTTTTGGATGGGAAAATTGTGCAGTTTGCAAACGGTTCCCAAAAGCAAGATTTTGAGATTGTTGACGTGTATGTTCCTTTTTTGCAGGCGCAGCTGGAGATCTACGTTGTGCCGGGGATGCATTGTTGTCTGTTATCTGTACCAGCTCTTGTAAAAGAAGGGTACAAAGTTTGTTTTGAAAATAACACCTGTTCTATTTCCAGAGGGGGGAAGCTGCTTGTCGACGTGGAGGGCAAGGACAATCTCTTTGTTCTGGAGACACCTCTGGAGGGTGGTGGGAATGCAGGAAAAGCAAAGGCGAAGTGTGCTAGTGTTCCCAGCCATGATTCATGCAGCAAGGTTCAAAAGGGCAGGTTTCCCGGGGTAAAGAGGGTAGCCACAAAACCTTTTGAGTTGGTTCACACAGACCTTACAGGGCCAATGAAGTGTGAGAGTCTGGGTGGGGCCAGGTATCTGCTAACAATGGCAGATGTTTTTTCTCAGAATTTATGGTGTTTCTCTCTCAGGTCACAGAGGGAGGCAGCGCAACTGATCCAGGATTGGGTTGCGGAGGTGGAACTAAGGTTCTCCACCAAGGTGCAAGAGTTCAGGAGCGACCGTGGGTCACAGTTCACTGGGTCTGCTCTGAAGGAGTTCTTCAAGGAAAAGGGAACTCGTCACCAGGTGACGGGTGCAAAGTCTCCTCAAGAGAGAGGCTTGGCAGAGCACAGGAGTGAAGCACTGGCTGGAGTTGTCAGAGTTTTGCTGTGTGACTCTGGGCTGCCTCAGAGTTTTTGGAGTGAGGCTTGGAAATTTGCCAGCTTTGTTTTTAACAGGTCCTACAATCACGATGTAGGTGACACACCGCATTTTCTGTTGCACAAGCAAAAGCCACAGGTGCATTTCTTCCGTTCGTTCGGTTCCAGGGCTTCAGTGCCAATACCAACAGCGCAACGGAAGGAGGGTGGTCCTAGGTGTCAGGACATGATTTTCTGTGGGTATGATCCTGCAACAAACGGGTGGAAGTTTGCATACCCAGAGGGTAATCAGACCAAGCTGCTGGTCAGCAAGCATGCTGAGTTCTTTGAGCAGGGTGGTTGGTCACAGCCTGCTTGTCTGATTCTGAGGAGGAAGAAAGGGAGGAAGGAGAGTCAGAGGCGGAGCCTGTTGCTGAAGACCAGGTTGCTGATGATGGTCAAGCACAGGGGTGGGTTTCTCCACAGGTTAAGAGGGAACCCAAGAGCGAGCCTTCATCTCCTGTTAGCCAAGTGCAGAAGGTCCGAAGACGCAGCAAGTCAGAGGGGGAGTCTTCTGAGCTTGCTGGAGACACACTTGCTGATCCCAGTGGGTCAGGAGGAGCGCCCGAGGTTGTGCTCCGGCGGTCAACTCGGACCACAAAGGGAATTCCACCGGAAAGGTTTCAGGTCACCAGTGCATGGGTGGGTTTCGCACAGTGTGATTCTGGGAGTGTGGAAGGGATTCAACAATTGCCTGGGATAAATGCCAGTGGGAGGCAAAAGGCAATGGGAGGTGAGTTGAACTCAAAGAGGTCTGTAAATAGGGGTTCACAGTTTCCCTCAGGATTCGAGACGAGAGGGGGTGTTACTGGTTTCAGAACTCACAGGGTTAAGGAGTTCTGTGGTGACGTCTCTTTCCTGAGGCGTGGTTAGAATCTCTTTGGGAGTGGTTTGACTCCGAGAGTGTCAGTCTGGTTTCGTTTTTGCGAAGATAGGATGCAAGATGGGTGAGCTTTCACCAGGTTTGAAGCTATGCTGTTAAATTCATGATTAAAGGCTAAGAAGATAAGAAACGCCTGTGTGTCTGGATTTATTACCCACATGCTGCATTTGCTTCACCGCTGTGTTTACTCTGCTAACGGCAAGAGGCAGAGGCCGGAAGGACTTTTGTATCAGACGGACAGGCAGCAGAGCTGCGCAGGGAAACGTGCCAGGCTCCATGTTTGTTTTCCTTGGCACTCAAGGCACTATTGGCCTCTCCGTTTGCCAATAGCGAGATCCCTAGCGAATTTCCCCCTCGGAAATTCCGTATTCTTAAAAAAAGGGGGGGGAGGAGGGGGAGAGAAAAGACTGAAAGGGAAGAAAGGTTTCCTCTGTTCCCCTCCACTCTTCCAAAAGAATTCCGAGCTGAGGTGCAGAGCTCTTTCCTCCCTTGTGACCTCCCCACCTTTCTCCTCCTCCCTTCCACATAACTGGCTGTGTCACCTTGCCTGCCAATCATACCTCCCTTTGAACTGAAGCAGAGTTCCATCCCTGTTTGTGCCAGTTCTGGAGTCTAAAAGCTCCACATGTTTCCGCCCCACCCTGTCCTCAGCCAACCCCCCACTTAGAAGCCACTCTTGGGTTATTGACTTCTGTGTGCTTGTGTATCTGTGTCTCCCGTGTGGGGTTCCTCTCTGCGTAAAGTCTTCAAGCTGTGCCTGTGTGCGCCTGACAAATCGGCCCCATTGCCTTTCCCTCATCAAAATTTATCTTTCCCCCCACCTCCAGTCTCCGTTGTTGTGGGTCCTGGCTGAGAGGAAAAACAGAAGACGGGGGGCCATCGGTCAGGGATAGTCTACTTGAGATTCCTGCATTGCCCCAGGGGGTTGGCTTGATGACCCTCAGGGGTCCCTTCCAGCTCCACTCTTCTCTGGTGCAGAGTTTTAGGTACAAGTTGGGTGCAAGGGGTGCAGCCCATCTTATGCACCGCCGGCTCGGGAAGAAGTCCCACTGATCATGATGAGACTCGCAGGTGAGTAGATTGCTGCTGTGCAGGCCTGCTCTTGAAATCAATGTTTTCCTTTTCAGAGCATGGTGAAATCCCCATGACTAAAACCTCCCCTTCCGTAGTTTCTGTCAGGAGTTCAGCCTACACTCGAGTAGCACCCTGGCAGAGACACGTGCCCGACTGGCATGTTCCCTCCCTCCTGGTCGATCGTTTGGGAGCTTCATAAGCTTGCTTCAGCCCGAACATCACAGCAACCGATGCCAAGCGACACCGGCACACTTAGGGATCCGCAGAGTTTGTGGATCATGCGTGACAGACCTCAGCAACTCAGCATTTTGGCTAATCGACTTGATTTACATGTAAAAACACACACGGAGCACTGCAACATGGCTCCCTCTCTCTCTAGCATCAGACAGCAAAGAGAAAAAGAACAAAGGACAATAGTCCCACTTCACGGAACACAGGAACACAAACATCCTGTCGCCGTCACTTCCCACTCTGTGGAGTCAAAACATAGACAACAATCCCATGACTGCAATCATGGAGCTGGAATTCTAACCGTTTCAAGCGCTACCACAGGTTCCGCAGAATATCTGTACTGCATGGTTTAGTGTGGCAACACCTGCCCTTTGGAACTCCCCGCCTCTTGCAACAAAGCACGTGCCTTTGCTAGACGCTTTTCAGGCACCTGCTAAAAGCATTCTTGTTGAGGCAAGCATACCTAGAAGCTTAGGAAGTTGAAGTAATTTTCATCTCTTTTAATATTTTAGCTTTTGTATGTTTTAAAGTAGGATTGTTGATTTTTCTTGATTTTACTGCTGTGGTGGGTTTTTTGTTTTTTGTTTTGGTAAACCACTTTGCAGGCTTTTTAAAATAAATTTTATTAAATAAAGAAGCAATAGTAAAGGTAAAGGGACCCCTGACCATTTGGTCCAGTCGTGACCGACTCTGGGGTTGCGGCGCTCATCTCGCTTTACTGGCCGAGGGAGCAAGTGTACAGTTTCCAGGTTATGTTGCTAGCTTGTCTAAGCCGCTTCTGGTGAACCAGAAGAGCAGCGCACGAAAACGCCATTTACCTTCTCGCCGGAGCGGTACCTATTTATCTACTTGCACTTTGACGTGCTTTCGAACAAAGAAGCAATATATAGAACTAATAATAGAAATATATAGGAAAATATATACCCCCCCCCATTTTCTTTACTTTTCCTTCTCCTCCTGCTGCTGCTCCTCCTCCTCCTCCTCGTGTTCCTCACCTGAAGGAAAAGCCAAAGAACCACCATTAACATTGGTGCCTGGTATGTGCAACCATATGCTGTATTTTTATTCTTTCTGGCAAGAAAATGGGCACACAAGGAGGCAGCAAACCTTTGTGCCCTTCAGAGGCACATGCGCAGTCTGCTACTGGCCTCTGGTCTCCTGCGCATGGGGTGGGGGTGGGGGGGAGGCCACCCCTTCCACGCAGCGAAGGCGACCCTGGCATGGCTACCAGCTGCCCACAAAGGCGCACTGAACTGGGCTCCAGACTGTGGTGGGACTCCCCTAAGCCCCAGCCAACATGGCCAGCGCTCATCAGCCCATTGGGAGGGAGGGCCATGTGAAGACAGGATTCTCAAAAATACCTCTGGCTTGCGGCTCCTGGAGTGTTGCTGGCAACGCCTGGAGTTTCTCTTCAAGCTCCTGGAACTTCACACGGAATACTTGAGCTTCCTTAAATACTGTTTCAGCTGCATGCCACACCTCAGCCAAAAGAGCTCCTATCACTGAGAAAAAGAAGGGAGCATCTGTGCATGTCATTCGGGTCAAGTTGCACCAAAGTGGGACTTGTTCATCTGAGCTCCACAGGCTGGTTTTTCTAATTGTTTGACTGGGGTTGTTTGTTGGTTTTTCTTTAATTTGGGGCAAGGCCTTTTTATGTGCCCTTTCAATCCCCAAGAGCCAGCACTGTAAATCAGTTTTAAGGGAGTCTTACAACCACAGCTGCCGCCACCCCCCAACATCATCAGCAGTTACACATACAGGCTTTTAAAACTTATTTAATATCTTTTTTAAAAAGTTAACCTTGTAATTCCTAAATCATTTTAAACACTTTGAAATACTTTCTAAAATTCTGCTGTTTAACATTTATGTAAATGATGTAATAAAGGAACCCAAATGGCCAGATATTTCCCTGTTTCACTTTTATCCCAGAATGTATCCATTTTGCTACATGCCAACGATACGGTGTTGTTAGCACAAACACAAGTGGCTATGAGGCGATTACTAAAGGACTTTGGGAGACTGTTCTTGAACTTTGTTGGTCAGCCGCGGTCCCCGCTAATTGATTTGCGACTCCAATTAGCGATTTATGGCCGCCCGGCACACTTCCTCTTGCGCAGCTCTCAGTCACGTCTCGGCAGAGTTTCACACAGCAGTGTAAAACTGTCACGTAGTTTGGCTTAGCTTCCAGACAAACACACACAGCACCGGTTTGTCTATTTACAGCTGTTTATTCCAACAAATCTCCGGAAAAACCAGGACTGCTTGCAGCCATTATAGGACTGCTCTTTTCCCCTCACAGCATAGAGTGAGAATGGCAAACTCCTCCCAATCTCCTCCCAGCTTCGAAAACTGATGTCAGAATGGTGTGGCATCATGGGAACAACTTAACCTGTTAAGTTCCAACTCCCATACCCCCTCTGCCACACATTCTGACAGTACCTGTGGAACATCCACATAACTCTCAGGCTCACACTGTGCGAAACTTACCCACGCACCTGTGGCTTCGTATCTTTCCGGTGGAACACCCTTCGTTGTGCGACTGGATCGCCTGGGCACAAACCCAGATGGTTCTCCTGGTTCACCATCACTATCATGTGTGTACTCAGCATCTCTGGATTCCCCCTCTGACTTAAAGCGTTTTCGAATCCTCTCCATGACACTCACTGGAGAACTAGGCTCGCTTTTGGGTGTTCTCCTAACATCTTGTGGAGAAACTACCGATACCTCCTCCTGTTCCTGACTTTGGTCAGTTACCTGGTCGTCATCATCAGACTCAGCCTCTCCTTCCTCCCCCTCAGAATTTTCCTGTTCTGAATCAGAAAGACATTCTGAAAGAACATCACGCTTGACAGCAGTTTGTGACTTTTTATCCTGCTCATAGAACTCAGCGTGTTTACTGATCAGTAACTTACTCTGATCACCTGATGGAAATGCGAACCTCCATGCACGTGCTTCTGGCTCATACCCACAGAAGATCATTTTCCGGAACTTGGATCCATCTGGCCCCTGCAAAGCAGCAGGTACTGGCACAGACGCACCTGACCCAAACATACGCAAAAAATGAATCTGGGGTTTCCTGCCATGTAACAACCTAAACGGTGTGTCACCTACCACTGAATTGTAGGTACGATTCCAGGTGAAGCTCACATACCTGATTGCCTCCAGCCAAAACTTTGGTGGCAACCCAGAATCCTTCAGCAACACCTTTGCAGTCCGAACCAGAGCCTGACATCTGAGCTCTGCCTCCCCCCTCTGATTGGGTGAAGTCACTGTGTGACGTATCCCTTTCTTGCGAAAGAACTTCTGCAAAGCAGAACCTGTAAACTGAGCACCTCTGTCACTTGTGACAGCTTGCACTTTGGTGGCAAACCTTTGTTCCACTCCCTCAATCCACCCTTTGATCAGCTGTGCTGCATCATCCTCGGATTTGAGACCATGGGTCCAGGAATTCTGCGTAAAATTATCCTGCATCGTGAGCAGAAACTTTGACCCTCCCAGACTTGGTTCCTTCACGGGACCCCACAGATCTATGTGAACTAGCTCAAAAGGTTTTTCGGTTATCCTCTCTACTTTTGGATAACTGCATCCTTTTACCTTTACCAGTTTGCAAGTTTCACAATTCACAGTTGTCAGGGGTTTAGGTGCAGAGGCACGGGCAAGGGAGGAAACAGAGAGCGAAGGGGAGGAGACAGAGGAAAGGATGAGTGATGACGACGACCCGAGATCTCCCAGTCTTTCCAGTGAATCAGAGGATTCACAGAAAGGAGCACCAGTGGCCAGGGCAAGGGGGGAGTCTAGGGAGGCACCCCAGGAAGATAGAGCCAGAGGAGACTCAGGGGGGAGCAGCTGGAAATCGGGACCAGCGTCACCGCCAGGAAGCAGGGAAGAGGAAAGGAGCCAGGGGGGAAGCGCTGGCAGCTCACCACAGGAGGGAGGGCAGGAGTCAGGAGTGGCCACACCTCCATCGGGGAGCGAAGAAACGGTTAAGAGGAAAGTGGAAGGTTGGGCGCGCGCGCCAAGTTCAAATGCAGAGGAAGGCGGCGCAGTGAGCAGCCCCGAAAGGGAACCAGGTCCTAAAGCCCGGCGCAAGGAGGCAGAAGGGTCCGGGTCAGCGTCAGAAGAATCCCGGAAGGAAGAAGCCCCGGGGGGTAGAGGGACCCAGAGGAGGACAGTCAGGAGGAAAAGGTGGAGCAAGGCTAGGATATTAAGTTGGTGCGCACGGGGCGGAGACTCAGACGGAGCCTCGCCGATCTAGCTAGTAGACGTAGAGTTGCAGACAGCAGCGTGAGAATAGAAACTGTAATTCAATAAAGACTTTTACTTAATGACCGCTGGCTAGCGTGATCCTCTGTGAGCTAGGATCTGGAAGCAGCTCTGACAACAGTAAATCCACATTCTGTGATATTACAACCTTTAGAAACCTCTGGCAGCACCTGTAGTTCTTCTAGAGAACCATGAGCCGTCCTAGCATGCCAAGCATGGACACATGAATCATGATTGGGAATTGTAGCACGCAGTGCTTGTGCTTTCTCAACCTTCCCCTCACCCTCCAGAGACGTTTTAAGAATGAAAAGATCATTCTGCCCCTTTTTAACCTTGGCAAGCATCCTCCCTCCTTTGGAGATTGTGCAGACGTCATCCTCAAAAGAAACCTTAAATCCCTTTTTTAACAAATAAGGCACAGATAAAAGACAGTGGTGCATCCCAGGAACGGTACAGCACTCCAACGTTTCCTGTAAAATAGACATAAAGAGATTTGTAACGTTAGTCACATATTTTTTCTGTCCATTTGCAAACAGTACAGTTTTCCCGGCCGGAATTGCCGTGCAATTCCACCTCTCGACAGCAGGGGTCTCTGGAATCAAGTTGCGATTAGCTGCAGAGTCAATAACGAAACTTAGCTCTGTCCTACAGCTGTCTTCAGCCAACGCCAGACTAGCCGTGATCTGATAAGTCTCTTCCTGGCACCTGGCACGTCCACCAGCCTCAGTCCCACGCCTGGTTGTTTTTCCAGACCGGTTGCCATGGAAACCCGCCTGATTCCCATGAGAGGTGTCCTTGAAGCCTTCCTGTGCAGCTGCCCTCGCTCTCTGTGGGCAGTCTATTTTGAAATGACTGTGGGATCCACACACGTAGCACCGACGAGTGGAAAAAGCCTGAACAAAGCTCTCATCTGGCCTGCCCCCCCCTTTTTCCCGGTGGAGCTCCCTGCGCCAGACTTGCTCTCCCTGATGCGCCTTTCCTGTTCGTCGGCCAAGCGTCCTGTGACGTACGCCAGAGTCAGATCCTGCGGACTCATAGACTCCAAAGTTAGACATAAATTGTCATAACTTTTGTCCAGAGAGCTTAGCAAAATATAAACCTTCAATTCATCTGTAAAGTTCACCTGCAACAGCCGCAGTTCATTAAACACAGAGAGCATCTCTGTAACATGCTGTCTTATGTCCCCACCTGGACGCAGCTTCATCTCAAACAAACGCCTGGTGGTGTGGATTTTTGCACCAGCCGTGGTCCTGTGGTGCACTCTTTCAAGAGCAGCATAAGCTTCATGCGCAGTTTCCAACCCCTCCACATGGGGCAACTCTGAACCCTCCAAACTGAGCACTATAGCTCCCAGGGCTTTCTGATTTTTCCTCTGCGAAGCATGTGCATCTGCAATTACTGCAGCTGCAGCTCCGGCGGCTGGTTGAGGCAGTGGAGGCCTTAAGACCGCCTCCCAAAGACCCTTAGCTACCAGCCAGGCCTTCAGCTTTCTGCTCCATTCCGCCCAATTCTGGCCGTTTAACTTTTCAAAAGGCACGGAGAATGAATCATGTCCGTCCGCCATCTCCTTCCGTTCTCCCAAGGGGGCCCCAAGCTGTACTTACAAAAACACCAGCTCCTCTGGCTTCTGTCCCTGGAGAAACGATGCCTTGCTGCTCTCAGCTCTCAGCAACACAGGCACTTTCTGCGTCTTTCAGCTTGCTTGCTTGCTTGCTTTCTTCCGCCTCCTGCCGTGCTTCTCTGCTCGACACCGCAGATTTCAAAGCTCCCGGCAGCCTCTCGTGACAGGTTTACGATCGATGATTAAGGTTACCCATAACCTCTTGAACTTTGTTGGTCAGCCGCGGTCCCCGCTAATTGATTTGCGACTCCAATTAGCGATTTATGGCCGCCCGGCACACTTCCTCTTGCGCAGCTCTCAGTCACGTCTCGGCAGAGTTTCACACAGCGGTGTAAAACTGTCACGTAGTTTGGCTTAGCTTCCAGACAAACACACACAGCACCGGTTTGTCTATTTACAGCTGTTTATTCCAACAAATCTCCGGAAAAACCAGGACTGCTTGCAGCCATTATAGGACTGCTCTTTTCCCCTCACAGCATAGAGTGAGAATGGCAAACTCCTCCCAATCTCCTCCCAGCTTCGAAAACTGATGTCAGAATGGTGTGGCATCATGGGAACAACTTAACCTGTTAAGTTCCAACTCCCATAACTGTGTCGTAACAAAGATTTGAATACAAATTATTCCAAGACAAAAGCCGTAGTATTGGGGGCACAGCCCAGGAAGCAGAAATGGCTCCTAAATGGACAAGCCATTGAACAAGCCTGGCATTTCAACTACAGTGGTACCTCTGGTTGCGAACGGGATCCGTTCCGGAGCCCCATTCGCATCATGAGCAGAACGCAACCCGCGTCTGCACGTGTGCGGGTCACGATTTGCCGCTTCTGCCCATGCGCGTGACGTCATTCTGAGCGTCTGCAAATGCGCGAGCAGTGAAACCTGAAAGTAACCCGTTCCGTTACTTCCGGGTCGCCGCAGGACGCAACCTGAAAAGACGTAACCTGAACCGAGCGGAAGAAGAGGTATGACTGTATTTGAGGATTTGCTTCTCTGATAGGAGTACTGGGTCACATCAGATGACAGCCTCGGCCTTGAAGGCATCAAGATCGGCACAAGCAATTCTTAGCTTTACCAGAACTGAAGGCGGCAATGGGATTGCCCCTGCTCCGAGAAGATATACAGTGGTACCTCGGAAGTCAAACGGAATCCATGCCAGAAGTCCGTTTGACTTCCAAAACATTCGGAAACCAAAGCGCGGCTTCCGATTGGCTGCAGGAGCCCCGCGGAAGCACCGTCAGACATTTGGGCTCCAAAGAACATTCACAAACCGGAACATTCACTTCCGGGTTTGTGGTGTTTGGGATCCAAAACATTCGAGTTGCAAGGCGTTTGGGATCCAAGGTACGACTGTATTGGTAAGGATAGGAGGGGATTGGGATAGACAGGGAGCCCAGAGGGAACCCCCCACCTAGCCCAGCTCTGACCCCAAGCCTATATCACCAGCGGCTGGAGCAAAAGAGCAGAGGAACTGCGCACCGGGGACCGGCTGGGGGCTAGAAGAACGCGGCATGGACCCTCCCCAGTGCAGGCGGGCACACCAAAAACCATGCTTCATGTTATTGAGTTTATTTTCAGTCCATTTCTTATCCGTATTTTAAAGCCCTATGAACCCAGGTAGGCGGCCTGAACCATTGGAGCCCATTTCCTGGAACCGCCCCTCAGCCCTCATCTAGGGACCCGACACCAAGCCCTGGGGGTCCCACGGGAGAATTCAAACTGCCCCTTTTTCTTGTTCCCTTCTCTCTCTCTCTCTCTCTCTCTCTCTCTCCTCCTCCTCCTTCTTTAGTTATACACACAACCCTCCCTTTTTTATTAATGCATTATTACTCATTATTCATCCATTTCTATTCACTTCTTTTTTTAAAAAAGTTTTTTTTAATTTCTCATTAAAGAATTCTATATATATATATCTACTTTTCCATCCCCACCCCCCTTTTTCTATTTACTTATTACAATGGTTCCCCCCTTCTCTTTTCTGAACAAACAAACCAACCATTTTCAGTAGGATTTTTTGTGTTTTCTTTTTCTTTTTCTTTCTTCTTTTTCTCTCTATCTCTTTTCTCTTTTCCTTATCTTTTCTTTTCCATCTTGTCTTTTGTCTCACACTATAACTTGAACCACCACAGCGACTTTTGATTTTTAAATAGAATTCCATTAGCCTTTACATTTTTAACTTTTGACTCTTATCTGCAAACTCCCAACCCCACCTCCCCACCTTAACACTGGGAGGGCCATGTCCCCGGAATTTGTGAAGACAGGATTCTCAAAAATACCTCTTGCTTGCGGCTCCTGGAGTATTTTTGGCAACAGCTGGAGTTTTTCTTCAAGCTCCTGGACCTTCATAGGCAATGCTTGATCATCCTTAAGTACTGTTTCCGCCCCCGTCTTAGGGCTATTGGGCGCCTGAAGGCACAGAGGCACTGGTTGAAGGAGTTGGGAATGAGCAGAGAGCGCTATTGCTGAGAAGGAGCTCCACCCCAGGGTGCTAAAGAGCTCTTTCCCTAGCCTGCAGGTGCCAGAAGGCCAAGCGCTGGTGTTGCAGTGGTGGTACTTCAGAGGAGTAGGAGAAAAGGCTGCTCTGGATTCTGGGTATATAAATGGCCTTGCCTGAAGCTGTGGATTGTGCTCTGCATTAGCAGAGAGGCTCTACTTAGTTGCAAATGAAGCACATTTCAGTCATTATAGAAACCGGTGTTTCCATGCAGGCTTGTTCAGGAACTCTGTGAACTAGACAGCCACTGTTTTAAACTGGCCCTTTTTCTGGCAGGTTAAACCATTAAAGTTTACTTGATTAACTTCATCCGCCAACTACCCTTTTAAGCAACCAGAGCAATTACAAATAAAAGGATCTCCAACCGTGCGCTATCCCTATCTGCAAGCAAGCTCTCCCAGAAAGTGTTCTAAAATAGCCGAGGAGACAGTTTTTTAGCTGCCAATCATTCATACACTTTATACTGAAAGGATTTCAGGGGCAGATGCTCTTTTTCTGCATGGAGGGTGGGGGTTTCCAAAGGGGCACTATTCAGACCTGCATTCATGGCTTATGAGTCGTAGCCATGTGACAACAGCACCTCATGCAGATGTGTTAGAATCATAGAATCATAGAATCATAGAGTTGGAAGAGACCACAAGGGCCATCGAGTCCAACCCCCTGCCAAGCAGGAAACACCATCAGAGCACTCCTGACATATGGTTGTCAAGCCTCTGCTTAAAGACCTCCAAAGTAGGAGACTCCACCACACTCCTTGGCAGCAAATTCCACTGTCGAACAGCTCTTACTGTCAGGAAGTTCTTCCTAATGTTTAGGTGGAATCTTCTTTTCTTGTAGTTTGGATCCATTGCTCCGTGTCCGCTTCTCTGGAGCAGCAGAAAACAACCTTTCTCCCTCCTCTATGTGACATCCTTTTATATATTTGAACATGGCTATCATATCACCCCTTAACCTCCTCTTCTCCAGGCTAAACATGCCCAGCTCCCTTAGCCGTTCCTCATAAGGCATCGTTTCCAGGCCTTTGACCATTTTGGTTGCCCTCCTCTGGACACGTTCCAGTTTGTCAGTGTCCTTCTTGAATTGTGGTGCCCAGAACTGGACACAGTACTCCAGGTGAGGTCTGACCAGAGCAGAATACAGTGGCACTATTACTTCCCTTGATCTAGATGCTATACTCCTATTGATGCAGCCCAGAATTGCATTGGCTTTTTTAGCTGCCGCGTCACACTGTTGGCTCATGTCAAGTTTGTGGTCAACCAAGACTCCTAGATCCTTTTCACATGTACTGCTCTCAAGCCAGGTGTCCCCCATCTTGTATTTGTGCCTCTCATTTCCCCCCCCCCCAAGTGCAATACTTTACATTTCTCCCTGTTAAAATTCATCTTGTTTGTTTTTGCCCAGTTCTCTAATCTGTCAAGGTCGTTTTGAAGTGTGATCCTGTCCTCTGGGGTGTTAGCCACCCCTCCCAGTTTGGTGTCATCTGCAAATTTGACCAGGATGCCCTTGAGTCCATCATCCAAGTCGTTGATAAAGATGTTGAATAAGACCGGGCCCAAGACAGAACCCTGTGGCACCCCGCTAGTCACTCTTCTCCAGGGTGAAGAGGAACCATTGATGAGCACCCTTTGGGTTTGGTCAGTCAGCCAGTTACAAATCCACTGAGTGGTAGCAGAGTCAAGACCGCATTTTACCAGCTTCTTTACAAGAATATCATGGGGCACCTTGTCAAATGCCTTGCTGAAATCAAGGTAGGCTACATCCACTGCGTTCCCTTCATCTACCAGGCTTGTAATTCTGTCAAAAAACGAGATCAGGTTAGTCTGACATGACTTATTTTTCAGAAATCCATGCTGACTATTGGTAATCACAGCATTCCTTTCTAGGTGCTCACAGACTGTTTGCTTAATGATCTGCTCCAGAATCTTCCCTGGTATTGATGTCAGACTGACTGGGCGGTAATTATTTGGGTCCTCTCTTTCCCCCTTTTTGAAAATAGGGACAACATTTGCCCTCCTCCAGTCTGCCGGGACTTCGCCTGTTCTCCAGGAATTCTCAAAGATGACTGCCAGTGGTTCTGAGATCACATCTGCCAGTTCTTTTAATACTCTTGGATGCAGTTCATCTGGCCCTGGAGACTTGAATACATCTAAACTAGCCAAGTATTCTTGTACTATCTCCTTAGTTATTCTGGGCTGTGTTTCCTTTGCTGAATCATTTGCTCCAAATTCTTCAGGTCGGGCATTGTTTTCTTTATCGGAGAAGACTGAGGCAAAGAAGGCATTGAGGAGTTCAGCCCTTTCTGTGTCCCCTGTTTGCATGTCACCATCTTCTCCTCTGAGTGACCCCACTGTTTCTTTGTTCTTCCTTTTGCTACGAACATACCCATAAAAGCCTTTTTTGTTGCTTTTAACCTCTCTAGCAAGCCTGAGTTCATTCTGTGCTTTAGCTTTTCTGACTTTGTGTCTACACGTGCTGGCTATTTGTTTGAATTCCTCTTTGGTGGTTTCCCCCCTTTTCCATTTTTTGTACACATCCTTTTTTAGTCTTAACTCAGTTAAAAGTTCTTTAGATAGCCACCCTGGCTTCTTTAGGCACCTTCCATGTTTGTGTCTCATTGGTATTGCCTGACGTTGTGCTTTTACTATCTCCCTCTTAACAAACTCCCAGCCATCATGAACTCCCTTTCCTTTTAGTATTACTGTCCATGGGATCTCACCCAGCACTTCCCTAAGTTTTATGAAGTCGGCTTTCTTAAAGTCAAGAAATTGAGTCCTAGTATGCTTGGCTGCTCCTTTCCACTGTATAGTAAACTTCAGAAGAGCATGATCACTCGCACCTAATGATCCTTCCACTTCTACCCCACTAACCAGGTCATCAACATTGGTTAGGACCAGATCTAAAATGGCTGTTCCTCGTGTTGCTTCTCCCACTTTCTGGACAATGAAGTTGTCTGCAAGGCCAGTGAGGAATCTGTTTGACCTTATGCTCTTGGCTGAGTTTGACATCCAACAAATATCCGGGTAATTGAAGTCCCCCATTACTACTATCTCCCTTCCTTTTGCATGCTTGGCCATCTGTTCCAGGAAGGCATCATCTATGTTGAAGGGCTGATGTTGCACTTCCAGGTAGAAGAGCTCATTGGCATTATTCTAGGCTTTGTGTCAATTGACTTTGTGACATGATGGGGGGGGGGGAGTTCTTATTTTTAGAGTATTTACCTGCAACCTATTATGTGGGAATCTCAAGGTACTTTACAACTATCTCAAAAAATAGGCAAACATTGAAATGCAGCAGAATAAACAGGCCTACAGTAAAGAAAATATCCCTCAAAGCCCATATTGGCTGGCAGCAGCATCCCCCCAAGTCCATGATGGATAAACACTTTCCCCACATGGAGCAGAAGTGCACCCAGGTTGGCAAAGGCCTCCTTTCTAGAAGGGGGAGCAGAGGCTGCCCCCACCCACTGCTCTCTTCTCCCAGGCATCTGAAGAGACAAACGGCTCCCCTTCTCTACCTGTGTGCCACAAGCCTGAATTGCAAGACAGTTCCCACTTTGGGGCAACAGGGAACAGACATGCAGAGGACGAGTTCTGAGGCTCCCCCAACAAAGCCATTTCCCTGGGCCCACCTGCCAGCCTGCTGCTGGCTGGCTGCCCACCCACAGGAAAACGGCACGTTTCTCCCCACCAACAGGACATAACAAGAAGATGGGCAGTATAACATAGGACTTCCTAACTTGTGAGTTCTGATGAGCCGCTGCTGCTTCCCCAGTTAAAAGGATGGCGGCTCAGCTGAGCCATTAAGCTAGGAGGAGGAAAAGGACCGACCCCGGGATGGGCTGTCTGCCTTCCTGTTGCCTTCCACCTCACGACATCCTTCCCCAGCCTGGTGCACTCCAGGTGTTCTGGGGCTCCATCTCTCACCAGGCCCAGGCGGTATGGCCAGGGGTCAGGGATGGGGGCAGTTGTCCAAACCAGCTGGAGAGACTCAAGGAGGGCATTACAGCCTCAAAGCCCTTTCCCTACCTCTCAATCTGGACTTACCTGGCCTTGCCCCTGGCCGCCTTTCGCCAGATCAGCTGTGCTCGGAGCTGGGACAGACCCCTCTGGAGACTTAGAGGTATAGGAAACAGCCTGGGACCCCGCAAAGGTGATCACACTTTTCCTACTCCCAGACTGCAGGCTAGAGAACGTCGCTGCACGCTGGTGACCCATTCCCTGGGTGGTGCACTGGGAAGAAGAAACCTCATCCAGAGATGGGAGGGAAGCACTTTGGCCAGTGCCATGGGGCCTTTCTTCGGAAAGCTGCTCGGGGACCTGCAATGAAGCACTGCCCAAGGAGGAGGAAATGTGGGAGGCCTGCTGGGAAGGCTGCTGGGACCCCGACTCTTCCTGGCTAAGGGAAGCAGCTCTTCCAGTGGTATCTCTGGAAACAGAGGGCATCAAGGTGAGCTGGCGATGAGAAGGCTCAGCCAGGTGGCAGCCGGAGGTCTCTGGGGTCGCACCCAGGGATGCGTTGGGCGAACTTTTCTTCTCCATTCTGTGGACACGAAGGCAAGTCTTCTGACCAGTGTACCAGCTGGTTTCAAAGGCTATTTTTTATGAAAGCTTGAAAAACAAAGAAAACACAATATACAGAAATCAGTGTCAGATATCAAGCATTTTGAAAACATAAAAATGAAAAGAAACAGAAGACGAAAAGCTTTCTTCTTTGTTGCAAAGTAATTCCCAAGAATTACTAGCGGGAAGGTAAACGGCGTTCCGTGTGCTGCGCTGGCTCGCCAGATGCAGCTTTGTCACGCTGGCCACGTGACTCGGAAGTGTCTCCGGACAGCGCTGGCCCTCGGCCTCTTAAGTGAGATGGGCGCACAAACCCCAGAGTTTGTCAAGACTGGCCCGTTCGGGCAGGGGTACCTTTACCTTTATCTAATTCCCAAGAATAAGCCCAGAGTAGATAGGCCTTTTGACTCCTGGGGAAATCATCGGCAATTTCATGCCAAATGCAGCAGAGGAAAGGAGCACAGGAGCTGCTATGAAACAGACGATCCTCAAATCACAGCTGTTTGATACAGGGATGGAATCAATCCCTTTGCTTCAGTAGAAACCTCAAGGGTCGTAGGTTGTGGATAAATGAACTGGATGGTGTTACAAAGGATCTCAAAATGAAACACCGTTTTTCGATTTGAAAACTCTTGAATGATCTTTACCTATCCTGGGAACAGTACACCGCAGTGGTGGGCAGTTCCACAGACCCTCCTCCTCTGCTCAAAATGCATACAGACCCATCTTTGCGCGGGGAAGATCCAGACAAAAGGAGTCTGTTTTCAAACTACCCGCGGAGGGGTTTAGAGGGCTCCATCCTCTTGCCTCCCCCGCCCCCCCCCCGATCACAGTTTCACTCCGGAAGGCGTCTCAGACCTGGGTGGAGCAGCCACAAATGACAGGCAAAGAGACAAGGTCCTGCCCAGATTCAGGCTTCCTCATGATCGTGTGGAATCTGTACACGGACTTCCGGTTTGGATCGCGGACGGCGAGGAAGCCCGGAAAGCCTCGTAAAGGGCTTTCTGAGCAGCTCGGAGGCTTGGGGGAGCCGCAAAGGCACTGCGCCCCCCAAAAATCCCAGGGGGGAAACCCTGGGGGATAGGCTTCCCGGCAGCGTGGGAGCGGCTTTTGCACAGCTTGGAGCTTTTTCGCTACAGCGGAAAGACGCCCAGGGTGGAGCCGCAAGCGCAAGAACGGGAGAGCAACGACTCCGTGCTGTAATGCCTCTAGCTTCTGCCGAGAAGTGCGACAAACCTTCGTCAGATAAGAAAGGATTCCTCAATGTGTGAGATGTCGGGATATTCAGAGAAATTGGAACTTAAGTTGAGTGAATCCGGGTTGCTTTAGGATTTATAAAAGGAACACACCCGACGGTGAGCTGAAAATGGCGCAGGCAACTACATCGCAGACAGCTTAAAAGGGTAAAATTTACAAAACGGACGGACTGAGTGAGTAATGAATGTTGTGGCAACTTTGGACAACAGGAAACAATTATTGGTTATAAAGTTGGCCCAAATTGGAGATACAAAGTGACAATAGAAGGTGCTATAAAGTTGGCCCAAATTGGAGATACAAAGTGACAATAGAAGGTGCTAGTTGGAAGAGAAGCTTGTTGGATGGGTTTTTCTTTTTTAACTTTCGGCAAACGTACAGTTTAAGTTGCAAAGAGACTTTGGATATTAAAGTTGAGAGAAGGAGACTAAAAAGCGGTATAGAGAGATAAGGAGATAAAGGAGGACACTTTTACAGGAGCTCCAAGAGAGGAACGGAGGAATTAAATAAAGCGAAAAGTGATATATGCTAAAGGGATTCGTGTGCTGGGGTTCCACTCCCCCCGCTTATTTCCTCCATAATTGGACTTACTCAGCCTTCATAGCATTAAGCCACCTGCTGGCTCTCCCCTCTCCTCCCCTTTGTCTTCCCTGCCCTTCATTTCTATACTCTCTTTATTACATTTAATTAATGCAATGGACAGTTTGGTGACTCCTTTTCTTGTCTGATTTTCCCTTTGTTGAGGAAATAGAACTGGAAGGTAAACTCAAAGAACGGTCTGGTTGCTTAAACTGGAGGAAAAACAGTCTTCTAACATGATAATACTGGTTAAACTGCTAATTTAAAACTGTCCCTCACCTTAATAGGTATATTGACTCTCACCTCATTGGAACGAACTTAATAGTTTCAAATGTTTATTATTTGTTTAAGTGGATTATTATAACAACGGATTAAGCACTTCTTCTGAGAGCCATCATTAAGATTTACACCACCTCTTTTCTACACGGGATTAGGCCAGCAAGTGGCTGAAGTTTGGAGGAAATAAGCCAGATTGATTAGAATGAAATAAGGAGTATAAACAAACCTTGGAAGATTTTTTGAGACAAAGGGAAGCGTGCTGGACTCCATGTTTGTTTTTCTTGGAACTCATGGCAACTTTGGCCTCTCCGTTGCCATAGGAGAAGGAATGCAAGGGAAGGATATAGACAAATAGTAGCGGTCCTGAAAAGAAATAGGATACGTTACAGATGGGAATTTCCTGAAGGAATCACCTTCTTTTTTAAGGACAAGAAATTTAAGCTGACAGACCAACAGGAGGTTGAAAAATTTATGAGGAGATATGAGAAGGAACTTGGCAAGGTTGAAGACAGAACAAGAGATAGAGAAGGAGGGGGAGAGATAGAGAAGGAAGAGATAGAGAAGGAAACCCGGCATCGACTTCCGGTTCCAGACGCGAGCAGTGAGGAAGCACAGAAAGCCAGCTCTCGGCTTTCTGGGCGCTGTGGGAGCGTGGGGAAGACGCAAGGGCGCAGCGTACCCCAAAACCTCAGGGGGGGAACCCTTGGGGGAGAGGCCACCTGCAGCGCGGACACGGTCGTCCTACCTCCTCTGGGAAGGACAGAGAGAGCGCGAGAGAACGGCGACCGCTGGCGCAAATTGGGAAGTGCCGATTCCACAGCGAAACGCCCAGAGCTTCAACTGCGAACAGCGTTGGAACTCCTTTGAGATTAGAACGGGGTCTCCGGCGTATGAAGAGGTTTTTTTCTCCTGTTTGAAGTGCTTACTAGTTAAGCGCGCAGCTGACGCGAAGCCAGGAGACGCCCAGGTTTTTTCTTTTTGTTTGTTTACTTTTGGGATTTCCCTCGGCAGCGGAGGCAAGATGGCGCAGAAGGGGAGTTGCAGGAGTGAGGAGGTTAGTGAATAGTCTGACTGAGTGAGTGAGAGCCGAACTGATAATAAACACAGACTACAATGATTTTCATTGACTTTATTAAACAAGTATAACGCCAATTCTGGGGTATAAACTGTGACTAACGCTTTTTCAAGCCTTCCGGAGAGGTTTCGCCTCGGCTACGTCATTGAACCTCCTTGATTTTCTAAAGCTACCCACTTCCCTTGAGGATATTTATTTAGATAAGTTGGTAAGAACACGACAAGGGAGGTGCGGCAGGGGTCTGATATCCGGTTTGCGACCTGAGGTACATTAAAGACGCCCCACGCAGTGACACTAACAGCTGGCCAGGGTGCTATTCTAAGCAGCTGGCTTTTGGCGGAGGAAACTGGACACGGAGTTAACCAACGGTACAGAGCCCTTTTCACGACTGGGCCTGAGCTGTGAGGGGGTGAAGAGGGGGATTGTAACCCCGAGTGGGAGCCTAAACTGCAACCGGGACTGCAACGGTGACCACCACCGGGACTGCAACTTCTTGGTGAGAGGAGACTATAGTGCGTAAAGTGCTTAAAGTGCCTGAAGTTCTTGAGGTGTTGGAATTTCCTGAAGTTCCTGAAGTGTCGGGTGTAAACCAATTAGGACTAAATTTGATTGTATTGGACAAGAAGTGGTGTAGGACAACTACGTGCTTAAGAGTCATCCCATCCTCCCTCTGCCCTTCACCCTTTCTCCCCTCCACCCTCCTACTGGGTGCTGAGCGTGACGCAGGTGAGGGTTGGTAAAGGATTTGGAGAGGACTGAGAGAATTAAAAGAAAAGGTCAAGGCCCGGAGCGGACTAATTGATGCTTTTGGACTGATACCTTCCCCAGGGTTTTTTAAAGAGTACACCGTGGAACTGCTGCCCTCCCGGGGTTTATATGTGTTTGTAGGGGTATATGATGTAGTTAGACCAGATATAATATATATTACCCCCGGTGGGCGCTCTTTGAGAGGAAAGGAGGAAAGGCTAGGACTATAGAACAAAAAAAGGATTATAAGAAGAAATTAACAGTGAAGAAAGGGGGAGTGTTACAAATAATGATGGGGAAGGAGGGGAAGGACTTAAAGAAAGCGGGTGGGACTCCAGGGGAAAGAAAGACATCGCGTCAAGAGGAGATTAAAGATCTAGATAGCTTATGGATTAAAATAAAGGAAGAATTTAAACAAAACGAAACATATATGGAAAATAAGCTAGGGGATATGCAAGACCTGATTGACAAAAAAATAGAGGAAGCAGTAGGAGAGCTCTCATCCAAAATTCAAGATTTGTCAGTAAAATCTAAGATAATTGAGGAATCTAACAAGAAATTACAGAAAGAAATGAGAGAACAGAAAAAGGAAACAGGGAGGATGAGGGAAGAGTTGGGTGAATTAAATAAAGCACAGGATAAGATTTGGGACAACCTCGCCATGGCCGACATACGACAAAAGCAGCTTCACTTAAAATTTAGAGGTGTGGCAGAAGAAAGAAATGAGGATGTTAGAAAGAAAATGATTAAGGAGCTCTCTAAATGGCTGGGTTTGGAAGAAGAAGAGATAGCTTCAACGATAGATAATGCATTTAGAATGTCTAGACCACAACACCTAAAAATCAACAAATTTTTGGGAGACTGTCTGGTGATATTCAACTCCTTAGAAATGAGAAATCTAATTCTAAGGACGAGTTACCGTAACAAACTTAGAATCGAAGGCAGGCCCATTATTATCTACAAAGAGATTCCAATTAGGTTATTAAGAAAAAGAGAGGGCTATAGACAAGTGGTTGCTGTCTTAAAGAGAAACGGAATACAATTTAGGTGGGAGTTCCCTGAGGGGATTACTTTCTTCTACAAAGATAAGAAATTCAAACTAACGGACATACAGGAAACAGAGAAGTTTTTGAGAAGATATGAAAAAGAGCTAGGAAGGACAGAATATAGAGTACGAAGCAAAGAAGAGGTGAAAGGGAATGGTCGGGAAAAGGAAGAGGAGAGGGAGGGGAGCGCGAAAGACCAAGGAGAGAGGGGGTTAAACTCAGGAGACAAAGATGAAGAAGCCGCAGTGGGAGAAGGGGCGGTCGAAGAGGAGGGGCTCCTAGGAAACAAAGGCGCCGGTTTTTAACTCGAGTTTTGATTTGAGGTAAAGTAGTTGGAGAACTAAGACAACACTGGACACTTTAAAAATTTTATCATGGAACGTGAACGGGTTGAATGAGAAAGTTAAAAGGAATAAAATTCAAAAAGCTTTGAGAAATAAGAAATGTGATGTAATCTGTTTTCAGGAAACCCATATTGCAAAGAGACATAGACATATTTTGGTGAATAAAAAACTGGGAGTAGACTTTATAAACTCGGATGTAAACAAAAAAAAAAGGAGTGGTAATATACGCCAAAGAAAGGTGGGAACCAACACAAATTTGTAAAGACGAGGAAGGTAGAATACTAGGTATTCAATTAAATTTCCGAGGGGAAATAATTAATGTAGTGTCGGTATACGCACCAAATACAAAAAGAACAGAGTTCTTTGAAAAACTTGAAAGCATGCTGATGGAATTGGAACCTTATAAGTTAATTTTATTGGGAGACTGGAACGGGGTTCCAACACCGAGCCTGGATAGAAGTGAGAACCAGAGGAATGCAAATAGGGGGAAGCTCCCTAACTCATTTAATGAGTTAGTGGAAAATTTAGATCTAACTGACATCTGGAGGCACCGAAACCCCACCACTAAACAGTTCACTCATTATTCAGAGCCACACCAGAGCTGGGGCAGGATCGACCAGATATGGGTGACTAGGGCTATGGTATGGAGAGTTAAGAGATGTGAGATACTACCCAGGACCCTGTCAGATCACTGCCCCCTGACCCTGGAAATAAAAAACGAATTGAAAGGGCAGCCCAGGTGGAGGATGAATGAATATTTATTTGAGAATGAGGAAGTATTGGACATGGCCAAAAAAACCTTGAGAGAGTATCTGGAGACAAACTTGAATAGAGACACCCCAATAGAGTTGGTATGGGATGCCGGTAAGGCTGTCCTAAGGGTCTTTTTAATACAGCAAAATAGCTATAGAAAGAAGTTAAGGGAGAAAAAGAAGGAAGGCATTTTGGCCCAATTGAGGGACTATGAAAGGAAACTGGCTCTTAATCCGACAGATGAAATGACTAATCAAGCGGCGAGGGTGCTGCAGTCCCAATACTCAGCTATTTTGAATCAAGAGGTAGAACAGAAAATTAAATTTACAAGACAGAAATATTTCGAGTCGGCCAATAAAATGGGGAAGTTACTTGCATGGCAGCTTAGGAAAAGAAAGAAACAAAATGCGATTAATAAACTTATTGTAGATGAGAGGGTGATAGAAGACCCAGAGGAAATTGAAAACAGGTTTGTTACTTTTTTTGAAAAGCTGTATGAAAAAGGAGAAGAGTGCAGTGCAGAAATAGAGAACTATTTAGACCAAGAAGAAAGAAAATTTTTTACAGAAGAGGATTGTATACAATTAAACAACGTGGTGTCTGTAAAAGAGGTCCGGGACGCTATTAATAAGATGAAGAACGGGAAGTCCCCTGGTCCGGACGGTCTGCCTGCAATATACTATAAAAAATTGGTAGACTTGTTAGCGCCGGCATTAACGGAGGTAATAAATAATACTCTTCAAGAAGGGAGGATACCCAGCTCCTGGAAGGAGGCGTACATTACGTTAGTCCCCAAGACTGAAAACGAAAAGACAGATATAAAAAACTATAGGCCAATTTCACTCTTAAATTGTGACTACAAGATTTTTGCAGATATCATGGCAGGCAGACTTAAAAAATTATTAAATAGATACATACATAGAGATCAAGTGGGATTCCTTCCAGGTAGGCAATTGAGGGATAACGTCCGGCATGTACTAGACATTATGGAGTATTTGGAGGCAAGACCAGATGTGCCAGCGGCCCTTATTTTTGTTGATGCAGAAAAAGCTTTCGACCGTGTTTCCTGGGAATTTCTGCTACAAAATCTTGACAAGGTGGGAATAGGGGGCCCCTATCTGAAGGGCATCAAGGCGATCTATACAGAGCAGCAGGCTAGGCTGATTATTAATAATAATTTGACTAAATACTTTCCGATTATGAAAGGTACAAGGCAGGGTTGTCCTCTGTCACCTTTATTGTTTATTTTGGTGTTGGAAACAGCCGCAAATAAAATAAGAGCGACCCCGAACATCAGGGGATTAAGAATTGGAGAGAAAGAATACAAATTAAAAGCTTACGCTGACGATTTGGTCTTTTTTTTTGAGAACCCAATTGAAAGCACTAGCAGAGCGATAGAACTCTTGGAAGAGTTCGGTAAATTATCCGGATTCAAGTTAAATAGGGGAAAAACCAAAATATTGACAAAGAACTTGACAGCACAGGAGAGATTACAGCTGGAACAACAGGTGGATATTAAAGTAGTAAATAAAGTGAAATATTTGGGAATTTGGTTGTCTCCAAAGAATATTAACTTGGTAGAGGATAATTATAATAAATTGTGGAAGGAAATTAAGAAAGATATGGACACCTGGCGTAGACTGAATTTATCTTGGACCGGGAGGATGGCATCGATTAAGATGTGTATCCTCCCGAGATTGTTATTCCTGTTCCAGAACCTACCAGTTATAAAAGGTACCACCTGCTTTAAAAATTGGCAAAGGACTTTGACCAAATATATTTGGCAGGAGAAGAAACCTAGGGTGAAACTCAAATATTTGACGGACTCCAGGGAAAGAGGGGGCTTTGGTGTTCCAAATTTGAGGCTTTACTATGAGGCGGCATGCCTACTTTGGATAAAAGAATGGGCCACCCTGAAAGATACTGATTTATTAGACCTGGAAGGATTTGATTTAAGATTTGGGTGGCATGCCTACCTCTGGCAGGGAAAAGATAAAGTCCATAGAGGTTTTTATAATCATATAGTTAGAGGATCACTCTTAGAAGTTTGGAACAGGAAGAAAAATGTGATTGAACAAAGTACCCCTTGGTGGCTCTCACCTGTGGACATCATCAAAATAAAGAAACTAAATATGATAGGTAAAAGGTGGACGTATGAGGACCTATTAATTAAATCAGAAGAAGGGTGGAGATTAAGATCGCAGGATGAACTGAAAGAGAAAATTAAGGATTGGTTTCACCTGCACCAAGTTAGTGCACTATGGAGGGAGCATAAGAGAATAGGTATGGGAGAAAATAAATCTAGATTTCAAGTGGAGATTATGGAGAGTAATAACAAACTATTATCTAAAATGTATAGGCAACTGCTGGAAAGTGAAAATAAGGAAGAGTTGATTAAAGAGGTAATGATTAAATGGAACAAAGATCTAGGATATGAGCTAGGCTATGACAAATGGCAAATTTTGTGGAAGAAGGGCATGAGATTTACTGTGTGTGCTGACTTACGTGAGAATCTTTATAAGATGATGTACCGTTGGTACCTGACCCCGGCCAGACTAGGGAGAATGTATAGAACAGCAGATAACACTTGCTGGAGGTGTAAAGATAAGGTGGGGACCTTCCTTCATATTTGGTGGACCTGTGAGGAAGTGAAGGGTTTCTGGGGACAAATTTACGAGGAGCTAAAGAAAATTTTGAAGTACAATTTTCCCAAGAAACCGGAAGCGTTCCTCTTAGGGATGATTGGGGAGGAAATAAAAAAGATGGATCAGACCTTCTTCCAGTACGCCACCACTGCTGCGAGGATTCTAATAGCAAAGAAATGGAAATCCCCCGAAATACCAACAATGAGAGAGTGGCAGGTGAAATTGTATCAATATTTGGAATTGGCGAGACTTACACAATATATTAGGCGGGATAACCCCATCAAAAAGATAGAAGACTGGTCCAAATTTTTAAGTTACCTTGAGACCAACTTGGGAATTAACAATTTAACAGTAGACGATGTTTAACTCCTACGACATGTAAAGATAAACGAAAATAACTGCAGAAGATTTATGTAGAATACTTAATCCAAAGCTGAGGCTAATGGAAGTCAAATGTGTGTAAGGGTGTGATTGGAATTTTCTTCTTTGTTGTGTTTTTCTTTTTTTCTTTTAGGTGTATGTGTTTTATCTTGTTGTTTGTTTCGTGTGTTTTTTACTATATAACTTTCTTCTTTGTATGTGTAAGTCTATGTGTCTATAATAAAGTTTATTAAAAAAGAGAGAGAGAAGGAGGGGGGGGAGAGGCTGCGGGGGCGAGGGGAGGGGGGCGAGGGGGGGAGAATGAAGAAGGACTAGAGAGCGGAGAAGAAGCGGAAGAAGAAGGTTAGAAAGAGAACGAGGAGCAATTAGAAGTTAGTTTTATTAATGTCTTTGAAGTTTTTGTCTTGGAATGTAAAAGGTGTAAATGAAAAATCCAAAAGGAATAAAATAACGAAAGTTTTGAGGAACAAAAATTATGTCAGGGGTTCAGGAGCAGAGGCAAGGGCAAGGGAGGAAACAGAGAGCGAGGGGGAGGAAGCAGAAGAAAAGATGAGTGATGACGACGACCCGAGATCTCCGAGTCTTTCCAGTGAATCAGAAGATTCACAGAAAGGAGCACCAGTGGCCAGGGCAAGGGGGGAGACTAGGGGGACACCCCAGGGAGATAGAGCCAGAGGGGACTCAGAGGAGAGCAGTTGGAAATCGGGACCAGCGTCACCGCCAGAGAGTAGGGAAGAGGAAGGGAGCCAGGGATCAAGCGCTGGCAGCTCACAACAGGGGGGAGGGCATGAGTCAGGAGTGGCCACACCTCCATCGGGGAGCGAAGAGACGGTTAGACGGAAGGTGGAAGGTTGGGCGCGCGCGCCAAGTTCAAATGCACAGGAAGGTGGCGCAGTAGGCAGCCCGGAGAGGGAGCCAGGTCCTAAAGCCCGGCGCAAGGAGATAGGAGGGTCCGGGGGGTCCGCGTCAGAGGAATCCCGGAAGGAAGAGACCCCTGGGGGCAGAGGGACCCAGAGAAGAACAGTCAGGTGGAAAAGGTGGAGCAGGGATAGGATATTAAATTGGTGCACAAGGGGCGGAGATTCAGACGAAGCTTCGCCAATCTAAGCATAAGACGTAGAGTTGCACGCAGCAGCTTGAGAATGGAAACTGTAACTCAATAAAGACTTTTAATTAATGATCGCTGGCTAGCGTGATCCTCTGTGAGCTAGGATCTGGAAGCAACCCTGACAGTAAGCTTCGTCTCACATAAATTGTGGGCATCCACGGCCTCGCGGAGAGGAGAGAAAGCGGGTGCCTACTAACGAGCTCACGAACGGCAGACAATATGACGGCCGAACAGCAAATAGCAGAACTCAGAGAAGCAGTATCACGACTGAATGCCGAGGCTCTGGCATCCAGGAAGAGAGAGGAGGACGCAGCTGCCGCCTACAGGGATCTCCAGGTCAGGTTGGAAGTGCTTACGAAGCAAGGGCAACAGACACCCAAACCGGAGGGGATTGGGTTGGGGAGACGCACAGGCGGTCTGGTCTCTCACTTTGATGGGAATTTGCAACAGTACCCCAACTTTAGAGCAGATGTAATGTGTGCACTGCAACTGCTGCACAAAGACTTTAGAGATGAAGAAGAGAAGGTGGGGTTCATCATGTCACATTTGCATGGAGATGCTAAAGCATGGCTGCGCAATTTGTGGAGAGATAAGGATCCTGCGCTCCAAAATGCGGATGCCTTTATTAAAGTGATGGATGGGTGTTTTTTATCAAGCATTGACGTGGATCTTGCCCGGAAGGAGGTGCATGGACTAAGGCAAGGGAGAGCCAGCGTAAGGCAGTACCATGCCCGCTTTTTCGCTTTGGTCAGTGCCCTGGAATGGGACAGAGATTCGGCCCCTGTAAGAGACCTGTTTTGGGAGGGATTGCACAGTTCGGTTAAACATGAAATTGCGAGGGGGGAGAGACCCCGGACCACGCAGGAGATCGTTCAGAGGGCGCTGGCGGTGGGGGTGCGGCTGGAAGAACGTCCGTGGAGCAGGGACGAAGGGCGTGGAGGGCGCGAACCAGCCAGGGGCTCCTCCTTCCTTCCCAGAGAAGCAGCGCGTGCGCAATCCACGCCTCCGCCCGGAGGAGGGGCGGAACCTATGGAGGTGGGAGGTGCAAGGGCTCAGTCAGCAGCCAGAGCCCTAGCACCGGCAGCAGTGAAAGCGAAGCCTCCTAGAGGGAACAGGAAGTGTTACATCTGTGAGGAGCCAGGGCATATGGCGAAAGAGTGTCCCCGGAGGCTCCACAAGCACACTGCAGCCTCAGCAATGGTAACTGCAGCAACGCAGCAAGGAGAACCACAGCAGGGAAACGACGCAGTCTGGCTGGAGGAAGAGGCACTGGGGCCCAGCCAGACGTCTCAGTGAAGCAGTCCCCAGAGATTTTACAGCCCATGGACCCCCTCCCGCCCAAACCAGTAGTAAGGCTCACCGCGTCTCTCCAGCTGCCCAATGGGATCACCCTAGACGTGCCAATCACCATCGACTCGGGAAGCAATGCGGACTTTATAGGGCAAGACTTTGTCGACAGGCACGCTATACAGTTACTGCCTGCCACGCTGCCCCTGCAGGTTGTCACGGTGGATGGCAGGGAGCTGCTGGGGGGGCAAGTGGTGAAGCAAACGCCACCAATGGTGATGCGACTTGGGAATCACAGGGAAGTCATCAGCTTCAACGTCACTCAACTGTCGGACACGCCCATTGTATTGGGCATGAGTTGGCTGGACAAGCACAGCCCGACGCTGGCTTGGTACCAGAGGCAGCTAACCTTCGGCTCTTCCTTTTGCGCTGAACACTGCATCGTGCCCCGGCAGGACGGGGAGGAGGAGGAGTCACAGCTGCAGCTCGGCACGCTGCAAGCGGTTCCCCACAAGTACGCAGAATTTTTGGAGGTGTTCTGCGAGAAGGAGGCAGACAGGCTACCCCCCCCCCCCCACAGACCATAAGACTGCAAAATTGACCTGCTGCCGGGGGCGGCGCTGCCCAAAGGGAAGCTGTATTCCATGTCTGAGGACGAACTGCAGGACCTCAAGGAGTTCATAGATCATAATTTGGAGCGCGGTTTCATCCGAGAGTCCAAGGCAGCGGGGGGCAGTCCGGTATTCTTTGTTAAGAAGCGAGACACGCCCCAGAAAAGACTCGTAGTGGACTACCGCATTTTGAACAGTGTGACCAAGCCATCGGACTTCCCCATGCCCCGAATCGACGACCTCCTCGCAAAGGTACGCAAGGGCAGCGTGTTCACCAAGTTGGACCTGCGAGGGGCGTACAATCTCATTCGCATGCGGGAAGGAGATGAGTGGAAGACAGCCATGTTCACGCCCCTGGGCACCTACGAATATAGAGTTATGCCTTTTGGATTGCAAAATGGCTCCCACGTTTTTCAAGCTTTCATGCATCACGTGTTGGCGGGGCTCCTCTACAAGACGTGCGTCTGTTTCTTGGATGACATCCTGATCTTTTCGGAATCGCAGCAGGAGCATGACGGACACGTCAGGGAAGTGCTGAGCAGGCTACAGCAGCATAGGCTTTAC
The DNA here is from genome assembly GCF_964188305.1 of Podarcis bocagei. Classification (NCBI taxonomy): domain Eukaryota; kingdom Metazoa; phylum Chordata; class Lepidosauria; order Squamata; family Lacertidae; genus Podarcis; species Podarcis bocagei. The sequence goes on from NC_138131.1 coordinate 70,664,462, forward strand.
GCCAAGCTAGAGAAGTGCCAATTCGACGTAACGGAGGTGGATTTCCTGGGCTACAAGTTGTCTGACAAGGGACTCGCCATGGACAGCGCCAAGGTTCGAGCGGTGTTGGATTGGAAAAGCCCACGCAACCGGAAGGAGGTCCAACGGTTTGTCGGCTTCGCGAACTTCTATCGCAAGTTTATCAAAGGCTTTGCTATGCAGACAGCGGCCATCACGGACACGCTCAGCTCCAAGAAAAAGAAGTTCATCTGGACAGCGCAGGCAGAGCAGTCATTTCAGGCACTCAAGCGGCTCTTCGCGTCGGAAGAACAGCTGCTTCATGTCAACCCCAGCAGGCCAATGAGGGTTGAAACAGACGCCTCAGACAGAGCCGTTGGAGCAGTCCTGCTGCAGAAGGACCCGCAGGGGGTTTGGAGGCCGGGAGCGTTTTACTCCAGGAAGCTCAGCAAGTCCGAACAGAACTACACCATCTGGGACAGGGAGTTGCTGGCCATTCATGCAGCATTCAAAGCATGGAGGCACTTCCTGATCGGAGCCAAGCACACGGTGCAGGTCTGCACAGACCACAAGAATCTGGAGCACTGGCGCACGGCACAGTTCCTGAACCAGAGGCAAATACGTTGGGCTGAGTTCTTTGCGAACTTCGACTTCCGAATAGAGTATGTCCCGGGGGACACCAACATCATGGCGGATGCTCTCTCCCGTAAGCCACAGTATCTGGAGGAGGCAACGCCAGCGGCCGCCATGCACATCTTCGCACCGACAGTGTGGGCGTGCGCTGCGGCGACAGTTGACCTGGAGGCGGTGCGACGAGCGTTGCAGGATGACTCCTTCGCGCAAGCAAAAATGGCAGAGGTGCACAGGGGCACGGCGGCGACCGACGAGTTCCAACTGCGAGATGGATTGCTCCTCCATAAAGGGGCCATCTACGTGCCGGGAGACGAACTTCGCGCCAAGGTACTGCAGCAGCTGCACGACGCGCCCACGGCCGGGCACTTTGGCAAGGAGAAGACGGTGGAATTAGTCGCCAGAGACTTCTGGTGGCCAGGACTGAGAGGGGAAGTCGCGGACTACGTGGCGAGGTGTGACACCTGCCAGAGGGCCAAACCAGTACACAGACCGCCGGCCGGACTGCTGGAACCGCTGCAAACTCCGTGCGAACCATGGGAGAGAGTGGCCCTGGACTTTGTCACGGATCTGCCCAGCTCGAGGGGCAAGACGGCTGTGCTGGTGGTGGTCGACTTGTTCTCCAAGATGGCACATTTCATTCCGTGTGTGAAGGTGGCCACGGCGGAACAAACCGCCAAACTGTTCATAGACCACGTGTTCAAGGTTCACGGTCTGCCGCGGTCTATTCTGTCCGACCGAGGGCGACAGTTCATCTCGAACTTCTGGCAAAAGCTGATGGGCTTCCTGAACGTCAAGATCAACCTGGCGTCGGCGAGACACCCGCAGACCAACGGGCAAGCGGAGCGGGCCAATGCCATCATGCAGCAGTACCTGAGATGTTATGCAAATCAACAGCCTGCGACATGGGTGGATTACCTGCCTCTCGCCGAGTTCGCCTACAACAACACGAAGCACGTGTCCACGGGGGTGACGCCGTTCTTCGCCAACAACGGGAGGCACCCCAGAACCTTCCCGGGACTAGAAAGAATGGTGGAGGGGGAGCCGCAGACAGCAGATGCGTTCGCGTCGGAGTTGCAGGAGGTCCACGATCAGCTGCGGCGGCACCTGGAGCTGGCCAAACACGCATACAAGGTGCAGGCGGACAGACACAGAAGGGTTGGCGAAGAGATCCATGTCGGGGACTGGGTCTGGTTAGCAGCCCACGCAGTGCCGACCAGGTCGTTGGCCAAGAAGAAACTAGGGCATAAGCAACTGGGGCCCTACCAAGTCGAAGAGCAGGTCAACCCGGTGGCTTTCAGGCTGGCGCTTCCAGAGGGTTCCAGAATGCATCCGGTGTTCCACAGATCGGTGCTCACTCCCTACAAGGCACCGCACAGGTTTCAGGAACTCGGAACGGCGCCGAGTCCGCTCAGAGAAAGAACCGGGCACGCGGGAGTGGCACAGGAGGAGCGCATCAACGAAGTCACGGAGATTTTGGACTCCAGGTGGGGGGAAGAGGGAGTAGAATACCTTCTCGCCAAGGAGGGCACCCCGGCCAGTGCGAACAGCTGGGTGCCGGGCTACGCCTTGGACGAACCTCTGCTCAAGGACGAGTTTCATGCCCTCTTCCCACATAGACCAATGCCAGCAGACCTTTTCGACGACTGGCTTTTCACTCCCACACTTTCTGCAAGCACGTTCCGGGGGTTCGACTCGGACGAGGACCCGATACGAGATGCCCGTTCCCCGGAGGGGTCGCCCTCGGGATCTGCCTCGGAACCCTCGTATTGGTGGGACGATAGACCAGAGGAGCAGAGGCGCAAGAGGTGGCTGGAAGGTCCCGGACGAGCAACGCCGCCAGGAGGCAGTGAGGGAGAGACGGACATGGACGTTTTCGGGGACGACCTTGGTTTCGAGCACGGCGGCACAGAGATGGACGCGGAGGTGACCGTCATCGACGAGAGCAGGGAGGAAGAACCGGGAGACTTCAAATGGAGGCCCACCACGGGAAGCGAACGGTATCCGACGTTCGTCCCTCTGCCGCAGCAGCACCCAGCTCCCGCACCGGAAGGAGGGGAGGGGGGAACGGGGGGCTTCGAGGGGGGGATGGATGTCAGGGGTTCAGGAGCAGAGGCAAGGGCAAGGGAGGAAACAGAGAGCGAGGGGGAGGAAGCAGAAGAAAAGATGAGTGATGACGACGACCCGAGATCTCCGAGTCTTTCCAGTGAATCAGAAGATTCACAGAAAGGAGCACCAGTGGCCAGGGCAAGGGGGGAGACTAGGGGGACACCCCAGGGAGATAGAGCCAGAGGGGACTCAGAGGAGAGCAGTTGGAAATCGGGACCAGCGTCACCGCCAGAGAGTAGGGAAGAGGAAGGGAGCCAGGGATCAAGCGCTGGCAGCTCACAACAGGGGGGAGGGCATGAGTCAGGAGTGGCCACACCTCCATCGGGGAGCGAAGAGACGGTTAGACGGAAGGTGGAAGGTTGGGCGCGCGCGCCAAGTTCAAATGCACAGGAAGGTGGCGCAGTAGGCAGCCCGGAGAGGGAGCCAGGTCCTAAAGCCCGGCGCAAGGAGATAGGAGGGTCCGGGGGGTCCGCGTCAGAGGAATCCCGGAAGGAAGAGACCCCGGGGGGCAGAGGGACCCAGAGAAGAACAGTCAGGCGGAAAAGGTGGAGCAGGGATAGGATATTAAATTGGTGCACAAGGGGCGGAGATTCAGACGAAGCTTCGCCGATCTAAGCATAAGACGTAGAGTTGCACGCAGCAGCTTGAGAATGGAAACTGTAACTCAATAAAGACTTTTAATTAATGATCGCTGGCTAGCGTGATCCTCTGTGAGCTAGGATCTGGAAGCAACCCTGACAAATGTCTTTGAAGTTTTTGTCTTGGAATGTAAATGGTGTAAATGAAAAATCCAAAAGGAATAAAATAACGAAAGTTTTGAGGAACAAAAATTATGACGTGATATGCTGCCAAGAGACTCATATAGCTAAAAAACATAAACATGTATTGATTAACAAAAAGCTGGGGGTGGAATTTATTAATTCAGATGTCAGCAAAAAAAGAGGGCTGGTGATTTATGTTAAAGAGAAATGGGAACCGACGTTAATATGTAAGGATGAGGAGGGAAGAATTTTGGGAGTTCAAATTAATCATCAAGGAGAAAAATTTAATGTAATAACGGTTTATGCCCCCAACACAAAAAAAGCAGAATTCTATAAAAAATTGGAACAAATGTTGCTAGAATTAGAGAATCATAAGTTAATTTTATTAGGGGACTTAAATGGAGTCCCTGACCCAGGAATGGATAGGAGTGAAAAAAGGAGAAAAACGAACCAAGGGAAACTTCCAAAATCCTTTAAAGACTTACAGGAAAACCTAGATCTGATTGACATTTGGAGGTATAAAAACCCAATAACAAAACAATTTACACACTTTTCAGAATCACATCAAAGTTGGGGAAGAATCGACCAGATTTGGACCTCAAGAGAACTTTCATTAAGAACAAGGAAGTGTGAGATAGAACCCAGAACACTGAAAGAGTATTTTGAGTGGAATTTAAACAAAGAAACCAAAATTGATATAGTCTGGGAAGCAAGTAAGGCAGTCCTTAGGGGATTTCTGATTCAACAGAATAGTTATAGAAGGAAGTTAAGAGAATCAAAAAAGGAAGAAATAGTGAAACAACTGAAAGAGTGTGAGGAAAAACTAATAACAAATCCCGAGGATGAAAAAATGAAACAAATATCTAAAGTGCTGCAAACTCAATACTCAATATTAATAGGGCAAGAGGTAGAATGGAGGATAAAATCAATGAAACAAAAATACTTTGAGTCTGCAAATAAGACGGGGAAATTGCTGGCATGGCAGCTAAGGAAAAGGAAAAAACAAATGGTGATTAATAAGATCAAAACAGAGGAATATATAATAGAAGACCCAAAGGAAATAAAGGGAAAGTTTCTCCAGTTTTATGAAACCCTGTACAAAAGAAAGGAGGATGAAGATATAGCAGAAATAGGAAGATATTTGGAGAAAAATGGGAGTGAGAGGCTAACAGAAGACGAAATACTCCATCTAAATAAACCAATAATGACGGATGAGGTTAAGGAAGCTATTAAAAAAATGAAACCAGGGAAAGCCCCAGGTCCAGACGGTCTGTCGCAAAAATATTATAAGGTCTTGGAGGAATATGTAACACCTGTTCTATGTGATGTATTTAACAACATTTTGCAGGGAGGGAGGATACCGGACTCGTGGAGAGAGGCCCATATCACTCTAATACCAAAACCAGATGCGGATAAACTTGACATAAAAAACTATAGGCCGATATCACTACTTAATAATGATTATAAAATCTTTGCTGAAGTAATGGCAAAAAGATTGAAAAAATATCTGATGAAATTAATTCATAAAGATCAAGCCGGATTCTTACCAGGCAGACAGTTGAAGGATAATACAAGACATATAATTAACATCATTGAATATTTAGAGTCTAAAAATGAAATTCCTGCGGCTCTGGTATTTGTTGACGCCGAAAAGGCTTTCGACAATGTATCTTGGTGTTTTCTTCTAAAGTGCATGGAAAGGGTAGAAGGGCCCTTCTTGGAGGGTATCAAAGCAATTTATTCGAGCCAAAGGGCTAAATTAATCATTAATAATAACTTAACAGATTCCTTTATGATTTCAAAAGGTACAAGACAGGGGTGCCCTTTGTCCCCCCTTCTGTTTATCATGGTACTGGAGATAATTACTGTCAGGGCTGCTTCCAGATCCTAGCTCACAGAGGATCACGCTAGCCAGCGTTCACTTTATAAAAGTCTTTATTGAGTTACAGTTTCCAATTTCAAACTGCCGCGTGCAGCCCTACGTCTTATCAGCTAGACCGGCGAAGCTCCGTCTGAGTCCCCGCCTCCTGTACACCAACTTAATACCCTAGCCTTACTCCACCTTTTCCGCCTTTCCTTTCTTCTCTGGGTCCCTCTGCCCCCCGTGGTCTCTTCCTTCCGGGACTCTTCTGACGCTGACCCCCCGGACCCTTCTGTCTCCTTGCGGCGGGCTTTAGGACCTGGCTCCCTTTCCGGGCTGCTTACTGTGCCGCCTTCCTGTGCATTTGAACTTGGCGCGCGCGCCCAACCTTCCACTTTCCGCTTGACCGTTTCTTCGCTCTCCGATGGAGGTGTGGCCACTCCTGACTCATGCCCTCCCCCCTGCGGCGAGCCGCCGTATCCTGATGCCTGGCGCCCTTCCTCCCCACTGCACTCTGTTGGGGACGTTGGCCCCGATTTCCAACTGCTGCTCTCTGAACCCCCTTTTGTCCCTTCTTCCTGGGGTGTCCCCCTAAGCTCCCCCCTTGCTCTGGTCACTGGCGCTCCTTTCTGTGAATCTTCCGATTCACTGGAAAGACTCGGAGATCTCGGGTCGTCGTCATCACTCATCTTTCCTTCGGACTCCTCCCCCTCGCTCTCTGTTTCCTCCCTTGCCCTCGCCTCTGCTCCTGAACCCCTGACATCCATCCCCCCCTCGAAGCCCCCCTTCCCCCCTCCCCTCCTTCAGGTGTGGGTGCTGGGTGCTCCATTGTCATGGGGGCGAGTGCCGGATACAGTTCGCTTCCTGTGGCAGGCATCCAACTGAAGACTTCCGGTTTTTCCTCCCTGCGCTCGTCGACGATGGTCACCTCCTCTTCCATCTCTGTGCCACCGTGCTCGAACCCCAGATCCTCCCCGAACACGTCCCAGTCAGTCTCTGCCTCGGTCGCTCCCGGGTCCGTCGCTCGACCTGGAACCTCCAGCCACTTCCTGCGCCACTGCTCCTCTGGTCGATCATCCCACCAATACGAGGGTTCTGAGGCAGATCCCGAGGGTGACACCTCCGGGGAACGCGTGTCCAGTGTTGGTTCCTCGTCCGAGTCGAACCCCAGGAACGTGCTGGCTGAAAGCGTGGGTGTGAAAAGCCACACTCGGCTGGCATGGGCCTGTGCGGGAAGAGGGCATGAAACTCGTCTTTGAGCAGAGGTTCCTCCAAAGCGTAGCCCGGCACCCAGCTGTTGGCACTGGCTGGGGTGCCCTCTCTGGCGAGAAGGTATTCTACTCCCTCTTCCCCCCATCTAGAGTCCAAAATCTCTGTGACCTCGTTGATGGGCTCCTCCTGTGGCACTCCCCCCTGCTCGGTCCCCTCCCGGAGCGGACTCGGTGGTGTTCCTGGCTCCTGAAATCTGTGAGGTGCCTTGTAGGGAGTGAGCACCGATCTGTGGAACACCGGATGCATCCTGGATCCCTCCGGAAGTGTTAGCCGGAAGGCCACCGGGTTAACCTGTGCCTCGACTTGGTAGGGCCCCAGTTGTTTATGCCCTAGCTTCTTCTTTGCTAACGATCTGGCCGGCACTGCGTGGGCTGCCAACCAGACCCAGTCGCCCACTTGGATCTCTTCGCCAACCCTCCTGTGTTTGTCCGCTTGCACCTTGTATGCGTGCTTAGCTAGCTCCAGCTGCCGCCGGAGCTGATCGTGGACCTCCTGCAACTCCGACGCGAACGCGTCCGCTGCCTGCGGCTCCCCCTCCCCCATTCTTTCCAGTCCCGGAAAGGTTCTGGGGTGCCTTCCATTGTTGGCGAAGAACGACGTCACCCCTGTGGATACGTGCTTCGTGTTGTTGTAGGCGAACTCGGCGAGTGGCAGGTAATCCACCCACGTTGCAGGCTGTTGATTTGCATAACATCTCAGGTACTGCTGCATGATGGCATTGACTCGCTCCGCTTGCCCCTTGGTCTGCGGGTGTCTCGCCGACGCCAGGTTGATCTTGACGTTCAGGAAGCCCATCAGCTTCTGCCAGAAGTTCGAGATGAACTGTCGCCCCCGGTCGGACAGTATAGACCGCGGCAGACCGTGAACCTTGAACACGTGATGTATGAACAGTTTGGCGGTCTGTTCCGCCGTGGCCACCTTCGCACACGGAATGAAATGCGCCATCTTGTGGAACAAGTTCACCACCACTAGCACTGCTGTCTTGCCCCTCGAGCTGGGTAGATCCGTGACAAAGTCCAGGGCCACTCTCTCCCATGGTTCGAACGGGGTTTGCAGCGGTTCCAGCAGTCCCGCCGGCGGTCTGTGCACTGGCTTGGCCCTCTGGCAGGTGTCGCACCTCGCCACGTAGTCTGCGACCTCCCCTCTCATTCTAGGCCACCAGAAGTCTCTAGCGACTAATTCCATCGTCTTCTCCGTGCCAAAGTGCCCGGCCGTGGGCGCGTCGTGCAACTGCTGCAGTACCTTGGCGCGAAGTTCGTCTCCCGGTACGTAGATGGCCCCTTTACGGATGAGCAAGCCATCGCGCTCCTGGAACTCGTCGGTCGTCGCCGTGCCCTTGTGCACCTCTGCCAATTTTGCTTGCGCAAAGGAGTCGTCCTGCAACGCTCGCCGTACCGCATCCAGGTCAACTGTTGCCGAAGCGCACGCCCACGCTGTCGGTGCGAAGATGTGCATGGCCGTCGCTGGCGTCGCCTCCTCCAGGTATTGCGGTTTACGGGATAGGGCATCCGCCATGACGTTGGTGTCTCCTGGGACATACTCTATTCGGAAGTCGAAGTCCGCAAAGAACTCTGCCCAACGTATCTGCCTCTGGTTCAGGAACTGCGCTGTGCGCCAGTGCTCTAGATTCTTGTGGTCCGTGCAGACCTGCACTGTGTGCTTGTCGCCGATCAGGAAGTGTCTCCACGCCTTGAATGCTGCATGAATGGCGAGCAACTCCCTGTCCCAGATGGTGTAGTTCTGTTCCGACTTGCTGAGCTTCCTGGAGTAGAACGCTCCCGGCCTCCAAACCCCCTGCGGGTCTTGCTGCAACAGGACTGCTCCCACGGCTCTGTCTGAAGCGTCCGTCTCCACCCTCATCGGTCTGCTGGGGTTGACATGTAGTAGCTGCTCTTCCGACGCGAAGAGATGCTTGAGTGCCTGAAAGGACTGCTCCGCCTGCTCCGTCCAGATGAACTTCTTTTTCTTGGAGCTGAGCGTGTCTGTGATGGCCGCCGTCTGCATTGCAAATCCCTTGATAAACTTGCGATAGAAGTTCGCAAAGCCGATGAACCGCTGGACCTCCTTCCGGTTGCGCAGGCTTTTCCAATCCAACACGGCGCGAACCTTGGCGCTGTCCATGGCGAGCCCCTTGTCTGACAACTTGTTGCCCAGGAAATCCACCTCCGACACGTCGAACTGGCACTTTTCCAGCTTGGCGTACAGCCTATGCTGCTGTAGTCTGCTCAGCACTTCCTTGACGTCTCTGTCGTGGGCCTGCTGCGATTCAGAAAATATCAGGATGTCATCCAGGAAGCAGACACACTTCTTGTAGAGGAGCCCCGCTAACACGTGATGCATGAAAGCTTGAAAACAGTGGGAGCCATTTTGCAGTCCAAACGGCATAACTCTGTATTCGTAGGTGCCCAGGGGCGTGAACATGGCTGTCTTCCACTCATCGCCTTCCCTCACGCGAATGAGGTTGTACGCCCCGCGCAGGTCCAACTTGGTGAACACGCGTCCTTTGCGCACCGTCGCGAGGAGGTCGTCGATCCTGGGCATGGGGAAATCCGATGGCTTGGTCATGCTGTTTAAGGTCCGATAGTCCACTACGAGCCTTTTTTGGGGCGTGTCTTTCTTCTTGACAAAGAATACAGGACTGCCCCCCACTGCCCTGGACTCCCGGATGAAACCACGCTCCAAATTATGATCTATGAACTCTTTGAGTTCCTGTATTTCGTCCTCAGACATAGAATACAGTTTCCCTTTTGGCAGCGCCGCCCCTGGCAGGAGGTCAATCTTGCAGTCATATGGTCTGTGGGGGGGGGGTAGCTTGTCCGCCTCCTTCTCGCAGAAAACCTCCAAAAATCCTGCGTATTTGTGGGGGACTGCTTGCAGCGTCCCCAGCTGCAGCTGTGACTCCTCTTCCTCTCCCTCCTGCCGGGGCAGGATGCAGTGTTCAGCACAATAGGAAGAGCCGAAGACCAGCTGCCGCTGGTACCAAGCCAGCGTCGGGCTGTGCCTGTCCAGCCAACTCATGCCCAATACAATAGGCGTGTCCGACAGTCGGGTGACATTAAAACTGATGATTTCCCTGTGATTTCCAAGTCGCATCACCATTGGCGGCGTTTGCTTCACCACCTGCCCCCCGAGCAGCTCCCTGCCATCCACCGTGACAACCTGCAGGGGCAGCGTGGCAGGCAGCAACTGTATAGCGTGCTGATCGACAAAGTCTTGCCCTATAAAGTCCGCGTTGCTGCCAGAGTCAACGGTGATTGGCACGTCCATTGTGAGTCCATTGGGTAGCTGGAGCGATGCAGTGAGCTGCACTACTGGTTTGGGCGGGAGGGGGTCTGTGGGCTGCAAAATCTCTGGGGACTGCTTCACTGACTCGTCTGGCTGGGCCCCAGTGCCTCTGTCTCCAGCCAGACTCCGTCGTTTCCCTGCTGTGGTTCTCTGTGCTGAGTAGCTGCAGTTACCGTTGCAGAGGCTGCAGTGTGTTTGTGGATCCTCTGGGGACACTCTTTCGCCATGTGCTGAGGACTGTCGCAGATGTAGCACTTCCGGTTCCCTCTAGGAGGCTTCGCCTTGACTGCTCCCGGCGCTAGGGCTCTGGTAGCTGACTGAGCCCTGGCACCTCCAACCTCCATAGGTTCCGCTCCCCCTCCTGGCGGAGGCGTAGATTGCGCACGCGCTGCTTCCCTGGGAACGAAGGAAAACCCTCTCGCTGGTTCGCGCCCTCCGCACCCTTCGTCCCTGCTCCACGGACGTTCTTCCAGACGCACCCCAACCGTCAGTGCCCTCTGAACGACCTCCTGCGTGCTCCGGGGTCTCTCCCCCCTCGCAATTTCGTCTTTAACCGCGCCGCTCAAGCCTTCCCAAAAAAGGTCTCTGACTGGAGCCGAATCTCTGTCCCATTCCAGGGCACTGACCAGTGCAAAAAAGCGGGCATGATACTGCCTTACACTGGCCCTCCCCTGCTTCAGTCCATGTATCTCTTTCCGGGCAAGATCCACGTCTATGCTTGATAAAAAACACGAATCCATCGCTTTAATGAAGGCATCCGCACTTCGGAGCGCCGGATCCTTATCTCTCCACAAATTACGCAGCCATGCTTTAGCATCTCCATGCAAATGGGACAGGATAAACCCCACCTTCTCTTGCTCATCTCTAAAGTCCTTGTCCAGCAGTTGCAGCGCACACTGTACATCTGCTCGGAAGTTGGGGTACTGTTGTAAATTCCCATCGAAGTGAGATACTAGACCGCCTGCTCTTCTCCCCAACCCAATTCCCTCCGGTTTGGGTGTCAGTTGCCCTTGCTTCGTAAGCACTTCCAACCTGATCTGGAGATCCTGGTAGGCGGCGGCTGCTTCCCCCTCTCTCTTCCTGGATGCGAGTATCTCGGCATTCAGTTGTCTCACTGCTTCTTGCAGATCCGCTATCTGCTGTTCGGCAGTCATCTTGTCTGCCGTTCGTGAGCTCGCGAGTAGGCACCAGTCTTCAGCCCTCTCTGCGAGGCTTTAGGTGCCAAAACTGGGGACGGAGCTTACTGTCAGGGCTGCTTCCAGATCCTAGCTCACAGAGGATCACGCTAGCCAGCGTTCACTTTATAAAAGTCTTTATTGAGTTACAGTTTCCAATTTCAAACTGCCGCGTGCAGCCCTACGTCTTATCAGCTAGACCGGCGAAGCTCCGTCTGAGTCCCCGCCTCCTGTACACCAACTTAATACCCTAGCCTTACTCCACCTTTTCCGCCTTTCCTTTCTTCTCTGGGTCCCTCTGCCCCCCGTGGTCTCTTCCTTCCGGGACTCTTCTGACGCTGACCCCCCGGACCCTTCTGTCTCCTTGCGGCGGGCTTTAGGACCTGGCTCCCTTTCCGGGCTGCTTACTGTACCGCCTTCCTGTGCATTTGAACTTGGCGCGCGCGCCCAACCTTCCACTTTCCGCTTGACCGTTTCTTCGCTCTCCGATGGAGGTGTGGCCACTCCTGACTCATGCCCTCCCCCCTGCGGCGAGCCGCCGTATCCTGATGCCTGGCGCCCTTCCTCCCCACTGCGCTCTGTTGGGGACGTTGGCCCCGATTTCCAACTGCTGCTCTCTGAACCCCCTTTTGTCCCTTCTTCCTGGGGTGTCCCCCTAAGCTCCCCCCTTGCTCTGGTCACTGGCGCTCCTTTCTGTGAATCTTCCGATTCACTGGAAAGACTCGGAGATCTCGGGTCGTCGTCATCACTCATCTTTCCTTCGGACTCCTCCCCCTCGCTCTCTGTTTCCTCCCTTGCCCTCGCCTCTGCTCCTGAACCCCTGACAATTACAAATAAAATAAGGGAAACACAAGAAATAAGAGGAATTAAATTAGGAGTGAAAGAATATAAATTAAAGGCATATGCCGACGATTTAGTAATAACATTAGAAGAACCGTTAAAAGGTGTGGGAAAAGTTCTAGAGCTGCTTGAGGAGTTTGGAAAACTATCTGGGTTTAAGTTAAATAAAATTAAGACAAAAATACTGACAAAGAATTTGCCTGATGACTTAAGAACTCAATTAGAACAACAAACAGGGATCAAGGTAGTGAAAAAGGTGAAGTATTTGGGCATTTGGGTAACCACAAGAAATATAAATTTAGTGGAAAATAATTATAATAGAACATGGAATGAGATTAAAAAAGATTTAGACAGCTGGAGCAGATTAACACTCTCCTGGGAGGGACGAATGGCTGCCATAAAAATGAACATCCTTCCAAAAATATTATTCTTATTTCAGAATATTCCAGTAATCAGAGGCACGGCAATGTTTAAGAACTGGCAGAGGATCCTGTCCAGGTTTATTTGGCAGGGGAAGAGAGCAAGAATCAAGTTTAAACTGCTTACAGATAGGAGAGAAAGAGGGGGGTTTGCCGTCCCGAATTTACAACTATATTATGAGGCTGCATGTTTGTGCTGGATTAAGGATTGGATAGTTCTGGAGAATCTGGATGTGTTAGACCTAGAAGGATTTGATGCTAGATTTGGCTGGCACGCTTATTTATGGCAGGACAAAGAAAGGGTGCATAAGGGATTCTCCCATCATATTGTTAGAGGAGCCTTGTTAGAGGTATGGAATAGAACTAAAAGATTGCTGGAAAAGGGCATACCTTGGTGGTTATCACCAGTTAACATATTATCAATCAAAAATTTAAATACGGGAAACCAAAAATGGACCTACGAAGACCTCTTGATTAAATCGGATAAAGGGTGGAGAATTAAGTCATATGAAGATTTAAAGGATAAGTCAATAGGGTGGCTACAGGTACACCAAATTAATGCCCTATGGAATGAACATAAAAAAATAGGGATGAATGAGAAAAAATCAAAATTCCAGGCGGAAATATTAGAAGGAAAAAGTAAACTTTTATCTAAAATGTACAATCAATTACTGGAATGGGATACTAAAGACGAGGAGGTGAAGGAGGTCATGATAAAGTGGGCCATAGATTTGGGATACAATTTAGAATATGAGAGATGGGTGAAACTTTGGACTAAGGATATGAAATTTACAGCATGTGTTAGCCTCCGTGAAAATATGGAAAAAATGATGTATCGCTGGCATTTTACACCTGTTATGCTGGGGAAAATGTACAAAACTGGAGACAAAAGATGTTGGAAGTGTAAAAAAAAAAAGAGGGTGACTTCCATCATATGTGGTGGTCATGTGAAGAAGTGAAGAGGTTTTGGGGTTCTATCTATGACGAATTGAAAAAGATACTGAAATATACATTTCCTAAAAAACCAGAGGCATTCCTTCTGGGAATGGTCGGTGAGGAGATTAGGAAAGAAGATCAAACCATGTTCCAGTACGCAATGGCAGCAGCCAGGATACTGTTGGCACAAAATTGGAAATCATCTAAGATCCCAACTATTAGTGAATGGCAAAACAAGCTATTTGAGTACTCTGAGCTAGCAAAAATGACACAGAAGATTAGGCACCAGAGTAACAAAAACTTTATTAATGATTGGAAGAAATTTATATTATATATGGAAAAAAACTTAGACAATATCAAAATAACAGTAGGTGAATTATAGAATCTGCGAAGTAATGATAAAGGTTGAAAGAAGGAAATGCAAGAAAGGTAATAAGGTGATACAGCTCAAATCGTGGTGGAGGGAAGTTAGAATGATGATATGATAATCAGTACTTTTGGAGAAATGTAATTATGTCTTGATGTTTTATTGTATAACTTTGTCTATTTTTTCTTTTGTGATATGTTTGTGATTTTAAAATAGTGCATATTGGAAATAAAATTTAATTTAATTAAAAAAAATAATAATAAAATAATCTGTACACGTTTCTGTTGGCGCTTCCACTAGTGATTTATCTGTACAGGATCAGACTTCATTTCAGCCAACCACATCCTTCCTCTTCCCCCGACAGCATACTAGAGTTCATATGGATTTCAAAGCATGCTTTGAGAACTTGTATGCTTAGCTTTAAACTCCACAAAATTAGCCTATGGCTAGGATGCTATTTATCAAAGTCTGTGCCCATTAAAATATGGTCAGATACAAGTATGCTTTCCCCCTTGTTATACAATTATTATTTTTAAAATTGCATTCAACTATTTACTATTTAAACAGCTTATACACCACTTGACTATAATCATCTCTGAAGTGACACACGAGAAATACATTGCAGAAAAAGTTAACATTGATGACATCAGACTTCCATTAAAAAGACCTGCTGGAATAAAAAAAGGATTCGGTAGGTGCTGGGTGCTCTGCCTGATGCTCTCAACTGACAAGATGTAGGTGTGGTTGAATCAAATGGGAACAGTGACCACAGTGCTATCAAATATACACAGTATGGAAGTGGACAATTGCTAAGGAAATCCAGAACAGTCACATTTGACTTCAAAAGAGGAGACTTCCTCAAAATGAGGGATTGGGTAAAAAGGCAGTATCTCAGCTCACAGTCAGAGGTACCTGGCCTCCCCCGAGGCAATTGAGTGAGATACTGTGTTTACCTTCCGTCTGCGACTCCCGGCAGGCTAGGTAAACAAACCGGCAATTCTTCTCATTAGACGTGAGAAAGAACACACCCTCTGCTTCTCTGCTTCTCTCCCTCCCTGCATTCTCCCCAGGGAGGGGAAATGAGACAGACAGGAGTCCTATTTACATGTTTTATTCCTGTTATTCAGCAGTACATAGAAATGCGACTGCACCCTTCAGTCTCCATCAGAAGAGTCACAACTCCACCCCTGTACTTCCAGCACAGGTCACATGACACTCTGAGCTAACATCCGGTGCTCAGTACAGAGAATAGACTCCTCCTTTTCTCCAACAGTACATCTGCAAACCACAACATCCTGTTTTGCATTCCAGCCATCTGGAGCTGGCTTTTGCATTGGTGCTTTTTCCCAACAACCTCCCCCAAAAGCATCAATAGGCAAAACATGATCCAGAGAAGAGAACAAACAGTTGTTATACATATAACAGTCCCCTGTTGTTTCAGTTCCACCCTTGGAACTCCCCACCACTGGTTTCACCAGTGTACCTCTCTGGTTGTTTGGCTTCCAAGGAATGAGTGCTTCTGCATTACCTTGGCTTGCTACTCTCTGTTGTGTCTTTGTCTCTGACTTAGACACTGCTTTAACCTGCTTTGAGTTGTTAACAATAGCAACACATGCAACAGCTAAGTTAGCAAACTCTTTTGAGTACCTCTTTGGTGGTACACCCTTTGTAACTCTCTCAGACCTGCATATGAGGTTCTGATCCTCTGTGCTCACTGGTTCATCCTCTGGACTTTGTTGAGAACCAGATGCAATGGCTAACAGTGGTTCTTCCTTCATCTGTGAAGGTCTATCCATTGTGTGAGATTTCCTCTCAATGACTGTTACAACTGAACTCTCTGAGCTATCAGTGTCATCATCAGTACCACTGTAATCTGTGTAATCATCATCATCTGAATTGTCATCTGTGGGAAATGTGTGTACTACTACCCGCTCTTGTTCCGGAGCACTCTCTAGAAACTTTGTGAGAATCACCTGACCAGATTCAGACAAAATTACTCTGTAGAGACCCTTTTCATATCCCACAAAAATGCCTCTGGCATTCTTTACTCCACCTGGAGCTTCTGTTCTCACATGAGACCCGAAAACCTTGAAATAGGCAACAGAAGGTTTTCTATTGAACAGCTTCTCAAAAGGAGAACATCCCAACTCTGTTGAGACTTTTCTCACCCACACGTGAAGATAGGACGCTAGCGATTCCGCCCAATAATCATGTGGCAAATGTGAACTCAGCAATTGCGCATGCATCCCCTTTTGCAATTCTTTGTTCACTCTCACACAGACCCCTCTGTTCCACGCTTCGGTTGAAACAGCAACTTTGTGGTCTATTCCTCTTCCATCCAGGAACTTCTGAAACTTCTGTAACAGAAAAATTTGCTTCTCATCTGTGAAGAGACAATCAATGTTAGCATCATGCATACTTTTAACCTTGTCACAAAACTCCTGAAACTTTTCTAAAGTTTCTTGCGGTTTCTCCATCACAAAAACCCAAGAATAACTAGTGAAACAATCCACACACAGAAGGTAATATCTTGCACCGCCTCTAGATGGTTCTAGAGGACCAATCACATCAGCATACACCTGCTGAAATGCTCTGTCGACCTTCTTAGTCACCTTCCTGGTGCTCGTGTTGGTCACACCTGCAAGAGAGATTTCGTTAGAATCAGAAGAATTACATTTAATGTAATCACTTTGATCAAAAGTCAACAAATACAGTCCATCTTTCTCTCTGGCAGTAAGAAACAGTTCTCCATCTTTGTAGATCTTGCATCTTTTAGCATCATAGGACAGTTTCAGTCCTTTCTTTGCAATCTGCGACACACTCAGCAGATTAAATCTCAGTTCTGGAACCAGGTAAACATTGCTTATAGTCAAGTTCAGACTCTCAAGATACACAGTCCCAATTCCGGTCGCTTCCAACTCTTGACCGTTGGCCTGTTTCACAGCGAAGCTTTGCTTCTTCAACGTCGAAAACAGTTCTCTGTGCGGACACATATGTTTTGTGCAACCAGTGTCGATTATAAAGGCGTTCCCAACATCTGGCGTGGTTCCTTTCGCCATCATAGCCTTTGCAGGTTTCACCTGGTACTTGGTATGGCTTTTGCCTTACGCCTCAGGCTTCGTAGAGCTGTTCTTCGCTCCTTTTGACTGGCGTGGCTTTCTACAGCTCTGCTGTAGATGCCCAGTCTGTCCACAATTGTAGCTTCGGACAGCGCTCAATGCTGTAGCATGCTCTCCAGTAGATTCAGCAGTGGGGAAATTTGATCTCTGTTCTTCCCTCCCCCTGTCCTTCACTTCCAGTGCAGCAAGTCTGTCGTGTTCATTCTGGACCACGGCACACACTCTCTCCGCGGTCAGCTGCGTGGCCGGTAGGGAACCAAGCTGACTGGCAACAACCTTGTAGGTCCGGTTAAGGCTGTTTATCATCATGAAGCAAAACACTTCCTCCTGTAGACGGAAATTGCGTTCCACCATCTGTTGACGCAGAAACTTCATTTCTGTCAGGTGCGCTTGAACATCTCCATCAGGCGCTAGTCTCAGATTGGTTAACTTCTCAAAATACAGCAACGCTGAAGAACCAGCATCTCTCTGATGCGTTGTACGCAACGTGTCCCAAACCTCTTTCGCATGTTGTAAATGCTGAATATGCACCAACTGCTCATCTGAGACACACAGAATTATAGCAGTCCTGGCCCTCATGTCCTGTGATTCCCAACCTCTGGTTGGTGCTGCTGGGATGGGGTTTTCAATTACATCAAAAAGCCTCTGATTCTGCAGCAGGGCCTTCATCTTTACAGACCAAGATGAATAATTGTCATTATGTAAGGGAGGTGGGTAAGGCAAACCCCCTGCCTTCTTGGCATCCATCTTGAAGCCAAGCCTCCAGCTCACACTCTCAAGCAAGCTGTAAAACCCAACAGTTGTTTCCTGCCTTCTCTAGCAGGCAAACTGCAAGTTGTTTACGCTCTTTGGCACCTGGCAGCTAAACGCTGGCTGCTATGGAAAGTCCCCTTCCAAGAGCTCGTAAACTGGTAGCCAAAACACTCCGTGGTTTTGTTTCACTTTTCAGCCTCACAGTCCAGCTTCACTGCCAGTAACTTTCCACGATCATTACTTAGCAACAATGCATTCCAACAGGACAGTTTATCAACCACAAGAATTTGTGGAATGCAGGCTTCAGCCTCTGAGCTGCAGGCCTGTCCTCCCGGAGCTTTTGTTTTTCAAACGCAGAGCTCCCGTGAACCAGAGAATTAATCAATCTGCGTTCACACTTTTAGCCCGAAAATGCAGCATACCTTGAGCTCCGTTGCTAGGAAAACACCTTCCTCTGGGTTCAGCCGTCTGTTCAGCCTCTGGCTTCTATTAGACGCTTTTCTCCTTTGGAGCAGAGGAGGACAATCCACCAGCCTCTCATGCAGATGTCCGATGAATCGCAACCATCCGAATGCTGCCATATGTTAGTATCTCAGCTCACAGTCAGAGGTACCTGGCCTCCCCCGAGGCAATTGAGTGAGATACTGTGTTTACCTTCCGTCTGCGACTCCCGGCAGGCTAGGTAAACAAACCGGCGATTCTTCTCATTAGACGTGAGAAAGAACACACCCTCTGCTTCTCTGCTTCTCTCCCTCCCTGCATTCTCCCCAGGGAGGGGAAATGAGACAGACAGGAGTCCTATTTACATGTTTTATTCCTGTTATTCAGCAGTACATAGAAATGTGACTGCACCCTTCAATCTCCATCAGAAGAGTCACAACTCCACCCCTGTACTTCCAGCACAGGTCACATGACACTCTGAGCTAACATCCGGTGCTCAGTACAGAGAATAGACTCCTCCTTTTCTCCAACAGTACATCTGCAAACCACAACATCCTGTTTTGCATTCCAGCCATCTGGAGCTGGCTTTTGCATTGGTGCTTTTTCCCAACAGTTGAAGGGGGAAAGTCAAGGATGGTGAGCCCTTCTGTGCTCCAGAGGGCCTGGGTGGCCTCATTCCCCTCTTGTTCTGAGCACTGCAGAGGGAGGCAAACATGTCCTTCCTGGGGGCTGGTCCCTCCCCGCCCTGTTCCTGGAGGGCAGCAGGAGGAGGGGGCTGCTGCAGCTGCCTCCTTTGGGGGCATGGCTCACCTTGCCTGCTCCTGCCCTCCTCCAACACACACAACCTTACCTGCCTCAGCCATCCATGGGGGCTTGAGAGTGTGTGAGCAGACTTTGTCATGGGAGGAGGCAGGCCTTGCAGAGGAGGAATGCTGGGGGCAGGCATTCAAACTCAGCCCTGAAGCTCACTGGGTGACCCTGGGCCAGGCACTCACGCTCAGCCTAACCTACCTCAAAGGGCTGTTGTGAGGATAAAATGGGAGGGGGGAGAACTCTGCACACCAACTGGACCTCCTTGCAGGAAATGGGGGCTATAAATGTAATTGTGTTATTTGTACCCCACCCACCTCACTGGGTTTCCCCAGCCTCTCTGGGTGGCTTCCAACACATATTAAAACAACAAACATTCAAAGCCTCCCTATAAAGGGCTGCCTTCCAGGAGAAGAAGGGTGATCTTTTTTTGGACTGTTTAAACCTGCAGAAGTGAGTTTAAAGTAAAGTAACTTTCCACCGTCCTGATCCTGGAGCGGGGTGTCAGAATTGACGTCTTGAAGCTCATTAACCAGAGACAAATGTTTTTGACAGATTGTTAAAAGAAGAGTAACATTGTGATTCCATTGTTTCCTTTCGCATTTTAAAGGAATAAATATTGACAAAATATCTTAAAGAAAGAAACTGTGTTGCTATTGTCCTTAAAAGAAAGAATAGCCAGAAGTTCTCCCCCTAGAGGGGACCGTGAAACAGTAACCAATTCTAGGGAGCTTGCAGCTGTCAAGATTACAATCGTGGGAAAGGACTTGTGACCTTGCAGGACAATGTTTTCAGAAGCACTGTTGGGTGCTTTCTGTAAAATAAATGCCCTATTGGATCAGTTAAGTCAGATGACGGATTTGATGACTAATGCGGCCAGAACATTTGAACAGGTAGTGGGAAACTATATGGAACCCACCCAGGAACTTAAACAGGAGTGTGTCCTGATAGAGCAGATGAGAGAAGAGGATGTCGCAGAATCTTGGACGCCAGAGATGGAGGGACTTTTGGCCCAGCAGGAAAATGAGCCTTTGGATGTGACAAATGAACTTGGAAAAAACTAGATTAGGAAAGACAAAGTTTGGATTGATTTGGAAATGGGGGGTTGGACTGACCTCCCTATGCAGGGATGTTTGGACTTCCCGAGTCTGGCAATGGGCTGTCAGAGGTTTGGAGCTGTTGGGGCTTCCAATTTTGGAGGGAATTTGAAAAAAAATACCATATGGAGTCTAGTCTGGACTATGGGAAAGGGGCTAATATGCTGAAAAGGGTCAAAAACACTACCAAGCTGGAGTTCCCACGAGTGAAAGGTAAATATGAAGAAGAGCTGCGGAAGAGACATGGAAGAGACTTGAAGGCCTCGGATATAAGATCACCAGGTTAATGTGCCAGACTAATGGGATAAAAAGGACTGACAATCCCGGGACCGGGGGGAAGGGATGCTGGAAGAAGATTGGATTGTTTTTATTTCTTTTTTATCATTAGGAATGTTGTATAAAATTGATGAACGTTGGGAAAATGCTGAAATGAAATTACTTGGCTCTTGTCAAAAATGTTTAAAGAATTAGGTAAAAAGGTAATGGTTATGAGAAGTTGGCAAAAATAAGATTTAAGTTTTAAGTTTTAAGTTTTAAGTTTTTTTTATAAAATAAGATGAAAATAGAGCAAGGTAATGCAATGACAGAATATTATGAATTATGGAAAGGATTTGCTGTGATAATTATTAATTAAGATACAAGAGATGGGAGGAGGAGGAGGTCATGGAAAGAAGGTAGCGAAAGTGGAGAATTTGAAAATGTTGGTTTTATTTTTACTTTTACTTTTTCTGTTTTTGTCTGTTTGTCTTTTTTCTTTGTAATTTTTTAAAAAATCTTTTTTCAATAAATATCATTTAATATATATATATATATATATATATATATATATATATATATATATATACACACACACACATAAAGGGCTGCCTTCCAGAGGTTTGATAGTTGCTCATCTCCTTGTCACCTGCAGGGAGGGCGTTCCACAGAGAGGCTGCCACCACCGAGAAGGCCCTCCCTCTGCCTGGTTCCCTGCAACCTCGCTTCTCGCGGGGAGGGAACCACCAGAAGACCCTCAGAGGAGGACCTCCGGGCTGAAGGATGGGGGTGGAGATGCTCCTTCAGGTATACTGCGCTGAGCTTCCTGACCTAACATTTGCCTCGCTTAACATAATTAATTAGGAAGTGAAGTTTTCCTCTTCCATTCAAGCAGTACAGGAAGTAAGAACGTGCAAAAAGGAATACTACTTCTAGAATTCCCAACTCCTGACATAAAACAGCACAAAGGTTGCTTTTTCTTGACCATCAATCACCTGCGCAAAGTCCCTACACCACCCCCTATTGTGCTTCAATACAGCCCCTTCGGTCAGGCCGGACACTGAGGTCCAGCGCTGAGGGCCTTCTGGTGGTTCCCTCATTGCGAGAAGCGAAGTTACAGGGAACCAGGCAGAGGGCTTCTCGGTAGTGGCGCCCGCCCTGTGGAACGCCCTCCCACCAGATGCCAAAGAAATAAACAACTCTATGACATTTAGAAGAAACCTGAAGGCAGCCCTGTTTAGGGAAGCTTTTAATGACTGATGTTTTAATGTATTTTTAATCTTTTGCTGGAAGCCGCCCAGAGTGGCTAGGGAAACCCAGCCAGATGTGCGGGGTAGAAATAATAAAAAAAATTATTATTTAATTATTGTAGTAGTAGTAATTAATAATAATAATAATAATAATAATAATAATAATAATAATAATAATAATAATAATAATTTATTTATACCCCGCCCATCTGGCTGGGCTTCCCCAGCCACTCTGGGTGGCTTCCAAAAAAATATTAAAATACTGTGATACATCAAACATTAAAAGCTTCCCTAAACAGGGCTGCCTTCAGATGTTTTCTAAAAGTCTGGTAGTTGTTGTTCTCTTTGACATCTGGTGGGAGGGCGTTCCACAGGGAGGGCGCCACTACCGAGAAGGCCCTCTGCCTGGTTCCCTGTAACTTGGCTTCTCGCAGTGAGGGAACCGCCAGAAGGCCCTCGGTGCTGGACCTCAGTGTCTGGGCAGAACAATGGGGGTGGAGACGCTCCTTCAGATATACTGGACCAAGGCCGTTTAGGGCTTTAAAGGTCAGCACCAACACTTTGAATTGTGCTCAGAAACATACTGGGAGCCAATGTAGGTCTTTCAAGACCGATGTTATATTGTCTCGGTGGGCGCTCCCAGTCACCAGTCTGGCTGCCGCATTCTGGATTAGTTGTAGTTTCTGGGTCACCTTCAAAGGTAGCCCCACGTAGAGCGCATTGCAGAAGTCCAAGCGGGAGATAACCAGAGCATGCACCACTCTGGCAAGACAGTCTGCGGGTAGATAGGGTCTCAGTCTGTGTACCAGATGGAGCTGATAAACAGCTGCCCTGGACACAGAATTGATCTGCGCCTCCATGGACAGCTGTGAGTCCAAAATGACTCCCAGGCTGCGCACCTGGTCCTTCAGGGGCACAGTTACCCCGTTCAGGACCAGGGAATCCTCCACACCTGCCCGCCTCCTGTCCCCCAAAAACAGTACTTCTGTCTTGTCAGGATTCAGTTTCAATCTGTTAGTCGCCATCCATCCTCCAACCGCCTCCAGACACTCACACAGGACTGTCACTGCCTTCACTGGTTCTGATTTGAAGGAGAGGTAGAGCTGGGTATCATCCGCATACTGATGAATACCCAGCCTAAACAGAAACAGAATTTGAAGGGGCAGTCTTTTCTGGAAGTGCCAAATGAAGCTGCTGACCCATTTCTAAGCCCTAAAATCCACAATTTCTCTGAATGCCTGAAAAA
Source organism: Podarcis bocagei (assembly GCF_964188305.1). Taxonomy (NCBI): domain Eukaryota; kingdom Metazoa; phylum Chordata; class Lepidosauria; order Squamata; family Lacertidae; genus Podarcis; species Podarcis bocagei. Next base: position 70,687,085 of record NC_138131.1, read on the forward strand.
CCCAGTGGTGCAGGACCTCCTAGCATGGCATCTGCTGGGGAACATTTCCTAGCACTTGGCTGGGAGCTGCTGCAGTGCTATGGTCAGGAAAGGCTTTCTCTATATCAGTAAGTCCCAACAGTTGAATAGGAACCTTCAAAAACAATGTATGTATTTGTATCTCATATGTTTTAAGCTATTTCACATGTCCACCAAGCACAAGAAAATGTCCCTTCATCTTCTTGACATTTCCAACAAATATTTGGTATGTTTTCATGTATTCTAAATAACTTCTCGGGAGTTAGATACCAACCATACATATATATATATATATATATATATGTAGGTTTTGGTGTCTTCGGGTGTCTTCCCGTGTAAGAGTTGGGGTGTCTAGGCGACGTTTCGACGAGGTCTCACTCGTCATCTTCAGGCTGGTGCTTTCGGCTTCTTGTTACTAGAACAGAGCAGGATCTCAGTGTTTGAGTTCCTATAAATACTGTTGAGGGGGTGTGGTGTATAGCCTCCAACGTTCTGGGCAGAGAGGAAGTTCCTAGGTTAATGTGCCTTTTCTTCTTTTGTTCATTAATTACTTGAGGGATATCTTGAGTGATTACTTGAGTGATATTCTGAGTACCACTTAGGAGGGTCATTAGGTGTGGATTAGTTGCTAAAGCTTTCGTGTCTTGACCTCTTGACCTTGTAAAGAGTTTTTCTGAGAAGATGGCTGTACTGCACTTAGTTGTGCTCTGGCTTGGCTTCGTGTATAGGGGCGAGCTGTGGTTTTGTGCCCTGTGCCAGCCAGATCTGTGTAGGGATTGCAGGGGGGTGCAGCATCCGGAGGTGCCACTATGGTTTGGCTACTGGATGGTGTCTGTAATTTATCTGTGGAGAGGGTCTGGGTTTGGGTCTGGTGTGGTTGATTGGAGATGGCGTTCTGTGTGCCTCTGGTTCTGGTGTCGGTTTTTGTGGGGAGGGCTAATTTCCAGATGTCTGGCAGGCGGGACGTGTCGTCACGCTTGTTCATGTTGTGAGGGTGTTTCTCTATCTCGATGGCTTCCATGATTATTCTCTTGTGGTGATGTTCCATGTTAAAGAGCAATTTGGAATCTGCAAAATTAATTTCGTGTCCTGTTTCTTTCATGTGTTGGTAAAGAGAGGAAGTTTTTTCTTCTTTTTTGACGGCATTCTTGTGTTCTGCGATACGTGCATTTATTCGTCTGTTTGTTTGTCCAATGTACGTGGCTGGGCAGACTTTGCAGGGTATTTCATAGACCCCTTGGTTTTCTAACTGGATTTTATCTTTTGGGTTTCTGAGGATATTGGCTATTTTTTGGTTGGTGCAAAAGGCTGTTTTGATATTGTGTTTATGGAGGATTTTGCTAATTTTATCTGTAGTGCCCTTGATATAAGGAAGGAGGGCCATGCCATTGTTTTCTTCTGTGTCTTGGTTTTTGGGGGGTGTTTCTTTTTGGATTAGCTTCGTAACCCTGTTTTGCTGGTATCCGTTGGCGATTAACAAAATCAACCCAGATGAAGCCAATAAAATCAGACTTGAAGTCACCAACATCCTCTGCTCCAGCAAACCACCCAGAAGCAATTTACACAAAGAAGAACAGAAAGCACTCACCAACCTGAGGAAAGACAACAACATAATCATTCTCCCAGCAGACAAAGGTAATGCCACTGTTGTGATGAACACATCGGACTACCAAGCAAAACTATCAAATCTACTCCAAGACCCTACCTACCAACCTATAAAAACAGATCCCACCACCTATCTGGAAAAAACCACCAAATCCAAAATAAAAGCCTCTCCTATCAGTGAAGAAATCCAGCTAAGAATAACAAAATCAACCCAGATGAAGCCAATAAAATCAGACTTGAAGTCACCAACATCCTCTGCTCCAGCAAACCACCCAGAAGCAATTTACACAAAGAAGAACAGAAAGCACTCACCAACCTGAGGAAAGACAACAACATAATCATTCTCCCAGCAGACAAAGGTAATGCCACTGTTGTGATGAACACATCGGACTACCAAGCAAAACTATCAAATCTACTCCAAGACCCTACCTACCAACCTATAAAAACAGATCCCACCACCTATCTGGAAAAAACCACCAAATCCAAAATAAAAGCCTCTCCTATCAGTGAAGAAATCCAGCTAAGAATCATCCCCAGAGAAAAATCATCCAGATGCCCCAAACTCTACGGTCTCCCCAAGATACACAAAGAAGGAACACCACTCAGACCAATAGTCAGCTCCATAGGCTCACCTCTACAAAATCTCGCTAAATTTCTCGCTAAGCAACTTCAGCCCTATGCAGAATCTATCGCTTCACACGTTACAAACTCCTTCCAGTTCATAGAAACAATAAAGAAGCAAAACCTACATCCCGATGACCTACTTGTGAGCTTCGATGTTGTATCTCTCTTCACACAAGTGCCCATTAATGAAGCCTTGACAGCCATTCAAAACAAATACAATCCCCCCGAATACATCCTGGACCTGACCAACCACTGCCTAACCAACACGTACTTCATCCACAATGGACAAAGATACAAACAGATAGAAGGAGCACCTATGGGATCACCCCTCTCACCGGTCATCGCAAATCTGTACATGGAACACTTTGAAACCAATGCTTTAGACAAGTCAGAACACAAACCCAAACTTTGGCTCAGATATGTTGACGACACCTTTGTAATTTGGCCACACGGGAAGGAAAAACTAGATAGCTTCCTCACACATCTCAACAGCCTACACCCCAAAATACAATTCACTATGGAAATAGAAGCCAACAACCAACTTCCCTTCCTTGACGTCCTAATCTACAAAAAACCTGATGGCTCCCTAGGACACACTATCTACCGGAAAAAAACACACACCAACCGCTACTTACATGCACAATCACACCACCACCCTGCACAAATAAACTCCGTAGCCAAGACTCTCATCTCCAGAACCAAACGCCTGGCTGACAAAGACCACTTGACAACTGAGTTACAGAATCTCTCAAATGTGTTAATCGCCAACGGATACCAGCAAAACAGGGTTACGAAGCTAATCCAAAAAGAAACACCCCCCAAAAACCAAGACACAGAAGAAAACAATGGCATGGCCCTCCTTCCTTATATCAAGGGCACTACAGATAAAATTAGCAAAATCCTCCATAAACACAATATCAAAACAGCCTTTTGCACCAACCAAAAAATAGCCAATATCCTCAGAAACCCAAAAGATAAAATCCAGTTAGAAAACCAAGGGGTCTATGAAATACCCTGCAAAGTCTGCCCAGCCACGTACATTGGACAAACAAACAGACGAATAAATGCACGTATCGCAGAACACAAGAATGCCGTCAAAAAAGAAGAAAAAACTTCCTCTCTTTACCAACACATGAAAGAAACAGGACACGAAATTAATTTTGCAGATTCCAAATTGCTCTTTAACATGGAACATCACCACAAGAGAATAATCATGGAAGCCATCGAGATAGAGAAACACCCTCACAACATGAACAAGCGTGACGACACGTCCCGCCTGCCAGACATCTGGAAATTAGCCCTCCCCACAAAAACCGACACCAGAACCAGAGGCACACAGAACGCCATCTCCAATCAACCACACCAGACCCAAACCCAGACCCTCTCCACAGATAAATTACAGACACCATCCAGTAGCCAAACCATAGTGGCACCTCCGGATGCTGCACCCCCCTGCAATCCCTACACAGATCTGGCTGGCACAGGGCACAAAACCACAGCTCGCCCCTATACACGAAGCCAAGCCAGAGCACAACTAAGTGCAGTACAGCCATCTTCTCAGAAAAACTCTTTACAAGGTCAAGAGGTCAAGACACGAAAGCTTTAGCAACTAATCCACACCTAATGACCCTCCTAAGTGGTACTCAGAATATCACTCAAGTAATCACTCAAGATATCCCTCAAGTAATTAATGAACAAAAGAAGAAAAGGCACATTAACCTAGGAACTTCCTCTCTGCCCAGAACGTTGGAGGCTATACACCACACCCCCTCAACAGTATTTATAGGAACTCAAACACTGAGATCCTGCTCTGTTCTAGTAACAAGAAGCCGAAAGCACCAGCCTGAAGATGACGAGTGAGACCTCGTCGAAACGTCGCCTAGACACCCCAACTCTTACACGGGAAGACACCCGAAGACACCAAAACCTACATTCCTGTACCCGTGAAAATCTACGAAAGCAAATATCTCACCTCTACGGGGAGGAAACCTTCCAGCTGACAAGAACCTACGAGAAACTAGAAATCCGAAGAGCCACCATCTTATGTGATCTCTTGTTCCTACGCAACTGCCGAGACAACAACTTAATTCCCACATGCTTCCAACTTAAATTCCACTCTAAAACCCCAGCTACCGAAAGGATCCTGAAACGAACTGAACTATCCCTAATCAGAAACGAACTACATAAGAAAAGATACCTACTAAACCAAACCAACAAAGATCTGCTCACTCTTCACCTCAAACTCTGTAACAAAATCCACCCTGCACTCTGGGACAAATGCAAACAACTAGCCGTTTGGAGAGCTGAAACAGAGTCCTCACATAAGACAGACATACACACCAACAAACTCCACAAACTAGAGAAACGCCAGAAGCCCAGCCACCCTCCACAACAACCCATGAAACAAACAGTACATAACATATCAGACAGGATCCTCACCTCAACTGAAACCAAAGTACTCTCCAAAGGTTTCAACTTTGCAGTCGCCCCGAGACGCATCCCCACGGAAAACATCATATGCGGAGTCGAAGCTAGCCTAACCAAAATCAACCCAGATGAAGCCAATAAAATCAGACTTGAAGTCACCAACATCCTCTGCTCCAGCAAACCACCCAGAAGCAATTTACACAAAGAAGAACAGAAAGCACTCACCAACCTGAGGAAAGACAACAACATAATCATTCTCCCAGCAGACAAAGGTAATGCCACTGTTGTGATGAACACATCGGACTACCAAGCAAAACTATCAAATCTACTCCAAGACCCTACCTACCAACCTATAAAAACAGATCCCACCACCTATCTGGAAAAAACCACCAAATCCAAAATAAAAGCCTCTCCTATCAGTGAAGAAATCCAGCTAAGAATCATCCCCAGAGAAAAATCATCCAGATGCCCCAAACTCTACGGTCTCCCCAAGATACACAAAGAAGGAACACCACTCAGACCAATAGTCAGCTCCATAGGCTCACCTCTACAAAATCTCGCTAAATTTCTCGCTAAGCAACTTCAGCCCTATGCAGAATCTATCGCTTCACACGTTACAAACTCCTTCCAGTTCATAGAAACAATAAAGAAGCAAAACCTACATCCCGATGACCTACTTGTGAGCTTCGATGTTGTATCTCTCTTCACACAAGTGCCCATTAATGAAGCCTTGACAGCCATTCAAAACAAATACAATCCCCCCGAATACATCCTGGACCTGACCAACCACTGCCTAACCAACACGTACTTCATCCACAATGGACAAAGATACAAACAGATAGAAGGAGCACCTATGGGATCACCCCTCTCACCGGTCATCGCAAATCTGTACATGGAACACTTTGAAACCAATGCTTTAGACAAGTCATAACACAAACCCAAACTTTGGCTCAGATATGTTGACGACACCTTTGTAATTTGGCCACACGGGAAGGAAAAACTAGATAGCTTCCTCACACATCTCAACAGCCTACACCCCAAAATACAATTCACTATGGAAATAGAAGCCAACAACCAACTTCCCTTCCTTGACGTCCTAATCTACAAAAAACCTGATGGCTCCCTAGGACACACTATCTACCGGAAAAAAACACACACCAACCGCTACTTACATGCACAATCACACCACCACCCTGCACAAATAAACTCCGTAGCCAAGACTCTCATCTCCAGAACCAAACGCCTGGCTGACAAAGACCACTTGACAACTGAGTTACAGAATCTCTCAAATGTGTTAATCGCCAACGGATACCAGCAAAACAGGGTTACGAAGCTAATCCAAAAAGAAACACCCCCCAAAAACCAAGACACAGAAGAAAACAATGGCATGGCCCTCCTTCCTTATATCAAGGGCACTACAGATAAAATTAGCAAAATCCTCCATAAACACAATATCAAAACAGCCTTTTGCACCAACCAAAAAATAGCCAATATCCTCAGAAACCCAAAAGATAAAATCCAGTTAGAAAACCAAGGGGTCTATGAAATACCCTGCAAAGTCTGCCCAGCCACGTACATTGGACAAACAAACAGACGAATAAATGCACGTATCGCAGAACACAAGAATGCCGTCAAAAAAGAAGAAAAAACTTCCTCTCTTTACCAACACATGAAAGAAACAGGACACGAAATTAATTTTGCAGATTCCAAATTGCTCTTTAACATGGAACATCACCACAAGAGAATAATCATGGAAGCCATCGAGATAGAGAAACACCCTCACAACATGAACAAGCGTGACGACACGTCCCGCCTGCCAGACATCTGGAAATTAGCCCTCCCCACAAAAACCGACACCAGAACCAGAGGCACACAGAACGCCATCTCCAATCAACCACACCAGACCCAAACCCAGACCCTCTCCACAGATAAATTACAGACACCATCCAGTAGCCAAACCATAGTGGCACCTCCGGATGCTGCACCCCCCTGCAATCCCTACACAGATCTGGCTGGCACAGGGCACAAAACCACAGCTCGCCCCTATACACGAAGCCAAGCCAGAGCACAACTAAGTGCAGTACAGCCATCTTCTCAGAAAAACTCTTTACAAGGTCAAGAGGTCAAGACACGAAAGCTTTAGCAACTAATCCACACCTAATGACCCTCCTAAGTGGTACTCAGAATATCACTCAAGTAATCACTCAAGATATCCCTCAAGTAATTAATGAACAAAAGAAGAAAAGGCACATTAACCTAGGAACTTCCTCTCTGCCCAGAACGTTGGAGGCTATACACCACACCCCCTCAACAGTATTTATAGGAACTCAAACACTGAGATCCTGCTCTGTTCTAGTAACAAGAAGCCGAAAGCACCAGCCTGAAGATGACGAGTGAGACCTCGTCGAAACGTCGCCTAGACACCCCAACTCTTACACGGGAAGACACCCGAAGACACCAAAACCTACATTCCTGTACCCGTGAAAATCTACGAAAGCAAATATATATATATATATATATATATATATATATATATATATATATATATATATATATATATATATATATTTAAAAGTCTATTTTAAGTCATAACTCAATGTATATTTTAACTCTTTAGTCCACATATGTTACCACTATTCCAACTGTACAATATAACCAAAAAAAAGAGAAAATCTTGCCCCTTTAATCATGCACTTTTTAATCTGTTCCTCTTCCATTTAGGATTTCAACAAAAGTTTGTACATTTTTGATATCACATGATGTGCACAATTGTATCTCAAAACCCGTCTTCCACTCTTCCATACCCCAAGTCTTCATTTCCAACTAGAATCTCTCAATCAATCAATCAATCAATCAATCATTTATTTGTATGTTGCCTTTCCAAATTTCAAACCATGTGCAAGGCAGCTTACAAAAAAAATAAAATATTACATAACTGCAAATGTAACAAAACTAGTCGTAAACAATGAACAAAATATCGAAAAGTACACAACGAAATTGAAAAAAAATCCACATAAATAATAAGATTCCACGTAAATCATATAATCCAAACTAAAGAGAAAAAAAAATATCATCAGCAACAGCACCCCCCCCCCCCCCGGAAAAAGAACCCATAAACAACACCCCAACCCTCTTTTATTGAGTGTAAAAGAAAAACCCCTTGTTTAAATTTTACAATCTCCCCGTTTCCACTTTAAGAACTCTCAATAGATTAACCATTTGTCTTTATCCGTCACCCTTTTGTCTATAAAAAGTGTCTTCTGGTGAAACCCAAAATAGAGTCTTTGCGTATAAACTAACTTTATATCTATTTTCAGATTCTTAATGCGCCACACACGTCTAATACAGTGGTTCTCAAGGTGCACATTTACTCTGACTTGATCTACCACAAATATCCAAGCCATCTAACCCTGAAATCCTAACCTTCTACCGGTAATTCCAAGTCTCTTCTTTCTCAATATCCCCATTCCGTTAACTACACCAAGCAACAAACTTTAAAATGCAAGTTTAAAACGCAGGCTTTCTGGAATTCAGACTGAAGCAGTCTGAAGCAAGCTGCGGGGAGAGTCACGAGAGGAGGACCTGCCGTTTCCGCAACGCAGAGTGCAGGCAGTGCAGAAAATTGGGACACATCGCCCGGGTGTGTCGGGCTCGGCCCACCCGACACCAGGCATCAGATGACCAACCCAAGAGCCCCAGGTCCCGGGGCCCAACGCACCAAGGCAACTCGACAGAGCTCACGGACTGCCAGGTATACCAGTTGCCCCACCCCAACGTAGAGAAAATTTATGTAGAGGTACAGATAGAGGGGGCTCCATGCCGCATGGAGCTTGACACGGGTTCAACTCTATCCATAATCTTGGCAAAGACCTTAAGGAAACTGTGTCCTACTGGGGGTCCCAAACTCAGGCCGGCCCCATTCACCCTACGGGACTAAAGCCCGCCGGAGGCAGGGAGAAGAATCAGGGGACTCAGCGTCAGAAGAGTCTAGAAAGGGCGAAACCCCAGCTGACAGGCGGACCCAGCGGAGGAAAGAGCAGAGGAAGAGGTGGAGCAAGGCTAGGGTCTTAAACTGGTGTATGGGGGGCGGAGACTCAGACGGAGCTTCGGCGGTCTAGAGTCTCAGACGTAGAGCTGCACGCTGCTGATGTGAAAGACAAACTGAACTCCAATAAAGACTTTTGTATATAACAACGGACTGGCGTTGGTCCTTTGTGAGCTGGGACCTAGGGCAGCTCTGACAGCATGGTTTGGACCACTGGGGCTAGGTGTCACGGGTTCAACTCTATCCATAATCTCGGCAAAGACCTTAAGGAAACTGTGTCCTACTGGGGGTCCCAAACTCAGGCCGGCCCCATTCACCCTACGGGACTTCCAGAAACGTAAGGTCCTCACAATGGGGGTGGGGACCTTCAGGGTGCAATACCGAGGGCGGACGCAGCAACTGGACTTGCTTGTGGTCAAGGGCCCCTACATTAGCTTACTGGGATTGGCATGGTTTGGACCACTGGGGCTAGCTGTCACCAGGGTGAACCACACTAGCTTACAAGTGGACGTGGACACCATATGCAAGGAATTTCCAGGGGTTTTCGACGGGAAATTGGGACAGTATACGGGCCCCCCCATTGTGCTACAGCTTGACCCCGCAGTACGACCGGTCAGGCTCAAGGCCCGCCGGGTCCCGTTCGCCTTGAAACCCTGTATAGACGAGGAATTGGACCGACTCGTGGAGCAAGGAGTGCTGGAGCCGGTGCCTAATGCCCCCTGGGAAACTCCAATTGTCACACCCGTCAAGCCTAATGGTTCGGTCCACATCTGTGCAGACTACAAATGTACCATAAACAAGGCCCTCACGGCCCACGCATACCCAGTGCCAGTGGTCAGCCATGTCCTTGCCACCCTGGCTGGCTCGAAATTTTTTGGCAAGCTGGACTTGGCCCAAGCATATCAACAGCTGCCAGTAGCTGAGGCCACAGCAGAGGCACAGAAGATTGTGACGCACAGAGGAGCGTTCAGGGTAAAGCGGCTGCAATTCGGGGTCAGCGTGGCACCAGGCATATTCCAGAATCTAATGGACTCGCTCCTTAAAGGGATTCCTGGCGTCACCCCCTTCTTCGATGATGTGTTGATTGCCGGGCCCACACCAGAGGAGTTTGAGGACCGCCTCCGCACCGTTCTGCACCGTTTCCAGACGGCGGGTCTCAAGGTGAAGCGGGAAAAATGTCTACTAGGAGTGCCTCAGGTGGACTTTCTGGGATTTATGGTGGACGCAGAAGGGGTCCACCCGACTGGGGACAAGGTACGGGCCATTTGTGATGCCCCAGCGCCCAAGAGCAAGACTGAACTTCAGGCCTTCTTGGGACTATTGAACTTTTACCATTCCTTCCTTCCCCACAAGGCGGCGGTAGCGGAGCCCCTACACAGACTCCTGGGCAAGCGGGCCCCTTGGGTGTGGGGCCAGCGCCAGGAGGCCGCATTCCAGGCAGTCAAGGACTTGCTTGTCTCAAACTCGGTCTTGGCACACTTCGACGAGAGGCTGCCGGTGGTGCTAGCATGCGACGCCTCACCCTATGGCATTGGCGCTGTCCTGGGGCACCAACTCCCGGATGGAAGAGAGGTACCGGTGGCGTACTTTTCCCAGACACTCAACGCAACCGAGAGGAACTACTCGCAAATTGACAAGGAGGGTCTGGCAATCGTGAAGGGAGTAAAAAAATTCCATGATTTCTTGTACGGGCGGCCCTTCACCGTGGTGACTGACCACAAGCCGTTGCTTGGCTTGTTTGCCCCCGAAAAGCAGACCCCCCAAGTGCTGTCTCCTCGCGTCCTCAGGTGGTCAATTTTCCTTGCCAGCTACCAGTATGCACTGATTCACCGACCTGGGAAGGCGATGGGCCATGCGGACGCCCTCAGCAGGCTACCACTACCGGAAACAGGCCCTGACCCAGCACCTGCACAAGAGGCTATGAGCCCCATTCAGGCACAAGAAGTTGCACACCATTCCAAGAAAGATAGGGTCATCTCCCGGGTCCTGGACTGGATGTGGAGGGGATGGCCCAGCAGCAGCCCTGGGCCAGAATTTGCTGGCTACACAACCCGCAAACATGAACTGTCGGCCCACAAGGGGTGCCTGTTATGGGGAAGCAGGGTCGTTGTTCCCCAGCCCCTCCGCAAAAGGGTCCTCACAGCCCTACACGAGACACACCCAGGGGTAGTAAGAATGAAGGCCCTTGCCAGGAGTTATGTGTGGTGGCCAGGGATCGACAGAGAGATAGAGGCCTGGGTCAAACACTGCCAGGCCTGCCAAGAATCCCGCCCAGATCCCCCAAGGGCCCCAGTCCAGTCCTGGGAGTCCGCCCGAGCACCATGGTCACGCCTGCATGTGGACTTCGCTGGCCCCTTTCAGGGGAAAACATTCTTCATAGTGGTGGACTCCTACACCAAATGGCTGGAAGTCGCACTGGTACCGTTCACTTCTACATCCGCAGCCATCCGGGTACTACGCAGGCTGTTTGCAACCCACGGGCTCCCTGACACTCTCGTCTCAGACAACGGGACTGCATTTACGTCAGGAGAATTCCAAACCTTCACAGCGCAGAACGCCATCCGCCACATCCGTTCAGCGCCGTTCCACCCTGCCACCAATGGCCAAGCAGAACGCATGGTGCGGACCACCAAGGACACCCTTCGCCGCATGACGCAAGGGGATTGGGAGTACCGCCTTGCCACATTCCTCCTAGCACAGCACAGCACCCCCAGCTCAACGGCTGGCCGGAGCCCCGCTGAACTACTAATGGGTCGGCGCCTTGCAATCAGATTGGACCGCCTTCACCCCGATAGAGCTCAGGATGAGGTAGTGGTGGGGGAAGGCAGGAACCCCCGGACCTTCGAGGCCCAGGACCCAGTGTACGCAAAGAATTTTGGGGCAGGCCCAGCATGGGTACCCGCCACAGTCACCAGGGTCACTGGCCCAGTGTCGTACGAGGTGCTAACGGATGGGGGGCAATGCTGGCGCCGCCACTGCGACCAGATACAGCGACGATTCCCGGGGGAACCCAGGAGGAGGACAGGTCAGAAGAGTCCCAAGGGAACAGCGGGGCAGTGAGGCCCATAGAGCAGGAGGGGCCAGCAGGAGAGGCAGAATCAGTAAATACAGAGAGGACCCGTGAGGCCGAAAGGACACCAGAACCACGACTGAGCAAGCCGGTTGCACCAGACCAAACAACCCCATCACAGCCAGCATCCTTGGAACACGAGCCAGAACCTGGAGCCCGGACCAGGGAACACCCCAGGCCGCAACGCACACGTAGGCCGCCGGCATACCTTGAGGACTATGAATGCGACCTCCCGGGCAGGACTGGAACTTAGAGGGGAGGGGTGTTATGTACTGAGTTGAATAGGATCCAAACTGAAGCAGTCTGATTGGTCCTAGAACAATAGGATCCAAATTGCAGCAGTCTGATTGGTCCTAGAACAATAGGATTCAGAATGCAGCAGTCTGATTGGTCCTAGAACAATGCAGCAGTATGATTGGTTGGCAGGAACCACCCAATCCTGCTCCAGATAGAAGTGAATCCACAACCTGATTGGCTTACAGTAGAATTCCGGAATTAGCCAATCATGTGCAGCCCATTGTGTAAATAATGTATATAAAGCAGATACTGTGAGGGGACTTCCATTCATTCCTCCTCACCACTATGAGCTGAATAAAGAGCATGAAATCACTTTGCGACTCTGAGTATATTTCACTTTCCTTTGCATCTCGCAGAACTTTAAATGTAATTCATGGTTTTTTCACCTGTCCTCCAAACTTAGGTCTTTTTGCCATCCTTTAAATGGGAAATTAGTAGTCAAGCCATACTTTTTGGTAAAATGTTCGTCTGGATCCCGGAAGTCCTACCTGAGATGGGAGGTTCCGCTAGCGCCAGCCACTTCTCCTTCTGCAAGCAGCTCCACCCGAATTCCCACCTGGGATGAGCCGCTAAACTGAGCCGCCGGAGAAAGACTGGGGCGGGCGGAAAGTGGGAGGGGGAAGTTGTGCGCTTCTGTCCCGTGAGAAAAGTGCTGCTCCTCCCAGGAGGTTCGCTCTCTGAATTCTCTCAGCCCCACTCACCTGACAGAGTGTTTGTTGTGGGGGAGGAAGGGAAAGAAGAATGTTAGCCGCTTTGAGACTCCCGAAGGGGAGTGAAAGGCGGGATATCAAATCCACTCTTCTTCTTCTGGGCTGCCTCAAAGCCCATCAAGGCCACAGGCTGCTAGCATGACTCACCCTGGCTTTCTCATCTGAGGACGTCGGGTTGGGTGGGGGTTGCCAGGAGCAGCACGATGTCCCTCCAACCCCCAGCTTCCACTCTCCAGGCAGGCGCCCAACGTGGCCAGCTGGCAAGGGCTCTTTCTTACTCCAGCCTTGGCGTGCAGATCCCGGGTTCAGCCCCAGATCCAGGTTCTGATATTATGAGGGAGAAAACATCGCTCTGCACCTTTCCCACATCATGCATACTTCTAAGATGTCCCCACTTTCCCCCCTCTCGCAAAGCCCCAAAGCCTCCTACATTGTAAGCCTTCCTTACAGGGGAATCATCAGAACCACCTGTGCTGCAGAGCTCCTGGCTGAAAGGCGACTCATGGAGATTTGCAATGACTGCTGCAATGCACCCCTAATGATTCAGATTGTATCATTATAGCGTCATTGTGTTGATTTGTTGTTGATATATTAAATTTGTATAATCTTTGAAGCGGTGTGGCTGTGAGTACCATGAAGGGAGCCTGCACTTTGTGATTTGCCAGGGCACTACTGCAGGTTAGGAAGGAGGAAGAGGCAAAGATCCTTTCCCCAGTAAAACATGTTTGCACCCAGGGTGTTTCCAGACTGTCAGTATTTTGTGGAAGGGATTCAGGTCCAGCCGAGAACTTCAGCTTTTCCAATGAGAATGGATTAAAGCACTCTGACCATTTTCTTAGTAGAGTCTAACCACTGTTGCAAGTTTTGGGCAAGGAAGACATGAACGCAAAACAAACAAGTGGTCGTCTCCTCCGGAGGAACCCCTGCACTGTAAATATATTGACAGCACACTTCCAGGTCTTTGGCATCGGCATCCCAGAACTGTGAAGGTTGCCTCAACTGTTGAGCAACACAGCTAAGGAAGAAGGAGTGGAGTGTCTCCGGGGGGAGCATAGCTCCCATTCCCTTCCAAACACACAGACAGGACAGTGTGGTGGCACCCAGGGAATAGTTGCAGCAGCCGGATGGCTGGCTGAAACACACACCATTGCAGTATTTTTGAATGGGATTCACTCTGAATCAGTCAGTTAGTGAACTTGGTGCTGCTGTGCAACAAACCCACTACAAAACTGCTCTTTCCCTCACACTTCCAGGTCCCTCCAGCTGGGCTTTTTGAGTGTGATGGGTTTTTCTCACTCCAGAGTAGTTTGTCTTTAAGCTGAAGGTCACAAGGAAAGCAAGGGAGACTAAGAAAAATTGCACTCTTGGTTTCCTGGAAGAAGATCAAAAGACTCCCCTGGACTAGAAGAGACATCTCATTAACAACTGGAGAAATGCCAAAGAACTTTGGATATCTGCTTGGGGGGTTTCTGATGCAGTATTAATTTAACAAGGAGCCAGGAGTGAAACCGAAAGTAGACTGACCAGCTAGCTGAATCCAATTATATTGCTATGGGGGGGGGACCTCTAACATTTTACTTTTCGATACTTGTACTTCCAGGGTGAATTTAATAGGGGGGGTTGGAGGAGCGGAGGAAAGAAGAGCTAACTTGTCCATGGCTGGGGGCGCAATCTGGACGGTTCTGCCGGGGCGCAAGATCACCTAACTACTGCTCTGCGCCTCTGGACCAGGGGTGGATGGTGCTCATTGGGACTGGGAGGGTGGAAGGCAAGAAGGCCAACAGTAGGTGGCGCCAGAGCCAAGGAGTGGCAGAGCAAATGAGTTCTGTATCTGAGATGGAGTGGGAAGGGGCTGGCGGCCACCGCAGTCATCCCCTGTCTGCCCTCATGGAGTGGCCGGAATCCACTGGGCAAATGCTCATCTTGCCAGAGTCTGGGTCTTCTGCTGTTGCTCTCTCAGAAACCGTGCCCAGGTGGGATGTTTCGTTTTTCGTAACTGCTTCATCCCTGAGGAAGTTGGAGGTGACGCAACACCCTTCTCCCTTGGCTCTGTGGAAAGAAGGCATCTCTACATTTTGAGCGCATTTCACAGGCCAGGAGCCAAGCACCGATTCCTGAGGGGGAGAAGAGGCCCAGAAAAGATGAGCCCTTCCCAGCCCAAAGGCATTCCCCTGAGATTCAGCTTCCGGGCTATGGCTAACCAGGTTAGGAGCAGGAATATTGGGAGCGGGAAGGAACTGATGTAATCTGCCAGAGCAGCTGGCTAATTGAAGGGAATGAGGTGATAACAAGTCTTTCAAATCTGAACTCTTGTTTGCGGCTGATTAGGATAGAGGGAGGTGGAGAACAAGGGCAATCGGAAGCAGACTCTGGGTAGTTGGTTCCTTTTCTTTGTTCGGGTTCCTACGTCACACCAGCAGTTTAAATGGCAACACTCCTTTGCAAGATTGTCCGCCTTTTTAATTGTTATGGAAAATCAATAAAATGATAAGTTGCCCCTGCCAAAGGGTTGCATGACATCTGGCTGAAGACTTTTTGTGCTAAAAGTTGAAGCTATGCTGGGGTGTGTGTGTGTGTGTGTGTGTGTCCGTCCGTCCATGTGGCCGTTGTGTATTCAACATTCCACCCCCTCCAAAGAATTCTAAGAACCTTAGTTTTCCTTTCACAGTGCTACGAATTCCCAGCACCCTTAACAAACCATTGTTCCCAGGCCTTTTTGGGTGTGGGTGGGAGGAGATGTGCTTTACATGTGCAGTGTGCAGGCATCTCCCAGCACATGTGTGTGGGGATTCAAGACTAACTCTTATGCTTTTCTTCCTTAGACCAGCTTAACGTTGAAAAAGA
The DNA here is from genome assembly GCF_964188305.1 of Podarcis bocagei. NCBI lineage: Eukaryota > Metazoa > Chordata > Lepidosauria > Squamata > Lacertidae > Podarcis > Podarcis bocagei. The sequence goes on from NC_138131.1 coordinate 70,702,725, forward strand.
GGCTCTCTGCGTTGAGGAACACACACAATTTCACAGCGAAGCAGAACACGGGCCGAATGGTCACTCTGTCATTGCATTTGGTGAAGTCAGACTGGCTTTGCAAAGGAGCTTGCCCCTGAAGCCAGTTGGTTGCCTGCCTCTGGCTGGCTGGCGGCTTGGCACCAGCAAAACAGAAAGAGACAGCCCCATGCAACCTCACACCCAAAGATTTCTGCCCATGCTTCAGACATGCAGCCCTATGAGCAGCTCTGACTCCCACTCCAGACCCCTCTGCCCCAGTCTTCCTCCTGATGTAGGCTACAGGATCTGGGAAGTCTGATCCAGCTTTGAGGTGTGGTTCCATATGGCCGTTAGTACTGTTGTGTTTTTGCCAGAGAGCCATGTGGTAAGGAAGATCTCCAAGCACGCTTCCTAGGGGGTCCTCTTTAATCCTCAGATGTGCCCACAAAGGCATGATCCAGCACCCTCATGCCACAGCTGCCTCTGGAGTGACCCTCCCTCCGGTAAGAGGCATGCCTCACAGCTGAGTGCCTGGTTGTTTGTGAAGGGCGGAGGCTGGGAATCTTGTGGGCTCCCAGATATTGCCAGATCCAATGGCCTTCTGCCTCAGCCAGCATGGCCGACAGTCAGGGGTGATGGAATCCAATAACACCTAGAGGGCCACCGAATTCCCCATCCCTGGTCTAGTGAATTTGAGGTTCTTGGTTTCTCTCCCTCTGCCCCCGTTTGCCTGGAAAAGCACTTTGGCAGATTCCTTTGGAGGATTCGGGTGTGACAAGCTGTAGCAGAAAAATTGATGCTTTTGAATTATGGTGCTGGAGGAGACTCTTAAGAGTCCCATGGACTGCAAGAAGATCAAACCTATCCATTCTTAAGGAAATCAGCCCTGAGTGCTCAGTGGATAGTGTTCTCGAAGCTGCCAGCATGAGTTTGACCATACTGCGGGAGGCAGTGGAAGACAGAAGTGCCTGGCGTGCTCTGCTTCATGGGGTCACGAAGAGTCGGACACGACTAAACAACTAAACAACAACAACAAAGCTGTAGCAGCGCACTGAATAAAACAACTTTGAGAAGCTGAAACACCAGGCTGTTTTATTTAACCTCCTCTTCTCCAGGCTAAACATGCCCAGCTCCCTTAGCCGTTCCTCATAAGGCATCATTTCCAGGCCTTTGACCATTTTGGTTGCCCTCCTCTGGACACGTTCCAATTTGTCAGTGTCCTTCTTGAATTGTGGTGCCCAGAACTGGACACAGTACTCCAGGTGAGGTCTGACCAGAGCAGAATACAGTTGCACTATTACTTCCCTTGATCTAGATGCTATACTCCTATTGATGCAGCCCAGAATTGCATTGGCTTTTTTAGCTGCCGCGTCACACTGTTGGCTCATGTCAAGTTTGTGGTCAACCAAGACTCCTAGATCCTTTTCACATGTACTGCTCTCAAGCCAGGTGTCCCCCATCTTGTATTTGTGCCTCTCATTTTTTCCCCCCAAGTGCAATACTTTACATTTCTCCCTGTTAAAATTCATCTTGTTTGTTTTTGCCCAGTTCTCTAATTTGTCAAGGTCGTTTTGAAGTGTGATCCTGTCCTCTGGGGTGTTAGCCACCCCTCCCAGTTTGGTGTCATCTGCAAATTTGACCAGGATGCCCTTGAGTCCATCATCCAAGTCGTTGATAAAGATGTTGAATAAGACCGGGCCCAAGACAGAACCCTGTGGCACCCCACTAGTCACTCTTCTCCAGGGTGAAGAGGAACCATTGATGAGCACCCTTTGGGTTTGGTCAGTCAGCCAGTTACAAATCCACTGAGTGGTAGCAGAGTCAAGACCGCATTTTACCAGCTTCTTTACAAGAATATCATGGGGCACCTTGTCAAATGCCTTGCTGAAATCAAGGTAGGCTACATCCACTGCGTTCCCTTCATCTACCAGGCTTGTAATTCTGTCAAAAAACGAGATCAGGTTAGTCTGACATGACTTAATTTTCAGAAATCCATGCTGACTATTGGTAATCACAGCATTCCTTTCTAGGTGCTCACAGACTGTTTGCTTAATGATCTGCTCCAGAATCTTCCCTGGTATTGATGTCAGACTGACTGGGTGGTAATTATTTGGGTCCTCTCTTTTCCCCTTTTTGAAAATAGGGACAACATTTGCCCTCCTCCAGTCTGCCGGGACTTCGCCTTTTCTCCAGGAATTCTCAAAGATGACTGCCAGTGGTTCTGAGATCACATCTGCCAGTTCTTTTAATACTCTTGGATGCAGTTCATCTGGCCCTGGAGACTTGAATACATCTAAACTAGCCAAGTATTCTTGTACTATCTCCTTAGTTATTCTGGGCTGTGTTTCCTTTGCTGAATCATTTGCTCCAAATTCTTCAGGTCGGGCATTGTTTTCTTTATCGGAGAAGACTGAGGCAAAGAAGGCATTGAGGAGTTCAGCCCTTTCTGTGTCCCCTGTTTGCATTTCACCATCTTCTCCTCTGAGTGACCCCACTGTTTCTTTGTTCTTCCTTTTGCTACGAACATACCCATAAAAGCCTTTTTTGTTGCTTTTAACCTCTCTAGCAAGCCTGAGTTCATTCTGTGCTTTAGCTTTTCTGACTTTGTGTCTACACGTGCTGGCTATTTGTTTGAATTCCTCTTTGGTGGTTCCCCCCCCTTTTCCATTTTTTGTACACATCCTTTTTTAATTTTAACTCAGTTAAAAGTTCTTTAGATAGCCACCCTGGCTTCTTTAGGCACCTTCCATGTTTGCGTCTCATTGGTATTGCCTGACGTTGTGCTTTTACTATCTCCCTCTTAACAAACTCCCAGCCATCATGAACTCCCTTTCCTTTTAGTATTTCTGTCCATGGGATCTCACCCAGCACTTCCCTAAGTTTTATGAAGTCGGCTTTCTTAAAGTCAAGAAATTGAGTCCTAGTATGCTTGGCTGCTCCTTTCTGCTGTATAGTAAACTTCAGAAGAGCATGATCACTCGCACCTAATGATCCTTCCACTTCTACCCCACTAACCAGGACATCAACATTGGTTAGGACCAGATCTAAAATGGCTGTTCCTCTTGTTGCTTCTCCCACTTTCTGGACAATGAAGTTGTCTGCAAGGCCAGTGAGGAATCTGTTTGACCTTAAGCTCTTGGCTTAGTTTGACATCCAACAAATATCCGGGTAATTGAAGTCCCCCATTACTACTATCTCCCTTCCTTTTGCATGCTTGGCCATCTGTTCCAGGAAGGCATCATCTATGTCCTCCATTTGGCTTGGGGATCTATAGTAAACTCCCACAATGAGATCTCTGTTATTCTTCTCTCCCTTAATTTTGACCCAAATGCTCTCACTTTGGCTTTGAGGTTCTAAATCTTGGATCTCTTCACAGGTATACACATCCCTGACATATAACGCCACTCCTCCTCCTTTCCTGTCTGGTCTGTTTCTCTGAAATAGATTGTATCCCCCCATTATTACATTCCAATCGTGGGACTTATCCCACCAGGTTTCAGTGATGCCTATTATGTCATATTTAGTTTGCTGTAGCCCTGTCGATGCGAACCAACTCAAGCTCCCCCTGGTGCTCCCGTCGGGGTCGTGTCAAGGCCTTAGCCCCCCAGCCGGGCTTCAGACTAGATCAACACCCCCGGATTCCTTTAACGGAATACCCTTAAGCATGGAGGGGCAGGTGATGGCCACACCTCACCTACCCCACACAAGGTCAAACAATTCCTAACCGCAACCCTAACAAAGTTGTGACAATTGCTACGAGGTAGGCGAAAACCAAGTGGCCAGTGCCAATTTGCCAAGTTGTAAAATTCCTACCAGGCCCCTCGGACAACCAAGGCGACCAACCAAAGTCCATAGCAAGGCCATTGCCTAACCTGCAAAATAGGGAGGGAGGGCGGGTGATTGAGGAAGCGAGCCAAAGAGGAAGTTCTCTGGGGGTTGGCTGGCCGGGCTTTGACGTGGCCAGGATCCCATAGGCAACGGGGGACAGAGTCCCCCGCCCCTGGTGGGGAGTGGGTGGCCACGTGGTCCACCGCAACTCCTCCCCACTGGGAAGTGGAGCGCATTTCCCAAGACATATCCTGTATTTGCATGTTACCCCAACACATTCCTCCTATGTTAATCATGTATAACCCTCCCCTTCCTCCGCATGTGACCAGAGGTGGGTGTGGCCTCACCTGTGCAGGTAAATGATAAAAGCACAGGGCAGGCAGTCATCTCTCTCTCTTGCCTCTTGCCTCTCTCATCTTCATCTTTCGAAGAAGCAGGATGCCCTCTTGGCTCTCAGCCAAGAGAGGACAATAGGACTATCTTCCTATAAGATAGATTCTAAATGTATTTTACCTTTTTAAGCCTGTCTGCCTTCTGGGATCATATTGTGAACAGAACGTGAGTAAACTCTTTTATACTTTTATAAAGACTGTGTCGTGTCTTGTATTTTAAGAGGGATCAAAAGGGGGAAATTACCAGAGTAATTATTATAGAAGTTCTAGCGAACCTGTGCAGACGTTACCGTTGCGAACTTAAAAGGGGGAATGTTATAAACTCTGCTGATATTTTGGGAACTTGTTAGCACAAGTTGGACTACGATATAATCTCACAATATATCCTCTCCTGCACCCCAGAACATTCCCACAAAGCCAACCAATGGTTTTGCAGTTGCTTTCCATGGACATTTTGTAACCAAGCACAGAATTCCTTGAACCTCGGAAACGCTTCTGATTTCTGCTTGAGCATGAACACATGAATGTACCTGGAAAAAGCATCAATCAATACCATGAAGTACTTTGCTCCACCTAGAGAGGTTGCAAGTGGACCAACAAGGTCTGCGTGGACAATTTGGTAGGCTTTAGATGCCCACCTGCCAGAAACCTTGCCCTATTGAACTGTGTGTTATCATGATGGCCTTGCCCGGTTGTGAGTTGTGAAGGCCGCTTCCTGCAAGGCCCTTTCCACCTGGCCTGGGGGGCAGGGCCCAGACACCAGCTCTATGAAAGAGGCTCCTGGTGAGACCAGAGGGACATCGCTCGGCCTGACAAGAAACCCAAACTATTGGATTCTTTTGCCCCATCTTTTTGTGCCTGCTAAACAGCCGTGTCATGCATATGATCATATTTTATTCTCTTGGGAATTCTGCTGTTTTAAATGTGCATTTTATATTTGACTTTACTTAGCAATCTTGGTTTTTTTGGGGGGGATGCTTAAGTTTTTTGTTTTGTTTTTGTTAACTTTCTGTTCAATATGTATTCTGTAGCTGACTTCCTTTGTAATGTTTTATTTTGAAATCTTTAATATTTCAGTTTTTGGTTAACTATGTTGCTTTAACTGTATACTCTATATTTGACATTCTTCAGATTGTTTTATTTATGTTTTAATATGCTGTAAACTGCTTTGAATTTTTTCTTGAAAATATAAAGTGGTATAGAAAGGAAATTAATAATAATAATAATAATAATAATAATAATAATAATGTTCATTGAAATGTTGTGTCCAAAGACTGCAGCTGATGGAGAGATCACATTTTCTATCAGATTATTTAGATTTGGTAAATAACTCTTATTGCTATTCTTATTGTATTGATTATTATAATTGATTTCTGTAGTTCTGGCGGTTTAGCTGCCTTGAGCATGAAAATAGAAAGGCAGGATACAAACCTAATCTAATAAAGAGCCCTCCTCCTCCTCCTGAGCCTGGGGCAGGACCGTAGCCTGAGAGAGAGAGGGTTGCACAGTTCCCCGATTCTTTTGGAGGAATTCCACACCACACATTTAAAGCTCTTACACCACTTGAAAGAGTCCAGGCTTTCCCTCAAGAATCCTGGGAACTGTAGTTTGCCAAGGGTGCTGAGAGATGTTAGATCTGTAGCAAACAGAGGTTCCCAGGATGTGTTGGGTGAATCTGTGACTCTTAGTGCAATGCTTCTTGAAATGTGTGGTTGTGGCCATTGTCCTCATAACAGCACTGGGGTTCGGATTGCAGTGTGTGTGTGTGTGTTGCAGAATGGTTTAATTAGCTCATTCTCCTCCTAGCACATCGTCTTCATTCAACTCTGGCTGTTGAATGAATGCTTTCTTATAATCATTCTTATGTTTAAGTGGGCTTTGGCCTCCTTCCAGACAGCAGCTTGAAAGGGAAGCAGAGGAAAGCTCAAATGATGACAGAAGGCAGGGGCATCCAACAACCAAGAGTTTTGGTTTGGATGTGACACTTTTAGACTTCCCCAAGCCATCCCGAAGCCCCCATTTCACTCTGGTCCATCTGAGTATCTCCTTTCCACCTATGCCTCCCCTCCCCCCCAAAATATTCACAATTAAGAAAGCAGAAAACAACCCCCACCTCTCTTTCGACAGAACTAGATGGAATGATCAGGCATAGCAACTCCTGCAGAGAGGATAAAACCAAAATGTTTCCAAGGGACACATTTCTCAAACAAGATATCTGCCCATAGCTCAGTCAGTAGAGTGTGAGACTCTGCATCTCAGGGTCGTGGGTTGGAGCCCCACGTTGGGCAAAATATTCCTGCATTGCAGGGGGTGGACTAGATGACTCTTGTGGTCCCTTCCAACTCTACAATTCCATGATATCCTGTGAGGAGTAGTCTGAAGTGAAGGCACAAGACAGGAGTTGATCATCATGTGAGCTGCTCACAGGTGGGCTGAAGCGAGCTGTTGACCAGTCCTGTGGAGCCTCCTTTTATTGAGACAAATATGCAAGCTAGGCAGATACATTTTGGGCTGTGACCTTTACACACCTTTGGTCCCGAGATCGTGGGGTGGTACAAAGTTATTTTGGTACCTGTTTCCACCACGTCATTTTCCCCTTGCACAGTGTATGACGAAGGAGACAAAAGGTCTCAGGGACAAAGGTTACAGACAGGACACCGCAGACTGCTGAGACTGCAAAAGGTCAGACAGAGGGAACGATGTTCCAGACAGCCATGACTTTGTCTGTGAGGGGGAGTATGCTACGCACCCCAGGGTCATGTGTGCAGGCAGACTGTGGCTGCCTGCTGGTGGGGAGTGTGCTCCCTCCGGACCCCACTGCCCACTCCGCAATTATCCCTACAGTAGTCAACTGAGTTTTACTCAGAAGAGATGCGTGAAAATCAACACAGCCATGTAATTTGTGCCCATCAATTTAAATAGGTCCGCTGTGGAAAGGACTGATGTTGACTACAACCCTGATGTTTTCTGATTATTTTATAGAGCGTTTCCCTCAATACCAAAAAATGGAGGCAGAGACAATTTACTGAATTTTGGATTTGATATCCCGCTTTATCACTACCCTAAGGAGTCTCAAAGCAGCTAACATTCTCCTCCCCCCCCCCAACAAACATTCTGTGAGGTGAGTGGGGCTGAGAGACTTCAGAGAAGTGTGACTGGCCCAAGGTCACCCAGCAGCTGCATGTGGATGAGCAGAGACGCAAACCTGGTTCCCCAGATTATGAGACTACCGCTTTTAACCACTACACCACACTGGCTCTCATATATATGTAGGTTAAAATCAAAATCTATAAGCTAGAACACAGTAAAGAATACAGATGTGAAACTACTAAAATGTGTAGTTTAAGACCTTAACCGCTAATTTAAAATATGCATGTCAATGCTTTATTATAATTAAGTCAGGTAAAGTAATTATTACTCTTAATATTATTCATTGCTATGAGGCTTCTTGAAGCAATTCAGAATACAATCAACATTAGCAGAACACTTTCCTTTACAACGACAGCTTAAAAAGCAACAATTTAAAAGCAATAAAAAAGTAATATTTCATAGGCAAGAATTCTAAAACAACAGCAATGATCACAATTAGCAACAACACACAATGAAACAGCAAGCAAAACTTGCCACTCCATCATCGCTGAGCCTTGAAACTTGTGTCTTATCCCCATAATCGAAACTGACATCAAGTCTTATGTCATCTGGAAGAGAATGAAGGAGAAGAGAGATGAATTTCTGCCACATTTACTGATTCACCAAATTGACCTGGCCCCCATTCCACCCTATTTACAAGGAGGCTTTATGGATCCTGTCTTTGGTGGCAACGACTCCTTCCAAGCCTGCAGTTTGGCCATGTTTGTGCTGCGGCAGGATTTCACAGCCACATGACCCAGGAGGTCTGCATCAAGCAAGGATGCTGCAGCTACTGAGTGGGCTCTCCTTAGTCTGGAAAGTGCGTCCCATGTCCCCAGGCTGTGGGTGTTACCTTCTTTGGGGCAGAAGTGAGCCAGCTCCAGAGGGACGAGAGCATGCTGTAGAGAAAAGACAAGACCGTACTGGATCAGATGACTGATCTGATCCTAAACCCTCCCCCCCAAATAATGGGTGCAAGAGAACATGGAAGCAGACCCAAGCCAGGGAAGACTTGCTTCCATCATGGGATGAGTGAGTTCTATTGCCTGGCCCCAATCCCTTGCCCCAGGCGACCTCAATGGGTCCTGCAGCCTACTAGGCAGAGGTGGAAGTGTAAGATCAAGGAAGAGGGCAGGAAATGTCTCCAGCCTTGTCCGGCATCCCAGGGACACACATTGTGTTGTGCGCCTGATACCAGACTGTGATTCCTCCTGTGGGAATCCTTTCACAAGCCACTCTGGGAGCCTCTTGGGGCTGTGAAGGTGCCAAAGGTGAGAGACTTACCTTCAGGCAGCTGAGCCTTCTTGCATAGGACATCAGCCAGCTAATGCCACTGGCTGCCAGTTGCCTCTCCGCTGCAATCGCACTTGTTGTGTAACCTCTCAGTTCCTGTGGGAGGAAAGGGGACCTCAGAATCAGGAGGCTGGTCTGGGGGAAAGAGGCAGACCACTGTGAAGCCCTTTACACTCTCAGAGAGAGATCCGTTTCTGTTCTAAAATGGCAATGTCCTCCAGCCCCAAATTGTAGCTCTGCATCCAAGGCCCTCCTTTGGCTGTCTGGGCAAGTGGGCCTTTGTTGGCTGGTCCATGTGGCCAGCTTGCCTTACAAGAGGGGAAGGGCCCAAGAGGTGCACTGCTAGGTGGCGGCTTCTCCATGAAAGCTTTCTAGGTCAAACAGCCACTGAGGCCATCAAGATACTTACATTCATCAGCAAGTTCAGGGTCTTAGTGCTTGGGGCCTCCCAGAGGAGACCTCCCAGCATCAGAGTATAACGTTCCTCTAACTCCTGCAGGCAATGGCAATGAGGGAGAGGATGCGCCAAGCAGGGGAAAGAGAGATCAGATGTTGAGCAATGGGAGCAGTGCTTAAAGCGTGTGAAGAAGAAACAACAACTGGAGAAGTCAAATTTCAAGGCTAACAACTTACCTGCTTGTTGGGCTCAGTTTTGACCTCAATGACCGCCGCAAAGGCTGCATGAGCAATCAGGCTGTGGAGCTTCAGGGGTAATTTGGGCTTCATGAGGCTGGAGAGAAGGAGGGAAAAGTTTTTAGACTCTGTCTCCTTGGAGTCTTCCTCATATTGGGGGGGGGGGCGGGGGAGCATCAAATACATGTCATTCTCTTGAACTTCCAGTGATTGCATGTGTTAGCTTAAACCACTTTTGACAATCAAGCAGCGTATAGATTTTACAGGGTAAAAATGAATAAAGGTAAAATTAAAATAAACACACGGGGGCACTGTTTATGCGGCAGTCTACCTGGCACTTGGTTGCAAGCCTCTAGGTCTTAGTTAATCCCACCCCTAAAAGCTGAGCCATTTCGCAGTCATCTCTAGACAATATAGCTTCTATTTTCTCTCTCACATCTCCACTCACCCTGTAAATAGTTGCTGCATGAATAAAGCTTTTTGAACGCAAGAAACCCAAGAAATTGTAAGCAAATCTTCCAATCGAATTCAGTGCAGTGGCAAGGTCTGGTAACACCTTTCCACATTCTGCTCCCCTCCCCCCCGCCAGCTCCTCGTCAAGCTCAAAAACCCCGGTATACCTCAGTTGGTAAAGGGCTTCCAGTGCCGTAGCAAGGGCCAATTCAGGCTGCGTAAAGCACACAATCCGTCCCATGAGATCCTGATAGAGAACAGAGGGCAGAGGGGGAAAATGTCAGTTCCCTATGGACATCAGATGGATTCCTCCAACCCCAAACTCAGTGCAGGAATTGGCAATGTAATGCCAAATGCCAGCACAACCCTTCTCTTGGCCAGACCCCGCCAGGCCTTCCTTCTGCCCAGCATCCCCCCAATCCCATCCCCAGCTCTCCTGCCCCCCTCACCCCTGGATACCTCATGCAACCTCTCACTCACCGCAATTGCCTTGACGGCCATCTTTTTGGAATACCTCAACCTGTCCTTTTCTCTCTGGCGGGCCTCCGAGCAAGTGGCCAGCACGCAGCAGAGGAACATCTCATCCTTCTCCAGTTGCTGAAATGGCAAGAGTCAGACTGTCAGTTCATGGCAGGAGGGCTTCTCTGCATCTGAGACTGCCAAAATGGGGGTATAAACAGCACTGGTGGATGGGGGTGGGTGAGGGATTTCGTATGTACTGTGCTGTTTTCTCAAACACTAACCACAGGCGATGCCCAGACCCTGCCAGTCTCTGAACCATCTGCAACAAGAGAAGAAGGAAAGGACATGGGGGCAGGTTAGTTCATTTCTACTTATTTTCCACAGTTGAGGATTAGAGCATTAAGGCCACCCCTCCTTACGCTCCAAAATGAAAAGGAAGCATTTGCTCACGTGGGCCCACAGCAACCCTGGACTTCTTGGGGACTTTGCGGGTCCCCTTCTTCTTGCGGGCTGCCATGTCCCTCAGTTGGCTGAACCTAGGAGAGAAGGAGAGGGGCAGACCTTGTTGTTGTTGTTGCTGTTATACCTCCCTATACCCACAGGTCTCAGTTACAACCAGTGCTTTTTTCTGGGGGGGATGCAGGGGTACGCACAGCCCAAAACATTTTGTGAATCTTTGCACTTTTGTCCATTTACTGTACTGCATTTCTTTTCCCCGATTTGAACTATAAAATGGTGATTTTCTTGAGTCAAAATGAGAGTACCCCAAACTGTGCTTCATTAAATCCAGGGTCAACGCAGCAGTCTACCAGGAGATTTTGGAGCACTTCATGCTTCCTTCTGCAGACAAGCTTTATGGGGATGCTGATTTCATTTCCCAGCAGGACTTGGCACCTGCCCACACTGCCAAAAGTAACAAAACCTGGTTCAATGCCCATGGGATTACTGTGCTTGATTGGCCAGAGGACTCGCCTGACCTGAACCCCATAGAGAATCATAGAATCATACAATCATAGAGTTGGAATAGACCACAAGGGCCATCGAGTCCAACCCCCTGCCAAGCAGGAAACACCATCAGAGCACTCCTGACATATGGTTGTCAAGCCTATGGGGCATTGCCAAGAGAAAGATGAGACACATGAGACCGAGCAATGCAGAAGAGCTGAAGGCTGCTGTTGAAGCATCCTGGTCTTTCATAACACCTCAGCAGTGCCACAGGCTGATAGCACCCATGCCACGCCGCACTGAGGCAGTAATTGATGCAAAAGGGGCCCAAACCAAGTACTGAGTACATATGCATGCTTCTACTTCTCAGAGGTCAAATATTGCTCTATTTGCAATCCTTGTTTTGCTGATTTCATTTCATATTCTAATTTTCTGAGATTGTTAATTTGGGGTTTTCATCAGCTGTATGCCATCACAATCATAACAAATAAAGGCTTGACATATCTCGCTTTGCATGTCATGAGTCTATCTCATATATTAGTTTCACCTTTTAAGTTGAATTACTTGAATAAATGAACTTTTCCACGATATTCTAATTTCCCGAGTTTCCCCTGTACACTAAGTAGAAGAGAAGCATTGCCAACCGACCCCACCCCCCCCCCTCTTTCCCCCTCTGTTCTTCCTAACCCAACACTGCATGCAACACTAATGTCTCACAACAAATGAAACTGATCTGTAGAAAACACAACTACTGATACGGAAGGGGGGGCATGCCTTTCTTCACCCTTCCGCCAGTCACCAGAGGGTCCGAGGCGATGACCTCAAGGGTACCCAGCCCCACGTGGACCCCTCAGCCCCCACACCGATGCACAAGCACCACACTCTACCCCAAGCCCCATAAATAAAGTGCCTTTTCCCCTTTCCTACACCGATCCGCTATTACGGGCGAAATAAGCCCAAAATCTTATGCCTTCCCTCCCGCTCTATTTTTACTATGGGTTGACCGTACGAAGCTGTATTCCCTATTCCTTTCAATGGCTGCGTTCTACCCAATCAGAACCATGCATTCGCTTTGCAGAGCTAGCTCAGCGAGCTCCAGCACGCCTCATTTAACCTCTTGACAAGCTGCTGACGGCTCCCCGCTGGGAGAACAATGGAACCGAAACTTGTGAACTCATAAAAGTGTCAAATCTTGCTACAATGTATCCATTTTGTTTCCGACCTCAATTATCAATATAAAATGGACTAAAATCTTTAAAAATTCATATAAAATCAACCACAACTCCGATTTTCTTGCTTTTGGTGCCAATCGGCTCAGTCTCTCCAGGACTCCATGAAACCTCCCCTGCCCTCCACGATCCCTCAAGCGAGGTGTCACGTACTCAGGAAGACCCTAATCCTGTCAAATCGCTCTGCCAAGCCTTTCCTCTGGGCAATGCCAGGTGGCAGGCTATGCATACATGAACCATTGTCTTCTCATCACCGGTACTCAGGATGTGCTTATCTGTGCATATCTCCAGTTCTGCATATTCCCCCCTCCATATGTTAATCCAGTGTAACCCAACCTCTTCCTAATGTATTCATAATGTAATCTGTGTAACCCAACCTCTTCTTAATGTATTCATGATGTAACTGTAATGTATTTTGCACTGTATTCTGGGACATGGAGGGAAGTTTTAAAAGTTCATGTCACCCCTTTCCCGGGGTTCAATCTTGCCTTGAACCTGTTGCGCAATAAACTTGGATCTTCTGCAGCTTGCTCCTGTCTCCGGCTGAGCTCATTTTCCTCTGCAGGGACCCGCGGACTTAGTCCGACGAGCTGGGTGGCAGAGCAGCCTCGCACCCAGATTTTACAGTAACATTTGGCACCCGAACCGGGACGTGCGGTTCTCCTGCGTTGCTGACTGGGGGCCCTGAAATCTTCAGCCGGCTCCGACCATTTTGCCTAGGAAGATCCTTTTGGACCTCCGGCCATCTTACGGGCGCTAATTGAATGCCCCAGGAGTTCAGCCGGGGAGCAAAGAGGGATCCAGCCGGCTTATTCATCGATCCCGGGGTCACAGTTGAAGACGCGTGAGTATAAGGAAAAAGGGAAATCCAGTGCACTGGTGGGAAGGGGGTGGTAATCTCCTGGCAACTGAATTCTCTGCCCTCCTCTCTATCGCTCCTTCTTACCTTTCTCTTGGTCCACTTAGTGAGAGAGACCGTGGACCGCTGCTCAACCCGAAAGGGGGGTTCTGAGCTCTATCTCTTTTCTTAAAATCTCCAGCCAGCCGCACCAACTGGGAGCCTGAAAGTAAGACGGAGAGAACCGGCTTGAAAGACAGCCGAATCACCGCAACGGGCATCCCATTTGAAAGCAAGGGGTTGGAGCTCTCTTTCCGAACTTCCCTAGTGCCCGGCAAGGGGGCAGGAAGGGGTCTGGCTTTCTATCATTAATCCCAGCCGCACCGGTCGGTGCCACGTAAGTGAGCCCGCTTCCGAAAGCAAGGGGGATTTTCGGTTCAAAACTCTATCCAGGGATCACCCGATCTGCCACCGCACGGCTCGGGCGTTCAGTAGGGCCCCTTTTCCTGAGATTGTGACGATAGGTAGGAGGTTGCCAGGAGGGATAGCCCAGGAGGAATTGGGCAAGATTTGGCAGAGTGGAAAGGAACCCCAGGTTTTGGAATAGGAAGTAAGGAAAGGAACAAAAGGAAACCGGATAGTTAGAGCTCACTAAAATCACTAGGAAGTTGCCAAGCAACAAGAGATAGGAAAACCCTAAATAAACCCCTGTACAAGTTACCCAAATCCTCATCGACCCCTCTCTTTCTTTCTTTTTTATAATAATATTTATTAGTTTTCCAACAAATTAAACACAACACTACAAAAAACCAAAAAAGAAAAAACCTACAATAATACAATACAATACAATACAAAAAGAGAAAAAAAACCACTACAAAACACTAACATACAACTAACAAAACAAAACAAAAACCATTTAAAACACAGTCCAATTTCAATATGTTATCTTTCTTTCACTAATTTCCACAACCTCCTCACACCTCCCTTTTTGTATACCACTTCTATTAATTGTTTCAGCAATTCCTTTCCATCTTCCCCTGTTTTCTATCCTATAATTGTCTTAACACATTCTAACCTTATTTTTCCCTTTAATACTCTAATAATCTATTTATACTTAATTCCTTATAACATTTCTACTAAAGCCATATAACTTCATTCCAACATTTTTCTAACATTCATTAATTTTACAGTATTTCTGTAAATAGTCTTTAAACTTTTTCCAGTCTTCTTCCACTGACTCTTCTCCCTGGTCTCGGATTCTGCCGCCAATTCCATGTAGTCAATCAACTTCATCTGCCATTCTTCCCTGGTGGGTAAATCTTGTGTCTTCCAATATTTCGCAATGAGTATTCTTGCTGCTGTTGTTGCATACATAAAAAAGTTCTATCCTTCTTTAACACCAATTGGCCGACCATGCCCAGGAGAAAGGCCTCTGGTTTCTTAAGGTAGGTATATTTAAATACCTTTTTCATTTCATTATAAATCATCTCCCAGAATGCCTTAATCCTTGGGCATGTCCACCAAAGGTGAAAGAATGTACCTTCAGTCTCATTACATTTCCAACATTTATTATCGGGCAAATGGTAGATTTTTTGAAGCTTAGCTGGTGTCATGTACCACCTATAAATCATTTTCATTAAATTTTCTCTTAAGGCATTACATGCCTTAAATTTCATACCTGTGGTCCATAACCGTTCCCAGTCAGCCATCATTATGTTATGTCCAACATCTTTTGTTTTTTTTAAAAAATGATATTTATTAAAATTTCAGAGGAAAGAATTACATAAAAACAAGAAATTAAAAAATAAAAAACAAAAATAAAAATACAAGAAAAATATAAAATACAAAATACAGAATAGAAAAATAAAAACACTTACAAAGGAAAAAAAGAAAAAAATAAATCAATCTTTCCATGCCTTACATTCATATCCTTGTTTCCCTGACCTCCTCATACCTCCCTTTTTTGTATTCCAATTCAATTAGTTAATTCACCAATTTCTTTCCCTCTTTATTTTCTCCTAATCCTTTAACTTAATATAGTATAACTTTAAATTTTCACCTGTTATCAATCCATTTTTACATACACCTTTATAGCATTACTGCTTAAACCACTTAACTTCTTATAACATCATTCTAACATTCATTAATTTTACAATATTTCTGTAGATAATCTTTAAATTTCTTCCAATCTTCTTTCACCAACTCTTCTTTGAGGTCCTCTCCCCTAGCATGGAAGACGAAGAGCAGACTCCATTTGAGGATCTCTCCCTCATTACAGTCGATCAGGTATATGAAGATGAGCAGCAAAGTCAGCCCTCAGGGAATGTGCAGGCGACCTTGGAATGGACAGCTCATGGAAGAACCCCGACCAAACCTAAGAGGAGGCGTGTAGTGGTGATAGGAGATTCCCTACTGAGGGGAACAGAAGCAGTGATCTGTGGGCCTGAGAAGATGTCTCGGGAAGTGTGCTGTCTCCCCGGGGCTAGGATCCAAGATGTAACTGAACGACTACAAGGAATCATAAAACCCACTGACAAATACCCCTTCCTCTTGGTTCATGTGGGAACCAATGACACTGCAAGCAATAGCCTCCAGAAGATCAAAAGAGACTACGGGGCTCTCGGCGGGAAATTGAAGAAACTAAATGCACAAATTGTCATCTCATCTGTCCTCCCAGTTGAATGACGTGGCCCAGGGAGAGAGGGAAAAATAGTGGAAGTGAACAGCTGGCTTCGCAAATCGTGTAAACAGGAACGTTTTGGATTCTTAGATCACGGACTGCAGTTTCTTGAAGATGGACTTCTGGCAAGCGATGGGCTGCACCTCACAACGGTTGGGAGGAATGTTTTTGCCAAAAATCTCAGAAACCTCATCAGGAGGGCTTTAAACTGACTAATGTATGGGAGGGAGACAGTGCTGCTGAAGGTAGGAGTCTATCAATTGATGAAGATGATCATCCAAATGTCATAGACCAAATGGAGCAAACAGCACGCAGACCAAGTGGTGGGAGGAAAAAATCCTTAAATAAGAGACACGGGGGAATGATTAATGGATTTCAATGTCTGTACACTAATGCGTAAAGCATGGGAAATAAACAAGATGAGCTTGTGCTCTTGGTACAGCAAACTAAATATGACATAATAGGCATCACTGAAACCTGGTGGGATAAGTCCCACGATTGGAATGTAATAATGGGGGGATACAATCTATTTCAGAGAAACATACCAGACAAGAAAGGAGGAGGAGTGGTGTTATATGTCAGGGATGTGTATACCTGTGAAGAGATCCAAGATTTAGAACCTCAAAGCCAAAGTGAGAGCATTTGGGTCAAAATTAAGGGAGAGAAGAATAACAGTGACCTCGTTGTGGGAGTTTACTATAGATCCCCAAGCCAAATGGAGGACATAGATGATGCCTTCCTGGGACAGATGGCCAAGCATGCAAAAGGAAGGGAGATAGTAGTAATGGGGGACTTCAATTACCCGGATATTTGTTGGATGTCAAACTCAGCCAAGAGCATAAGGTCAAACAGATTCCTCACTGGCCTTGCAGACAACTTCATTGTCCAGAAAGTGGGAGAAGCAACAAGAGGAACAGCCATTTTAGATCTGGTCCTAACCAATGTTGATGACCTGGTTAGTGGGGTAGAAGTGGAAGGATCATTAGGTGCGAGTGATCATGCTCTTCTGAAGTTTACTATACAGTGGAAAGGAGCAGCCAAGCATACTAGGACTCAATTTCTTGACTTTAAGAAAGCCGACTTCATAAAACTTAGGGAAGTGCTGGGTGAGATCCCATGGACAGTAATACTAAAAGGAAAGGGAGTTCATGATTGCTGGGAGTTTGTTAAGAGGGAGATAGTAAAAGCACAACGTCAGGCAATACCAATGAGACGCAAACATGGAAGGTGCCTAAAGAAGCCAGGGTGGCTATCTAAAGAACTTTTAACTGAGTTAAAATTAAAAAAGGATGTGTACAAAAAATGGAAAAGGGGGGGAACCACCAAAGAGGAATTCAAACAAATAGCCAGCACGTGTAGACACAAAGTCAGAAAAGCTAAAGCACAGAATGAACTCAGGCTTGCTAGAGAGGTTAAAAGCAACAAAAAAGGCTTTTATGGGTATGTTCGTAGCAAAAGGAAGAACAAAGAAACAGTGGGGTCACTCAGAGGAGAAGATGGTGAAATGCAAACAGGGGACACAGAAAGGGCTGAACTCCTCAATGCCTTCTTTGCCTCAGTCTTCTCCGATAAAGAAAACAATGCCCGACCTGAAGAATTTGGAGCAAATGATTCAGCAAAGGAAACACAGCCCAGAATAACTAAGGAGATAGTACAAGAATACTTGGCTAGTTTAGATGTATTCAAGTCTCCAGGGCCAGATGAACTGCATCCAAGAGTATTAAAAGAACTGGCAGATGTGATCTCAGAACCACTGGCAGTCATCTTTGAGAATTCCTGGAGAACAGGCGAAGTCCCGGCAGACTGGAGGAGGGCAAATGTTGTCAAAAAAGGGAAAAGAGAGGACCCAAATAATTACCGCCCAGTCAGTCTGACATCAATACCAGGGAAGATTCTGGAGCAGATCTGAAATATACTCAGAGTCGCAAATTGATTTCATGCTCTTTATTCAGCTCATAGTGGTGAGGAGGAATGAATGAAAGTCCCCTCAAAGTATCTGCTTTATATACATTATTTACACAATGGGCTGCACATGATTGGTTAATTCTGGAATTCTACTGTAAGCCAATCAGGTTGTGGATTCACTTATATCTGGAGCATGATTGGGTGGTTCCTGCCAACCAATCATGCTGCTGCATTGTTCTTGGACCAATCAGACTGCTGCATTCTGAATCCTATTGTTCTAGGACCAATCAGACTGCTGCAATTTGGATCCTATTGTTCTAGGACCAATCAGACTGCTGCAGTTTGGATCCTATTCAACTCAGTACATAACACCTCTCCCCTCTAAATTCCAGTCCTGCCCGGGAGGTCGCATTCATAGTCCTCGAGGTACATGCTTTACGGCGGCCTACGTGTGCGTTGCGGCCTGTGGTGTTCCCTGGTCCGGGGTTCAGGTTCTGGCTCGTGTTCCAAGGATGCTGGCTGTGATGGGCCTGTTTGGTCTGGCGCAACCGGCTCGCTCAGTCGTGGTTCTGGTTCCGGTGTCCTTTCGGCCTCGCGCGTCCTCTCTGTATTTACTGATTCTGCCTCTCCTGCTGGCCCCTCCTGGTCTATGGGCCTCACTGCCCCTCTGTTTCCTTGGGACTCCGCTGACCTTTCCTCCTCCTGGTTTTCTCCTGGGAATCGTCGCCGTATCTGGTCGCAGTGGCGGCGCCAGCATTGCCCCCCATCAGTTAGCACCTTGTACGACACGGGGCCAGTGACCCTGGTGACTGTGGCGGGTAACCATGCTGGGCCTGCCCCAAAATTCTTTGCGTACACTGGGTCCTGGGCCTCGAAGGTCCGGGGGTTCCTGCCTTCCCCCACCACTACCTCATCCTGAGCTCTATCGGGGTGAAGGCGGTCCAATCTGATTGCAAGGCGCCGACCCATTAGTAGTTCAGCGGGGCTCCGGCCAGCCGTTGAGCTGGGGGTGCTGTGCTGTGCTAGGAGGAATGTGGCAAGGCGGTACTCCCAATCCCCTTGCGTCATGCGGCGAAGGGTGTCCTTGGTGGTCCGCACCATGCGTTCTGCTTGGCCATTGGTGGCAGGGTGGAACGGCGCTGAACGGATGTGGCGGATGGCGTTCTGCGCTGTGAAGGTTTGGAATTCTCCTGACGTAAATGCAGTCCCGTTGTCTGAGACGAGAGTGTCAGGGAGCCCGTGGGTTGCAAACAGCCTGCGTAGTACCCGGATGGCTGCGGATGTAGAAGTGAACGGTACCAGTGCGACTTCCAGCCATTTGGTGTAGGAGTCCACCACTATGAAGAATGTTTTCCCCTGAAAGGGGCCAGCGAAGTCCACATGCAGGCGTGACCATGGTGCTCGGGCGGACTCCCAGGACTGGACTGGGGCCCTTGGGGGATCTGGGCGGGATTCTTGGCAGGCCTGGCAGTGTTTGACCCAGGCCTCTATCTCTCTGTCGATCCCTGGCCACCACACATAACTCCTGGCAAGGGCCTTCATTCTTACTACCCCTGGGTGTGTCTCGTGTAGGGCTGTGAGGACCCTTTTGCGGAGGGGCTGGGGAACAACGACCCTGCTTCCCCATAACAGGCACCCCTTGTGGGCCGACAGTTCATGTTTGCGGGTTGTGTAGCCAGCAAATTCTGGCCCAGGGCTGCTGCTGGGCCATCCCCTCCACATCCAGTCCAGGACCCGGGAGATGACCCTATCTTTCTTGGAATGGTGTGCAACTTCTTGTGCCTGAATGGGGCTCATAGCCTCTTGTGCAGGTGCTGGGTCAGGGCCTGTTTCCGGTAGTGGTAGCCTGCTGAGGGCGTCCGCATGGCCCATCACCTTCCCAGGTCGGTGAATCAGTGCATACTGGTAGCTGGCAAGGAAAATTGACCACCTGAGGACGCGAGGAGACAGCACTTGGGGGGTCTGCTTTTCGGGGGCAAACAAGCCAAGCAACGGCTTGTGGTCAGTCACCACGGTGAAGGGCCGCCCGTACAAGAAATCATGGAATTTTTTTACTCCCTTCACGATTGCCAGACCCTCCTTGTCAATTTGCGAGTAGTTCCTCTCGGTTGCGTTGAGTGTCTGGGAAAAGTACGCCACCGGTACCTCTCTTCCATCCGGGAGTTGGTGCCCCAGGACAGCGCCAATGCCATAGGGTGAGGCGTCGCATGCTAGCACCACCGGCAGCCTCTCGTCGAACTGTGCCAAGACCGAGTTTGAGACAAGCAAGTCCTTGACTGCCAGGAATGCAGCCTCCTGGCGCTGGCCCCACACCCAAGGGGCCCGCTTGTCCAGGAGTCTGTGTAGGGGCTCTGCTACCGCCGCCTTGTGGGGAAGGAAGGAATGGTAAAAGTTCAATAGTCCCAAGAAGGCCTGAAGTTCAGTCTTGCTCTTGGGCGCTGGGGCATCACAAATGGCCCGTACCTTGTCCCCAGTCGGGGGGACCCCTTCTGCGTCCACCATAAATCCCAGAAAGTCCACCTGAGGCACTCCTAGTAGACATTTTTCCTGCTTCACCTTGAGACCCGCTGTCTGGAAACGGTGCAGAACGGTGCGGAGGCGGTCCTCAAACTCCTCTGGTGTGGGCCCGGCAATCAACACATCATCGAAGAAGGGGGTGACGCCAGGAATCCCTTTAAGGAGCGAGTCCATTAGATTCTGGAATATGCCTGGTGCCACACTGACACCGAATTGCAGCCGCTTTACCCTGAACTCTCCTCTGTGCGTCACAATCGTCTGTGCCTCTGCTGGCAGCTGTTGATATGCTTGGGCCAAGTCCAGCTTGCCAAAAATTTTCGACCCAGCCAGGGTGGCAAGGACATGGCTGACCACTGGCACTGGGTATGCATGGGCCGTGAGGGCCTTGTTTATGGTACATTTGTAGTCTGCGCAGATGCGGACTGAACCATTAGGCTTGACGGGTGTGACGATTGGGGTTTCCAGCACTCCTTGCTCCACGAGCCAGTCCAATTCCTCATCTATACGCGGTCTCAGGGCGAATGGGACCCGGCGGGCCTTGAGCCTGACCGGTCGTACTGCGGGGTCAAGCTGTAGAGCAATGGGGGGGCCCTTATACTGTCCCAATTTCCCATCGAAAACCCCTGGAAATTCCTTGCAGATGGCGTCCACGTCCACTTGTAAGGTAGTGTGGTTCACCCCGGTGATGGCTAGCCCCAGTGGTCCAAACCATGCCAATCCCAGTAAGGTAATGTAGGGGCCCTTGACCATGAGCAAGTCCAGTTGCCGCGTCCACCCTCGGTATTGCACCCTGAAGGTCCCCACCCCCATTGTGGGGACCTTACGTTTCTGGAAGTCCCGGAGGGTGAATGGGGCCGGCCTGAGTTTGGGACCCCCAGTAGGACACAGTTTCCTTAACACAGGAGCAGTCAATGACAACATTCCTAGAGTGTACATGTTAGAACATGGGGAGGGATGTCTGTCCAGCAAGCAGGTAAACTTCCTGGGGACGGACTTCCTCCGCATGTGACCAGAGGTGGGTGTGGCCTCACCTGTGCAGGTAATGACAAAAGCACAGGGCAGGCAGCCATCTCTCTCTCTCTGCCATTTTCCTTCGATGAGGAAGCATCTTAAGATGCCCTCTTGGCTCCCAGCCAAGAGAGGAGATAAGGTCTATCTTGCAACAAGATAGATTCTAAATATATGCAACCTTTTTAAGCCTGTCTACCTTCTGGGATCATGTTGTGAACAGAACGTGAGTAAACTCTTTTATACTTTTATAAAGACTGTGTCATGTATTTTTAAGAAGGAACAAAGGGGAAATTACCAGAGTAGTTATTATAGAGGTTCTAGCGAACCTGTGCACACGTTACCGTTGTGAACTTAAAGGGGAATGTCTATAAACTCTGCTGATATTTTGGGAACTTGTTAGCACAAGTTGGATAAGGATATAATTAGTCAATATATCCTCTCCTGCACCCCAGAACATTCCCACACTGTTCGACAGTGGAATTTGCTGCCAAGGAGTGTGGTGGAGTCTCCTTTTTTGGAGGATTTTAAGCAGAGGCTTGACAACCATATGTCAGGAGTGCTCTGATGGTGTTTCCTGCTTGGCAGGAGGTTGGACTCGATGGCCCTTGTGGTCTCTTCCAACTCTATGATTCTATGATTCTATGATTCTCCCTGGTCTCGGATTCTGCCAGTCATTTCCGCCAATTCCATGTAGTCCATCACCTTCATCTGCCATTCTCCCAGAGTGGGTAGGTCTTGTGTCTTCCAATACTTTGCAATAAGTATTCTTGCTGCTGTTGTGGCATACATAAAGAAAGTTCTATCCTTCTTTAGCACCAATTGGCCGACTATGCCCAGGACAAAGGCCTCTGGTTTCTTCAAGAAGGTATATTTAAATACCTTTTTCAATTCATTATAGATCATCTCCCAGAAAGCCTTAATCCTTGGGCACGTCCACCCAAGGTGAAAGAATGTACCTTCAGTTTCTTTACATTTCCAACATTTATTATCGGGCAGATGATAGATTTTTGCAAGCTTGACGGGGGTCATGTACCACCTGTATATCATTTTCATAATATTCTCTCTTAAGGCATTACATGCCGTGAATTTCATACTTGTGGTCCATAACTGTTCCCAGACAGCCATCATTATGTTATGTCCAACATAATAATAACAATAACAACAACAACAACAACAACAACAACAACAACAACAACAACAACAATAATAATAATAATAATATCTTTATTGTCATTGCCTCCTCTCGGGGACAACAAAATTACTTGACTGCTCCATAAAAACACTAATTAAACAGTACAATATAATACAGCAAGGGAGATTAGATGACTTTCAAAGTCCGGGCTTCCGATTCAGGGCCGAGATCGCTCTGGAGAAGAAGCTGTTCTTAAGACGGCTCGTTCTTGTCTTCATCGTCCTGTATCTCCGTCCCGATGGCAAGAGCTCGAAGAGACAGTGACCAGGATGCGATGGATCTTTTACTATGTCCAGTGCCTTCCTATGGCACCTTTTTTCCATGCATAATTTTTATTGGTTTTCAAAAATCAAAACACAGAACAAACTATATCAATACTCATATTAATTCACTAAAAGTAAAGAATAAGACTTCCTTCAGTCATTCCACGAATCGTCCAAAATAAAAATAATCAATAAATCCGCGTTTCCTTGTTTGTAATGCCATAAGTCATTCTCCTATGGCACCTTGTGGCATAAATCTGCTCTAAGGTGGAGAGTGGGCAGCCAACAATGCTCTCTACTGCCTTAACAACTCTGCACAACCCCATCCTGTCCTGGGTAGTGCAGCTTCTGTACCACACACATAAGCCATAAGTGAGCACATCTTGTGCCCATTTAATCATAGCAGATTTCACCGTTTCATCCTGAGTATTCCATTTCAACAGCAAGTTATACATCTTTGACAAAATCTTAGTTTTGGGTTCTAACAGTTCTGTTTCTAATTTTGATTTTTCCACCTGGAAACCAATTTTCTTGTCCAAATTATATGCCTCCATTATCTGATAATAATGAAGCCAGTCTCGCACTTTGTTTTTTTATTTCTCAAAACTCTGCAGTTTTAGTCTATCTCCATTTTTTTTCCAAAATTTCCCAATATTTCGGCCATTTGGCCTCCATATTGAGCTTTTTCTGAGCTTTCGCTTCCATTGGTGACAGCCACCTTGGGGTTTTATTTTCCAATAAATCCTTATATCTTATCCAAACATTGAACAATGCTTTCCTGACAATATGGTTTTTAAATGCTTTATGTGCTTTGACCTTATCATACCATCCAAATACATTGGTCAAACCTTCTGAATCCAAAATGTCAGCGTTTTCAAGAAGAGGCCAATCTTTCAACCAGCAAAAAGCTGCTGATTCATAGTAAAGTTTAAAGTCTGGCAGGGCAAATCCACCTCTTTCCTTTGCATCTGTTAGTATTTTAAATTTTATTCTAGGCTTCTTGCCCTGCCAGACAAATCTAGAAATGTCTCTCTGCCACTTCTTGAAACAATCCATTTTGTCCATGTAATGGGAATTGGGGTTGCTCGTGCGTAAAGGATGCTGAACTTCTAGGCAACGTTGCCTGGCTAAACCTTTCCCTGGCTGGACAGCCCTTCCTCCGTGGCTGTGTCAGTCGCTGGCAGAATCCGTCAGTGGGCGTTTCCTGAATTTCTTCCAACATAAAAATTCATTGACACCCAGTCTCCGCCTAGCCTCCCTGCGCGGAAGCTTTCTGCGCAGAGTAGGCGTAGCCAGCGGAGGTCCTGGACTCTCCCCGCTGGTCTCTGTGGAAGAGTCTTGGAGCCCTCTCTCCGAAGTCCTTCCCTGGTCCCCTTCCTCCCCGGTGTCATGCTGATAACCTTCCCCAAAGGGAGTGTTCTCTCTCCCTCTGCTGGTCCCTTCTCCTGCATGGTCGGGGAGCCTTACCTCCACTCTTGGCTCTGATGGCAGTTCCCTGACAGTCCACAATTTGCAATGTTTGAAACAAAAACAACATTCTAGGCCATACATTCATTTTTATCGCAGCAATACGGCCCAGCAGTGAAAGCTTCAAATTTGACCACATTTCTAAATCTTTTTTCACTTCAGCCCAGCATTTTTCGTAGTTGTCTTTAAATAAATTCCCATTTTTTGCTGTCATGTTAATCCCCAGGTATTTCACTTTCTTAACCACTGTTAAACCTGTCTCATTCTGAAACCTCTCTCTCTCTCAATTGGTGTTAATTTTTTCTCTAAAACCTTGGTTTTTAACTTATTCAGTTTAAATCCTGCAACCTGACCAAATTCTTGAATCAGTTCTAAAACCCTTTTGGTACTAGATTCTGGCTCCTGTAACGTCAATACAAAGTCATCTGCAAATGCTCTCAATTTGTACTGTTTAGCTCTGACTTGTATACCTTTTACCAGTTGGTCCTTTCTAATCATATTTAGCAAAACCTCCAGGACCGATATAAAGAGCAATGGGGAGATTGGGCAACCTTGTCGTGTACCTTTTTCTATCTTAAATTCTTCCGTCACCACATTATTTACAATTAGTTTAGCCTTTTGTTCTGAATAAATTGCACTTATACCGTTTTCAAAGCCTTGGCCTACCCCCATCCCCTGTAGGTTCTTCTTCATAAAGCTCCAAGAAATATTGTCAAAAGCTTTCTCCGCGTCCACAAATATCAAAACTGCTTTAGTATTTATGTTCACTTGTAATTTTTCTAAGATATTAATTATGTTTCTCACATTATCCGATATGTGTCTACCCGGGAGAAGGCCTGCTTGGTCTTTATGAATCTCTTCCACTAACACTTTTTTTTAATCTTTTAGCCAAAATGTCTGCAAAAATTTTGTAATCCACATTAAGCAATGAGATGGGGCAGTAGTTCTTAAGTTGTGTCTTTTCAATCTCTGTTTTCTTTACGAGTGTAATATTCGCTTCTTTCCATGACTCTGGTGCCCTTTTCCCGTCCATTATTTCATTGCAGACTTCCTTCAAAGGTTGTACCAACCATTCTTTTAAGGATCTGTAATATTTAGAGGTCAGTCCATCCGGTCCCGGAGATTTGCCTAGTTGCATATTCTGAATAGCACCTTCTATCTCCTGTTCAGTTATTTTATAGTTCAACATTGATTTACTTTCCTGAGAGATTTTTTGTAATCCATTTGTTTTCAAAAATCGATCTAGATCAATTTCTTTCTGTGGTCCTTGTGTATATAGTTGTTTAAAGTACCTCTGGAAACAATTTTTAATCTCGGCTGGGTTCTGTATATTCCTTCCTTCCACTTCTAAATTTGTAACTGTGTTTAATTTTTGTCTTTTTTTCATTTGCCAAGCCAACAATTTCCTGCATTTATTAGCCGACTCAAATGTTTTTTTGTCTCATTTGTTTAATTTTCCATTCTATCTCCTGATTGATCATTTTCATATATTGTACTTGATATAATTTTATTTCTCTCAAAAATCTCTTGCGACTTAGGTTTTGCTCTCAATTTCTTTTCACCTTCTTTTATTTTCTCCAAAATTTTCTCCTTCTTCTCATTTTGAATTCTCTTCTTTAATGCATTCTGTTGTATCAAGAACCCTCTCATAACAGCTTTGCTGGCGTCCCAGATTACTCTTTTTTCCACATTGGTGTTCATATTTATCTCAAAATAATCTCTCAAGGTTTTTTGGGCCTTTTTATACACTTCTTCATCTCTGAATAAGGTGTCATTCATCCTCCATCTGAAGGAACCAGTTGGTGTTAGCTTCATCTCCATCTTTACAGCATTATGGTCGGAGCAGGTTTTTGGGCAGATTTCCACTTTTCTTATCTTTGGTGCCATTCCTCTAGTTACCCGTATTTGGTCAGTTCTTGTCCATGTCAGTTTGGCTTCAGAGAAGAAGGTTCCCTCTCTGGTCAAGGGATTCTTTGTTCTCCAAATATCAACTAAGTCCAAGTTGTCTGTCATCTCAAAAAAAGTTTTCGGTAGTCTGCCGTCCTTAGTGACTACCTGTCTTTGTGCCTTATCCATATGTGTAGATACCACTCCATTCATGTCTCCCATCAAAATCACATTATAGTCCAAATAGTCCATCAAGGTCTCATGAAACTTTTTTTAAAATTCAGATTTCCCCTCATTTGGTGCATAAACTCCTACTATCAAAAATTTCTCTCCTTGTGTTTGAATTTCAATTGCCACGAATCTTCCTTGGTCATCTTTGAAGATAAATTTTGGTAATAGTCTCTCCTTTGCATAAATCACTACCCCTCTTTTTTTGACCTTGTCCGAAGAAATAAACTCCTGACCCAGTCTTTTATTAATCAGTACTTTCCTGTGTAGTCTTGTTACATGTGTTTCCTGTAAACAAATCAAGTCCAATTGTTCCTTTTTAAATAAATGAAACACAGATTTCCTTTTCTGAGGGGAGTTCAAACCATTACAATTCCAGCTTAATAGTTGCAGAGCCATGATGTAGTTACTTTGCTTTTCCTCCAACTGCACCCAGTGCCTGTTCCTGATCTTTCGGTGGTATCACCTTCTCCAGGCGGTCTTTTAGTTCAGGAGGTAATCTTGGTATGTCTAAAGTTTCACTTACTAGTGCTCTTAACTCTTCTGCAGCTTCCTTCTGCAAGTCTTCTCCGTAGTCTCTCCAAAATCTATCTTTGTCGTCCTCTGATCTTATTTTTATCTCCTTCCCTTTGTAACTGAAGGATAGGCCTTGGGGGAATTCCCACCTAAAAATAATTCCGTTGCTTCTCAACAGGGCGACCAAATCTCTATAGTTGGACCTAAGGTCCAAAAGATATTTCAGAATGTCCTTAAATATCTCTACTTTTGACTGATGAATTTCCAAAGTCTTCTGGAAATGCAGACTCAAGATTTTGTCTCTCTCCTCTTTTGTTTGGAGGGTGATCAAACAGTCTCTCACCCTGTTCTTCTTCCCTCCTCTTCCAAGCCTAAAAGCACTCACTATCTTGAAGTTGTCCTTATCCAAATCTGGATTCCAAAAGTCTGCAAATTCCTGCGTAAGAAAATCAATCAAGTTGTCTTTCTCAAGTTCAGTTACAGCCCTGATTCTTAAATTGGTTTGCTTCTCCTTCAACTCAATCATAGACAATATTGACCTGTGGTCTTCCAGTTGTTTGTGTATCGGTGGTATCTTCTCTTCTAGAGCAGTTGCTATATCCTTTGCCTCTTCAGCTGTCTTTCATGTCGAGGTAGATTCCTGTAGTAATTTCTGAATAGTTTCTGTATTGGTATTTACCTTCTGTCCCAAATTATTAATACTTGTGGTATTTTGGTCAATTTTGCCCGATGCTTCGGCTACTTGTTTACTTATTTTTTCCAAAGATTCATTAATTTTACCAAGTGCCTGAGCCAAAGCATCTTCAACTGCCATTCCTTTGGGTTTAGGTTGTGTTGATGAGGCTCCTGTTGGTAATCCAGAAGGACCAGATGTCGATGCTCTTCGCTGCAGCCCACCGTCTGTACGAAATAATCTGCCAGACCTCGTTGCTTTTTCCTGTAGCGAATCTATTTTCTCCTTTCCATCTGCCATAACACTCTATATAAGATCCAAGGTCAATCTCACGATCAGAATTTCTTTTGAAGTGGAAAATTCCCCTGGCCCAGCTGCTATTGTAACAGATTCAAACTTCCTCTAGGGGGACACAGTAGCAGTCAAAAATGTCTTAAAGTAATTAACTTTTTTACTTTAGCCCCCCAATTCACAGAAAGGACGACAGTTTCAATCCCAGTTGTTTTCTGTTACTTTAAAACCAGGAGAAGCCAGTCAGAAATATTGTATCTTACTTGTATCTCAGATGCAGAGTTAACTGTCAAAAAGTACTTTCAGCAACAGCGAATTTCACAATACGGCATTCTTACTGTTCACTGGCCACCCGTTCCCAGGTTTTTGAGCGGTGAATTTTAGCTTCTTTTTCTCTCTTTTTGCAGGGAAATACAGTTTCAAACCTTTTCCCCCCTCCTCCCCTGCAATCAAGGGGGGAAAGTCACTTATTTGATGCTCGAATTATAATCCTTTTCCAACGTCTTTCAAGGTTTCCGCTTACAAGTTCATTGCTTTACTCCATTTACAAGAACGGAAGGCAGACTTCCTGTTTATGCCTCTCCGCTTCGGTGCCAAATTATTTCTTAGTTGCTTTGTTTCCAAAATTAGCCTACTCACGGATCGTTGTTTTACAGCCAAATTGTCCCAGGAAAAAGGCAGCGCTCTCCGGTAATGGCTGTGCGGCTTTGCTCCACGGAAGAAGCAGTTGACTCACAGCACCGTGCCACTACCCCGCTCCGCTTTGGAACACGTAATCGGGCTCCTTTGCAAGTTGGGGGGGGCGCAGAAGGTGCCCGCCGAGTCCCACGGTCACAGGCTTCATCCGCCTGTGATTTTTAAAGGGTCCCCGCTTCGCCGTAGCGGTGCAGACCCGATTTCCGCAGAGCCGGTTCCCTCCGAGTCAGAGGGAATCCGCCATTACCGATGGCGCCACCCCGGAAGTCCATTATGTCCAACATCTTGTGCCCATTTCACCGTTTCATCCTGAGTGTTCCATTTCAACAGCAAGTTATACATTCTTGACAAATTCTTAGTTTTTGGATCTAACAATTCTGTTTCCAATTTTGATTTTTCCACCTGGAAACCAACTTTTTTGTCCAATTTATATGCCTCCATTATTTGATAGTAATGAAGCCAATCTCGCATTTTGTTTTTCAATTTTTCAAAGCTCTGCAATTTTATTCTCTCTCCATCTTGTTCCAGAATTTCCCAATATTTCGGCCATTTGGCCTCCATATTGAGTTTTTTCTGTGCCTTCGCTTCCATTGGTGACAACCATCTTGGGGTTTTTTCCCTAACAAATCCTTATATCTTATTCAAACATTAAACAATGCTTTTCTAACAATATGATTTTTAAATGTTTTATGTGCTTTTACCTTATCATACCACAAATATGCATGCCATCCGAATACATTGTTAAAACCTTCTAATCGACCCCTCTCTTTCTCCCCTCTCTACCCAGACACGCGTGAATCATAACATGGGTACCCAGGCTTCCAAGCATGAGCGGGCTCCTTCTGGGAGGAAGGCTTCTAGAAAGCCATCCCAATCCCAGAGAGACCCCGACTCCCCTCTTGAATTTGTTATCACCTATTGGAAGTCGATTCCTGGCCATAAGTTGCTGTCGAAACAAAAACTAGAGGACCTCTGCAGAGAGACCTGGCCTGCCAGTACCGCCTCCGCGAAACCAGAACTACGTTGGCCAACAGGAGGCTCTTTTAATGAAGACCGCCTGAAACACCTAAGAAAATACCTGATGGAGGAGAAGCCCCATCAGTTAGAATATTTAGCCACCTTTGAGGCGGTCAAAGGACTGCTCCAAGCTCCGAGAGGAGCCCCATCCTTCCAGCTGCCCATATTAAATCCCGGAAGGCAGCCTCTGCCCCCTCCCCACGAGGGACACCCCGCAGATGACTCTATGGAACAAGCCCTGATCCCTTTCTACTATAGAGAGCCCACGCCACCTGCCCCTAACAACAATTTGGATAGTGACGAGGAAACGGGGGAGAAGGAGCACGGGGGGGCACGAACCAAAGACTCACACGATTGCAAGCCAAAACAAAGAAGAGCGCCACCCCAGAGGACCCTAGTCATTCAGAAAAACCCATAGAAACCCCGGGGACTTCTAGCCAAACGGGTCCTACAGCAGTCCAGATGCCCCTAAGGGCCTTGCCGATTCCACCCCTGAAACCCAACGGACCCCCCCCCCCGGATGATATGCACGCACCAACCCTTTTATATGGCTGACCTAGTAACCTGGTCAAATCAAATGCCTTCCCTGAGGGACGATCCGGATAAGTGCCACCGTCAAGTCAGCGCTATTTTCTCCACTCACAAGCCCACTTGGCCAGACATCCATGTCCTTTTGAACGCCCTCTTTAACGAAGCCGAGAAGGCGGACATTCTGGCCAAGGCTGGAGAGGCGATAGAACTCCCGGACTACCAGGCGGGACGACCCCAAGGGGTAGCGGCTCTCACAGCTCAATGCCTACGTATTGAACCAACCTGGGACTACAATACCACCAACGGGATCTGGTGCTTAGATTTATTTAAGAAGGCAATATTAGACGGCATAAAGGCTGCTGGACAGCGTACCGTCAACTGGACGAAGGTCCAAACAGTATTGCAAGGACCAAATGAGCACCCATCAGATTATTATACCAGGCTGGTATCAGCTATTAAGACATGGGGGGGGGGAATAGACCCGGAAAACTCCCAGCATGAAGTTATCGTAAAGGGCTTCTTTAAGGACCAAGCCTGCCCAGACATCAGAAAAGCCCTCCAAATTGGATATGACAGGAAAAGTATTAGCAAGATCTTGTCTATAGCCAAATTGGTTTACAATTCCTGGGATGAGAGGAAGCAAAATGAAACCGAGCCTGAAATTGAACAGATCTTAGCCCTGAGCATGGAACCTAACCGCAGCCGGGGCAGAGGCTTTGGTTGAGGAAGAGAGGTCCGGGGAGGAGGACCCCCCAACCCCTACAGGCAGTGGGGACCCACCACCGGAGGATGTTTCCACTGCCAAGAAGAGGGACACATAAAAAGGTTCTGTCCCTATCTTAACACAGCAGCCTACGGGGGGCAAGAATTTAAACCTCTATATGACAAAACCAACTATTCCCCTTTCCCATCTGTTAGGATATTTCCGTTCCACCTTAAAAGGGAGCAGGATGTTTGTGTCACAGCCTGCGTATTTCCTGTTCACAGGATGTTTCTGTTGTGTCTGTTGCTTTCGTTTCTCTCTCGGTGCCTGAACACTGAAGCAGGCGGTCATGTTTTTTCTCTGTTCTGACCAACGCTGAATAAACTTAAATAATGCTCTCCTGCGTGCATCTTTCGCTGTGCATTATCTGCTGATAAGAGCGTGCATCAGCTCTGGAATGTGGCAAGCTATTTCTGGAGCTCGTGTCGCTAATTGCTGATACTGCATGTCTACGGGAGATCGATGGACGTCCGGAGGCGACGTGGGGCCATGATGGACTTTGTCTCCCTGGCAGTATCCCAACAACAGGTTATGGGCCCAGATTCACGGCACTTACAGGAGAGTAAGACTGTGAGAGAGGTATGTGGGGGGAAAAGCAAAAGTGAGGCTTTTCGTTGCCGCAGCAGAGTGACTTTGATGTCCGGCTGGCTTAAATGGCCTGGGAGTCGAGCCAAGCAGAACTCTAGATTTATGAGCTGCCTAGATAAGAAGTCTCTGAAGTGAAAAAGACTCACGGCTGAAGTAAAGAGCTGGAATGGAGTTTTTCCAAGCTTCTGAAGCTGCTCAGTGCCCAAAGCTAAATGGGCACAGTTATGAGACCTGGGCTGTGTGGTGTGAGAGTTTACTACGACAGTTTGGAGTGTGGCATACTGTGTGAGGCACCTCCAGTTCCTCTGACAGATAGACGGAAGGCCCAAGATTTAAGGGCGATAGACTTAATAGTCTTATCCGTCTCTCTGGAGGAAATTAAAACTCTAGCTGGCAATGCTACAGCACGTCAGATGTGGAATGCTTTGAAAGTAGCTCATCTGCTGGTCATCCCAGCCCAGAGTTTGACTGCATCGGAGGTCCTGGCTGTTTCCCAGAATGAGAGTGTATGCAGGGATGCCGAGGGCACCGGTTGCAAGCTGCAGGGGGAGCTGACTGTGATGTCATCCCAGGCAGCATTCCAGCCTCCAGGGGGAGCCAAGGAGTCGGCAGCTCAGAGCTCTGTTTCTCATGGGAGCCAAGGTCATCCTCACAGATACCGGAAGGCCAGAAGTAAACAAAGGAAGAAGCCAGCAGATGGCCAGAAGCAGGGGGGGGGGTAAAGAGCCCACGCCAGTGGAAAACAAGGCTTTGTTTGCTGGCACAGCTTCACCAAAGGCTAAAGGCAAGTCTGATGGCCAGGAGCAGGGGAGCAAGCAGCAAAAGCCCACGCCGGTGAAAAACAAGGTTTTGCTTGCTGCAAAAGCTGCTCCAAAGGCCAAGGCCAGATTTATTGTGGATTCAGGATGCATCCACCATTTGGCAAAAGACCGGCATCTCTTTATCTCCTTCAAACCTCAAGATGGTGAGATCCACCTGGCTGATGGAAAGACGTTACGAATTGCAGGAGAAGGGACTGTGAAACTGGCAAGTCTGCACACTACCATCAAAGATGTACTTTATGTTCCAGGTGCTGCAGACAATTTGCTCAGTGTCCCACAGCTGACTGGGCGTGGCTTTGAGATTTCCTTCAAGAGGAGCGTCTGTGTCATCAGGAAAGGCAAAGAGGACATTTTGCATGCAAAGTTTATAGATGGTTTGTTCTGTTTAACTTATGATGACAATGGTGCTGTTGCTGTGTCTAATGTTGATTCTTGTTGTGTTGCACAAACTAACAAAGTTCTTCATGCAGAATGCATTCATGATGCACACAGAAGATTTTGTCACATGTCTTGGCAGGCATTGGCCAAGATGCCTGAGTTGGTTGAGGGTTAGAACATCAAACCCTGTAGGTATCACATGAAATGTGTATCTTGTGCAGAGAACAAGGTGAAGGTTGCTCCAAAAGGCAAGGAGTCTAGCAGGCAGGCTTCCAAACCCTACCAGCTAGTCCACGCAGACCTGGTTGGTCCACTTGCGCCCTCTTTGGGTGGAGCAAGGTACTTCATGGTTCTAATTGATTCTTTTTCCAGGTACATTCATGTGTTTATGCTCGAGCAGAAATCGCAAGCGTTTCCTAAGTTCAAGGCATTCTGTGCTTGGTTGGAGAATGTTCACAGTAAACGTATCGGCTGTCTCTTTACTGATCGGGGCGGGGAGTTCACTTCTCAGCAGTTTGAAGCTTTCCTGACTGAGAAGGGAATCCAGCATGACTTGTCAATGCCTAGATCACCATGGATGAATGGGCTTGCGGAGCGAGCAAATCAGACTTTGCTTCAAGGCCTGAAAACCTTGTTGCATGATGCCAATCTCCCTGATAAGTATTGGGGGGAGGCTCTGTCGACTTTTGTTTACACTTATAATCGCAGATTGTCATCACCTATTGGTTGTACTCCCTATGAGAAGATGTTTGATAAGAAACCTTACGTCAAGCACATGAGAATCTTTGGTTCTGACATGTGAGTACACACCCCACAAAGCAACAAGCTTGGGAAGCGTGGGGCACATGGTTTGTTCATGGGGTATGAAAAAGGTGCATACAGGGTATGGATGACTGACTCTAAGTCCATTAAGTTCACAAAGAGTGTTGAGTACAATCCTAAGTGGGGGGGAAATGTGGGAATTTTCCAGAGTTACCCAGAGGAAGATGAAGGTGATGTGAAAAAAGCAGATGATGCTGAGGAAGCTGAGGAAGCTGAGGATGATGATGATGATGATGAGAGTTCGGATTCCAGCTCAGTGGGCAGCGCTGCTGCTGATGTCAGTGACAGTGATGACACAGCAGACTACAAGAACGCAAAGGCATCAATCAGACCATCTGATGCGTCTGACAATGAACTGGAAGAACCACTGTTCACCATTGGTCACTTTTCTCCTAAGAAGGAGGAGATGAGTCCAGAAGACTTGCGTCTAGTACGCAGATCTGAAAGGGCCACCAAAGGCAGACCTCCAAAGAGATTTGCTGATGAGTTTGCTAAGACGGCAACTGCTGTTCTTAGTAGCTCAGAGAAGGTGTGGGAACCTTCAAGCTTCAAAGAGGTTCAGGAGTTAACCTCTAAAGATGCTGAGCCTTGGCTTAATGCCATGAAGGCTGAAGTTGATTCCTTGAATAGGAACCAAACTTGGGAGCTGGTACCAGTAGTCCCAGGAATGAGACTGGTTGGCAGCAAATGGGACTTCAAGGCAAAGACAGACCAGAATGGCAAGGTTGTCAGACACAAAGCCAGATTGGTTGCCAGAGGTTTTTCACAGGTACCAGGACAGGATTACCACGAGACCTACTCTCCCACCGTCAAGTATGAGAGCATTCGACTGATGCTCAAGATTGCTGCAGAGGAGAAACTGCATGTTTCCCATCATGACATTAATATAGCCTTTTTGTACGGGATTTTGGGGGAGGAGCTGTATATGCTTCCACCTGATGGAATGCAGATACAGAAGGGAATGGTCTGTAAACTGCGGAAATCCTTATATGGTCTCAAGCAGAGTGCTAGGTGTTGGAACACAAAACTCACTGAGACGTTGCTTTCTCTAGGTTTTCACCAGGGCAGACGTCCGGGTCAGCGCCATCGGTGAATGGCGGAGTTCCTCCGTTCGGAGAAACGGGCTCCGTGGAAACTGGGTCTTCCCGCCACGGTGAAGGTGGGGACCCTCTAGAAAACCCAGGCGGAGGAAGCCTGGGAACGTGGGGTTCGGCAGGGCACCAGGAGCGCCCCCCTACTTGCTGGGAATCCCATTTAGGGGTTCCGGAGCGAAGTGGGGTGAGAAGCGCGGTGCTGCGAACTGACTGCTACTTTCACGGAGTGAAGCCGCACAGCCATTGCCGGAGAGCGCTGACTTTTTCCTGTGGACAATTGGATTTAAAACAAGTACCCGTGAGTAGAAACGGAAAATTGGATCAAGAAATTTCTTAATTTGGTAACGAAGCAGGAAGGTTCAAAACAGGAAGTCTGCCTTCCGCTTTTTGTATATAGACTAAAGCAAAAACTTTGTAAGCTAAAGCCTGGAAAGCTGTCAAAAAAGTCTAAATTTCCTTCATTTAGAATTACTAAAACCCCCTTGGAAGCAGGAGAAAGGGGGGGGGGACTTTGTTCAACCCTAGCAGGAGAGGGAGTGAAGAAGGATAAGTTTCCACCGTCTCTAACCTGGGAACGGGGTGTCAGAGACAGAAATTGTTGGAAAGGTTCATTTACTGTCAATGGAATATTTTGACAGATAGCTAAAAAAGAGAAACAAGCTGATTCCAATGTTGCCTTTTGCATTTTAAAGAAACAAAACATCTGAAAAATATCTGAAAAACGAAAGTAATTTTCCTTTGTTGGACTTGCCTAAAAAAATGGATACAAATAGAAATTGCCTCCTCTAGAGGGAGCTTGTTAAATTGTTGCTGCAGTACATTTGGGGGCTCAACAGATGTGAGACTAAGACCATGGGAACAGGCTTTTCTGACCTTGACTAAAGATGAGTTGGAAAGAAGAATGGGTGCTTGCCTTATGCAAGACAAGTGCCCTGCTGGAACAGATGCATGAGAAGATGGATTTGATGAATGAGAAAATGGATTTGACTGTTGCAGTTAATAACTGTGGGCAAATAGGGAATATTGATACAGAAATTATCCAGGGACCAACTCATGAATCTGTACTGACTGGGGAAGTGCAGAAGATAATGGAGGAGGATGCGGTTGCACCCCAAATAATACAAATGGAGAGTCCCGAGGCCCTACAGGAGTATGAGCCGTTGTCATTGAAGATTGAAGTTGGAGTGGGCCAGGGGGCGTCTGGAGTTGAGGAGGTTCCCAACGTTGGAGAGACCTTGGAATATGCTTTTAAATATCTTTTGGACTATATTGAGGATTGTGGGGAGTGGGACTGTGGGGAATGGGCGGGTTTGATGAAGGGAGATGGAGACAGTTTTGGCTTGGAATCCCCCAGAGGCCTACCCCTCAATGAGAAAAGAAAGAAACTAAGAAAGAGACCAACAAAAGACAAGGAAAAGGGCAAGTATAAACAAGAAGAAGAAGAATTGCAGAAGGGACATGGAAGAGACTTAAGGGCTTCGGACATAAGGCTCCCAGGTTGATGGACTAGACGGAATGGACAGTAAGGACTGACACGATCCGAGACCAGGATGAAGATTGGAAGAAAATTTATAAAGAAAATTTTCTATTTGGGGAATTGGCTAAAAATTAATGAATACTTGGGAAAATGTTGGAATGAAACTATATGACTTTAGCAGAAATGATATCAGGAGTAATGTATATTTGATAACTAAGATTCAAGCTTTAAGGTGTTTTAGGGTAAGATAAGGTTAAATTAATTAAGGTAATGTGAATAATAGAATATGGGGAAATATGGAAAGGATTGGTTGAGTTAATTATTAGATTAAATTAGGTTAGGATAAATTTTTTAACAAAAATTGAGAAAGATGGAAAGAATTTGCTGAAATAACTAATTAAACTAGAATACAAAAAGGGAGGTGTGAGGAAGTCAATGAAACAAGCAAATGGAAGTTTTAGATATGTAATCTGGGATTTGTGTTGTTTTCTTTTTTCTTTTTAACTTTTTGCTGTATTGTTGTATTGGTTTTTGTGTTTTTTCCTTTTTCCCCCCTTGTCTATTACAGTGTTGCTTTTTAATGTTTTTTTTTCTTTTTATAATTCTGAAAACTACTAATAAATATTTTTTTTTAAAAAAAAAAAAGGTTTTCACCAGGGCAAAGCTGATCCATGTGTGTTTGTCAAGGAGGAGGGGCAAAACAAACTGTATTGTTTATGTTTTGTTGATGATCTTCTGATGTTTTGGAAGAATCAGGCTTTGTACCAAAGCACCCTAGCTCAGCTGAAGGAGCACTTTGACATGAAGGATCTTGGTGAGGTATCCAACTATCTTTCTCTGCAGGTGGAGAAGGACCAAGCAGGTATTTTTCTGGTACACCAAACACAGAAAATTGCTGATGTATTAACCAGGTTGAATTTGGTTGATGCAAACCCCAATGGTGACAGGTTACCAGGTAGATAGTACTGCTGAAGCGTTTTCTGACACAACGCTGTACAGATGCATTCTAGGCAAGTTGAATTTCATTGCTAGATGTTCAAGACCTGACATAGCTGTAAGCACCAACCTGCTTAGCAGACATGCTAACAATCCTACCATTCAGGATTGGAAAGCTCTGAAGCGCATAGCCCGCTATTTGAAAGGGACTTTGCACTACAGGCTGAGGTTCACCAGTCAGAAGACTGGAGGTCTTGAAATCTTTGCAGATGCAAGTTTTGGAAGTGACACCACGGATGGTACAAGCACTTCTGGAGTATGCTACATGTACAACCACTGTCTGTTTGGCTGGTTGTGCAAGAAGCAGACAACAGTGAGCCTAAGTTCCTGTGAAGCAGAACTCAATGCTCTGTCATTTTCACTCATGGATTGTGAATGGTTGATGCAACTGTTTAAGGACATCAGAGTTTCTGTGAAATGTCCTGTACAAGTGTATCAAGACAATAGATCGTGTTTGGCTTTGCTGAACTCGGAGAGTTGCAAGCAAAGAACCAAGTACTTGCAGATTAAGCTACATCGTGCAAGAGAGTGTATTCAGAAAGGACTCATTCAGGTGTCCTACATGCCAGGAAATGAAATTCCTGCTGATCAATTGTCTAAGGTTGTTAACAGAGAACAACTTAAGGTTTACGTACAAAGGTTGCAATTGGGTTGAACCACAGGTACTACAGGTTACACGGAAAGGGGGAGGATGTTAGGATATTTCCGTTCCACCTTAAAAGGGAGCAGGATGTTTGTGTCACAGCCTGTGTATTTCCTGTTCACAGGATGTTTCTGTTGTGTCTGTTGCTTTCATTTCTCTCTCGGTGCCTGAACACTGAAGCAGGCGGTCATGTTTTTTCTCTGTTCTGACCAACACTGAATAAACTTAAATAATGCTCTCCTGCATGCATCTTTCGCTGTGCATTATCTGCTGATAAGAGCGTGCATCAGCTCTGGAATGTGGCAAGCTATTTCTGGAGCTCGTGTCGCTAATTGCTGATACTGTGTGTCTACAGGAGATCGATGGACGTCCGGAGGTGACGTGGGGCCATGATGGACTTTGTCTCCCTTGCAGTATCCCAACACCATCATGTCCCAACATGACCCAGGGATATGGGAACCAGCCACCTACAACCTATGCTCCATAAGTACCCTCTGCGCCCTACAGCTCACAAGTGCCCCCGAATTCACTACCCCAGAACCAATGACCTCAACCAGGTCCAAGGACTCAAATGCCCGCCATAAATCCACCCACTCACCCTTGGACTAACGCCACTGCTCCTCCCCTACACCCGCCAAATCAACCACCCCCGATGATCAGGAGACATATTGACAACTAAAAGGGGATCCCGACCCAACCCAGGCCATTTGTCCCATCCTGGCATTATCACCAGAAGACCCTGTTTGCACTATCGAGATCGATGGCCATCCCTACCAATGCTTATTAGACACAGGAACCATATGCTCCACCTTAACCGACAGCCACCTGGAACCAGGATCGGAAACCAGAAAGGTCATGGGACTGGATGGGATACCCCGCACTTGCCCGCTCTCACAACAGGTTAAAGTCACTCTCGGACGCCTACTGGCGGAACATACTTTCCTCCTGACCAGCAGTCCCGTAAACCTCCTCGGCAGAGATCTACTCTGTAAATTAAATGCTACAATAAAATGTTCCGGGGATGGCATCTACTTATATATGCCTGAAGACTCTGTCCCCGCATTCCAGGGCATGATACAAGAAGCAAAATCAGAGCGCCAATTTCCTGAACTCCCCCCTGAACTAGAGAGTGAACTACCTCCTTCATTATGGGGCACAGAATCAACCTCCGTAGGACTCTTAATATCAGCCATTCCAGTAAAGATCACTTATAGAACCGACCTGCCTTTCCCTTGCACCAAACAGTACCCTCTACCCAAGGAAGCCATTGAGGGACTAACGCCTATGATAGAGGACTTCCTCGAAAAGGGGGTCCTGGTCCCCTGTGCGTCACCCTGTAACACCCCAGTGTTCCCCGTAAAGAAACCTTCAGCAGAGGGAGTCCCAGTCCAGTATCATTTCGTCCAAGATCTGAGACTGGTAAACCAATTCGTAATACCCTGCCACCCAGTGGTGGGCAACCCAAACTCTCTTCTAAACGCCATCCCGGCGGGGACAATGTGGTACACCGCTGCGGACTTAGGCTCCGCCTTTTTCAGTATACCTTTAGACCCCGCCAGCCAGTTCCTTTTTGTGTTCACCTGGGGACCCAGCCAATTAACTTGGACCAGGCTGCCCCAGGTTTACGTGGAATCACCCGCAATCTTTTCTGCGATATTACATCAAGATTTACAAGACATACACTTACCTGCTGGCTCCGCCCTCTTGCTCTATGTAGATGATTTGCTTTATGTTCTACCAGTGAGGAGGCATGCAAATTAGACACCAAACACCTCCTTTCAGAACTAGCACGCAAGGGACACAAGGTGTCCCCAAAAAAGTTGCAATACTGTAAACAGGAAGTAAAGTACCTCGGGCACATCCTAGGAGTGGGTACCCAAAGCCTAGCAACCGATAGAATCGAAGCTGTCACCAAAATTCCCCTCCCCAAGACAAAGCGGCAATTGCGCGGCTTCCTCGGAATGGCCGGCTTCTGCCGGGCTTGGATTGCTGGTTATAGTGAAATAACGAAACCTTTATCTGCTATGACCCGCCAAGACCACCCAGATACACTGGTTTGGGAGGAGGAAGCCTATAAATCTTTTGAACGCTTAAAACGAGAATTAAGATCTGCCCCCGCCTTGGGCCTGCCAGACTACCAGATTCCGTTCAATCTGTTCATTCATGAACAAATGGGGGTAGCCTCAGGGGTCCTAACTCAACCCTTGCGAGATCAAGAAAGGCCAGTAGCCTATTACAGCTTACAGCTAGACAACACCGCAAAGGGAGCAGTGAGTTGCCTGAGAGCTATTGCCGCCGCTGCGATCCTCCTTGAAAAGGCTCAGGAAACAGTGTTGGGACATGAAATCACCATCCATGTTCCCCATTCCGTCTCCACCCTTCTAACCCTGAGAGGCTGTCACCACTTCTCAAACTCCCGTCTAAACCGATACGAAGCCCTCCTGCTAACTCCATCTAACGTCACCATTAAACGAGTCAACTCCCTCAACCCGGCTACCTTGTTACCCCTCCCTGATGATGGCACCCCACACCATGACTGCACCACAATAGTCCGCCAAGCCGAGAAGCCCCGAGAGGATCTAGATCACCTTCCCCTAGAAAATCCGGACCTAATACTTTACACTGATGGCAGCTCTAAGGTCATCGATGGGGAAAGAAAGACCGGATATGCCGTTGTCTCTGACTTTGAAGTTTTAGAATCAAACCCAATTAACCCACAGTATAGTGCCCAAGCCGCGGAATTAATTGCACTCATACGCGCTTGTGAAATTAGCGAAGGCAAAAGGACCACCATTTACACAGACAGCAAATACTGCTTCGGGCTGGTACACACGACCGGCCAGATTTGGCTCCAAAGA
Organism: Podarcis bocagei; assembly: GCF_964188305.1. Taxonomy (NCBI): domain Eukaryota; kingdom Metazoa; phylum Chordata; class Lepidosauria; order Squamata; family Lacertidae; genus Podarcis; species Podarcis bocagei. The sequence goes on from NC_138131.1 coordinate 70,743,241, forward strand.
GGCTTCTTAACTGCAGCCGGCTCTCAAATTTCACATGCTGCCCTAGTGGAGAGACTGCTAACAGCTATCCACTTGCCCACCGCAATAGTTGTCGTCCATTGCAAGGCGCACACCAAAGGAAGGGATTCAGTCTCAAGGGTTAACAGACGGGCTGATAAAGCAGCCCAGATGGCCACGCTTCGCCCCCCAAACAATGAGTCCGAATTCCAAGCCTTACAGTTTCCTGTCGACATTGACCCTACACAAATATACAAATCGGCCCTAGAGGAGGAAAAAACCATGTGGGAATCTATGGGCGCTACTGAACAAAATGGCATCTGGATTCTCCCCGATGGCAGAACCGTCCTGCCAAAAGCCTGAACTCCAAAATTGGTGAGGATCCTTCACCAACAAACACGTTGGGGGAAAGAGAGGTTAATAGAGCATGTTAAGAGGTCTTGGTACGCTCCAGGGATAGCAGCCGCAGCTACAGCAGCCTCAAAGAACTGCATCACCTGTCACAACTTCAACCCCAAGCGTGAGCCCAGAAAACCGCCAGGGGCTAGACCATGGGCCTTTGTCCCCTTTGAAAGTTTACAACTGGACTTTATTGATTTGCCCCAATGCCAGGGCTTCAAACATGCCCTAATCATAGTAGACCAATTCTCCTCCTGGGTGGAGGGATTTCCCTGCCGAAAAGCCACCGCGTCAGTAGTTGCTAGGGCCCTCCTACAGGACATTATTCCACGATATGGAGTGCCCCGCCGGTTGGACAGCGACAGGGGAACCCATTTCACTGCCGATGTAGTACAACAGGTGACCAGGGCCCTCCAAATAAAGTGGGGTCTCCATACGCCATACCATCCACAATCCTCTGGCCAAGTAGAACGTATGAACCAAGAGATAAAAATACAACTGGGAAAACTTTGCAGGCTCACTGGACTGAAATGGGTAAATGCACTCCCACTGGTCCTCCATAACATACGGAGTGCCCCAACTGGACCTTTGAAACTGTCCCCGTTTGACCTCCTATTCGGGAGACCCCCTCCCGTTTAGAACACCGTATTCCCCCTCTCAGAACTCGAGGTGGGGGAAGCAGAACTTACTAACTATATTATTCAGCTTCAGAAACAGCTGCAGCGCCTCCACCAGTACGCGGCTATCGAGGGACAGAACCTGCCCATTGACGTCCAAGCCCACTCCTTCCATCCAGGTGACTGGGTCCTGGTCAAGGTCTATCAGAAGCTGCCCCTCCAGCCTGCCTGGGAAGGTCCCTACCAAATACTTCTGACCTCACCAACTGCTGTGAAAGTGGGGGAGAAAACCGCGTGGCTACGTCACACGAGGTGCAAGGCGGCACCGCCACCCCAGTAGACGCAGGAGAGCCTCGGAGAGGATTACTGTTGGTTTCTGCTTCCTTCACTGTGCAGCGAAGTGCCAGTCACGGGACAATGTTTTGCATTCCACAGTCAGAGTACTGTTGGGTTTCCCACGGGAATGGGAGACTGGATGTGACGTACACTGGTTTCCTGTTTTTCACTCCTCTCTTGGTGTTCTTTGTTCCAAGGAGAAGGACGGTTGCTTCTCTGCTCCCGCAGAGGCAAGATGCATGTTTGTAATCTCTCAACATTGAAGTGAAAATAAAGCAAAGTTAAGCATGTGGCACGTACTGCTCATCATTCTGCTGTGTACAGGACTCTGCAAATACAACATTTTTGGTTCCGGGCCCAGAAAGACGCAATCAACCTGAAGGATGGACTCCAGAGGTCGAGTCGGAATGCCGGCAGAGGGACAGAGAAACGGATCGGCGTTATCTGCTCTGCGCGTCAAGTTGATTGATGAGAGGTATGTGCTCATACTCCGGGCAGCCTGCCAGCTTCTAGTTGATGGCTTTATGCCTGGACTTTGAACTTTTAAAGCCGTTTTGCCGCTGTACAGGCAAAGGCTCTAAGGCACAAGCTCACAGGCTTGGGAGGCTTGAAAACCGAAAGTACCTTTGAAAGTGCTTTTGGAATGAGGTTTGGAAGCAGCAGTGACGCAGCTTGATTAAACGCCGCGGAGATGGCGAATGCAAAGCTGGCTGATGCTTTTGGGTTTCCTAAGCTCAATAAGAAAAACTACGCGGACTGGGTACTCTATGCAGAGGCTGTTCTGCGGAAAGAGGGTCTGTATAAAGTTATTACAGACAACCCCCCAGCTCCAGTTACAGACGAATGGAGAGCTAAAGATTCCAAAGCGATGAGAACTCTTACATTGATAGTATCCCCAGAAGAGCTCTGTCTGTTGCGTGGTAAGACCACAGCCAGAGAAATTTGGGACACTTTAAGAGAAGCTCACTTGAGGACAGAGGCTGGTTCCTCAATGTACTACTATGCCAAGCTGCATGGTATGGCTCTTGCTGTAGGTGGAGATGTGATGGAAATGCAGAATCTGAGACATGAGCTGCAACAGAGAGGACTCACCTTTCCAGAGGCTGTGTATTCCTTCATGATACTACATTCTTTGGGTCCAAGTTGGGAGTCCGTTGCCACTCAGATTGCTGTTCAGCCAACTGCTCAGCTCACAGTAGCCTATGTTACTGCCGTGATTCTGAATGAAGCAGACCGCCGGGGTGCTAGCTGCATGGGTAAGGGGGAGTCTTCACAGACGTCATCCCAGAGTGCAGTGGAACCACCAGAGGGCGCCAAAGCTTTGAAGGCAGTGAAATGCTACTCGTGTGGACGTCTAGGCCATATGAAGAGGGAATGCAGATATCCCAGGGCCAAGACAGAGCAGCGCAGCGGAAGTTCATCGCGTGGAAAAGGCCAAAGCAAAGGCAAAGGTCTGGTCTCCAGGACAACGCAGCACAAGGCAATGGTCTCACGTTTCACTCCAAACGTCGTAAAGGTCCAGAAGACATCCAGATCTTTCTTCGTTGTTGATTCAGCAGCTACCCACCACATGTGCAACGATAAGCGACTGTTCGTGTCTTTTACACCGCAGGAAGGTGCGATTCACCAGGCGGATGACCACACGATCCCCAGTCAAGGCTACGGAACTGTTGTTCTTCACAGTTTGGACTTATCAATACAAGATGTGCTTTACGTTCCAGATGCCACACACAATCTACTCAGTGTTATGCAGCTGAATGAACGGAACATTGACGTTTCCTTCAAGAACAAGAAATGCACCATCACAAAGAAAAAAGATTATGTATTGCATGCTGAATGTGTTGATCGTTTGTTTGTTTTGTATGATGATGATGTTGTGCAGAATGAGACTTGTTGCATTGCAGGTTCTAACAAAAGTTTGCATGCAGGATGTATTCACGATTTTCACATGAAATTTGGTCATTTGCTGTTGGTACTAAAGGGTTAAGAGGCAACAAGTCGCTCTAATCACTGAGCAGCTGGAAGTCATTAAGCATCCAGGAATGTGAGTTTGTTTGTATAAATAGTCAGTTCACCCGTGTGTTCTCGGCCGCTCTCCCCCCATGTTTGCTGATATGAGTTAAGTTTAGAGTAACGTTTTCTTTATGCCGGAGATAAAAGCATGTGCGCTTTATCACCAGGGTTTTTTCTTTTGTAAATAAAGTTTTTTTCTGAGTTCCAAAGTTGCTTGCTCCAGGATTCTTCATTGAAAGGCACTGACTCTCCTGCCTCCTTCAACCGCTGCACGAAATTCTCTGCTGAGATAGGATTTATGGCGTTGGAAGCGCACTGGACGTTTACTTAACATTAAACCAATTAAAGTTTAATGGACAGGTTATGGCTGTTTGTACGTCAAGAAGGAGATAAGGAGTGCAGTTCAGAGTGATTTATGAAAGGACTGGAGCGAAGACAGAAGCGGTTGCCGACAACGAAAGCCTTCAAAGCAGATTGAGTCCTGCAACGTGCCTAGGAAAAGTTTTAAACAGGCACTGCGCAGTTTGTACTCGCTGGAAGACATCTTATTCCTCAAGGAGCCACCTCAGCAGCTGGGAGACGGTCTACAGGTGTGTGAGTATCGTTCCTAAGCCCCAGGGAGGATGGCAGAGTCCCAGGAAAGTTTTACTGTCCCTTTTACGCGACTCAATGCGAAAATTGGCAAGATTGGAAGGCTAGAGTAAGGGTTTGGTTGCAAGCAAAAGAGTTGTGGAGTTGTACTGAAGCACCGCCTTTACAGGCAGCTGCAGACGCGTCTGCAGAAGACAAAGCAGCAGCAGCAGCAGCTTCACGGAAACGCGACAGGAAAGCCCAAGGTCTATTAGTTTTGGCAGTGGGACCAGAGCAAATGCCTTATGTTTCTGAGTTAAAGAACACGCATGAGGTCTGGACGGTTCTGCAGCGGCTAAATTCCAGAAACACTGCGGGGGCCAAGATCCATGCTACAAGATGTTTGTTTGATTTACGTCTCCAACCGGGAGCGTGTGTGAAAGAACATATTGCCAAAATGGTGTCTGCCTTTAATCAACTAAGACAGCTGGGCATTCCTTTCTCTATGGAGCAGCAGTCATACATATTGTTGTCTTCTCTTGATAAAAGCTATGAGACTCTAGCTTTAACTTTGGAAGCTATGCCTTCATCTGAATTAACCCTTGAATACATTTCTTCTCGGCTTGCAGATGAACAGGATAAAAGAGAAAGAGGTTTGTCTTCAAAGGGGAGTTATGCTGTGCCTAAGAGTGGGGATGCTGAGTTTGAGAACACAGTAAATGCTTTTGTAGCTAGACACTGTTTTCGCTGTGGTTCCTCTTCCCATTTAATCAGGAACTGCACACGTGAACCTGGTCAAGACAGCACCAAGGCCGTTACCCCTAGTTACCAGACAAGGAGTTCCAGGGGACGTCGAAGAAGAGGAGGAGGTTGTGGCTACTCCCACAGCACACAGCACAGGGCTTCAGCAATGGTGTTGATGCAAGGGCGTGGCCAAGGCAGCAATCTACGCTGGTTGATCGACAGTGGTGCATCTCAACACCTGGTGGCGCCATCTAGTGTCCGTTTGCAGAATTGCAGGCATTTGCAAACCCCTAAATTTGTGACAATGGCAGATTCAACTAAACGTTCCTTAGAGACCGTAGGCACAGTGTTCTTGAATTGTTTGCATACAGAAATTGATGCCTATGTGCTAAAGGGAATGAAGGGGTGTATTTTGTCTGTGTCAGAACTTGATAGAGATGGGTTTAAAACTGTGTTTGAAAATGGGGTTTGCACTATTTCAAAGAATAACGTATCTCTTTTGCAGGTGAAATGCAGAAATGGGTTATATTATTTTGAGACAAGTCCAGATGAAGTTGAACAGGTTCATGCTGGTTGTGTGAACTCGCCTACCCATAATTCTTGTGTTCATTTATGGCACCGCCGTTTGGGACATATTAATTTTCAGTATGTTAAAAGGCAACCTGAATTATCAGAAGGGTGCAAAATGAACAAATGTACTAAGTATTTGGATTGTACTGCATGCAAAAGGGCGAAGGTTCATAGATGCAGCTATCCCAGTTCAGATAGGAAATCTGACAAAGTATTCCAACTTGTGCATATGGACCTATGCGGCCCAATGCCTGTTGCTAGCATGGGAGGTTCGAGGTATGCACTGTGTCTCTCGGATGACAAAACAAAAGTCACATGGTTTTTTCCTCTCAAAACAAAAGCAGATACTGCAGAAACAGTTAAAAATTGGGTTCATGCAGTAGAACTTGAATTCGGTACTAGAGTACTTGCTTTTCAGACAGACAGAGGGTTAGAATTTACCGGGTCTGTGTTGCAGAATTTCTTTAAGAAAAAGGGAATTAAGCATCGTCTGTCTACACCTTATTCCCCCCAAGAAGGACGCGTGGCCGAACGCAAAAACAGGGTTCTGCAAGAGTTAGCAAACTCTATGTTGTTTGATTCTAAACTCCCTCAAAGTTACTGGGCGGAAGCCTGGCAGACGGCTACTCATATTCTGAACCGAGTATATAATTCGGTAATTGATACTATGCCATATTTTGCTTTATACGGGAAGAAGCCCAAAGTTAATTACTTTCGGGTGTTTGGATCTCAAGCCTATGTACTTATCCCAAAAGCATTAAGGAAAAAGGGAGGTCCAAGGGCTAGGAAACTCATTTTTTGTGGGTACGAACCACACGCCAAATCTTGGAGGTTCGTGAACCCAGATGGGGATACTACAAGAGTGGTCCTCAGTAGGAGCGCTGAATTTTGTGAGCAATCCGGATGGACTCACTTACATGCTAACCCTGACATTTTGAGAGATAATATAGGCATTTATGCTGAGAATGAAAGTCCAGAGGGTGGTGAGCCAGAAGGGGATGGTGCACATGGTTCAGATGCAGATTCTGACCAGGCACAAGGTTCTTCTAAGGTAGAAAAGCCAGAATCTAGGAGTGTTCCAACATCGCCTGGCAGACAGCAAAAGCGAAGCAGGTCACCTGCAACACCAAGCCCAAGGGAGGTATCTAAACAGAGGTCTTTATCCCTAGGGGCGCATCCAGATATAAAGTCTGAGACACATTCTGACAGCCAACGGTCAGAGGGGGCACAAGAGGAACAATTGCGCAGATCAAAACGTGCCACAAAGGGCAAACCACCAGAGCGGTTTAAGGTGACAAGTGTATACATAAATATGGCACAGTGTGAGCCAGATAGCTATGTAGAGGTACAACAGCTTCCAAGCTCAGAAGCCGTAAAGTGGCAGGAAGCAATGGAAAAAGAGATGGCTTCAATGAAGTCTCTCGGTGTGTTTACAAGTACAGAGCTTCCGAAAGGGCAACAAGCTGTAGGTTGTAGATGGGTATATCGTTTAAAGCCCACAACTACTGATGAGTTGCAATATAAAGCCCGACTAGTTGCAAAAGGATTTTCGCAGCGCAAAGGTGTTCACTATTCTCAAATCTATGCCCCTACTTCAAGATCAGAGTCATTAAGAATGCTTTTAGCCTCTTCAGCTAAGAAGGGAAATAAGCTGTTTCATTTTGATGTCAATGTGGCTTATTTAAATGCAGACTTACAGGAGGAAGTCTATATGACACCACCACTAGGTTTTGAAGGCGACAAGCCAAACCAGGTCTGGCGCCTACACAAATCCATTTATGGGTTGAAACAGTCAGCCCGTAATTGGAATTCCTGCTTAAACGATGCTCTAGAAAGCATGGGGTTCAGAAAGAGCGCAGCAGATGCGTGTCTTTATCTAAAAGACTCGGGATGTGAACAAGAAGCAGTTTTGATATTTGTTGACGATTTATTATACAGTGGAAAGGACGATAAACTTTCACAACAATTTGCCACAAAGCTTGGAGAAAAGTTTCAGATAAAATCACTAGGCACTGTATCTGTTTATTTAGGAGTTAAAATTCAGCAAGATGAAAATGGGAATTATTGGCTCAGCCAAGAAGCTAAGATCCAGCAGTTGCTGGCAAGGTTTAAAATGGACAACTGTGCTGGTGTTAAAACCCAAATGGAGTTAAGTTACACAAAGGATGCTCAAGCCGAGCAACAGGCAGAGTTCTGTAATCCCGGGGTTTACCAGTCAGCGATAGGCAGTCTACTCCACATTGCACAGTGGACTCGGCCCGATATAACATATGCTGTCAACATGCTGTGTAGACAAGCTGAAAAACCATCAATGCATGCTTGGCAAGGAGTAAAAAGAGTTTTAAGGTATCTCCAAACTACCAAAAGGTTTCGCTTAAAACTATCAGCAGAGGGCAGCACACAACTTGAATGTTGGGCCGACAGCAGTTGGGCAGATGCTGGACCAGATAGAAAAATCAGTGTCAGGAATGGCGATAAAATTTGGAAATGCACTAATTGGTTGGAGATCAAGAAAGCAATCACTTATAGCTTTAAGTTCAACTGAATCTGAGTTCAATGCATTATCAGATGTATGTAGAGAACTGGAATTTTATAAGCAACGGGTACAAGAATTGTTTGGAGAATGTTCCCTACCTATCAGAGTGTGGGAAGACAATCAACCTTGTATTAAACTAGCTAAGTGGAAGGATCATTAGGCGCGAGTGATCATGCTCTTCTGAAGTTTACTATACAGTGGAAAGGAGCAGCCAAGCATACTAGGACTCAATTTCTTGACTTTAAGAAAGCCGACTTCATAAAACTTAGGGAAGTGCTGGGTGAGATCCCATGGACAGTAATACTAAAAGGAAAGGGAGTTCATGATGGCTGGGAGTTTGTTAAGAGGGAGATAGTAAAAGCACAACGTCAGGCAATACCAATGAGACGGAAACATGGAAGTTGCTTAAAGAAGCCAGGGTGGCTATCTAAAGAACTTTTAACTGAGTTAAGATTAAAAAAGGATGTGTACAAAAAATGGAAAAGGGGGGAAACCACCAAAGAGGAATTCAAACAAATAGCCAGCACGTGTAGACACAAAGTCAGCAAAGCTAAAGCACAGAATGAACTCAGGCTGGCTAGAGAGGTTAAAAGCAACAAAAAAGGCTTTTATGGGTATGTTCGTAGCAAAAGGAAGAACAAAGAAACAGTGGGGTCACTCAGAGGAGAAGATGGTGAAATGCAAACAGGGGACACAGAAAAGGCTGAACTCCTCAATGCCTTCTTTGCCTCAGTCTTCTCCGATAAAGAAAACAATGCCCGACCTGAAGAATTTGGAGCAAATGATTCAGCAAAGGAAACACAGCCCAGAATAACTAAGGAGATAGTACAAGAATACTTGGCTAGTTTAGATGTATTCAAGTCTCCAGGGCCAGATGAACTGCATCCAAGAGTATTAAAAGAACTGGCAGATGTGATCTCAGAACCACTGGCAGTCATCTTTGAGAATTCCTGGAGAACAGGCGAAGTCCCAGCAGACTGGAGGAGGGCAAATGTTGTCCCTATTTTCAAAAAGGGGAAAAGAGAGGACCCAAATAATTATCGCCCAGTCAGTCTGACATCAATAGCAGGGAAGATTCTGGAGCAGATCATTAAGCAAACAGTCTGTGAGCACCTAGAAAGGAATGCTGTGATCACCAATAGTCAGCATGGATTTCTGAAAAATAAGTCATGTCAGACTAACCTGATCTCGTTTTTTGACAGAATTACAAGCCTGGTATATGAAGGGAACGCAGTGGATGTAGCCTACCTTGATTTCAGCAAGGCATTTGACAAGGTGCCCCATGATATTCTTGTAAAGAAGCTGGTAAAATGCGGTCTTGACTCTGCTACCACTCAGTGGATTTGTAACTGGCTGACTGACCGAACCCAAAGGGTTCTCATCAATGGTTCCTTTTCATCCTGGAGAAGAGTGACTAGTGGGGTGCCACAGGGTTCTGTCTTGGGCCCGGTCTTATTCAACATCTTTATCAACGACTTGGATGATGGACTCAAGGGCATCCTGATCAAATTTGCAGATGACACCAAACTGGTGTTCAGTTCTGTTAATTGATTTTGTGGGAACTTGCAGATTCTGGCTTCACACAATTAACTCAAGGCAGTGTCAATTTACTCTTGGCAGAAAGCCAAGGTCTGCTTGACCTAGAAACTACTTACTCTGATTGGTTAACGACCAGCACTCAACTCTGTTATCTGGGAATGCTAGCACAGTTTGGTGTTAGGTGTGTTAGGAGTAAAGTGCTGTGTATGGTTAAGAGAGAGAGAGAAAGAAAGATAGGATTTATTTGCTTTGTTTTGTATGCAGAAACTCTGCTGGTTTTATTTTTCCTTTTAATAAATCCTGTAAATAGTTATTCTGAGTCTAGCTGACTAGTCATTACCACCGCAACTAGCTTCCTCGCTGTGCAGGAAAACTCTGCTACGTTTGGGCTAAAGCCAGTAGGGCTATGCCTGACACTTTAAAGTTCCATGAGGTTATGGGCATTGTGCTGCCAGCCTGAGTTGTGGTGGTGTCAGCATCAACGGCGTTGGTTCCAGTATTTCCAGAAGTTGTTGTTCCTGTCGGTGCAGCAGATGGACACTGGCTGGTTCCTGACTGTTGTGAGCTGGTGACGCAGTGGACACAAGGACAACAGCTGCAGCGTGTGAGTGCTGGGTGCTGTGGTTCCTGTTTTCTCTCTCGGTGGTCGTGAGTAGCTGGTTCCGGGTTCCAGGGACATCGCTCTCAAGATGGCCTCACAACCAGTTCAGATGGCTTTTGAGCGTCTGAATGACTCCAATTACTTGCTGTGGTCGGAACGCATGCAGGCCGTGCTGCAGAGGGATCGTCTCTGGCAAGTGGTGAGTAAGTTTCCTACGAAGCCTGATGATGAAGACCTTGATAAAGACCAAAGAGCAAGGGCCACAATTGTCTTGGGGCTGGAAGATTCCCAGTTGCCGTATGTGAGGGGAATCAAGACAGCTAGAGGTGTGTGGCAAGCACTTAAAGAACTCCATGTGCGTGAGACAGCGGTTTCCAAGCTGTTCATTCACAAGGCATTGTACAAGGCAGTGTTACAGCCTGGGGTTACAATGCAGGAACACCTACACAGTTTACAGTTAAAGTTTGCTGCGCTACAGGAAAGAGACTGTGCATTAGACCAGCAGGAGAAGGTGGCTATTATTTTGAGTTCTCTCCCGGAAAGCTGGGATAATTTAGTTTTGTCTCTAGAAGGCATACAGGAGCGTGATTTATCAGTCAGTTACGTTACTGGGCGTTTGATTGAAGAATGGCAGAAGAGGCAAGAAAGGGCGTTGGCTGCAGAGACTTCTACTGGCGGGCGGTTTGGAAGGAGTTCTCATGCCGTGCCAGAGGTGAAGCAAAAGCAGCGTACTGGTGAGGAGTCAGCGTTTGCTGTTAGGCGTTGTTTCCGATGTGGGTCTTCAGCGCATCTAAAACGACAATGTCCGGAGTTGGTCAAGTCTCAGTTGCCGGTGCAGGAGCAGAGACGAGATCAGCAGCAGCAGCAGCAGCAGCGTAAAAAGAAATTCTTCAAACAAAAACAGTCGGCTCAGCTGGTGACCGCCAAGGTCAAGATTGCTGATGAGAAACAAGCGGTCTGGGTGGTCGATTCGGGAGCGTCTCGCCACATCGTAAATTCAGATGAATTGTTTGTTTCCAAGAACTCAGCACAGCGCAGCCAGGTGGCTCTAGCAGACGGAAGTACTTCCGAAGTGATTTCGGGGGGTGCAGTTTTTGTTCCTTGTCTTCGTGAATGCCTGCAAAATGTACTTTGCGTGCCTTCATTAAGGAGCAATCTGATGTCTGTAGATTGTTTGCTAAAAGCTGGGTTTAAAGTGTATTTTGAAGGAGACAGTTGCATTATTAAGAAGGCTGGTGAGATTTTAGGCACTGCTAAGTCAGAGGGAGGCTTGTTTTGGCTTAAAGCAGGATCTCAAGTTGCAGCAGTAGTCAGTAAATCTCAGCCTGCAGTGAATAACAAAGCTATACATGACAACTGTGTGCACTTATTGCATAGGAAAATGGGGCATGCTTGCTGGAAAAGTGTACTAAAAATGTCTGAATTGGCTGATGGGGGTAATTTAAAGAGTTGTAACAAGTACCTTGATTGTAATGTTTGTAAAAAGGTTAAAACACACAGAGTCTCTTACCCCAGAAGTGACAGAGTTAGTGAGTCACCGCTACAGCTGGTTCACATGGACGTAATTGGTCCATTTGCTGTAAGCAGGGGTGGAGCGCGTTTTTCACTAACAATTGTGGATGACGCCACGCGTTACTCTTGGGTTTTTCCCATGAAGAATAAGGGTGACGTGTTCACTAAGTTTAAAGGCTGGGTGGCATCTGTGGAAAGATTTCTGTCCATTAAACTCAAAAGGATTCAGACGGACAGAGGTGGCGAATTTATGTCAAATGCCTTTAGAGATTGGTTACAAAAGCGTGGCATTGGGCATAGGAAAACGAACGTTTTTTCCCCAGAGGAGAATGGCGTTGCAGAACGGAAAAACAGATCTTTACAAGATATGATGTTTGCCATGCTTGATGATGCTGATTTGCCCATGTCTTATTGGGGGGAGAGCATGCTCACCGCGTGTTATCTCCAAAACAGGCTCTTCCATCAAACAATAGGTACAACCCCGTACTTTAAATTGTTTCAGAAAAAACCTAAAATTGACCATTTGCATGTGTTTGGATCAAAAGCCTGGGTATTAATTCCGAAACAAATGAGAAAGAAGGGAGATCCTAAGACCAAACAGTTAGTGTTTGTGGGTTACCAGGAGCTGGGAAAAGGTTTCCGCTTTGCTGAAAGGACAAATGGCATTGTGATCTCCAGGAATGCCAGTTTTTGTGAACATAGTGGCTGGGAGAGACTACATGCCAATACTGAGGTTTGGTTTGAACATTCCCAGGAGCTTCATGACTCTGAAGGTAAACATAGAGAATCAGAGTCTGGGGGGGAGGAAAGTTCAGATAAGAGTTCTCAAGAAAGTGGAGTTAGCCAGAGACCAGTTGCTAAGCAACAAAAGAGAGGTCGTAGTTCTGAGGAGGAAAGTGGGTCAGAAGAAAAATTTTCTCCCAGAAGATCTAAAAGACAAAACAAAGGAGTGCCTCCGGTGCGTTTTTCTCCTGATACTGCAAATGTGTTTAGTGTAATTGCAGAGCCCAAGAGTTTTCAGGAGGTGTTAAAGTTACCAAAAGAGGAGGCAGAGCTCTGGAAACAGGCAATGGAGGAAGAGATGTCCTCTCTGAATGAGCATAAGGTTTTTACACCAGTAGCAGCGCCTGAGGGGGCAAAGATTGTAGGCTGCAGGTGGGTGTACAAACTTAAACCTCTGGTGACAGGAGAGTACAAATACAAAGCTCGTTTAGTGGCTCAAGGATATTCTCAGAGGCCTGGAAAAGATTATGACGAAACTTTTTCCCCTACTGCTAAGGGGGACAGTGTAAGGCTGATTCTAACGCTTGGAGCAAAGAGAAAACTCCTGTTAAACCATTTTGATATCCAGACTGCATATTTACATGCATCAATATCGGAAGACCTGTATCTAGCCGAACCGCCTGGTTATGAGACAGGTTCCAATAGAGTGTTAAAATTAAACAAAGCTCTATATGGTCTCAAACAGGCTGCAAGATCTTGGAACAAATGTTTCCATGAAGCCTTAGTGTCATTTGGTTTCAAGCAGAGTACAGCTGACAATTGTGTTTATGTACGTGGTACAGGCAGTGATCAAGAGTTTTGTCTGATTTATGTAGATGATGTATTGTATGCCTGTAAAACAGATAAACAAACTAAAAGGTTTGCCAAGCAATTGTCCAGTAAGTTCAAAATGAAAGACTTAGGCCCGGTTAGGACATATCTAGGGTTGGAAGTGTGCTGGGCCCAAGATGGCAGCTGCCTAATTAGTCAGCAGAACAAAGTTAAGCAACTACTGACTACATACAGGATGCAGGATTGCAAAGGGGCAGCGGTGCCTATGGATCCAGGTTTCATAAAAACACTTCACATAGATGAGAGTCCTGAATTTGAACATCCTGATGTATATCACTCTGTAATTGGAAGTTTATTGTATCTAGCACAGTGGTCCAGACCTGATATTAGCTACGCAGTAGGCATATTAAGTAGATTGGTCTCAAAACCCACACTAAATGCCTGGAAAGGGGTAAAACAAGTTCTGAGATACCTCAAACAGACAATTGGCTATATGTTACAATTAAATTCTTCCGAGGACGAAATGTTGAGTTGCTACTGTGATAGTGACTGGGGAAATTTGCCAGATAGAAAATCTGTCACAGGACTAGTCGTAATGGTCGGTGGAGCTTTAATCAGCTGGCGGTCACGCAAGCAAGACGTTGTAAGTGTGTCATCAACGGAATCAGAGTATGCCGCATTGAGTGAATTGTGCAACGAGGTGATTTATTTCAAGCATTTGTTAGCAGATTTAAATGTAAATTGTGGAGAACCAGTACGAGTTTACATTGATAATCAAGCTTGTATAACCTTAAGTAAAACAGAGGGTTTCAAATCACGTTCCAAACATATCTCTGTAAAATACCAAAATGTACGTTGCTGTGTACAAGACGATATAATCACATGTACTTATGTATCAAGTGAAGAAAATGTAGCAGATGTATTAACTAAACCATTGGCAAAGATATAGAACAGGCAAATGTGCAAGGGTTTAGGTTTGCTGGAAAAATAATCTCCTACATAGGTGTTATTTGATGTTAATTGTCCAGCAGAATCTGTGAGGGGGTGTTCAGTTCTGTTAATTGATTTTGTGGGAACTTGCAGATTCTGGCTTCACACAATTAACTCAAGGCAGTGTCAATTTACTCTTGGCAGAAAGCCAAGGTCTGCTTGACCTAGAAACTACTTACTCTGATTGGTTAACGACCAGCACTCAACTCTGTTATCTGGGAATGCTAGCACAGTTTGGTGTTAGGTGTGTTAGGAGTAAAGTGCTGTGTATGGTTAAGAGAGAGAGAGAAAGAAAGATAGGATTTATTTGCTTTGTTTTGTATGCAGAAACTCTGCTGGTTTTATTTTTCCTTTTAATAAATCCTGTAAATAGTTATTCTGAGTCTAGCTGACTAGTCATTACCACCGCAACTAGCTTCCTCGCTGTGCAGGAAAACTCTGCTACGTTTGGGCTAAAGCCAGTAGGGCTATGCCTGACACTTTAAAGTTCCATGAACTGGGAGGGGTGGCTAACACCCCAGAGGACAGGATCACACTTCAAAACGACCTTGACAAATTAGAGAACTGGGCAAAAACAAACAAGATGAATTTTAACAGGGAGAAAAATGTAAAGTATTGCACTTGGGCAAAAAAAATGAGAGGCACAAATACAAGATGGGGGACACCTGGCTTGAGAGCAGTACATGTGAAAAGGATCTAGGAGTCTTGGTTGACCATAAACTTGACATGAGCCAACAGTGTGACGCGGCAGCTAAAAAAGCCAATGCAATTCTGGGCTGCATCAATAGGAGTATAGCATCTAGATCAAGGGAAGTAATAGTGCCACTGTATTCTGCTCTGGTCAGACCTCACCTGGAGTACTGTGTCCAGTTCTGGGCACCACAGTTCAAGAAGGACACTGACAAACTGGAACGTGTCCAGAGGAGGGCAACCAAAATGGTCAAAGGCCTGGAAACGATGCCTTATGAGGAACGGCTAAGGGAGCTGGGCATGTTTAGCCTGGAGAAGAGGAGGTTAAGGGGTGATATGATAGCCATGTTCAAATATATAAAAGGATGTCACATAGAGGAGGGAGAAAGGTTGTTTTCTGCTGCTCCAGAGAAGCAGACACGGAGCAATGGATCCAAACTACAAGAAAGAAGATTCCACCTAAACATTAGGAAGAACTTCCTGACAGTAAGAGCTGTTCGACAGTGGAATTTGCTGCCAAGGAGTGTGGTGGAGTCTCCTTCTTTGGAGGTCTTTAAGCAGAGGCTTGACAACCATATGTCAGGAGTGCTCTGATGGTGTTTCCTGCTTGGTAGGGGGTTGGACTCGATGGCCCTTGTGGTCTCTTCCAACTCTATGATTCTATGATTCTATGATTCTATGATAAATAAGGTCAATTCAAGGCACACACAAAACACATTATCAAAATGTATGCCAAAGTGTAAAACAAGGTTTAATTGAACTAAAGTATTTTCCAAGCAAAGAAAATCTCGCAGACGGTTTTACAAAAGCTTTGAGTCCGCAATCTCATAAATATTTCTGTTCAGGTTTAAATTTGAATTAAGGTTGGTACAGCTCAGTGTTACGAGCGAGAGGGGGTGTTGGTACTAAAGGGTTAAGAGGTAACAAGTCGCTCTAATCACTGAGCAGCTGGAAGTCATTAAGCATCCAGGAATGTGAGTTTGTTTGTATAAATAGTCAGTTCACCCGTGTGTTCTCGGCCGCTCTCCCCCCTTGTTTGCTGATATGAGTTAAGTTTAGAGTAACGTTTTCTTGATGCTGGAGATAAAAGCATGTGCGCTTTTTCACCAGGGTTTTTTTCTTTTGTAAATAAAGTTTTTTTCTGAGTTCCAAAGTTGCTTGCTCCAGGATTCTTCATTGAAAGGCACTGACTCTCCTGCCTCCTTCAACCGCTGCACGAAATTCTCTGCTGAGATAGGATTTATGGCGTTGGAAGCGCACTGGACGTTTACTTAACATTAAACTAATTAAAGTTTAATGGACATTTGCAGTTTGAGGCAGTATCTAAAATGCCTGCCTTGGTTGAAGGTATGACTATTAAACCCTGCAGGTACCACATGAAGTGCAAGGCATGCGCAGCAAACAAAGTGAAAATGGCTGCGAAAGGTAAGGTGTCTAGTAGGCAAGCTACAGAACCATACCAGGTTGTTCATGCTGATTTAGTTGGTCCACTATCACCCTCTTTAGGTGGGAATAGGTACTTCACGGTTCTCATTGATGCATTTTCCAGGTATATTTATGTGTACAATCTCGAGCAGAAATCAGAGGCTTTTCCAAGGTTCAAGGAATTCTGTGCTTGGTTGGAAAATGTGCATGGTAAGAAGATAAAAACTCTATTCACTGATCGCGGGGGAGAATTCACTTCTCAGCAGTTTGAAGCTTTTCTGACTGTATAATGGTTGGGAGTTACTCGTGCGTAATCCTGCTCCGTTTGAGCATTAGATTGCCTGGTTAAACCCTCCGGACTGCACAGCCCATCTCAGCGTGGCTGCCCTTAGTCACTCGTAGAATCTGTCTGTGGGCGTTTCTTAAAGCGTTGCCAACATAAGAGTTGTTTGACGCCCAATCATCTCCGCCTCTCACTGCGTGGGAGTCTCCTGCGCAGGGTGGGCGTGGGCAGCGGGGTGCTTGGGCTCTCCTCACTGACTTCCAACGAAGAGTCCTGGAGGCCCTGCACCTCCCTGTCCCGTTGCTTTCCTGGATCCCTGGTGTTACACTCATTCTCTTCCCCTTCTTCCCAGCTGAGTCTCCCCCTAGCGCTAGGACCTTCTCCTGCAGAATCAGAGACCCTCTCCTTCTCCCGTGCCTCTGATGGCAGTTTCCTGACATCCACCTCCCTCCCAGGGCCCCCTTCACTCCCCCTCCGACCCGGGGGCTCTATTGCAGCCTCTTCTTTGGTCAGCAAGCCAAGGAAACCCCGGAATGAGCTGTCCTCCTCATCTGTGAGTGTGAACACCTCTTCCCACCTGCTAAGGTTCCCACCCAAGGAATGACTCTCCCAATCCGATTCTTCTTCGGATTCTGAAAACCCCTCGAAACTCTCTTCCTCCTCTGTGGTGCCGAATTGTTCCTCCCAGAATCGCTCTAAGGGCTTGGGTTTATCTGGGAACCGTCGGTGGAACACTTCCACCATATGCTCATCGCCAACTGCCTCTGCTGGCACCCACGTGTTCTCCGACCAGGGCTCTCCTTCCCACGCCACCAAGTACTCCACCTGCCGACCTCGCCACCTTGAATCCACTATCTCTGCGGCCGAACTCTGGTGTTCCCTTTCCTCTACCTGTGGTTGTGGCATGACTTCTACCTCCCGCCCCTTGAATTCCCGCCCCTCTCTGTGTGGTGAGAGTAAGGACCTGTGGAACACGGGATGTATTTTCATGTTGTTGGGCAACCTGAGCTTGAACGCCACAGGGTTTACCTGTTGTATAACTTCAAATGGCCCCAGTCGTCTGGGCTGCAACTTCTTGCACCCTCCCTTGAGTGGACAGCCACACGCGATCCCCCACCCTTATGGTTTCCCCTTCCCTTCGGTGTTTATCTGCATGCTTCTTGTAATTGGCCTTGGCCCTTTCTAGGTTCATCTTGAGCTGTTGATGTAACGCTTCCATTTCTTCCACGAACTGCTCAGCTGCGGGCACACTCCAGCTCTGTTCCTCATTACCCGGGAATGCCCTGGGATGACACCCATAATTGGCCAAGAAGGGGCTCATACCGGTGGACACATGTTCAGCATTATTGTACGCAAATTCTGCTAGCGCTAGTTTCTCTACCCAATCATTCTGCCTCTCGCTAACGTAGCAGCGTAAGTATTGCTGGAGTACGCTGTTTGCCCTTTCCGCCTGCCCATTGGTTTCTGGGTGTCTCGCTGTCGAGAAGCTGACCTCTACTTGCAGTAGGCTCATGAGCTTCCTCCAGAACCGGGAAGTAAATTGTTTTCCGCGGTCTGAGAGAACCCTCAAGGGGGCGCCATGCAGCCTGAAAATGTGTTCTACAAACAACCGTGCCGTTTCTTCCGCCGTCACCGCATGTGAGCTGGCGATAAAATGACACATTTTGGTTAGCAAGTCGACTACTACCATCACTGCTGTTTTTCCCCTTGATTTGGGCAAATCCGTCATGAAATCAATTGACACCACCTCCCAGGGTTTGTTTGGTGTGGGTAAGGGTTCCAGCAAGCCCGCTGGCACCGTGCATTCCCCTTTGGCCCTCTGGCAGCGGTCACACCCTCTTACATATTCGCGTACATCTTCCCTCACCCGTGGCCACCAAAATTGTCGGGTCACCAGCATCATGGTTTTGTGTTGCCCAAAGTGCCCCGCTGTGGGAGTGTCATGTAGTTGTTTGAGTACCTTTCTTCTTAAAGCCTCCCCCGGTACGTACATTGCCCCCCTGTAGTACAACACCCCTTCCTTCTCTTCGAATCCCTCTGGTGCTCCCCTCCCCTCTTGGAGTTCCCTGATTTTTGTCTGTGTGAATTCATCGTCCCTAGTGAGTCCTGCCAGTTCTCTCATGCCCACTAGAGTTCCCCCACACACCCATCGGTCCTCAGGTATGACGTGTCGGGTCTCCGGCGGCTCCTCTCCTTCGAAGTACTCTGGTTTCCGCGAGAGAGCGTCTGCTCTCACGTTTTGCTCGCCTGGCACATACTGGATTTCGAAGGGAAACTTGGAAAACTCCTGTGCACTAGCGAATCTGTCTCTGGTTGAGCACCCGTGCTGTCCGCCAGTATTCCAAGTTCTTATGATCTGTACAGACCTGGATCTTGTGCTGCACCCCTATCAAAAAATGGCGCCACCCACGAAAGGCGGCGTAAATTGCTAGCAGTTCTCGGTCGTACACGGTGTAGTTTTGTTCCGACTTGCTCAGCTTCCTCGAGAAAAGGGCACACGGTTTCCATTCTTGCTTGTTCAGTCCTGGCTGCAACAGAACCACCCCTATGGCTCTGTCTGATGCGTCAGTCTCTAACCGCAGTGGTTTCTCCAAATCCACATGTAGTAATTGTTCTTCCGACGCGAACGCCTTCTTCAATCTTTCAAAGGATCGCTGGGCTTCCTCCGTCCACACAAACTTCTTTTTACTACTGAGACAGTCCGTGATTGGGGCCGTCAAGTGTGCGAAGTTCTTGATGAACTTCCTGTAGAAATTGCCAAAACCTAGGAACCTCTGCACATCCTTTCGTGTCTTAGGGGTTTTCCACTCCAATACGGCTTGCACCTTGCTTGGGTCCATAGCTAAGCCTTTGTCAGATAACTTGTACCCCAGGAACTCCACCTCTCGGGCATGAAACTGACATTTCTCTAGCTTGACCCACAACTGGTGTTTCTGCAATCGTTGTAGCACTTCCCTGACATCTCTCACATGTTGCTCCTCATTTTCTGAATATATGAAGACGTTGTCCAGGAATGCTACACAGTTCTTGTAAAGCAGAGACCCCAACACGTGGTGCATGAATGCTTGAAAACAGGCGGAGCCTGACTGTAATCCGAAAGGCATAACGAGATATTCAAAGGCTCCCAGGGGTGTGAACATGGTGGTCTTCCATTCATCTCCCTCTCTCATTCGGATTAAGTTGTAAGCCCCCCTAAGGTCTAGCTTGGTGAAAATCTTTCCCTTCCTCACTCTCGCCAGAATGTCGTCAATTCTGGGCATAGGGAAAGTCACAGGTTCTGACACCAAATTCACCCTTCTGAAGTCCACTACAAGCCTCGGTTTATCAGTGCCCTTTTTGTCCACAAAAAATACTGGACTACCCCCCACTGCCTTTGACTCTCTTATGAACCCTCTCTTTAGGTTCCTGTCGATAAAGTCCCGTAACTCCTTCATCTCCCTGTCTGACATGGCATACAGCTTACCCACCGGCAGCTGCGCCCCAGGGAGCAAATTGATCTGGCAATCGAACGGCCTGTGGGGTGGCAGTTTATCTGCCTCCTTCTCACTGAAAACCTCCTTCAGATCAGCATATTGTGGTGGCACCTCCCCTTTACCCTCCACTGCAGTGCTAGCCACTCTGGCTACGCTCATCCTTGGCGTTTCCCCGCCTAAGCAGTGCTGCAGGCAGTAGTCAGACCCAAAGCTGACGGTCCTCTGATGCCACGCCACCACCGGATCATGTTGTGCTAGCCAGCTCATCCCTAATATTATTGGGGGACCTGCTAATGAGGCAACGTGGAAGGCAATTGTCTCTGAGTGCCTAGACACTCTCATTCTCATCGGTGGGGTCTGGTGTGTAACTTCCCCCCCAATCAGTTCCCTCCCATCAATGGTGGTGACTTGCAGAGGTGCATCCAAAGGTAGCAGGTGAAGCTGATGCTCTAAGGCAAAGTCCCTGCTAAAAAAGTCACATGAGCTTCCTGAGTCCAGCATACCCTGAACCTTCACTGGGTGCCCATTAGGGAGTTCTAGTACCACCTCAATGGCAATTGCGGCTCTTGGAGAATCTGGTTTGGGCACATTCATTGGTTGTTGGCTCGGCTGCTGTGCCCGCTGATCGGCAGCCAAGCGTTTCCGTTTCCCTGCTCCGGAGTCTGGGGTTCCTCCTCCTCGCCTCCCACGGCCCCCACCATTCCTTGCCAAGCCTTTCTTTGTGGGCAGACTCTGGCAAAATGTCCTGGCCGTTGGCAAAGGAAACATTTCTTGGTAGTTTTTACATCCTTTCCCTCCTTTTTGCGACTCTCGCTGGAGTTTGAAACTTCCTGGGCACGCGCACCGCCTATTTCCATTGGCTCCACCGGCGGGGAAGGCTGCCTAGGTATTCTAGGAATGCGGTAGTCATGACAACGCTGCTCTCTCCCTTCCCGCCTCTCTTGAGCCCGCGCTTCCTGTCTTACGCCAATCGCAAGGACTGCCTTGGTCAGCTGATCCATAGACTCTGGGCGGGGTGCGCGCGAAAGCTCATCTTTGACTGTTGGTGACAACCCCTCCTCAAATAGCATTTGTATGGGTTCCGAGTCCAGCTGCCACCCCAGGCGATGTACTATCATGGCAAAACATGACCAATAGTCTCTAACTGACCCTTCTCCCTGCTTACAGTTCTGCAGTTCCCATTTGGTCACACTCTGTTGCACATCGCTACTAAAAAATGCATCCATCGCCTGAAAGAATTTCGGTAGATCCTCCATGGCGTCTGTCAAGGGCTGCCTCAGGTCTCAGCTCACAAAAGACCAACGCCAAGCTCTTCTTATATACAAGGATGTTTATTGCAGTTCATTATTGGTTCCACAACCGAGGCGCGCAGCCCTGCGTCTCTAACGTCAGACATTTGAAGTCCCCTCTGAATCGGTCCCGCCTCTGCACCAACTTAAGAGGCTTGTGCTAGACCACCTCTTCCTGTCTTTCCTTTTCCGCAGGGTATTTCTGCCCCCCTGGGTTCCTTCCCTCCTGCTCTCTCCTGAAGCGGATTCCCCAGACGCCTGTTCCCCCCTCCTTCGTGCTTTGGGGCTAGGCTCCTCCTCCGGGCTTTCTCCATTTCCGCGCACCTCCACATTTGAACTTGGCGCGCGTTCGCTACCCCTGACCTTCCTCTTGACACTTACACTACTCCCTGTACTACTCTCCGCCTCTTCCGGCAGGACGTCCTCCCCCGATCTCCTTCCCCAGTCTCTTTCCTGCTCCGCTCCGTGTGTCACACTGGGAACTCCCCTCTCTTCCCTTCGTTCCTGCTGGGAAGCCGGCCCCGATCTCCCACTCCCACTCGGGGTCTCCCTGCTGCTTCCCTGCTCCTGGCAGGTCCCCCCTGTGACCCCCCTTGTCCTGACTAGGGGCGCCCCCTCCTGAGAATCCTCCGATTCACTTGAGAGACTCATGGAAGATCTCAAGTCATTGTCATCCTCTTCCTCACTGTCCTGGGATTCTTCCTCGTCGCTCTCCGTCTCCTCCCTCACCTGTGCCTCTGTCTCTGAACCCCTGACATCCATCCCCCCCTCGAAGCCCCCCCTTCCCCCCTCCCGCTGCTCGGGCACAGGTTCCGGGGGCTCCGTCGTTGCGGAGGTCGCTGCCGGACCCAGGTCGTCGACGTCGATCTCCTCTGCTTCCAGTTCATTGTTTGTGTACTCGAACCCATTGTCCTCTCCCAACATGTTCACGTCCTCCCCTCCCCCTGTTGCCTGGGTGGGGTCTGCTTGCCAAGGACCCACCCGCCACCTCATGCGCCAGTCCTCTTCTGGTTGGTCGTCCCACCAGTAAGAAGGGTCGGTGTCCACCCCCGAACACGATCCCCTTGGAGGGCTCGACTCTGGCGTCGTCTCCTCTGCGGAGGAGAACCCTCGGAAGGTGCTGGCGGAAAGTGTGGGCGTAAAAAGCCAATCGTCGAAAAACTGTGCTGGCATGGGCCTGTGTGGGAAAAGTGCATGGAACTCGTCCTTGAGGAGGGGTTCGTCCAAAGCGTAGTCCGGCACCCAACTGTTGGTGCTGGCCGGGGCGCCCTCCCTGGCGAGAAAATATTCTACTCCCTCTTCCCCCCATCTCGAGTACAGAATCTCTGTGACCTCGTTGACTGGTTCGGCCTTAGGTGACCTCCCCCTCTTGGGCGACTCCCTGCTTGGTTCTGGTGCCGCCCCTGACTCCTGAAATCTGTGTGGGGCCTTGTAGGGGGTGAGCACCGACCTATGAAAGACCGGGTGCATTCTGGAACCCTCGGGGAGGGCCAATCGAAACGCTACGGGATTGATCCTGGCCTCAACTTGGTACGGCCCTAGTTGCCTGTGTCCTAGCTTCTTTTTAGCTAACGACTTGGCCGGCACCGCTTGGGCCGCTAACCATACCCAGTCTCCCACCTGGATGTCTTCCCCCTCCCTCCTGTGTTTGTCCGCCTGCACCTTATAGGCTTGTTTAGCTAGCTCTAAATGTCTCCGTAGCTCGTCGTGCACCTCTTGCAATTCTGCTGCGAAATGGTCGGCTTCCTGTGGCGCCCCCTCCCCCGTCATTACGAGCCCCGGGAAGGTTCTGGGATGCCTTCCATTGTTAGCGAAGAACGGCGTCACCCCCGTCGACGCGTGCTTCGTGTTGTTGTAGGCAAACTCAGCCATCGGCAGGTAATCCACCCAAGCCGCGGGTCGCTGATTGGCGTAACATCTCAGGTACTGCTGCATGATCGCGTTGACCCTCTCTGCTTGGCCGTTGGTCTGCGGATGTCTCGCCGACGACAGGTTGATTTTGACGTGCAGGATCCCTAGGAGCTTCTGCCAGAAGCTGGACACAAACTGGCGCCCCCTGTCGGACAGAATGGACCGTGGCAACCCATGCACCTTGAACACGTGGTCGATGAACAGTTTGGCTGTTTGCTCCGCTGTCGCCACCTTCGCGCAAGGAATGAAATGCGCCATCTTGGTGAACAGGTCTACAACCACAAGCACCGCCGTCTTGCCTCGCGAACTGGGCAGATCAGTGACAAAGTCCAGCGCCACCCTCTCCCACGGTTGCAGTGGCGTTTCCAGCGGTTCCAGCAGTCCCGCTGGCTTCTGGTGCACTGGCTTGGACCTTTGGCACGTGTTACACCTGGCGACGTACTCCGCGACCTCCCCTCGCATCTGGGGCCACCAAAAGTCTCTGGCCACTAATTCCGTCGTCTTCTCCTTGCCGAAGTGGCCAGCGCTGGGTGCGTCGTGCAACTGCTGCAGAACCTTCGCGCGGAGATCGTCTCCCGGAACGTAGAGAGCACCTTTACGGGTCAGTAGGCCGTCGTGTATCTGGAACTCATCGTCCTTCGCTGTGCCCCTCCGCACCTCTTCCATCTTGGACTGTGCGAACGGATCCGCCTGCAACGCGCGACGCACCGCCTCCAGGTCCACGGCGGCTGAAGCGCACGCCCACGCCTGCGGTGCAAAAATGTGCTTGGCTGCCACTGGTGCCGCTGCCTCGAGATACTGCGGTTTCCTGGAGAGCGCATCTGCTATGACATTGTTGTCGCCTGGGATGTACTCTATCCTGAAATCGAAATCCGCAAAGAACTCCGCCCAGCGTATGTGCCTCTGGCTCTGTAGCTTCGCCGTGCGCCAGTACTCTAGGTTCTTGTGGTCCGTGCGGACCTGCACGGTGTGCTTGGCTCCGATGAGAAAGTGCCTCCACGCCTTGAAAGCTGCGTGGATGGCCAGCAACTCCCTGTCCCAAATGGTGTAGTTCTGCTCCGACTTGCTGAGCTTCCGGGAGTAGAAAGCGCAGGGCCTCCAGTTTCCCTGCGGGTCTTCCTGTAAGAGGACGGCCCCCACCGCTCTGTCAGATGCGTCAGTCTCAACCCTCATGGGCCTGCCAGGATTCACGTGTAGCAGCTGTTCTTCGGATGCGAAGAGACTCTTAAGTCTCCTGAAGGACTGCTCTGCTTGGTCCGTCCAGGTGAACTTCTTCTTCTTGGAGCTGAGAGTGTCCGTGATAGCTGCCGTCTCCTTGGCGAAACCCCTGATGAACTTGCGGTAAAAGTTGGCGAAGCCGACGAACCTCTGGACCTCTTTCCGATTTCGCGGGCTCTTCCAGTCCAACACCGCGCGGACCTTGGCGCTGTCCATGGCTAGTCCCCTGTCGGACAGCCTATAGCCCAGAAAATCCACCTCCGTCACGTCAAATTGGCACTTCTCCAGCTTGGCGTAGAGCCTGTGCTCCCGTAGCCTCTGCAGGACCTCCTTCACGTCGCTCTCGTGAGCTTCCGGCAATTCTGAGAAGATCAGAATGTCGTCGAGGAAACATACGCACTTCTTGTAGAGGAGTCCCGCTAGCACGTGATGCATAAAAGCTTGGAAAAAGTGGGAGCCATTTTGGAGACCAAACGGCATAACTCTGTATTCATAGGTGCCCAACGGCGTGAACATGGCCGTCTTCCACTCATCACCCTCTCGCACGCGTATGAGATTGTAAGCTCCGCGGAGATCCAACTTGGTGAAGATCCTCCCTTTCCGCACCGTCGCGAGCAGGTCGTCAATCTTGGGCATGGGAAAGGCCGCGGGCTTTGTCTTAGAGTTTATGAATCTGAAGTCTACGATCAGCCTCTTTTGGGGCGTGTCCTTCTTCTTCACAAAAAACACAGGACTGCCCCCTACAGCCTTCGATTCTCGGATGAATCCCCGCTGCAGGTTGTGATCTATGAACTCCCTGAGCTCCTGCAGCTCCTCCTCGGACATGGAATACAGCTTCACAGGCGGCAGCGTTGTCCCTGGCAAGAGGTCAATAGCGCAATCGTAGGGCCGGTGAGGTGGCAACTGGTCAGCCTCCTTTTCGCAGAAAACCTCCAAAAACCCCTTGTACTTGAGGGGTACTGCTTGCGCCATGCTGAGACGTAGCTGCTGCCCCTCCTCTTGGCCCTCCTCCTCCTGACCGGTCTGGATGCAATGCTGCACGCAATAGGACGAGCCGAAGGTGAGCTGCCGCTGGTACCACGCCATGGTCGGGCTGTGCCTATCCAGCCAACTCATGTCTAACACTATAGGCGTGTCTGACAGGCGGGTGACGTTGAAACTGATGACTTCTCGGTGATTGCCAATCTGCATCACCATGGGCGGCGTCTGTTGTACCACTTGCCCCCCCAGCAGCTTCCTGCCATCCACTGTGACGACGTTCAATGGCAGCGTGGCTGGCAGAAGCTCTATGCGATGCTGCTTGACGAACTGCACCCCCACGAAGTCTGCGTTGCTCCCACTGTCAATTGTGATGGGGACCTCCAGGGTGCGTCCATTAGGTAGCTGGAGGGTTGCAGTGAGCTGCACTACAGGTTTGGGTGGCAGGGGGTCTGTAGGCTGCAAAAGCGCTGGGGACTGCTCTACTGACTCGCCTGGCTGTGCCCCAACATTGCTGATTCCAGCCAGGCATTGTCGTTTCCCTGATACAGCTCTTCATGCTGTGCTGCTGCAGTTACTGTTGCCAAGGCTGCAGTGTGCTGCCGGAGCCTCTGGGGACACTCTTTCGCCATGTGCGTTGCACTGTCACAGATGTAACACTTCCTGTTCCCTCTAGGAGGCTTCTTCTTGACTGTTCCGGACGCTGGGGCTCCGGCCACTGACTGAGCCTTTGCACTCCCCAGTTCCATAGGCTCCTCCCCTGGCTGCAGCTGAGGGGAGAGACGCGGACGTCCTGGATCTCTGGGAAACAAAGGAGGCACTCTAGACGGTGCGTGAAGCTGGCTACCCCCCTCATTGCGCCAAGGGCGTTCTTCCTGGCGCACTCCAATGGCAAGCGCACGCTGCACCACGTCTGCCAGGGTTTTAGGTCTGTCCCCCCTAGCCAATTCGTCCTTCACCGGGCCAGAGAGCCCCTCCCAAAATAAGTCTCTGACAGCCAGAGAATCTTTCTCCCATCACAGCACATTCAGCAAGGCGAAAAAGCGAGCATGGTACTGACGTACTGAAGCCTTGCCTTGCCTTAAACCATGGATTTGCTGGCGTGCCACATCCACATCCACGCTAGACTGAAAGCAAGCGTCCATGCATTTGATAAATTCATCAGAGTCCCTTCGAGCAGGGCAATCCTCGCGCCACAGATTGCGCAGCCAAGCCCTCGCTTCCCCATGCAAGTGGGACACAATGAAACCCACCTTTTCCTCCTCATCTTTAAAGTCGCCGCGAAGCAAATGCAACGCATATTCTACGTCTGCTTTAAAACTGGGGTATTGCTGCAGGTTCCCATCGAAGTGGGCTACCAAGTTGCCCCCTCTTCTGCCCAGTGCTACTCCAGCAGCTTTGGTCCCCGGGAACCCCACTTGGCATGCATGATCCCACCTGGCTTGCAGATCTTGGCACCGCTTTTCCGCCTCTTCCCCCTTCTTCTGGGAGACCACTACCTCAGTGGTAAGCCGGGAGACTGCGTTGCGTAGCTCAGCTATCTGCTGCTCCATACTCATGGCTGCCAAACTTCGTGAGCTTTTGCAAAAAAAAAAAAATTAAAAAAAAAAAATTGCGTAGTTTGGGAGGGGACTTACTGTCAAGGGCTGCCTCAGTTCTCAGCTCACAAAAGACCAACGCCAAGCTCTTCTTATATACAAGGATGTTTATTGCAGTTCATTATTGGTTCCACAACCGAGGCGCGCAGCCCTGCGTCTCTAACGTCAGACATTTGAAGTCCCCTCTGAATCGGTCCCGCCTCTGCACCAACTTAAGAGGCTTGTGCTAGACCACCTCTTCCTGTCTTTCCTTTTCCGCAGGGTCTTTCTGCCCCCCTGGGTTCCTTCCCTCCTGCTCTCTCCTGAAGCGGATTCCCCAGACGCCTGTTCCCCCCTCCTTCGTGCTTTGGGGCTAGGCTCCTCCTCCGGGCTTTCTCCATTTCCGCGCGCCTCCACATTTGAACTTGGCGCGCGTTCGCTACCCCTGACCTTCCTCTTGACACTTACACTACTCCCTGTACTACTCTCCGCCTCTTCCGGCAGGACGTCCTCCCCCGATCTCCTTCCCCAGTCTCTTTCCTGCTCCGCTCCGTGTGTCACACTGGGAACTCCCCTCTCTTCCCTTCGTTCCTGCTGGGAAGCCGGCCCCGATCTCCCACTCCCACTCGGGGTCTCCCTGCTGCTTCCCTGCTCCTGGCAGGTCCCCCCTGTGACCCCCCTTGTCCTGACTAGGGGCGCCCCCTCCTGAGAATCCTCCGATTCACTTGAGAGACTCATGGAAGATCTCAAGTCATTGTCATCCTCTTCCTCACTGTCCTGGGATTCTTCCTCGTCGCTCTCCGTCTCCTCCCTCACCTGTGCCTCTGTCTCTGAACCCCTGACAGCGTCATTCTGCGTCGCCATAAGCGGTCGAATCCACTCTCTCGCCCCGTCCTGCAAGTGCCCCACAATATAAGCAACTTTGTCTGAGTCTTTTTCAAAATCGTTTTGCTGCAGCTTCAAGGCATATTCTATTTCTGTTCTAAACGCCCCATACTCTTGAGGCTTCCCCCCAAACTTGTGCACCAGTCCCGGTACCTTCCTTGCTATGGGGGTGGATTTCCCCTGAGCATCCTGAGACCGTCGTTCGTCCAGCCTCGCCGTCAGGATGGCTATGTGCTCTTCCAGATCGCGGTTTCTCTCCTCCAGCGATTGGCCTCCAGCCGCCCCTCTTGTGGCTCCGACTTCTCCGGTCTTACTCATGATGCCCCCTTCTGCTTGTTGTGCACGAGCAACTTTCAGTGACAGACAGATTGCTATAATGGTTGGGAGTTACTCGTGCGTAATCCTGCTCCGTTTGAGCATTAGATTGCCTGGTTAAACCCTCCGGACTGCACAGCCCATCTCAGCGTGGCTGCCCTTAGTCACTCGTAGAATCTGTCTGTGGGCGTTTCTTGAAGCGTTGCCAACATAAGAGTTGTTTGACGCCCAATCGTCTCCGCTTCTCACTGCGCGGGAGTCTCCTGCGCAGGGTGGGTGTGGGCAACGGGGTGCTTGGGCTCTCCTCACTGACTTCCAACGAAGAGTCCTGGAGCCCCTGCACCTCCCTGTCCCGTTGCTCTCCTGGATCCCTGGTGTTACACTCATTCTCTTCCCCTTCTTCCCAGCTGAGTCTCCCCCTAGTGCTAGGACCTTCTCCTGCAGAATCAGAGACCCTCTCCTTCTCCCCTGCCTCTGATGGCAGTTCCCTGACAGACTGAGAAAGGAATTCAACACGATTTGTCCAGTCCTCGCTCGCCATGGCAGAATGGGCTTTGCGAAAGGGCAAATCAGACTTTGCTTCAAGGGTTAAAAACCTTGCTGCATGATGCCAATCTTCCAGAGAGTTATTGGGCCGAATCTCTCTCGTGTTTTGTTTACAGTTACAATCGCAGGTTATCTTCAGCGATTGGTTGCACCCCCTATGAAAAGATGTTTGGCAAGAAACCGTACATCAAACACATGAAAATTTTTGGTTCTGACATGTGGGTTCACACATCACAAAGCTCCAAGTTAGGCAAGCGTGGATTGCATGGTATCTTTCTAGGTTATCAGAAAGGTTCTTACAGAATAATGATGACTGACTCTAAGACAATTAAGCTCACAAGAAGTGTTGAGTACAATGGCAAGTGGGGGGAGAATGTGGGAATTTTCCAATGTTATCCTGATGACAGTGATGAGACTGAGGATAAGCAACAGCAAAAGCAGCCGCAACAACCCACACCCACTGATGAAGGTTCTGATTCTGAGTCTGAAACTGTATCGGATGATTCAGAGGATTTCAAGAGTGCGAAAGCCTCTATGCGACCCTCTGAAAGCTCTGATCAAGAATTGGAAGAACCATTGTTCACAATAGGCGACTTTTCTCCTAAGAAGGAAGAGGAAAGTGTTGAGGACTTAAGGCTGATTCGCAGGTCACAAAGAGCCACAAAAGGCAGACCTCCAAAGAGATATGCTGATGAATATGCTAAGACAGCAGTAGCAGCTGTTAAAAGCTCCAAGAAGGTATTTGAACCTTCAAGTTTCCAAGAAATCCAGAATTTGGATTCAAAGGAAGCTGAGCCATGGTTAAGTGCCATGAAGGCTGAGCTTGATTCCTTAGAAAGGAACAAAACATGGGAGCTAGTTCCAGTAGTTCCAGGAATGAAACTGCTTGGAAGCAAATGGGTCTTCAAAGCGAAGACTGATCAAAATGGCAAGATAGTCAGACACAAAACCAGATTGGTAGCCAGAGGTTTTTCACAGGTACCAGGTGAAGACTATCACGAGACCTACTCACCCACTGTGAGGTATGAGAGCATTAGGCTTATGCTCAAGCCAGCTGCAGAGGAGAATCTACACGTTAGTCACCACGATGTGAATACAGCGTTTTTGTACGGATCTCTAGGTGAATCACTATATATGCTTCCACCTGATGGCGTACAGGTAAAACAGGGATTTGTTTGTGCTCTGAAGAAGTCCCTTTATGGTCTCAAACAAAGTGCACGGTGTTGGCACACAAAACTCACTGAGACATTGTTTTCTCTAGGTTTTCAGCAAGGGAAAGCTGATCCATGTGTATTTGTCAAAGAGGAGGGGCAAAAGAAGCTGTATTGTTTGTTTTATGTTGATGATATTTTATTCTTTTGGAAAGATGTCACAATGTACAATAACGCCCTAGCTCAACTGAAAGAGCACTTTGACATGAAAGATCTTGGTGAGGTAAACAACTACCTATCTCTGGAAATAGAAAGAGATCAAAGTGGTAACATTCTAGTACACCAGTCACGGAAAATTGCTGATGTGTTAAGCAAACTGAACCTGATGGATGCTAACCCTGTAGACACACCGATGACAACAGGTTATCAGGTAGAAGACACTGAAGAAGCATTTTCTGACACTACACTGTACAGAAGTGTGCTAGGCAAGCTAAACTTCATTGCCAGATGTTCAAGACCTGACATTGCTGTTAGCTGTAATTTGCTAAGCAGACAAGTTAACAATCCTACTGTTAAGGATTGGAAAGCTCTAAAACGCATAGCACGCTATTTGAAAGGCACTATGCATTACAGACTGAGATTTAACAATCAGAAGTCTGGTGGTCTTGAGATTTTTGCAGATGCAAGTTTTGGAAGTGACACTACAGACAGGAAAAGTACGTCTGGAGTTTGGTACATGTGCAATCAGGGTCTATTTGATTGGTCATGCAAGAAGCAAACAACAATTAGCTTAAGTACTTGTGAAACTGAACTGAATGCACTGTCTTATTCACTTAAGGATTGTGAATGGTTGTTACAATTGTGCAAAGATATGAAAATTCCTGTAAAATGTCCAATCCAGGTTTACCAGGACAACAAAGCATGTTTGGCTTTGCTGAATTCGGAAGGTTGTAAGCAAAGCACGAAGCACTTGCAATTGAAGTTGCAACAGGTTAGGGAACATATTCAGAAGGGACTCGTAACGGTGTCCTATATGCCAGGTAATGAAATTCCTGCTGATGTATTGTCCAAGATTGTATCAAGGGATCAACACTGTACCTATGTACAGAAATTGGGTTTGTACTGATATTGTACGAACACGCTGCCCAGTGATGTTCACAGAAAGGGGGAGGATGTTGGTTTCTGCTTCCTTCACTGTGCAGCGAAGTGCCAGTCACGGGACAATGTTTTGCATTCCACAGTCAGAGTACTGTTGGGTTTCCCACGGGAATGGGAGACTGGATGTGACGTACACTGGTTTCCTGTTTTTCACTCCTCTCTTGGTGTTCTTTGTTCCAAGGAGAAGGACGGTTGCTTCTCTGCTCCCGCAGGGGCAAGATGCATGTTTGTAATCTCTCAACAATGAAGTGAAAATAAAGCAAAGTTAAGCATGTGGCACGTACTGCTCATCATTCCGCTGTGTACAGGACTCTGCAAATACAACAATTACACCTTCGAAACCCCACCTCTTTCGGCGACCTCCTACATCGATGACGACGAGGAACAGACCGGACCAGATCGGAGCCAGAATCGGGCCCAACAGACCGGACCAAACGCCACATCACCCAACTGGACCTCCGAAATCATCCCAGACACCGACGCCATCAAATTACGCTTTAAATTTAAATTACGCTTTAAACAGACTTCAAGTGGACGGGCTGAAGCCGGATAGTCAGTTAGGACCAATGCCTAAGCCAATACCACTCATCACCTGTAACCAATAAAGTTGTGGCCATATTTAGCCCATTAACCTGAAATAATTGTGTCATGTGTCTTTATTTCCACTTTGGGGGGGCGGGAACTCACCACGCAATAGGGCTCTTTTTTATGCACCCACAGACCCCAAACGGCTCTCCACAGGAACACAGTGGTGCATCTCATGTATGTGGGGGGGGGGATTCCAACACTCCCCCCACCCCCACCCCCAGCAAAGGAAAGATAAAGGAAGCATTTCCAGCATTTAAAAGAGCCCTCAGCATAATGCTTTTAGGACAGCAGCCCTGCCTGGAGAGGGAAGGGGGCTGCTAGGAAGGTCGTCAAAGCATCAAGGCATAGATGAGCCAAAGAATGCAATGAAAACTCTCTCTTTTTTTAATAAAATATTTATTAAAGGTTTTAAACAATATAACACCATACACATACACAATCCGAAAACAATAAAAAACACCATCACCAAAATAAGAAAGTACATACAAACAAAAAAAAAAAAACCTCATATAAAAGACATATAACATAGTAAGATTCCATGAACCAAGTTTCATAACCCTCTTTTCTGGCTCCCTCACATCTCCCTTTCCTGTGTTCCCGTTTAAAAGATCATGTTCAGCAATACTTCACCTTCTCTCAAAGCTTATTTTAAATTGTACATTTCAACTATTATGTCACCAATTTTACCCTTTGTTATCAAATGTTTAGATATTTAAGCTTGACATAATATTATTCAAGTTTCACCTTTGTTGTTATAGTTCAGTTATTATCATACTCCTTTCCGCTAAGTTACTAATGCCATGTTGTCTTTATGTCCTGCATCATTCTAGCATTCATACAATTTACAATACTTTTGCAAATAGTCTTTAAACTTCTTCCAGTCCTCTTCCACTGTCTCTTCTCCCAGGTCTCAGATTCTGCCAGTCATTTCTGCCAATTCCATGTAGTGAATCAGTTGCATCTGCCATTCTTCCAGAGTGGGCAAATCTTCTGTCTTCCAGTACTTTGCGATGAGTATTCTTGC
Organism: Podarcis bocagei; assembly: GCF_964188305.1. Taxonomy (NCBI): domain Eukaryota; kingdom Metazoa; phylum Chordata; class Lepidosauria; order Squamata; family Lacertidae; genus Podarcis; species Podarcis bocagei. The sequence goes on from NC_138131.1 coordinate 70,775,730, forward strand.
AGCTGTTGTCGCATACATAAAGAAAATTCTGTCCTTCTTTAGCACCCTCTGGCCGACAATGCCCAAAAGGAAGGCCTCTGGTTTCTTGAGGAAGGTATATTTAAATACCTTTTTTAACTCATTATAGATCATTTCCCAGAAAGCCTTAACCCTTGGGCATGTCCACCAGAGGTGAAAGAATGTTCCTTCAGTTTCTTTGCATTTCCAACACTTATTGTCTGGCAAATGATATATTTTTGCAAGCTTGACTGGGGTCATTTTCATAATATTTTCTTTCAAGGCATTACATGCCGTAAATTTCACACCGGTGGTCCATAACCTGCGCCCATTTTATCATAGCTGATTTAACCGTTTCATCCTGAGTGTTCCATTTTAACAGCAAGTTATACATTCTTGAAAGTACCTTGGTTTTTGGTTCTAACAGTTCTGTTTCTAGTTTCGATTTTTCCACCTGGAAGCCTGTTTTTTTGTCCTTATTAAAAACCTCCCTAATCTGACCATAATGTAACCAATCCCGCACTTTATCCTTCAGTTTCTCAAAACTCTGCAATCTCCATGTATCTCCATCTTTTTCTACTATCTCCCAATATTTTGGCCAGTTGGCCTCCATATCGAGTCTTTTCTGGGCCTTAGCTTCCATTGGTGACAACCACCTTGGGGTCTTACTTTCTAGTAAATCTTTATATCTTGTCCAGACATTAAACACTGCCTTCCTGACAATATGGTTCTTGAAAGCTTTGTGAGCTTTAACCTTGTCGTACCACAAATATGCATGCCACCCAAATACATTGTTGAACCCTTCCAAATCCAAAATATCAGTGTTCTCAAGAAGTAGCCAATCTTTCAACCAGCAGAAAGCTGCTGATTCATAATACAGTTTCATGTCTGGCAGGGCAAACCCCCCTCTTTCTTTAGCATCAGTTAATATTTTAAATTTTATTCTGGGCTTTTTGCCCTGCCAGACAAACCTAGAGATATCTCTCTGCCACCTCTTGAAACATTCCATCTTGTCCACAATCTGCAAGGTCTGAAACAAAAACAACATTTTTGGCAATACATTCATCTTTATAGCAGCGATTCGACCCAACAATTAAAACTCTCTTAGAGCCAGAGTGACTGACAGGAAGACTGAGAGAACGCCTGTCTGTTGCAGTTGATGGCTGAAGAGTTGAGAAACGGAGAAGGGGTAGAGAGAGAGGGGGTGTATAGTGGCTAGAATTCTGGACTAGGAGGACCTGGGAGATCCGAGTGCAAATCCCCACTCAGTCATGAAGTGCACTGTTTGATGTTGGGTCCAGTCACTCTCATCCTAGCCTGCCTAACAGGTTTGTTGTGAGGGGAAAAACAGGGGGAAAGGCAAGCCATAAATGCCACCTTGAACTGCTTGGATGAAAAGTGGGCTATGAATGTAATAAAAAGCATCCCCAAATAATGATCATGGAAGGTACCCCGGGGGTCATCTAGTCCAACCCCCTGCAATGCAGGAAGATGCAGCTGTACCTTATGGGAATCGGGCCTGCAACCTTGGTGCTATCTGCAGCTCCCTTTAACCAGCTGAGCTGCAATGAGATTTGAGGGAGAATGGGAAGGCGGGTGGGAAGAGAAGTTAAGCTGTTCAGGAAGGGGTTGAATTCCATGGGGATGCTGGCCGTGTGGGGACCCCAAGCCCTCGCCCCAGAAGATTACAAAAAAGAAGCAGACAAAATCCTACTTACAAAATCCTACTCACGATGCTGGCCATCTCTTCAGGTGAAATCCTCTCCTGTTTAAACTCAACTGCTTTAAAATGCTCACACAACACTAACTCTGAACCTTGCCTCTAACCCTATTGCTACTCCTCTCTGTCTAAAATATACAGGAAAATATGTGCACAAAATATACAGATGAAAATGAAATGATAAAGTGAAAGCATTTGCTGAAATACAGTAGAGAACTCACAGCTCCCGAGTTGAGGGAGGCCTTGCTTTGCATGCAGGAGATCCCAGGTTCAGTCCAGGATCTCCACCAGACAGGGCTGGGACTGTCCTGTTGGTATTAAAGGGTTAAGAAGCTCTAATCGAGACGCTCTAATCACTGAGCAGCTGGAGGTCGTTAGGCTTCCAGGAATGTGAGTTTGTATAAATAGTCAACTCACTCGCGTGCTTGCCCTTTCCCCCTTCCTTTTTTTTGGGGGGGGGCGTGTTTGCTGAAATGTGTGATTCTTCACCAGGGTTTTTTGTTTTGTGTAAATAAACCTTTTATTTTGAGTTCCAAACCGCTTGCTCCAAGATTCCTTTATTGAAAAGATGCTGACTCTCCAGCCCTTCTTGGGCCGCTGTGCGAAATGCTCTGCTGTAATGGGACATTGTCGCATCGGAAGCGCACTGGACATTTGATAAGCATTAAACTAATTAAAGTTTAATGGGACATGTCCCCTGTTTGAAAACCCTGCAGTGCTGCTGCCAGTCAGTGTAGGCAGTGCTGGGCTAGATTGACTCTGTCAAGTGCAACTTCCTATGAATGCTCCTCTTATACGATTTCTCGAAACACAAGCAAGCTACCTTATCAACGAGTTGTGAGAGTTCATTCATGACTTTTAACAAACAGCAGAAACCATTTTATTATTTCTATGTGAGTACAGAAATCCTGAATATGAAAGGAAGGGAACTTCCTGCCTCTGCAATAAAGGCAGCTGCACTGCTAGGTGAGCTGTCCCGGTGCCAACTGAAACAGACCCTCCAAAGATTCAAAGGTGAAAAGGGAATTTTGAGCATCTGAGCACAACTGGGCCGTCTTCTGCGTTAACGTGAAGTGCAGGAAGTGATTGCCTTGAGCAGGGGTAGGCAACCGAAGGCCCGGGGGCCGGATGCGGCCCAATCGTCTTCTCAATCCGGCCCACGGAGAGTCCGGGAATCAATGTGTTTTTCCATGAGTAGAATGTGTCCTTTCATTTAAAATGCATCTCTGGGTTCTTGGTGGGGCATAGGAATTCGTTCATTTTCTCTCTCCAAAATATAGTCCGGCCCCCCACATGCTGTGAGGGACGGTGGACCAGCCCACGGCTGAAAAAGGTTGCTGAGCCTCCTCAGGACTGGCGCAGGGGCCGTGCATTTCAGGGTGCCAGCCAAGGCCCCTGCCCCAGTACTGATTGCTGATTCTACTGAGTCCATCAGTACATTGTTGTGAAGTGACCTGGCATTTTTAATGAAGTGCAATATAGGCTTGTCTTACATCTTTAACAACAACAGCAACAACACAGTAAATTGCACAGAAGAATTCCATGTTGCCTGTGGGAGCGGCTGGGTAGACCTCTTTGCAGCTGCATGATCCATGCATTTGAGCTATCAGCATCTGGTCAATCTTCATAATTGGCTCTGGCTTTGTGTAGGAGATTGAACGCATTCTTCTATTTCTCAGCCCTGCATTCCACCCCCACCCCCCTCCTCCTATACTCGGACGGTGCCGACTACTCATCTCTACAGAGTGAAATGTTAATGAGTCCTGCAGATCTAGTCTCAGACGTCAAACCTCTACCCCAAAGACGGGGGAGCCTGTGACCTTCTAGAGCATACATTTCTTTGGACTGCTATATGCTGAAGTGAACAAATGTTTTGTCTGAAACCCTTGAGAGTTTCTGTGGGCCGCCCTAGAGAGCACTGGGCTAGAGGGATCATGGGGATGACTTGTTCCACAACAGCAGATGGCATGCAGAAATTTAAACTGTAGCGAAGGGAGGTAAACTGGCTAGCTAGCTAACTAGCTATGTCTTGCTGAAAGTGCATGCCCTCCTCTTAGCCAAAGCCCCAATAACTGCAAGCGTGGAGCCACACAAGCAAGCCTGATCTCGACACTGTCTTGGGGGAAACTCCCGATGCTGGAAAATTCATGTGCTCAATTTCTGCACATTGAGACAGGAGCCAAAGAAAGCACAGGCAGAGTAGGGGGGCTCATAAAAAATGTTTCTTTGGGAGGGGGTGGGTTGAGGTTTGCTCCGATGTGAAAGCTAAAGAGCAGGCCTTCACAGAGAAAGGAGCAGAGTAAGGCGGAAACTACTGGGACCCGTGCTTTCCAGGCACGCTGACGGGAGGGATGAGTCCAGCATTGCATTGTTGGGTCGTATTTTCAGTGACAACTATTTATGACAGAGGTTTACAGAAAATTGATCTAAAACCTCTGCTTGTAAGAGGCTATGGGCATTTGAAGAAGCCCATCATAATCTTTACATGAAATGTATCTTTAGAACACCGGTGGCGTCATGTCCCCATTTGTTGCCTTAGTTTCTCCATCAATGCACCACCCACAATTTGCCATCATGTTGGCATCAGGTGTTTTCCAGGCCAGTGAATGTCAGCAACCCCTTCTTCTAAAGCTGCTCCCCCAGTTTCATCCCAAATAGAAAGAAATGCCATTTGGTAGCCCATTGAGAAGCTTTGGGAAGTAATGAATTACATTTCTGGAAGTTATTTATGGATGCACAAGGTCACCACATCTTTGCTTAAGGTGAATGGAAAGGAACATTTCCCCAGGTGGCACACCACTGTCCCCGAATCTCGTCCGCTGCTTGGTCATTTCAACAGATTGTGTGTCTTAGTAAGATTTTGTACATTTCAGAAAGCTTTCCCTTGCCTACAAATGAACTGCATGATTTTTCAAAAACTTATTAATGCCCCGTGCTTTTACTTCTGGTGTGGTAAAAAATTGCAGAATCTGGCTATCATTTAAAGCAGTGTAAGACGCTGGTTTACGTTTCCCCTCACATTTGGTGACTAGGTAGGGATATGCAGTTTTGTGTTTTGTTTTTTGAAGAGTTCCTAAGGAGTCCTGCTGCTTCCGAGTTTTATTTTGGGGGTTGTTGTTGTTGTTGTTGTTTACAAAAAGGTAATCCAGTTGTAACCTTTTTCTAGGTACAATTCTGTACATTCTGGTACTACCTGTTCACTCATGGTCCCTCCAAATCCCTTTGTTTCTTTTAGCAATGTGTCCTTGTGTATCTGCTACCTTTGCTTACAGAATTTCTCCTGAGGGGCGCTTTGAACATGTCCCGTAATACATGTGGAGAAAAGGAATCGCCTTTGTTAATTTCAAAAGCCATTTTATTTCTTCCATGATTTTCCTCTGTTGTTAATTTATTTTGTAAACGCAAGTGGGGTTTAGTCACCAGAGAGGTGGATTCTGTGGTTTTGCTCAATAGGTCATGGTCATTTCAAGAGCCATAGGGCCTGAGATGGTTCCAGCTCTAATTTACGTGTAAGATTAGGAGTCCAAGAATGTGGAATCAGTACTGCAGAAGGTCAGTTCTGACATACTTCCCCCCTAAATAGTGGGTGAAGTCCTTTTGGAAAGGACTCAAAGGTTTCAAAGTGTCAAGTTTTGCTGTACTGAAGGACTGTCCATATCTAATCTATTAGAACATTGAACCCTCCTCCCCACTCCAGGAATTTTGCTATCCAAAGTGGGTTTGAATTTGGATAATAAAAGTTTCCAGTCGAGTAGATTTATATATCTTAGTGAAGGTAAGCAACTTAAAATGACCACAGACCCAGTAAAACTCATTACAAAGAGAAGAGAAACAACATTTAAAAGCAGATACAAATAATGAGGCATTTTTCTTTTCTCAAGAAGCCAGCAAAATTTCATTTTTCCTGTTTTATTTTAAGCATGCTTTTTAGTCAAGTTTTTAACAAACAACAAGGTGGTAAGCTGCTGATATAGGCAGACCATCATTTCTCAAGGGCCATTCCAAATGTGTACAATAGATGGCTCCCAAGTAAGCTGCACCCTGTGAGTTCAGAGGGCCACTGGTGCCATTGTCCCTGTTAGCATTTTGAAAGAAAGGGCACCAAGATTTCATGAAGCTGTCTGCCTTGATGAGACTTGCAGTGAGGATCCCTTTGATAAGCCATCGGCAATGCATAAAGGAGGGCAGGTGGCTTGGTGAGCAGGGAAAGTCTTTCAAAGATTTGGACCAGCGATGTGCCTTTGCTTCGGGCAAAGGGTGATGGTGGATGGATCCTAGCTACCTAACTCAGCACTGTCTGTACTGATTGGCAGTGGCTCTACAAGGTTCCAGGCAGGTGATGTTTTCAGTTTCACCTGGAGATGCTGGAGACTGCTCTGGGACCTGCATCACCAGCGAGCTCTGGTCCTCCCTTAAGGAGTTAGGCGGCTCAATGGTCTGACTCTGTGGAAGGCACCATGCTATTCCCCTTTAAATTAGCCATTTCGACAGAAAACATGAGAACTGGAATTTTGCTCTTGAATGGATTTTTGGATCGCCTGCATGCCAAGCACATACTTCTCCCACTGGGCCAGCACCCTTCCCCAGTGACTGAGCTCTCATTGCACACAGCCATCCAGCAAGCAAAAAAATGTTCTTGTTAGAAGGGCAGAGTGGGGAGCAAGAGATTCAGGGGCCGGTTTCAGACCCACAGTGCTCGGGTTTATTCTGTTGCCTGCTTGACATTGTGCCTCCTTCCCCCCTACCTTTTATTCCTATGAAAGTTTCACAGTGTCGCTGCTTGGGATTCTGGATAATCTATGGTCTTTTTCTTTTCAGTTTTTTAAATTAATTCTCCAAAAAATATTTGAGACAAACAAACAAACAAACATACATCCTAATTGTAATTAAACCAATCTTGATAACATTGTTAAGTGACATCCTCAAATCCCCCTGGTTGAATTTCATTGTATTTCATTTTAACAGTTTTCCAAAATCAATCTTCTCAAAAAAAAAACAAAAACACAACAAAACTTGATCACTTCACATCTTTCATTCTTTCTAATCTAGCTTGAAACATCTTAATTCCTATCCTTACATATTTAAATCCTAAGCCTATCTCATCTTTGCAAGCTTTTCCAGTTAGGTTATCTTGACATATTTAGATAAATAATCTTTGAATTTTGTCCATTCTTCCTGGTACTCCTCCTCCTTCTGGTTTCGGACTCTTCCCGTCAGGTGGGCTAGCCCCGGGATTCTGGAGAATCTATGTGACTAGATGCTTGTAATGTATGCCAGGCAATCTGGCACAAGTGGGTAGGGTTGCCATCCGCCGGGATTTGGCCATGGGAAACAAGTGTCCATGCGGGAAACGCTTGAATGTCCAGGAAAATCCAAAGGTATAGCAATTCTACACGTGGGGAGTAGGGACGCAAGCGCAAATCAGAATAAAGCAAAGGCTGGGAAAGTTCAAACAGAAACACACACACACTCTGCCTCAAGATTTGTCTTTAAGACACAGGATCATAGAATTGTGGAGTTGGAAGGGACACCGAGGACCATCTAGTTCCCTTATTCCCAATCAGGGGTCCTTGCCTCCCTCCAACTAATTTTCTCTCATTTTGGCATGGCAATAGCATACATTTTATGGGCGGTCTTGTTGTTTTTAGTATACTTAAAATCCTTTGCTTATTACCCCACATTTTGAACCCGCAGCCCTGAGATTAAGAGTGTCACGCTCTACCAACTGAGCCACCCCACTGTAATGATCCCACACCTCCCCTCTTGACGAAGCTGCCGAGGAAATGTCCTTCTGCAGGCATGGTTTCAATCCAAACAGCAAATACTAGTGGTCAACTCCAAAAGTGCGGTCAAGAAACCCTGCTTGCCAAAGAACAGTTGAACGCACCCTTGAAGCTCCTTTGCAGCCATGTCTCCACACCTGACACCACGTATGATGCTAGATGTGGGGCCTGCGGGCCTGTCAAGATTCCCCACCTCTGCTCTATCTAGCCAGGCTGATGTTTTCAAATGGGGGTTAAAGCTGTGAAGCTGTTTGGATGCATGACTGGACTTGACTGTGGGCATTTCATTGTGCTGTGTCCCAGAGCCTTAAGGATGGGGTGGCCTAGGAACCTAAGCCACCAGGTATATAAAAGTGAGGTCCACTCCAGCCAAGAGCGAAAGAAAACCACCAAGCAGCCCTGCTCCCCAACAATGTCCCCCAAAGAGGATACGGATCGTCTCGGGAATGCTGGTGTCCAGGCACTCAGTTATCTCCTGCAGCTCGTCCTGCGTGCCCGGGATCTGGAAGAGGTCCTCCTGAAGCAGAGTATCACCCATGCGTTCGGAAGGGATGAGGTACATCCTGGATAGCATGCAGAACAATCCAGCCCTGGGGTGCATAATGTGAGGTCGAGGAATACCACAATGGAGAGAAGCCCATCACCAAGAGAGCTGGCACAAGGGCTGAGAATTGTATCCCGCCTTCTTGAAGAGGTGGTCCACCAAAAGCCAGATCTCCTTGGCCGCTCAGTGGAGTCATCACCATCCTGGGGTACGATATCCAGAAACCGCTTCTCCTGGAGGTCCAATGACAAGGGGGACTGGCATGAGAGCCTGACAGAATGTGTGCCTGTATGCATTCTTTCCTTGCTCCAGCTGGGTGGACAAGTCTTGCCCTCTGAGGCCACAACTAGGGCTGGGCGATAGCTGGCTTTCAACACGGTGATATATCACTAGCTAAACATTGCAATACACCAATATAGCACGATGTCTGAAATAAGATGGAGCCATGTAGAGGCATTGTCTGGCTTCACAGTTTCCCCCCACATGGTGTTTTTTGCATAGTACACACACACATCATGATTCGCAATATATTGCCAGGTCAGAAATTATGAAACCAGTCTCACTATCTAGACTTCAAGCTGATTTGAAAATATATCTTTATTGACGTATCGCCCGGCCCTAGCCACAGCAAGCATCTCAAGGGGGGAAACAAAAAACAAATTGCTCGCACCCCAAATCCAAGCTCCCCCTCCCCCTATTAATATGCAGCTCGTAATCCTCCCACTCCGGATGTGCAGTTCACCCAAATGCTTACTAAATATGCAGCTGTGGACATGAGGTTTGGCTAACATTTTATTTAAATTGCTGGAACCTGCCCTGGGACCTTAGGGTGAAAGGCAGGAAATAAGTAAGAAAAACAGCAACAGAACATGGATGGGCCTTCATAGGTTGATGGGCTGCAGCCCCAGCCAGCATGATGAGATGATGGGGTCACATGTTCACCACCCCTTGTCTAGAGCACATTGCAGAGGCAGTGGTAGAAACTGAGCAACAGCTGGAGCCCCAGCCCACGACTTAGTCTGGGCAATGCAGCACACAGCAGCTGGTGATCCATGCCTCCGGCCTCCTTCCCATCTTCCTCTCCAGAAATGTTCAGGGTGGTTAGTTCTATCTCAAGCTACCACATTCAAGAGAAAGAGAAAGAGAGGAGGGGGGAGCAAGAGAGCTTTAGGAGCACAGCAGTGGCAAGCAGCCCATCACTAAAAGGAGTTGGCAAGGATGGAGAATTTGATCCCCTCATCCCCAGGGCAGCTGTTGATTAGGACCCATTTCATCCCCCCTCCCCTGCCGCCAATACTCCCCGCCCCTGGAGAGAAAGAGAGAGAGAGAGAGAGAGAGAGAGAGAGAGAGAGAGAGTGTGTATTGGTGTGGGGAATGACACATGCTGTATCAGAGTCTTAGTGCAAGAGTAGCTGGTGCCTGCTAAAGAACACAGGAGCCTTGCTGGGTTAGATCAGCATTTTGTTCCCACAATGGCCAACCACATGCCCTTGGGAGTCCATAGGGACACGGGGACAAGAGCACTCTGTCCATCATGTTCCCCAGAAACTGGTAATCAAAAGCATGTGGTTTGTGATAATAGTGGCAAGAAATAGGCCTGACCGGTAGCCACTGATAAACATATCCTCCATGGTTCTAAATGTCTACAGCTGTCCAAATTGACAGTCACCACTGTCTCCTTGTGGCTAGGATAATACACCCAAGTAGATCTGATTTCGAGAGGAGTGACATTTCCCTGAGCCACCCCAAAGCAGCCACTACCGCTTCCCAAATGCCAGTGCTCAGGTGGTAAGAGTAAGCCAGAGTGGCATAGCCTGTGCAGCAGTTGCTGCGCACAGAGACAAGGAGAAAACTGGCTCTTGGGGCCAGAGGGGGCTGGCGCCTGCATCATGAGACTGGGCTTTCTGCCTCCCGTGCTGCCAATCGCAAGCGGACCCAGAGTCAAGCAGCGCAAAATCAGTGACAAGCAGTGCTGGCAAATTCTGGTTTCGTCTCCGTTCTCCTCTGCCGAGTTCTACAAGGGCCACGTTGAGACTAGGGAAGAGACCAAAGCAGAGAGCTAGAGCCACCACCTGGACTGGATTTGAGTCAGAAGGCAGGCAGGTGCGGGTTGCCTGAGAGGAAAGTCAGGTTGGTGGGGTAGTGCCTGGTTTGCCCTAAGGGACCAGCTGCCACTGCATGGAGCAGCTGCTGATCGTTGACAAGGGCAACTCCATTTACGTGCCTTCGAGGCACACACACACTGCCGCAAAGCTGGAAGGGGCACTTGAAGGGGCAAAAATGTCCCCCCCCCCCAAGAGCGCAAAAGCGGCAAAGCGGCATGGAAACAGCATCTCGACTCCCTCCCAGGAGCTTTGGCACCGACCTCTCAGGCCTGCGGAGAGTTGGAGCAAGGAGTTTTGCAGGGAGGCTGCTGGTTTTCAAAAGGCCTTTCAAAAGGGCTTCCGGAAGTTTAGAGGGTGTTTGCAGGCTTTTCCAATGCTGTCCCCAATATACGCAATTTCATTTAAACGCACGGTACCTCGGACCGCAACCCCCGTGTAAACGGGGCGTTGCCTGTACCTGATTTGAGCCCGCTACAAGAACACCTAGAGGATAGCAAACCAACTGTGACCTTTTCTAGGAAGCTGTCTTCTCCCTGAGATCAGAGGAGGAAGGCAAGAGCAAAAGACAACCAAGGGTGTTAATGGCACAGGCCCTGAGAAGAGAAAGAAACAGCCCGTTGGCTGAACAGTATCTGGGCAGATGGCAGGGAAATGCACACGGTTCAGTGGCCCTGCGAAAGGGCAGGTGGGAGGACCAGAACCTGGGATGACTCAATCAAGGCAAACAAAGGGCATGAACAGCACACAGGAAGCGGATGCACAGCTACAGAAGCTGAAGCTGAATGCAGCGGAGGACCCCCAGCCCCCACATTTCTGAGTGGAAGAGCAGCTGTTTTTCAAGCAGGCAAGCAGAGTGGGAAGGGTAGACATCCAGCACATGAACCTGCCAGGTAAATCAACCCCTTTCCCTACCAGGTCAATAAGTCTGGTGACGGGAACTTCGCCAAGCGGCTGCCTCATCCAGCAAAAGGCTTCCAAGGAGGTCCCGAAGCAGCTTGGTAGGTAGCTCCCACTGATGGTGAGGAAATAGTCCTTGCCACGGTCAAGGTGAAGGAGAAAGATAGCCTCAGTCTGATCTTCCTTGCTGACGTACACATCCAGGGAAATGTCCCCCGTCTCACCTAAAACGGGAGGAGGTCAGGTAGATACACTCTTTGGCACAGCCAAGTTGGCTTGTCTGTAAATTAAAAGTGAAGACAGTGAAGAATTGAACAGAAGGACACACTAGGAGGCTGCTGGATCAGGCCAATGGCCCATGTAGTGCAGCATCCTGTTCTCACAGGTGTATGGGGAAAACCTTAACTTCAAGAATTAGGAGAAGAAGCGACTCAGTTCCCCCCCACCCCACTTTCCTCTCTAGTCCTCCAAAGCAGCAGCTGCACAGAAGATGGTGACAGGATACTGGGGGGTGAGAGAAAGTGGTCCTAACAAAAGAATATAAAAAGGGAAAGGATTTTTGCGCCCCCAATGTAACTTTCTTTTTTAGTTTACATTTCATTGAGTTTTTAAAAGTTTGGCTAGTTCTATATGATCCCCAAGATATTTTTGTGCCTCCACAACATAAAAATAGGCTTTTTTTTTTTTAAAAAAAAGTAATTTTTGGACGGACTGCTCTCACTGGTTCCCTGCGATGCCAAAAGGTGTTTTGGGACCCTCCAGCATTGTTTGGCTTCAATTCATTTGTGTGTGTGTGTGTGTTTAAAGCTGGTCACACACACTTTTACACTTTGGGCTCAGCTGCTTTGACGTGTGGCCCTTGGAGGCTTGAGCATGGGGCAATGCAGCCCACAAATGTTAAGCCTCCCCTGCTCTACCAAACTCCCAAGGTTTGAGGGAGGAGGGTTGGGAAGAGGAGGGGGAAAGGGGGGGTGAAAAGGAAACCAAGGCCTTCCCTAGATGAGCCTTGGGGTCCCTTTCCAACTCTACAGTTCTCTGATTCCAGAGAGAGACGCGCTGGGCTCCAAGTATCCCTCGCAGGGCTCAGCGCGAAGCCATGGCTTCCAATACTGGCTGTCACTGAGCTTGGGGATAAAGGAGAAGTGGAGGCTGACCTGCCCGTTGTTTGTGATCTGGAACTTCTCCTTCTGCAGCTGCCGGAACTTCACATTCTCAAACGGAAACTGCAGAGCAAAAGGGGGGGGGGAGGAAAGAGAGTGCTTGCCTTCAGCAGAGGGAAGGAAACGTGCTCCAGGGGGAAGTCTGTCCTTGGCCCCGGGCTCTCATTTAGGGGACTGCACATGCAACAGGTCCACGTGGGCCTCTCCAGATATTGCTGCACTTGCCACTGGCCATGTTGGCTGGGGATGATGGGAGTTGTAGTCCAGCATCTGGAGGGCACCACGCTGGCTACCCCTGGAGTCTTTGCCTGCGAGGAAGAGGCTGCCGCTCAGTGGAAGGGCATCTGCCTTGCATGCAAAGGTCCCAGGTTCTATCCCCAGCATCTCCAAGGGCTTCTTTCCCCCCTGGTCTTTTTGCAGCAAACCCTCTTTAAGGGGTTGGAGAGGATCCTGTTCGTCTTTACCTCCCTCTAGGGAGGGAAGGAATTCGTTCTCCATCCTGTCCATCAACTGAACAATATCCTCAAACACTTTCCGGTACCGTCGGTCAGCCACAACCTTCACCTATGGGGGGGGGGGACAGAGCACATTGTTGGGGCTATGGACTAAAGGGGGGGCATGAGTTAAGAGCAGAAAGGCCTGATGCACCCCCCTGTTCCCAGCCCTGAAAGAGGCAAGTACTGTAACTCTGAGAGCTTCCCCAGGATGGCAGCGGCTGTGACTTCCAGAGCCAATGGGCTGAAGCCAAATGCTCCAAGCCAAGTACCACAGAAGCTCCATTGCATGAATGGAGCCAACGGGTGGTTAACCCTTCTCGGACTTCAAGCGGACGGGCTGAAGCCGGATAGTCAGTTAGGACCAATGCCTAAGCCAATACCACTCATCACCTGTAACCAATAAAGTTGTGGCAATATTTAGCCCATTAACCTGAAATAATTGTGTCATGTGTCTTTATTTCCACTTTGGGGGGGGCGGGAACTCGCCACGCAGTAGGGCTCTTTTTGTTTTTTTATGCACCCACAGACCCCAAACTGCTCTCCACAGGAACACAGTGGTGCATCTCATGTATTGAGGGGGGAGGGGATTCCAACACTCCCCCCACCCCCACCCCCAGCAAAGGAAAGATAGGGGAAGCATAAATGCCACCTTGAACTGCTTGGATGAAAAGTGGGCTATGAATGTAATAAAAAGCATCCCCAAATAATGATCATGGAAGGTACCCCGGGGGTCATCTAGTCCAACCCCCTGCAATGCAGGAAGATGCAGCTGTACCTTATGGGAATCGGGCCTGCAACCTTGGTGCTATCTGCAGCTCCCTCTAACCAGCTGAGCTGCAATGAGATTTGAGGGAGAATGGGAAGGCGGGTGGGAAGAGAAGTTAAGCTGTTCAGGAAGGGGTTGAATTCCATGGGGATGCTGGCCGTGTGGGGGACCCCAAGCCCTTGCCCCAGAAGATTTCAAAAAAATGAAGCAGACGAAATCCTACTTACAGATTCACGATGCTGGCCATCTCTTCAGGTGAAATCCCCTCCTGTTTAAACTCAGCTGCTTTAAAATGCTCACACAACACTAACTCTGAACCTTGCCTCTAACCCTATATGCACCGAATGAGGGGGAATGTGAATTCTATAAGAAGTTGCATGAGACTTTGTTGGACTATATGGACTACAACATTATTTTGATGGGAGATATGAATGGAGTGGTATCGACAAACATGGATAAGTCGCAGAGACAGGTAGTCACTAAGGATGGTAGACTACCAAAAACTTTTTTTGAATTGACTGGCAATATGTTTTTTTATAAAAAAATATTTTTAATGCAAATTTTAAACAGAAAAGAAAACACCAAACATATACATATACAATACCTTCACCAAAAAGTAACAGACAAAAGAAACATAAGTAAACAAAAACATAGACATAGAATAAAAAATAAAAGAAATCACAGCCGTTAATACCTCATTTTTTCATAACATTTTGGACTTCCTCACATCTCCCTTTCCTGCGTTCTCCATAATAAAATTACAAACAGCAATTTATTATCTTGTTTCAGTTCTTATTTTATAGTTCTCATATATTATGCCTCGAACTTTAAATATTTTTATCAAATACTTAACTGCTTGATTTAAACATAACATTACTTCGAATTTCATCTTTATCCTTGAATTCCACTTATTCTCATATATCTTTCAACTAAATTGCTGATGCCATATTACTTCCTTTCGTGCATTTTCTTAGCATTCATACAGCTTATAATGTTTTTGTAAATAGTCTTTAAACTTTTTCCAGTCCTCTTCCACTGTCTCTTCTCCCAGATCTCGGATTCTGCCAGTCATTTCAGCCAGCTCCATGTAGTCTATCAGTTGCGTCTGCCATTCTTCCAGTGTGGGCAAATCTTGTGTCTTCCAATATTTTGCGATGAGTATTCTTGCTGCTGTTGTTGCATACAAAAAAAAAGTTCTATCCTTCTTTAACACCTTCTGGCCGACAATGCCTAAAAGGAAGGCCTCTGGTTTCTTAGGGAAGGTATACCTAAATACCTTTTTTAACTCATTATAGATCATTTCCCAGAAGGCCTTCACTCTCGGACAAGTCCACCAGAGGTGAAAGAATGTTCCTTCAGTCTCCTTACATTTCCAACATTTATTATCATACAAATGGTATATTTTTGCCAGCTTGACTGGGGTCATGTACCACCTGTATATCATTTTCATAATATTTTCTTTCAAGGCATTACAAGTCGTGAACTTCACATCGGTGGTCCATAACCTTTCCCAGTCAGCAAACATAATGTTGTACCCAATGTCCTGTGCCCATTTTATCATGGCTGATTTAACTGTTTCATCCTGAGTATTCCATTTTAACAGCAAGTTGTACATTTTTGAAAGTACCTTAGTCTTAGGTTCTAACAATTCTGTTTCTAGTTTCGATTTTTCCACCTGGAAACCATTTTTTTAATCCAAGTTAAAAGTCTCCCTAATCTGAGCATAATGTAACCAAACTCTGCAACCTCCAAGTATCTCCAATTTTTTCTATTATTTCCCAATATTTCGGCCATTCGGCCTCCATATTGAGTCTTTTCCGAGCCTTGGCTTCCATTGGTGACAACCACCTTGGGGTCTTGTTTTCTAATAAGTCTTTGTATTTTATCCAGACATTAAATATTGTTTTCCTGACAATATGATTCCTGAAAGCTTTGTGAACCTTTACCTTGTCGTACCACAAATAAGCATGCCACCCAAAAGCACTGTTAAACCCTTCCAGATCCAGGACATCAGTGTTCTCAAGAAGTAACCAATCTTTCAGCCAGCAGAAAGCTGCAGCTTCATAGTACAACCTTAAGTCCGGCAGGGCAAACCCCCCTCTTTCCTTTGCATCAGTTAATATTTTGAATTTTATTCTGGGCTTTTTGCCCTGCCAGACAAACTTAGAAATGTCTCTCTGCCACTTTCCGAAACATTCCACCCTGTCCACAATCTGTAGGGTTTGAAACAAAAACAACATCTGTCAACAGTATTTATTTATATATTGCATTAGCCATGTGGCCATAGCATGATATACATTAAAATAACAACATAAAATGGGGGTGGGGAGGTAAAGGTAGATATCGTCCTGGGCGATTACTTAGAGAAAGAAAAAGAAAGAAAGAAAAATGCTGAGGCTGGAGGAGGATCGTTAAAGGGTCCTTCAGCTCCTCAGATTTGTCCTGACTCGATTGTCCTTGTACAATAAGGCTACTTGGAATTTCGTTCGATTGTGCGGCGTGTCGACTGCAGCTGTGGTGTTAAGGAAGAAGTTAGTGCCGCTTTCCTCTTCATCACACTAAGCAGGAAGTTAGCTGTCATCTCGGTAATCCAGCAATCGGAATCCTGCAAAAAGAGGGACACTATCCAAGGCTGGATTGGGAGATGGAACTTGTTCACGAGGGGAGTTAAAAACCGAGATCTTTCATCTGTCCAGTTGGGGCAGAAGAGCATTACATGTTCCATAGTCTCCAGGGACGTGTCATTACAGGTGCATGTTCTATTTGCGATGGGAACTCTGGAATAACGACCCGAGAGAACTGCTGTAGGAAAACAGTTGAGACGGGCACAGGTAAAAACAACATCTTTGGCAACACATTCATCTTTATGGCAGCAATTCGGCCCAACAAGGAAAGTTTCAATCTTGACCAAATTTCCAAATCCTTTTTGATTTCTGACCAACACTTTTCATAATTGTCCTTAAATAGATTCAGATTTTTGGCAGTCATATTAACCCCTAGGTATTTCACCTTTTAAACCACATTTAAATCTGTCTCTTTCTGAAACCTTTCTGATTCCAAAGGTGTCAATTTTTTCCCCAAAACCTTGGTTTTTTACTTGTTTAATTTAAATCCCGCCACCTGACCAAACTCATGAATCAATTCTAGAACTCTTTTCGTACTAGATTCTGGCTCCTGTAATGTCAAAACTAGGTCATCTGCAAATGCTTTAAGTTTGTACTGTTTGGCTCCGACCTGAATTCCTTCAACCAACCAGTCCCCTCTAATCATATTCAAAAGCACCTCCAGGACCGAGATAAATAGCAAAGGGGAAATAGGGCAACCTTGTCTTGTTCCTTTTTCAATCTTAAACTCTTCTGTCACCACATTGTTAACTATCAATTTAGCTTTTTGTTCTGAATAAATTGCATCTATGCCATTTTCAACCCCCCGTCCCACTCCCATCCCTTCAAGGTTTTTCTTCATAAACATCCATGAGATGTTGTCAAAGGCCTTCTCCGCATCTATAAAAATTAACACTGCTTTTGTATTGATATTCGTTTGCAAAAGTTCCAAAATGTCAATGATATTCCTTGTGTTATCAAACAAGTGTCTGCCTGGGAGAAAACCTGCCTGGTCTTTATGAATTACTTCATTTAACACTTTTTTAAGTCTACTTGCCAAAATATCTGCAAAGATTTTGTAATCCACATTCAGGAGCGAGATGGGACAGTAGTTCTTAAGTTGTGTCTTTTCAGTTTCCAATTTGGGTATCAATGTGATGAAAGCTTCTTTCCACGATTCCGGTGCCCTCTTCCCCTCCATAATCTCGTTACAAACCTCCATTAATGGTTATATCAAATAGTCTTTCAATGTCTTATAATACTTGGAGGTAAGTCCATCTGGCCCTGGAGACTTGCCTGGTTGCATATTCTGAATGGCACCTTCAATTTCTTCTTGTGTTATTTTATAATTCAAAATTGTCCTGTTTTCCTGAGATAGTTTTGGTAATCCATTTCTTTTTAAAAATTGGTCTATCTCAATCTCTTTTTGCGGCCCTTGCGTATAAAGTTGTTTAAAGTATCTCTGGAAGCACTTTCTGATTTCCTCAGGGTTCTGGATGTTTCTCCCTTCAATCTCTAGATTTGTGACCGTATTCAATTTTTGTCTCTTTTTCAACTGCCATGCTAGCAGTTTCCCACATTTATTTGCTGATTCAAATGTCCTTTGTTTCATTAACTTAATTTTCCACTCAACTTCTTGATTTATCAGTTTAACATATTGTGCTTGGTGAAATTTAATTTCTCTCAGAGTCTCCTGTGACTTTGGTTTCAATCTTAATTTTTTCTCATCTTCTCTTATTTTCTCCAAAATCTTGTCCTTTTTCTCATTCTGTGTTCTTTTCTTTATCGTATTCTGTTGTATCAGAAACCCCCTCATAACAGCTTTACTTGCATCCCAGATTACTCTTTTTTCCACGGTGGTGTTCAAATTTATTTCAAAATAGTCTCTTAAAGTCTTTTGGGCCTTCTTAATAATCTCCTGATCTCTTAACAAGGTGTCATTCATCTTCCATCTGAAGGAGCCGGTTGGAGTTAGTCTCATTTCCATTTTCATAGCGTTATGGTCGGAGCAGGTTTTTGGGCAGATTTCCACTTTTCTAGTCTTAGGTGCCAGTCCTCTAGTTATCCATATTTGGTCGATTCTTGTCCATGTCAGTTGGGCTTCAGAAAAGAATGTTCCTTCTCTTCCTAGGGGGTTCTTAGTCCTCCAAATATCAATCAAGTCCATATTGTCAGTTAACTCAAAAAAAGTTTTGGGTAGTCTGCCGTCTTTTGTCAAATTTTGATTTTGGGACTTATCCATGTTTGTAGAAACCACCCCGTTCATATCTCCCATCATTATGATGTTGCTGTAGTCCAGATAGTCCAGCATTGTCTCATGCAGCTTCTTGTAAAATTCTGATTTCCCCTCGTTCGGTGCATAAATTCCCAGTATCAAAAACTTTTCACCTTGAGTTTGTATCTCAATTGCCAAAATTCTTCCTTGCTCATCTTTAAATAGGAATTTTGGTGATAGGCTCTCTTTTGCATATATCACCACTTCTCTTTTCTTAACTCGGTCCGATGAAACAAATTCTTGGCCTAGTCTCTTGTTGATTAGCACTTTTCTATGGAGCCTAGTGACATGTGTTTCCTGCAAGCAAATAATGTCCAATTGTTCTTTCTTTAATAAATGAAATATCCTTCTCCTTTTTTCTGGGGAATTACCACCATTTATATTCCAACTGAAAAGCTGCAGAGACATCCTAGGTAAATCTGTTATTCCTTTGGTGGTGGCGTCTCTTTCTTCTGGTCCTCCGGCCCCAGAGGTGCAGGTGTTGGCAATAGTCCAGGCCCTGGAATTCCTGTGATCCCTTTCTGAAGGTCTTCTCCGTAGTCGTTCAAAAACTTTTCTTGATCCTCGGCTGTTTTAATTTTCACTTTCTTCCCTCTGAAATTAAAAGATAATCCTTGGGGAAATTCCCACCTGAAAGGAATTGAGTTACTCCTCAACAATCTTGCTAACTCTGTATAAGTAGATCTAAGGCCCAAAAGTTGTTTCGGGATGTCTTTGTAAATTTCTGCTCTCCTGTCTTGAATTACAAGTGACTTTTCGTAATGTAGGCTTAATATTTTATCTCTTTCTTGCTTGGATCTCAAAATAATCAAACAGTCTCTGGGTCTATCTTTCCTTGCCACTCTTCCCAGTCTGAAGGCACTCACGATTTTAAAGTCCTTATCTTCCTCTAGAGGCCAGAACATGGAAAATTCTTTTGTCAGATAGTCAATTAAGTCCCCTTGTTCAAGTTCTGGAATTGCCCTCAGTCTAAGGTTGTTTTCCCTATTTCGTAGTTCAATCATAGACAGGTAGGCCTGCTGTTCACCAATCTGCTTGTGCAATGGCTTTACTTCTTCCTTTAATGCTTCAGCTTTTTGATTAGCTTCCACAGCTAATTTACGATTTTCTGTGGTGGCTTCAAGGAGGTTCCCAATTACTTGTGCGTGCTGAGCAACTTGTTCAGTCAATTTATTGACACTGGCTGTGGTTTGATCAATTTTGGCCGAATGCTCGTCTGCCTTTTTATCCAAACTTTCCAATTTTTCCAAGATTTGGTCTAATACTGAGGCAGATCCTTCTGCAGCCATACCTTCTAGCAAAGTCTGCTCAGTTTCTACCTCTTGTGCCCCCAAAATAGCAGGGACAGATGATCTACGCGGCTGTGGAGTCAAAGTTGTTTGCGTTAATTGTTTAGCTTTAGCTTTAGCCGATCTTGTTTTCCCAAAGCCACTCATTCCAATCCTGTCTACGTGCCAAGGTCAAACCGTGTATAGTCCCATGGGAATCCACCAGTCCAGAGAGTAAACAACAAGACAGGAGAGAATAGAAACAAAAAGCAAGTCCCAGACAGCTGTAAATCCAAAGTCCTCTAGGGGGAGTTTAAAAGTATCTCGAGGGAAAGAATAAATTTGTTACTCCAAATAATGTCCAAACAGCCGTAAAAAAGACCTTCAGCTCTCTTGTAGTAAGCAGAGTTAATCCTTAATATGAAACAATGTCTCTGAAAAGTGCGAGAAACGGTATTTCAATGTATCTAGTCCAATGACGCTCAAATGTAGCAGTTCCGATAGCCGGCAATATGGATTTGATTGACATTTGGAGAATTAGGAATCCCTTGGGTAGAGAGGGAACCTTCTTTTCTGAAGCCCAAAAGACATGGACAAGAATTGACCAAATCTGGATAACTAGAGGACTGGCACCTAAGATTCGAAAGGTAGAGATCTGCCCTAAGACGTGCTCCGACCATAATGCCCTGAAAATGGAGATGCGGGAGCAGAGAAGCAACCGTCCTTCTCCTTGGAACAAAGAACACCAAGAGAGGAGTGAAAAACAGGAAACCAGTGTACGTCACATCCAGTCTCCCATTCCCGTGGGAAACCCAACAGTACTCTGACTGTGGAATGCAAAACATTGTCCCGTGACTGGCACTTCGCTGCACAGTGAAGGAAGCAGAAACCAACAGTAATCCTCTCCGAGGCTCTCCTGCGTCTCCTGGGGTGGCGGTGCCGCCTTGCACCTCGTGTGACGTAGCCACGCGGTTTTCTCCCCCACTTTCACAGCAGTTGGTGAGGTCAGAAGTATTTGGTAGGGACCTTCCCAGGCAGGCTGGAGGGGTAGCTTCTGATAGACCTTGACCAGGACCCAGTCACCTGGATGGAAGGAGTGGGCTTGGACGTCAATGGGCAGGTTCTGTCCCTCGATAGCCGCGTACTGGTGGAGGCGCTGCAGCTGTTTCTGAAGCTGAATAATATAGTTAGTAAGTTCTGCTTCCCCCACCTCGAGTTCTGAGAGGGGGAATAAGGTGTTCTAAACGGTAGGGGGTCTCCCGAATAGGAGGTCAAACGGGGACAGTTTCAAAGGTCCAGTTGGGGCACTCCGTATGTTATGGAGGACCAGTGGGAGTGCATTTACCCATTTCAGTCCAGTGAGCCTGCAAATTTTTCCCAGTTGTATTTTTATCTCTTGGTTCATACGTTCTACTTGGCCAGAGGATTGTGGATGGTATGGCGTATGGAGACCCCACTTTATTTGGAGGGCCCTGGTCACCTGTTGTACTACATCGGCAGTGAAATGGGTTCCCCTGTCGCTGTCCAACCGGCGGGGCACTCCATATCGTGGAATAATGTCCTGTAGGAGGGCCCTAGCAACTACTGACGCGGTGGCTTTTCGGCAGGGAAATCCCTCCACCCAGGAGGAGAATTGGTCTACTATGATTAGGGCATGTTTGAAGCCCTGGCATTGGGGCAAATCAATAAAGTCCAGTTGTAAACTTTCAAAGGGGACAAAGGCCCATGGTCTAGCCCCTGGCGGTTTTCTGGGCTCACGCTTGGGGTTGAAGTTGTGACAGGTGATGCAGTTCTTTGAGGCTGCTGTAGCTGCGGCTGCTATCCCTGGAGCGTACCAAGACCTCTTAACATGCTCTATTAACCTCTCTTTCCCCCAACGTGTTTGTTGGTGAAGGATCCTCACCAATTTTGGAGTTCAGGCTTTTGGCAGGACGGTTCTGCCATCGGGGAGAATCCAGATGCCATTTTGTTCAGTAGCGCCCATAGATTCCCACATGGTTTTTTCCTCCTCTAGGGCCGATTTGTATATTTGTGTAGGGTCAATGTCGACAGGAAACTGTAAGGCTTGGAATTCGGACTCATTGTTTGGGGGGCGAAGCATGGCCATCTGGGCTGCTTTATCAGCCCGTCTGTTAACCCTTGAGACTGAATCCCTTCCTTTGGTGTGCGCCTTGCAATGGACGACAACTATTGCGGTGGGCAAGTGGATAGCTGTTAGCAGTCTCTCCACTAGGGCAGCATGTGAAATTTGAGAGCCGGCTGCAGTTAAGAAGCCTCTTTGGAGCCAAATCTGGCCGGTCGTGTGTACCAGCCCGAAGCAGTATTTGCTGTCTGTGTAAATGGTGGTCCTTTTGCCTTCGCTAATTTCACAAGCGCGTATGAGTGCAATTAATTCCGCGGCTTGGGCACTATACTGTGGGTTAATTGGGTTTGATTCTAAAACTTCAAAGTCAGAGACAACGGCATATCCGGTCTTTCTTTCTCCATCGATGACCTTAGAGCTGCCATCAGTGTAAAGTATTAGGTCCGGATTTTCTAGGGGAAGGTGATCTAGATCCTCTCGGGGCTTCTCGGCTTGGCGGACTATTGTGGTGCAGTCATGGTGTGTGGTGCCATCATCAGGGAGGGGTAACAAGGTAGCCGGGTTGAGGGAGTTGACTCGTTTAATGGTGACGTTAGATGGAGTTAGCAGGAGGGCTTCGTATCGGTTTAGACGGGAGTTTGAGAAGTGGTGACAGCCTCTCAGGGTTAGAAGGGTGGAGACGGAATGGGGAACATGGATGGTGATTTCATGTCCCAACACTGTTTCCTGAGCCTTTTCAAGGAGGATCGCAGCGGCGGCAATAGCTCTCAGGCAACTCACTGCTCCCTTTGCGGTGTTGTCTAGCTGTAAGCTGTAATAGGCTACTGGCCTTTCTTGATCTCGCAAGGGTTGAGTTAGGACCCCTGAGGCTACCCCCATTTGTTCATGAATGAACAGATTGAACGGAATCTGGTAGTCTGGCAGGCCCAAGGCGGGGGCAGATCTTAATTCTCGTTTTAAGCGTTCAAAAGATTTATAGGCTTCCTCCTCCCAAACCAGTGTATCTGGGTGGTCTTGGCGGGTCATAGCAGATAAAGGTTTCGTTATTTCACTATAACCAGCAATCCAAGCCCGGCAGAAGCCGGCCATTCCGAGGAAGCCGCGCAATTGCCGCTTTGTCTTGGGGAGGGGAATTTTGGTGACAGCTTCGATTCTATCGGTTGCTAGGCTTTGGGTACCCACTCCTAGGATGTGCCCGAGGTACTTTACTTCCTGTTTACAGTATTGCAACTTTTTTGGGGACACCTTGTGTCCCTTGCGTGCTAGTTCTGAAAGGAGGTGTTTGGTGTCTAATTTGCATGCCTCCTCACTGGTAGAACATAAAGCAAATCATCTACATAGAGCAAGAGGGCGGAGCCAGCAGGTAAGTGTATGTCTTGTAAATCTTGATGTAATATCGCAGAAAAGATTGCGGGTGATTCCACGTAAACCTGGGGCAGCCTGGTCCAAGTTAATTGGCTGGGTCCCCAGGTGAACACAAAAAGGAACTGGCTGGCGGGGTCTAAAGGTATACTGAAAAAGGCGGAGCCTAAGTCCGCAGCGGTGTACCACATTGTCCCCGCCGGGATGGCGTTTAGAAGAGAGTTTGGGTTGCCCACCACTGGGTGGCAGGGTATTACGAATTGGTTTACCAGTCTCAGATCTTGGACGAAATGATACTGGACTGGGACTCCCTCTGCTGAAGGTTTCTTTACGGGGAACACTGGGGTGTTACAGGGTGACGCACAGGGGACCAGGACCCCCTTTTCGAGGAAGTCCTCTATCATAGGCGTTAGTCCCTCAATGGCTTCCTTGGGTAGAGGGTACTGTTTGGTGCAAGGGAAAGGCAGGTCGGTTCTATAAGTGATCTTTACTGGAATGGCTGATATTAAGGGGCTCCGGAACGTGGAAGGGGGAGCGGTGCTGTGAGTTCATCGCTCTTTCTGCGGAAGCGAAGCCGCGCGGCTGCTGCTGATGAGCGCTGTCCTTTCTTCCTGGAACATCAGGCTCTAAAACTCCACACTCGTGAGTAAGGATTATAAGAATTTTTTGGGACTAAAATCTTTAAATTCGGCTGAAAACGGGAGACGAAAACAGGAAGCCCGTCTTCCGATTCTGCTTAAAGATCAAAGCAAAGACTCTGATAAGCGGGAAGCGCTTTGAAAAGGATTACAAAAAGAAGTTGCTTTAATCGTGCAAAGTTTGAACCTGTTTATTTAGAAGGGAAAAGGACCAGCTTTGTGTAGATTGATTTGATTTGAACTGGAACCTCTCCTCTATTTAGCGGAATATAAAATTTGAAAAACCAAATCGCTGGGCTGCCAGGATAAAAGAACTGTCAAATTGCGGAAACTGTATCTAAAGGTGGAAGTGCTACTGTTGAGCGTTGTTGGATACAAATAAGAAATTGCTACTTGCATCATTACTGAAACTTTGTTTTACTTGGGGAAAGCTCTGCAAGTTTAAAGACATTGAAGGTGCCTCTTTAATTCTTTTTTTTTTTTTTTTGGATTGCTGTTTAATGGTGGAAAAAATTTCTTCCTTCCTCTGAATTACAGGGGAGCTCCCTCTAGTGGATTTGGGATTAATAAGTCTCTGGGAACTGCATATTATTTGGACTATCTTCTGGGTGGTTGTTTATATTTTGGACTGTCTTTCCCATGGGATTTACAATTTGACCTTGACGCATAGACAGCTGTGGAATGAGTGGCACAGGGAAAACAAGGGCGGCCAAGACAAAAGCAAAACAATCTGTACAGCAACTGCTACAAACAACGTTGACTGTTCAGCCACGTAGATCATCTGTTCCTACTGTTTTAACACTGCAAGAAGGAGAAGTTGTTTAGCCAGCTCAAGAGCCAGCTCCAGAGGATATGGCTTCAGGAGGGATTGACCCAATTTCTAAACAAATTCTGGATCAGCTGGCAGCTTTAAATACAAAATTTGATCAAGTTACAACCACTATCAATAAACTGACTGAGCAAGTCTCCCAAAATACACAAGTAATTGGGAATCTTCAAACAACAACTGCAGAAAATCGTAAACTGGCTGAGGAAGCAAATCAAAAAGCAGAACAAGCTAATAAGAAGGCCGAGGAAGTAAGAAGGGAAGTAAGGCCATTGTGCAGGCAAATCAATGAACAGCAGGCCTATCTGTCTATGGTGGAATTGAAAAATCGGGAAAATAATCTTAGATTAAGAGCAATACCAGAACTTGAACAAGAAGATTTGATTGGTTTTTTGACATCAGAATTATCAAAGTTCTGGGGCATAGAAGAAGATAAGGACTTTAAAATTGTCACCGCTTTTAGACTGGGAAGAGTGGTGAGGAAGGATAGATCTAGAGATTGCCTGATCATTTTGAGATCTAGGCAAGAAAGAGACAAAATATTAGGCCTACATTTTAAAAAAATCACTGGTGATTCAAGGTAAAAAAAGCAGAAATCTACAGAGACATACCGAAACAACTTTTGGATTTAAGAGCTACATATACAGATCTAGCAAGACTACTGAGAAACAACTCAATTTCCTATAGGTGGGAGTTCCCCCAAGGATTATCCTTTAATCTCAAAGGAAAGAAAGTTAAAATTAGAATAGCAGAGGACCAACAAAAGTTCCTGAACGACCACGGGGAGGACCTTCAGAAGGGAGTAGCAGCAGCTTGGCCACCACCTCCGCCTGAATCAACACCTGTGCCATCTCCGGGTTTGGACGAAAAGGAAGACACATCTCTATATGACTTATAGATTGAGCCAGGATGTCTCTGCAGCTTTTTAGTTGGAACATAAATGGCGGGAACTCCCCGGAAAAAAGAAGAAGGATCTTTCATATATTGAAAAAAGAACAATTGGACATTATTTGCTTGCAGGAAACGCATGTGACCAGGCTCCACAGGAAAGTGTTAATTAACAAAAGACTAGGCCAAGAATTTATTTCATCAGACAAAGTCAAGAAAAGAGGCGTAGTGATTTATGCAAAGGAGAACCTGTCACCGAAATTTCTATTTAAAGATGAGCAAGGAAGAATTTTGGCAATTGAGATACAAACACAAGGATAAAATTTTTTGATAGTAGGAATCTATGCACCAAATGAGGGGAAATCGGAATTTTACAAGAAGCTGCATGAGACAATGCTGGACTATCTGGACTATACCAACATCATTATGATGGGAGATATGAATGGGGTGGTCTCTACTTATATGGACAGGTCACAGAACCAAAATCTAACTAAAGATGGTAGACTACCTAAAACTTTCTTTGAACTAACTGACAGTATGGATTTGATTGACATTTGGAGGACAAAGAACCCCCTAGGTAAAGAAGGAACATTCTTTTCTGAGGCTCACCTGTCATGGACAAGAATCGACCAAATATGGACAACTAGAGGGCTGGCTCCCAAGACTAGAAAAGTGGAAATCTGCCCAAAAACCTGCTCCGACCATAACGCTCTGAAAGTGGAATTGAGACTTACTCCAATCGGTTCCTTCAGATGGAAAATGAATGACACCCTACTAAGAGATCAGGAGATTGTAAAGAAGGGCCAAAAAACTTTAAAAGACTATTTTGAAATTAACTTGAACACCTCGGTGGAAAAGAGAACAATCTGGGACGCAAGTAAAGCAGTAATGAGAGGGTTTCTGATACAACAGAATACGATCAAGAAAAAACTCTGGAATGGAAAAAAGGATAAGATACTAGAGAAGATAAGAGATGGAGAGAAAAAATTGAGACTAAAACCAAAATCAAAAGAGATTCTAAGAGAAATTAAGTTCCATCAAGCACAATATGCGAAATTGATAAATCAAGAAGTGGAATGGAAAATTAAACAAATGAAACAAAGATCATTTGAATCGGCGAACAAATGTGGAAAACTGCTAGCATGGCAGTTGAAAAAGAGACAAAAATTGAACTTTGTTACCAATCTGGAGGTTGAAGGGAGAAATATACAGAAACCAGAAGAAATTAGAACGTGCTTCCAGAAATATTTCAAAAAACTTTATACGCAAGGGCCTCAGGAAGTGACTGAGATAGACCAATTTTTAAAAGTTAACGGATTACCAAAACTATCTCAAGAGAAGAGAACAATCTTGAATTACAGAATAACACAACAGGAAATTGAGGGTGCCATCCAGAATATGCAACTTGGCAAATCTCCAGGCCCAGATGGACTTACCTCCAAGTATTATAAGACTTTAAAAGACTACTTGATACAACCACTAATGGAGGTTTGTAACCAGATTATGGAGGGGAGGAAGGCACCGGAAACGTGGAAAGAAGCCTTCATCACATTGATACCTAAACTGGAAACTGAAAAGACTCAACTAACGAACTACCGTCCCATCTCACTCCTAAATGTGGATTACAAAATCTTTGCAGACATTTTGGCAAGTAGGCTTAAAAAAGTGTTAAATGAAGTAATTCACAAGGACCAGGCAGGCTTTCTCCCAGGCAGACATTTGTTTGATAACACTAGGAACATTATTGACATTTTGGAACTTTTGCAAACTAACATTAATACTAAAGCAGTTTTAATTTTCATTGATGCGGAGAAGGCCTTTGATAACATCTCCTGGAAGTTTATGAAGAAAAATTTGGAAGGGATGGGAGTGGGACGGGGGTTTGAAAATGGTATAGAAGCAATCTACTCAGAGCAAAAAGGTAAATTGATAGTGAACAATGTGGGGACAGAAGAGTTTAAAATCGAAAAAGGAACACGACAGGGGTGCCCCTTATCCCCTCTTTTATTCATTTCAGTCCTGGAGGTACTTTTGAGTATGATTAGGGAGGACCGGTTGGTACAAGGAATACAGGTCGGAGTGAAACAATATAAATTGAAAGCTTTTGCAGATGATTTGGTTTTAACACTACAGGAGCCAGAATCTAGTACAAAAAGAGTTTTAGAACTGATTCATGAGTTTGGTCGGGTGGCGGGATTTAAGTTGAACAAGCAAAAAACCAAGGTTTTGGGGAAAAACTTGACACCTTTAGAAACAGATGAGTTTCAGAAGGAAACAGAATTAAATGTGGTTAAAAAAGTGAAATACCTGGGGGTCAATTTGTCCTCCAAAAACTTGAATTTATTTAAAGACAATTATGAAAAATGTTGGTCAGAAGTTAAAAAGGATTTAGAAACTTGGTCAAGACTGAAACTTTCCTTGTTGGGCCGAATTGCAGCTATAAAGATGAATGTATTGCCAAAGATGCTATTTTTGTTTCAGACCCTACAGATCGTGGACAGAGTGGAATGTTTTGGTAAATGACAGAAGGAAATTTCTAAGTTCGTTTGGCAGGGCAAAAAGCCCCGAATAAAATTTAAAATACTAACTGATGCAAAAGAAAGAGGGGGGTTTGCCCTGCCAGACTTAAGGTTATATTACGAAGCTGCAGCCTTCTGCTGGATGAAGGACTGGTTACTTTTGGAAAACACTGATGTCCTAGATCTGGAAGGGTTTAATAACTCTTTGGGTTGGCATGCATATTTGTGGTACGACAAGGTAAAGACTCATAAAATGTTCAAAAAACATATTGTCAGGAAAGCGATATTTATGGTCTGGACAAAATATAAAGACTTATTAGAAGGTAAGACCCCGAGGTGGCTATCACCAGCAGAGGCCAAGGCCCGAAAAAAACCTAATATGGAGGTTGGTTGGCCGAAATATGGGGAAATCATAGAAAAAATTGGAGAAAATTGGAGGCTGCAGAGCTACGAAAAACTAAAGAATAAGGTGCAAGATTGGTTTCATTATGCTCAAATACAAGAGGTTTTTAAGTTGGATAAAAAAACAGGTTTCCAGGTGGAAAAATTGAAACTAGAGACAGAATTGTTAGAACCAAAGACTAAGGTACTTTCGAGAATGTATAACCTGCTGCTTAGATGGAACACCCAGGACGAGACAGTCAAATCAGCTATGATAAAATGGGCTCAGGACATTGGGCACAACATTATGTTTGAAGACTGGGAAAAATTATGGACCACTGGTATGAAATTCACGGCATGTAATGCCTTGAAAGAGAATATTATGAAAATGATATACAGGTGGTACATGACCCCAGTCAAGCTTGCTAAGATATATCATTTGTCTGATAATAAATGTTGGAAATGTAATGAGGCTGAAGGGACATTCTTTCACCTCTGGTGGACTTGCCCAAAAGTGAAGGTCTTCTGGGAAATGATTTATAATGAGTTAAAAAAGGTGTTTAAGTACACCTTTCCCAAGAAACCAGAGGCCTTTCTCCTGGGCATTGTCGGCCAGAAGGTGTCAAAGAAGGACAAAACTTTTTATATGTATGCAACAACAGCAGCAAGAATACTTATTGCAAAATACTGGAAGACAAAAGATTTGCCCACACTGGAAGAGTGGCAGACGCAATTGATGGACTATATGGAACTGGCTGAAATGACTGGCAGAATCCGAGATTTGGGAGAAGAAACAATGGAAGAGGACTGGAAAAAAATTAAAGACTATTTACAAAAATATTATAAGTTATATGAATGTTAAGAATTTGCATGACTTGGAAAATTTAGCTTCAGCAATAAGATTTGGTGTTATGGGAAATTAAGTCATAATTACGAAAGGACTAATGTTTAAAGTAATATTATATTCATTTTAAGGCAAAGTAATCTGACAACAAGCATTTTAAACATAAAATATAACTATTTGAAAGTACAAAGGAATGCATGAAACAAGGTAATAATTTGCTGATATCTTTATTGTAAAGAATGCAGGGTGTGGGAGATGTGGGGAAGTCCGGTTGGTCATGAGAAAATGTTTTGGAAAGATGGTTTTCTCTTTTTTTCTTCTTTTTTCTTCTTACTGTTATCTCTTGATATATCTGACTTTACATTTGTATCTGAAAAAAAGCAATAAAAATATTTTTTTAAAAAAAAATGGAATGGCTGATATTAAGAGTCCTACGGAGGTTGATTCTGTGCCCCATAATGAAGGAGGAAATTGGCGGTCTGATTTTGCTTCTTGTATCATGCCCTGGAATGCGGGGACAGAGTCTTCAGGCATATATAAGTAGATGCCATCCCCGGAACATTTTATTGTAGCATTTAATTTACAGAGTAGATCTCTGCCGAGGAGGTTTACGGGACTGCTGGTCAGGAGGAAAGTATGTTCCGCCAGTAGGCGTCCGAGAGTGACTTTAACCTGTTGTGAGAGCGGGCAAGTGTGGGGTATCCCATCCAGTCCCATGACCTTTCTGGTTTCCGATCCTGGTTCCAGGTGGCTGTCGGTTAAGGTGGAGCATATGGTTCCTGTGTCTAATAAGCATTGGTAGGGATGGCCATCGATCTCGATAGTGCAAACAGGGTCTTCTGGTGATAATGCCAGGACGGGACAAATGGCCTGGGTTGGGTCGGGATCCCCTGATCATCGGGGGGTGGTTGATTTGGCGGGTGTAGGGGAGGAGCGGTGGCGTTAGTCCAAGGGTGAGTGGGTGGATTTATGGCGGGCATTTGAGTCCTTGGACCTGGTTGAGGTCATTGGTTCTGGGGTAGTGAATTCGGGGCACTTGCGAGCTGTAGGGCGCAGAGGGTACTTGTGGAGCATAGGTTGTAGGTGGCTGGTTCCCATATCCCTGGGTCATGTTGGGACGTGATGGTGTTGGGATACTGCAAGGGAGACAAAGTCCATCATGGCATTCCATCAGGTGGAAGCATATACAGCTCCTCCCCCAAAATCCCGTACAAAAAGGCTGTATTAATGTCATGATGGGAAACATGCAGTTTCTCCTCTGCAGCAATCTTGAGCATCAGTCGAATGCTCTCATACTTGACGGTGGGAGAGTAGGTCTCGTGGTAATCCTGTCCTGGTACCTGTGAAAAACCTCTGGCAACCAATCTGGCTTTGTGTCTGACAACCTTGCCATTCTGGTCTGTCTTGGCCTTGAAGACCCATTTGCTGCCAACCAGTCTCATTCCTGGGACTACTGGTACCAGCTCCCAAGTTTGGTTCCTATTCAAGGAATCAACTTCAGCCTTCATGGCATTAAGCCAAGGCTCAGCATCTTTAGAGGTTAACTCCTGAACCTCTTTGAAGCTTGAAGGTTCCCACACCTTCTCTGAGCTACTAAGAACAGCAGTTGCCGTCTTAGCAAACTCATCAGCAAATCTCTTTGGAGGTCTGCCTTTGGTGGCCCTTTCAGATCTGCGTACTAGACGCAAGTCTTCTGGACTCATCTCCTCCTTCTTAGGAGAAAAGTGACCAATGGTGAACAGTGGTTCTTCCAGTTCATTGTCAGACGCATCAGATGGTCTGATTGAGGCCTTCGCGCTCTTGTAGTCTGCTGTGTCATCACTGTCACTGAAATCAGCAGCAGCGCCGCCCACTGAGCTGGAATCCGAACTCTCATCATCATCATCATCATCATCATCCTCAGCTTCCTCAGCTTCCTCAGCATCATCTGCTTTTTTCACATCACCTTCATCTTCCTCTGGGTAACTCTGGAAAATTCCCACATTTCCCCCCCACTTAGGATTGTACTCAACACTCTTTGTGAACTTAATGGACTTAGAGTCAGTCATCCATACCCTGTATGCACCTTTTTCATACACCATGAACAAACCATGTGCCCCACGCTTCCCAAGCTTGTTGCTTTGTGGGGTGTGTACCCACATGTCAGAACCAAAGATTCTCATGTGCTTGACGTAAGGTTTCTTATCAAACATCTTCTCATAGGGAGTACAACCAATAGGTGATGACAATCTGCGATTATAAGTGTAAACAAAAGTCGACAGAGCCTCCCCCCAATACTTATCAGGGCGATTGGCATCATGCAACAAGGTTTTCAGGCCTTGAAGCAAAGTCTGATTTGCTCGCTCCGCAAGCCCATTCATCCATGGCAATCTAGGCATTGACAAGTCATGCTGGATTCCCTTCTCATTCAGGAAAGCTTCAAACTGCTGAGAAGTGAACTCCCCGCCCCGATCAGTAAAGAGACAGCCGATACGTTTACTGTGAACATTCTCCAACCAAGCACAGAATGCCTTGAACTTAGGAAATGCTTGCGATTTCTGCTCGAGCATAAACACATGAATGTACCTGGAAAAAGAATCAATTAGAACCATGAAGTACCTTGCTCCACCCAAAGAGGGCGCAAGTGGTTTCGGTATGTCTCTGTAAATTTCTGCTCTGTTGCCTTGAATAACAAGTGATTTTCCAAAATGAAGGCCTAGTATTTTGTCTCTCTCTTGCTTGGATCTCAAAATGATCAGTCAGTCTCTGGATCTGTCCTTCCTCACCACTCTTCCCAGTCTAAAAGCAGTTACAATTTTGAAGTCCTTGTCTTCTTCTATACCCCAGAACTTTGAAAGTTCTGATGTCAAATAACCAATCAAGTCTCCTTGTTCAAGTTCTGGGATAGCTCTCAATCTGAGATTATTTTCCCGGTTTCTCAGTTCAACCATAGACAGGTAGGCCTGCTGTTCACTAATCTGTTTATGCAGTGGCTTTACCTCCACTTTTATTGCCTCGGCCTTCTGATTGGCTTGCTCTGCTTTTTGATTGGCTTCCTCAGCCAATTTACGATTTTCTACAGTTGCTTCCTGAAGATTCCCAATTGCTTGTGTATGTTGAGCAACTTGATCAGTCAGTTTGCTAATAGAAGCTGTGGCTTGGTCAATTTTGGTCGAATGCTCATCAGCCTTTTTGTTTAAAATTGCCAGTTGTTCCAAAATTTGTTTTAAGACTGTTTCAGATCCTCCTGAGGCCATATCCTCTGATGATGTCTGCTCAACTTCCCCTTCTTGTGTTCCTAAAACAGCTGGGACAGATGATCTACGTGGTTGAGAAGTCAAGGTTGTTTGTACAAATTGTTTTGCTTTCATTTTAGCCAGTCTTGCTTTCCCTGTGCCACTCATTCCAAACCTGTCTATGTGTCAAGGTCAAACTGTATGCAGTCCCATGGGAAAGGCAGTTCCAGAGTATAAACAACAAGGCAGCAAAGAGTCAAAATAAAATACAGTTCCCAGACACTTATAAATCCAAAATCCCCTAGGGGGAGTACCACTGTAATTCAGAAGAAAGTAAGAGCTTTTTCCGCCATTAAAGTCCCTGCAGTCCAAAACAAATTACAAAGGAACCTTCAACTTCCTTTTTGGCATGTAGAGCTTTTCCCAAGTTAAAACAAAGTCTCAGAAAAGGTGCAAGAAACAGTTTCCCTGTTTGTATCCAAACTGTAACACTTGCATGTAGCACTTTCAAAGTTAGCTACAGTTTCAGCAATTTGACAGTTCTTCTTTAGCCTGGCAGTCCGAGGCTTTAGGTTTCTTAATCATTTATAAGTCCAAAAGGGAGAGGAAAAGTCCGATCAAAAGTCCAGTATAAATAAAACAGAATTGTCTCTTTTAATTTCACGGAAACAAGTTCGGTTATTGCACGATAATCCAAACTTTTTACAGTCTTTTTTAAAGTGCTTCCCGCTTGTCAAAAATTTTGCTTTGATCTCTTAAGCACGATCGGGAGACGGACTTCCTGGTTGCGCCTCCCGTTTTCAGCCAAATTTAATCACTTTAGTCCCGATAATTTTAAAGTTCCCTACTCACGGGGTTGTAGTTTAGAATCTGATGTTCCAAGAAGAAAGGTCAGCGCTCATCAGCAGCAGCTGCGCGGCTTCGCTTCCGCAGAAAGAGCGATGAACTCACAGCACCGCTCCCCCTTCCACGTTCCGGAGCCCCTTACGGGGTTCCTTCTTCGTTTCTGGGGGGGCTTCTGGTGCCCGCCGAGTCCCACAGCCACAGGCTTGCTCTGCCTGTGGTTTTTCTTGATGGGTCTCCGCTTTGCCGCAGCGGACGGCCCTTTTCTGCGGAGCTCCTCTTCACAGCGCGAAGAGGACCTCCATTGCTGTTTCGCGCCGCCTCCGGAAGTTTGAT
Source organism: Podarcis bocagei (assembly GCF_964188305.1). Classification (NCBI taxonomy): domain Eukaryota; kingdom Metazoa; phylum Chordata; class Lepidosauria; order Squamata; family Lacertidae; genus Podarcis; species Podarcis bocagei. The sequence continues at coordinate 70,809,280 of NC_138131.1, forward strand.
AACACTAGGAATATTATTGACATTTTGGAACTTTTGCAAACTAATACCAATACAAAAGCAGTGTTAATTTTTATTGATGCGGAGAAGGCCTTTGACAACATCTCTTGGAAGTTTATGAAGAAAAATTTGGAAGGGATGGGAGTGGGACGGGGGTTTGAAAATGGTATAGAGGCAATTTATTCAGAGCAAAAAGCTAAATTGATAGTTAACAATGTGGTGACAGAAGAGTTTAAAATTGAAAAAGAAACACGACAAGGGTGCCCCCTATCCCCTCTTTTATTTATTTCAGTCCTGGAGGTGCTCTTGAACATGATTAGGGAGGACCGGTTGGTGCAAGGAATACAGGTCGGAGTGAAACAATATAAACTGAAAGCTTTTGCAGATGACTTGGTTTTAACATTACAGGAGCCAGAATCTAGTACGAAAAGAGTTTTAGAATTGATTCATGAGTTTGGTCGGGTGGCGGGATTTAAGCTGAATAAGCAAAAAACCAAGGTTTTGGGAAAAAACTTGACACCTTTAGAAGCAGATGGGTTTCAGAAAGAGACAGAGTTAAATGTGGTTAAAAAAGTGAAATACCTAGGGGTTAATTTGTCTGCTAAAAAATTGAATTTATTTAAAGACAATTACGAAAAATGTTGGTCAGAAATCAAAAAGGATTTAGAAATTTGGTCAAGATTGAAACTCTCCTTGTTGGGTCGAATTGCAGCTATAAAAATGAATGTATTGCCGAATATGTTGTTTTTGTTTCAAACCCTACAGATTGTGGACAGAGTGGAATGTTTTGGAAAGTGGCAGAAAGATATTTCTAAGTTTGTCTGGCAGGGCAAAAAGCCCAGGATAAAATTTAAAATTCTAACTGATGCAAAGGAAAGAGGGGGATTTGCCCTGCCGGACTTTAGGTTATATTATGAAGCTGCAGCTTTCTGTTGGATGAAGGATTGGATACTTTTAGAGAACACTGATGTCCTAGATCTGGAAGGGTTTAATAATGCTTTTGGATGGCATGCATATTTGTGGTACGACAAGGTAAAGGTTCACAAAATGTTCAAAAACCATATTGTCAGAAAAGCAATATTCATTGTCTGGACAAAATACAAAGACTTATTAGAAAATAAGACCCCGAGATGGTTATCACCAATGGAGGCTAAGGCCCGAAAAAGACTCAATATGGAATCCGGTTGGCCGAAATATTGGGAAATAATAGAAAAAATTGGAGACAATTGGAGGCTGCATAGTTTAGAAAAATTAAAGAATAAGGTGTGAGATTGGTTACATTACGCTCAAATTCAAGAGGTTTTCAAACTGGATAAAAAAATAGGATTCCAGGTGGAAAAATCGAAATTAGAGACAGAACTGCTTGAACCAAAGACTAAGGTACTTTCGAGAATGTATAACTTGCTGCTTAAATGGAACACCCAGGATGAGACAGTCAAATCAGCCATGATAAAATGGGCTCAGGATATTGGGTACAACATCATGTTTGAGGACTGGGAAAGGTTATGGACCACTGGAATGAAATTCACGGCATGTAATGCCCTGAAGGAAAATATTATGAAAATGATATATAGGTGGTACATGACCCCAGTCAAGCTTGCAAAAATATATCACCTGTCTGATAATAAATGTTGGAAATGTAAGGAGGCTGAAGGGACGTTCTTTCACCTCTGGTGGACCTGTCCAAAAGTGAAGGCCTTCTGGGAAATGATCTACAATGAGTTAAAAAAGGTATTTAAGTATACCTTTCCCAAGAAACCAGAGGCCTTCCTCTTGGGCATTATTGGCCAGAAAGTGTTAAAGAAGGATAGAACTTTCTTTATGTATGCAACTATAGCAGCAAGAATACTTATTGCAAAATATTGGAAGACACAAGATTTGCCCACACTGGAAGAGTGGCAGACGCAATTGATGGACTACATGGAACTGGCTGAAATGACTGGCAGAATCCGAGATTTGGGAGAAGAAACAAAGGAAGAGGATTGGAAAAAATTTAAGGACTATCTACAAAAACAATATAAGTTGTATGAATGTTAAAAATTTACACGATTCGGAAATTATAGCTTCAGCAACTAGATTCGGGAAATAGGAAATTATGTTTTAAGTAAGAAAAGGTCAAAATCTAAGGTAATACTATGTTTAATTTAAGATATAAGTAACTGATGAAAAGTATTTTAAATTTAGAGGTACAGTATTTGAAAAGTACAAAATAAGGTACGAAACAAGGTAATAATTTGCTGATATTTTTATTATAAAGAATGCAGGGTAAGGGAGATGTGAGGAAGTCCGGTTAGTTATATAAAGAATGTTGTGAAAGTTTGGTTTTCTTTTCTTCTTTTTTTTCTTGTTCTTTTACTTTTTTCTTCAATGTATGTTTCTAACTTTGTATTTGAAAATTTAATAAAAAATTTATTAAAAAAAAACAAAAAAAACAAACAAAGAGGGCGCAAGTGGACCAACCAGGTCTGCGTGGACTAGCTGGTAGGGTTTGGAAGCCTGCCTGCTAGACTCCTTGCCTTTTGGAGCAACCTTCACCTTGTTCTCTGCACAAGATACACATTTCATGTGATACCTACAGGGTTTGATGTTCTAACCCTCAACCAACTCAGGCATCTTGGCCAATGCCTGCCAAGACATGTGACAAAATCTTCTGTGTGCATCATGAATGCATTCTGCATGAAGAACTTTGTTAGTTTGTGCAACACAACAAGAATCAACATTAGACACAGCAACAGCACCATTGTCATCATAAGTTAAACAGAGCAAACCATCTATAAACTTTGCATGCAAAATGTCCTCTTTGCCTTTCCTGATGACACAGACGCTCCTCTTGAAGGAAATCTCAAAGCCACACCCAGTCAGCTGTGGGACACTGAGCAAATTGTCTGCAGCACCTGGAACATAAAGTACATCTTTGATGGTAGTGTGCAGACTTGCCAGTTTCACAGTCCCTTCTCCTGCAATTCGTAACGTCTTTCCATCAGCCAGGTGGATCTCAGCATCTTGAGGTTTGAAGGAGATAAAGAGATGCCGGTCTTTTGCCAAATGGTGGGTGCATCCTGAATCCACAATAAATCTGGCCTTGGCCTTTGGAGCAGCTTTTGCAGCAAGCAAAACCTTGTTTTACACCGGCGTGGGCTTTTGCTGCTTGCTCCCCTGCTCCTGGCCATCAGACTTGCCTTTAGCCTTTGGTGAAGCTGTGCCAGCAAACAAAGCCTTGTTTTCCACTGGCGTGGGCTCTTTACCCCCCCCCCCCCGCTTCTGGCCATCTGCTGGCTTCTTCCTTTGTTTACTTCTGGCCTTCCGGTATCTGTGAGGATGACCTTGGCTCCCATGAGAAACAGAGCTCTGAGCTGCCGACTCCTTGGCTCCCCCTGGAGGCTGGAATGCTGCCTGGGATGACATCACAGTCAGCTCCCCCTGCAGCTTGCAACCGGTGCCCTCGGCATCCCTGCATACACTCTCATTCTGGGAAACAGCCAGGACCTCCGATGCAGTCAAACTCTGGGCTGGGATGACCAGCAGATGAGCTACTTTCAAAGCATTCCACATCTGACGTGCTGTAGCATTGCCAGCTAGAGTTTTAATTTCCTCCAGAGAGACAGATAAGACTATTAAGTCTATCGCCCTTAAATCGGCCTTCCATCTATCTGTCAGAGGAACTGGAGGGGCCTCACACACAGTATGCCACACTCCAAACTGTCGTAGTAAACTCTCACACCACACAGCCCAGGTCTCATAATTGTGCCCATTTAGCTTTGGGCACTGAGCAGCTTCAGAAGCTTGGAAAAACTCCATTCCAGCTCTTTACTTCAGCCGTGAGTCTTTTTCACTTCAGAGACTTCTTATCTAGGCAGCTCATAAATCTAGAGTTCTGCTTGGCTCGACTCCCAGGCCATTTAAGCCAGCCGGACATCAAAGTCACTCTGCTGCGGCAACGAAAAGCCTCACTTTTGCTTTCCCCCCCACATACCTCTCTCACAGTCTTACTCTCCTGTAAGTGCCGTGAATCTGGGCCCATAACCTGTTGTTGGGATACTGCCAGGGAGACAAAGTCCATCATGGCCCCACGTCGCCTCTGGACGTCCATCGATCTCCCGTAGACACGCAGTATCAGCAATTAGCGACACGAGCTCCAGAAATAGCTTGCCACATTCCAGAGCTGATGCACGCTCTTATCAGCAGATAATGCACAGCGAAAGATGCACGCAGGAGAGCATTATTTAAGTTTATTCAGCGTTGGTCAGAACAGAGAAAAAACATGACCGCCTGCTTCAGTGTTCAGGCACCGAGAGAGAAACGAAAGCAACAGACACAACAGAAACATCCTGTGAACAGGAAATACGCAGGCTGTGACACAAACATCCTGCTCCCTTTTAAGGTGGAACGGAAATATCCTAACAGATGGGAAAGGGGAATAGTTGGTTTTGTCATATAGAGGTTTAAATTCTTGCCCCTCGTAGGCTGCTGTGTTAAGATAGGGACAGAACCTTTTTATGTGTCCCTCTTCTTGGCAGTGGAAACATCCTCCGGTGGTGGGTCCCCACTGCCTGTAGGGGTTGGGGGGGTCCTCCTCCCCGGACCTCTCTTCCTCGACCAAAGCCTCTGCCCCGGCTGGGGTTAGGTTCCATGCTCAGGGCTAAGATCTGTTCAATTTCAGGCTCGGTTTCATTTTGCTTCCTCTCATCCCAGGAATTGTAAACCGATTTGGCTATAGACAAGATCTTGCTAATACTTTTCCCGTCATATCCAATTTGGAGGGCTTTTCTGGTGTCTGGCCAGGCTTGGTACTTAAAGAAGCCATTTACGATAACTTCATGCTGGGAGTTTTCCGGGTCTATTCCCCCCCCATGTCTTAATAGCTGATACCAGCCTGGTGTAATAATCCGATGGGTGCTCATTTGGTCCTTGCAATACTGTTTGGACCTTCGTCCAGTTGATGGTACGCTGTCCAGCAGCCTTTATGCCGTCTAATATTGCCTTCTTAAATAAATCTAAGCACCAGATCCCGTTGGTGGTATTGTAGTCCCAGGTTGGTTCAATACGTAGGCATTGAGCTGTGAGAGCCGCTACCCCTTGGGGTCGTCCCGCCTGGTAGTCCGGGAGTTCTATCGCCTCTCCAGCCTTGGCCAGAATGTCCGCCTTCTCGGCTTCGTTAAAGAGGGCGTTCAAAAGGACATGGATGTCTGGCCAAGTGGGCTTGTGAGTGGAGAAAATAGCACTGACTTGACGGTGGCACTTATCCGGATCGTCCCTCAGGGAAGGCATTTGATTTGACCAGGTTACTAGGTCAGCCATATAAAAGGGTTGGTGCGTGCATACCATCCGGGGGGGGGGGGGTCCGTTGGGTTGCAGGGGTGGAATCGGCAAGGCCCTTAGGGGCATCTGGACTGCTGTAGGACCCGTTTGGCTAGAAGTCCCCAGGGTTTATATGGGTTTTTCTGAATGACTAGGGTCCTCTGGGGTGGCGCTCTTCTTTGCTTTGGCTTGCAATCGTGTGAGTCTTTGGTTCGTGCCCCCCCCCCGTGCTCCTTCTCCCCCCGTTTCCTCGTCGCTATCCAAATTGTCGTTAGGGGCGGGTGGCGTGGGCTCTCTATAGTAGAAAGGGATCAGGGCTTGTTCCATAGAGTCATCTGCGGGGTGTCCCTCGTGGGGGGGGCAGAGGCTGCCTTCCGGGATTTAATATGGGCAGCTGGAAGGATGGGGCTCCTCTCGGAGCTTGGAGCAGTCCTTTGACCGCCTCGAAGGTGGCTAAATATTCTAACTGATGGGGCTTCTCTTCCATCAGGTATTTTCTTAGGTGTTTCAAGCGGTCTTCATTAAAAGAACCTCCTGTTGGCCAACGTAGTTCTGGTTTCGCGGAGGCGGTACTGGCAGGCCAGGTCTCTCTGCAGAGGTCCTCTAGTTTTTGTTTCGACAGCAACTTATGGCCAGGAATCGACTTCCAATAGGTGATAACAAATTCAAGAGGGGAGTCGGGGTCTCTCTGGGATTGGGATGGCTTTCTAGAAGCCTTCCTCCCAGAGTGAGCCCGCTCGTGCTTGGAAGCCTGGGTACCCATGTTATGATTCACGCGTGTCTGGGTAGAGAGGGGAGAAAGAGAGGGGTCGATTAGAAGGTTTTAACAATGTATTCGGATGGCATGCATATTTGTGGTATGATAAGGTAAAGGCACATAAAGCATTTAAAAATCATATTGTTAGAAAAGCATTGTTTAATGTTTGAATAAGATATAAGGATTTGTTAGGGGGGGAAACCCAAGATGGTTGTCACCAATGGAAGCGAAGGCACAGAAAAAACTCAATATGGAGGCCAAATGGCCGAAATATTGGGAAATTCTGGAACAAGATGGAGAGAGAATAAAATTGCAGAGCTTTGAAAAATTGAAAAACAAAGTGTGAGATTGGCTCCATTACTATCAAATAATATAAATTGGACAAAAAAGTTGGTTTCCAGGTGGAAAAATCAAAATTGGAAACAGAATTGTTAGATCCAAAAACTAAGAATTTGTCAAGAATGTATAACTTGCTGTTGAAATGGAACACTCAGGATGAAACGGTGAAATGGGCACAAGATGTTGGACATAATGGACTTCCGGGGTGGCGCCATCGGTAATGGCGGATTCCCTCTGACTCGGAGGGAACCGGCTCTGCGGAAATCGGGTCTGCACCGCTACGGCGAAGCGGGGACCCTTTAAAAATCACAGGCGGATGAAGCCTGTGACCGTGGGACTCGGCGGGCACCTTCTGCGCGCCCCCAACTTGCAAAGGAGCCCGATTACGTGTTCCAAAGCGGAGCGGGGTAGTGGCGCGGTGCTGTGAGTCAACTGCTTCTTCCGTGGAGCAAAGCCGCACAGCCATTACCGGAGAGCGCTGCCTTTATCCTGGGACAATTTGGCTGTAAAACAACGATCCGTGAGTAGGCTAATTTTGGAAACAAAGCAACTAAGAAATAATTTGGCACCGAAGCGGAGAGGCATAAACAGGAAGTCTGCCTTCCGTTCTTGTAAATGGAGTAAAGCAATGAACTTGTAAGCGGAAACCTTGAAAGACGTTGGAAAAGGATTATAATTTGGGCATCAAATAAGTGACTTTCCCCCCTTGATTGCAGGGGAGGAGGGGGGAAAGGTTTGAAACTGTATTTCCCTGCAAAAAGAGAGAAAAAGAAGCTAAAATTCACCGCTCAAAAACCTGGGAACGGGTGGCCAGTGAACAGTAAGAATGCCGTATTGTGAAATTCGCTGTTGCTGAAAGTACTTTTTGACAGTTAACTCTGCATCTGAGATACAAGTAAGATACAATATTTCTGACTGGCTTCTTCTGGTTTTAAAGTAACAGAAAACAACTGGGATTGAAACTGTCGTCCTTTCTGTGAATTGGGGGGCTAAAGTAAAAAAGTTAATTACTTTAAGACATTTTTGACTGCTACTGTGTCCCCCTAGAGGAAGTTTGAATCTGTTACAATAGCAGCTGGGCCAGGGGAATTTTCCACTTCAAAAGAAATTCTGATCGTGAGATTGACCTTGGATCTTATATAGAGTGTTATGGCAGATGGAAAGGAGAAAATAGATTCGCTACAGGAAAAAGCAACGAGGTCTGGCAGATTATTTCGTACAGACGGTGGGCTGCAGCGAAGAGCATCGACATCTGGTCCTTCTGGATTACCAACAGGAGCCTCATCAACACAACCTAAACCCAAAGGAATGGCAGTTGAAGATGCTTTGGCTCAGGCACTTGGTAAAATTAATGAATCTTTGGAAAAAATAAGTAAACAAGTAGCCGAAGCATCGGGCAAAATTGACCAAAATACCACAAGTATTAATAATTTGGGACAGAAGGTAAATACCAATACAGAAACTATTCAGAAATTACTACAGGAATCTACCTCGACACGAAAGACAGCTGAAGAGGCAAAGGATATAGCAACTGCTCTAGAAGAGAAGATACCACCGATACACAAACAACTGGAAGACCACAGGTCAATATTGTCTATGATTGAGTTGAAGGAGAAGCAAACCAATTTAAGAATCAGGGCTGTACCTGAACTTGAGAAAGACAACTTGATTGATTTTCTTACGCAGGAATTTGCAGACTTTTGGAATCCAGATTTGGATAAGGACAACTTCAAGATAGTGAGTGCTTTTAGGCTTGGAAGAGGGGGGAAGAAGAACAGGGTGAGAGACTGTTTGATCACCCTCCAAACAAAAGATGAGAGAGACAAAATCTTGAGTCTGCATTTCCAGAAGACTTTGGAAATTCATCAGTCAAAAGTAGAGATATTTAAGGACATTCCAAAATATCTTTTGGACCTTAGGTCCAACTATAGAGATTTGGTCGCCCTGTTGAGAAGCAACGGAATTATTTTTAGGTGGGAATTCCCCCAAGGCCTATCCTTCAGTTACAAAGGGAAGGAGATAAAAATAAGATCAGAGGACGACAAAGATAGATTTTGGAGAGACTACGGAGAAGACTTGCAGAAGGAAGCTGCAGAAGAGTTAAGAGCACTAGTAAGTGAAACTTTAGACATACCAAGATTACCTCCTGAACTAAAAGACCGCCTGGAGAAGGTGATACCACCGAAAGATCAGGAACAGGCACTGGGTGCAGTTGGAGGAAAAGCAAAGTAACTACATCATGGCTCTGCAACTATTAAGCTGGAATTGTAATGGTTTGAACTCCCCTCAGAAAAGGAAATCTGTGTTTCATTTATTTAAAAAGGAACAATTGGACTTGATTTGTTTACAGGAAACACATGTAACAAGACTACACAGGAAAGTACTGATTAATAAAAGACTGGGTCAGGAGTTTATTTCTTCGGACAAGGTCAAAAAAAGAGGGGTAGTGATTTATGCAAAGGAGAGACTATTACCAAAATTTATCTTCAAAGATGACCAAGGAAGATTCGTGGCAATTGAAATTCAAACACAAGGAGAGAAATTTTTGATAGTAGGAGTTTATGCACCAAATGAGGGGAAATCTGAATTTTAAAAAAAGTTTCATGAGACCTTGATGGACTATTTGGACTATAATGTGATTTTGATGGGAGACATGAATGGAGTGGTATCTACACGTATGGATAAGGCACAAAGAGAGGTAGTCACTAAGGACGGCAGACTACCGAAAACTTTTTTTGAGATGACAGACAACTTGGACTTAGTTGATATTTGGAGAACAAAGAATCCCTTGACCAGAGAGGGAACCTTCTTCTCTGAAGCCAAACTGACATGGACAAGAACTGACCAAATACGGGTAACTAGAGGAATGGCACCAAAGATAAGAAAAGTGGAAATCTGCCCAAAAACCTGCTCCGACCATAATGCTGTAAAGATGGAGATGACGCTAACACCAACTGGTTCCTTCAGATGGAGGATGAATGACACCTTATTCAGAGATGAAGAAGTGTATAAAAAGGCCCAAAAAACCTTGAGAGATTATTTTGAGATAAATATGAACACCAATGTGGAAAAAAGAGTAATCTGGGACGCCAGCAAAGCTGTTATGAGAGGGTTCTTGATACAACAGAATGCATTAAAGAAGAGAATTCAAAATGAGAAGAAGGAGAAAATTTTGGAGAAAATAAAAGAAGGTGAAAAGAAATTGAGAGCAAAACCTAAGTCGCAAGAGATTTTTGAGAGAAATAAAATTATATCAAGTACAATATATGAAAATGATCAATCAGGAGATAGAATGGAAAATTAAACAAATGAGACAAAAAAACATTTGAGTCGGCTAATAAATGCAGGAAATTGTTGGCTTGGGAAATGAAAAAAAGACAAAAATTAAACACAGTTACAAATTTAGAAGTGGAAGGAAGGAATATACAGAACCCAGCCGAGATTAAAAATTGTTTCCAGAGGTACTTTAAACAACTATATACACAAGGACCACAGAAAGAAATTGATCTAGATCGATTTTTGAAAACAAATGGATTACAAAAAATCTCTCAGGAAAGTAAATCAATGTTGAACTATAAAATAACTGAACAGGAGATAGAAGGTGCTATTCAGAATATGCAACTAGGCAAATCTCCGGGACCGGATGGACTGACCTCTAAATATTACAGATCCTTAAAAGAATGGTTGGTACAACCTTTGAAGGAAGTCTGCAATGAAATAATGGACGGGAAAAGGGCACCAGAGTCATGGAAAGAAGCGTATATTACACTCGTAAAGAAAACAGAGACTGAAAAGACACAACTTAAGAACTACTGCCCCATCTCATTGCTTAATGTGGATTACAAAATTTTTGCAGACATTTTGGCTAAAAGATTAAAAAAAGTGTTAGTGGAAGAGATTCATAAAGACCAAGCAGGCCTTCTCCCGGGTAGACACATATCGGATAATGTGAGAAACATAATTAATATCTTAGAAAAATTACAAGTGAACATAAATACTAAAGCAGTTTTGATATTTGTGGACGCGGAGAAAGCTTTTGACAATATTTCTTGGAGCTTTATGAAGAAGAACCTACAGGGGATGGGGGTAGGCCAAGGCTTTGAAAACGGTATAAGTGCAATTTATTCAGAACAAAAGGCTAAACTAATTGTAAATAATGTGGTGACGGAAGAATTTAAGATAGAAAAAGGGACACGACAAGGTTGCCCAATCTCCCCATTGCTCTTTATATCGGTCCTGGAGGTTTTGCTAAATATGATTAGAAAGGACCAACTGGTAAAAGGTATACAAGTCAGAGCTAAACAGTACAAATTGAGAGCATTTGCAGATGACTTTGTATTGACGTTACAGGAGCCAGAATCTAGTACCAAAAGGGTTTTAGAACTGATTCAAGAATTTGGTCAGGTTGCAGGATTTAAACTGAATAAGTTAAAAACCAAGGTTTTAGAGAAAAAATTAACACCAATTGAGAGAGAGAGAGGTTTCAGAATGAGACAGGTTTAACAGTGGTTAAGAAAGTGAAATACCTGGGGATTAACATGACAGCAAAAAATGGGAATTTATTTAAAGACAACTACGAAAAATGCTGGGCTGAAGTGAAAAAAGATTTAGAAATGTGGTCAAATTTGAAGCTTTCACTGCTGGGCCGTATTGCTGCGATAAAAATGAATGTATGGCCTAGAATGTTGTTTTTGTTTCAAACATTGCAAATTGTGGACTGTCAGGGAACTGCCATCAGAGCCAAGAGTGGAGGTAAGGCTCCCCGACCATGCAGGAGAAGGGACCAGCAGAGGGAGAGAGAACACTCCCTTTGCGGAAGGTTATCAGCGTGACACCGGGGAGGAAGGGGACCAGGGAAGGACTTCGGAGAGAGGGCTCCAAGACTCTTCCACAGAGACCAGCGGGGAGAGTCCAGGACCTCCGCTGGCTACGCCTACTCTGCGCAGAAAGCTTCCGCGCAGGGAGGCTAGGCGGAGACTGGGCGTCAAGGAATTTTTATGTTGGAAGAAATTCAGGAAACGCCCACTGACGGATTCTGCCAGCGACTGACACAGCCACGGAGGAAGGGCTGTCCAGCCAGGGAAAGGTTTAGCCAGGCAACGTTGCCTAGAAGTTCAGCATCCTTTACACACGAGCAACCCCAATTCCCATTACATGGACAAAATGGATTGTTTCAAGAAGTGGCAGAGAGACATTTCTAGATTTGTCTGGCAGGGCAAGAAGCCTAGAATAAAATTTAAAATACTAACAGATGCAAAGGAAAGAGGTGGATTTGCCCTGCCAGACTTTAAACTTTACTATGAATCAGCAACTTTTTGCTGGTTGAAAGATTGGCCTCTTCTTGAAAACGCTGACATTTTGGATTCAGAAGGTTTTAACAATGTATTTGGATGGTATGATAAGGTCAAAGCACATAAAGCATTTAAAAACCATATTGTCAGGAAAGCATTGTTCAATGTTTGGATAAGATATAAGGATTTATTGGAAAATAAAACCCCAAGGTGGCTGTCACCGATGGAACCGAAGGCTCAGAAAAAGCTCAATATGGAGGTCAAATGGCCGAAATATTGGGAAATTTTGGAAAAAATGGAGATAGACTGAAACTGCAGAGTTTTGAGAAATAAAAAAACAAAGTGCGAGACTGCCTTCATTATTATCAGATAATGGAGGCATATAATTTGGACAAGAAAATTGGTTTCCAGGTGGAAAAATCAAAATTAGAAACAGAACTGTTAGAACCCAAAACTAAGATTTTGTCAAAGATGTATAACTTGCTATTGAAATGGAATACTCAGGATGAAACGGTGAAATCTGCTATGATTAAATGGGCACAAGATGTGCTCACTTATGGCTTATGTGTGTGGTACGGAAGCTGCACTACCCAGGACAGGATGGGGTTGTGCAGAGTTGTTAAGGCAGTAGAGAGCATTGTTGGCTGCCCACTCTCCACCTTAGAGCAGATTTATGCCACAAGGTGCCATAGGAAGGCACTGGACATAGTAAAAGATCCATCGCATCCTGGTCACTGTCTCTTCGAGCTCTTGCCATCGGGACGGAGATACAGGACGATGAAGACAAGAACGAGCCGTCTTAAGAACAGCTTCTTCTCCAGAGCGATCTCGGCCCTGAATGGGAAGCCCAGACTTTGAAAGTCATCTAATCTCCCTTGCTGTATTATATTGTATTGTTTAATTAGTGTTTTTATGGAGCAGTCAAGTAATTTCGTTGTCCGCATGAGGAGGCAATGACAATAAAGATATTATTATTATTATTATTATTATTATTATTATTATTATTATTATTATTATTATTATTATTATTTTGGACATAACATAATGATGGCTGACTGGGAACAGTTATGGACCACAGGTATGAAGTTTACGGCATGTAATGCCTTAAGAGAGAATATTATGAAAATGATATACAGGTGGTACATGACCCCAGTCAAGCTTGCAAAAATCTATCATCTGCCCGATAATAAATGTTGGAAATGTAAAGAAACTGAAGGTACATTCTTTCACCTTTGGTGGACGTGCCCAAGGATTAAGGCTTTCTGGGAGATGATTTATAATGAATTGAAAGAGGTATTTAAATATACCTTCTTGAAGAAACCAGAGGCCTTTCTCCTGGGCATAGTCAGCCAATTGGTGCTAAAGAAGGATAGAACTTTCTTTATGTATGCCACAACAGCAGCAAGAATACTTATTGCAAAGTATTGGAAGACACAAGACCTACCCACTCTGGGAGAATGGCAGATGAAGGTGATGGACTACATGGAATTGGTGGAAATGACTGGCAGAATCCGAGACCAGGGAGAATCATAGAATCATAGAATCATAGAGTTGGAAGAGACCACAAGGGCCATCGAGTCCAACCCCCTGCCAAGCAGAAAACACCATCAGAGCACTCCTGACATATGGTTGTCAAGCCTCTGCTTAAAGACCTCCAAAGAAGGAGACTCCACCACACTCCTTGGCAGCAAATTCCACTGTCGAACAGTGTGGGAATGTTCTGGGGTGCAGGAGAGGATATATTGACTAATTATATCCTTATCCAACTTGTGCTAACAAGTTCCCAAAATATCAGCAGAGTTTATAGACATTCCCCTTTAAGTTCGCAACGCTAACGTGTGCACAGGTTCTCTAGAACCTCTATAATAACTACTCTGGTAATTTCCCCTTTGTTCCCTCTTAAAATACAAGACACAACACAGTCTTTATAAAAGTATAAAAGAGTTTACTCACGTTCTGTTCACAACATGATCCCAGAAGGTAGACAGGCTTAAAAAAGGTTACATATATTTAGAATCTATCTTGTTGCAAGATAGACCTTATCTTCTCTCTTGGCTGAGAGCCAAGAGGGCATCTTTAGATGCTTCCTCATCGAAGGAAAATGGCAGAGAGAGAGAGATGGCTGCCTACCCTGTGCTTTTGTCATTACCTGCACAGGTGAGGCCACACCCACCTCTGGTCAAATGCGGAGGAAGTCCGTCCCCAGGAAGTTTACCTGCTTGCTGGACAGACATCCCTCCCCATGTTCTAACATGTACACTCTAGGAATGTTGTCATTGACTGCTCCTGTGTTTACATCCCACAAACAGTTCTTACTGTCAGGAAGTTCTACCTAATGTTTAGGTAGAATCTTCTTTCTTATAGTTTCGATCCATTACTCCGTGTCCGCTTCTCTGGAGCAGCAGAAAACAACCTTTCTCCCTCCTCTATGTGACATCCTTTTATATATTTGAACATGGCTATCATATCACCCCTTAACCTCCTCTTCTCCAGGCTAAACATGCCCAGCTCCCTTAGCCGTTCCTCATAAGGCATCGTTTCCAGGCCTTTGGCCATTTTGGTTGCCCTCCTCTGGACACGTTCCAGTTTGTCAGTGTCCTTCTTGAATTGTGGTGCCCAGAACTGGACACAGTACTCCAGGTGAGGTCTGACCAGAGCAGAATACAGTGGCACTATTACTTCCCTTGATCTAGATGCTATACTCCTATTGATACAGCGCAGAATTGCATTGGCTATTTTAGCTGCCGCATCACACTGTTGGCTCATGTCAAGTTTGTGGTCAACCAAGACTCCTAGATCCTTTTCACATGTACTGCTCTCAAGCCAGGTGTCACCCATCTTGTATTTGTGCCTCTCATTTTTTTTTGCCCAAGTGCAATACTTTACATTTCTCCCTGTTAAAATTCATCTTGTTTGTTTTTGCCCAGTTCTCTAATCTGTCAAGGTCGTTTTGAAGTGTGATCCTGTCCTCTGGGGTGTTAGCCACCCCTCCCAGTTTGGTGTCATCTGCAAATTTGATCAGGATGCCCTTGAGTCCATCATCCAAGTCGTTGATAAAGATGTTGAATAAGACCGGGCCCAAGACAGAACCCTGTGGCACCCCACTAGTCACTCTTCTCCAGGATGAAGAGGAACCATTGATGAGCACCCTTTGGGTTTGGTCAGTCAGCCAGTTACAAATCCACTGAGTGGTAGCATAGTCAAGACCGCATTTTACCAGCGTCTTTACAAGAATATCATGGGGCACCTTGTCAAATGCCTTGCTGAAATCAAGGTAGGCTACATCCACTGCATTCCCTTCATCTACCAGGCTTGTAATTCTGTCAAAAAGCGAGATCAGGTTAGTCTGACATGACTTATTTTTCAGAAATCCATGCTGACTATTGGTGATCACAGCTTTCCTTTCTAGGTGCGCACAGACTGTTTGCTTAATGATCTGCTCCAGAATCTTCCCTGGTATTGATGTCAGACTGACTGGGCGGTAATTATTTGGGTCCTCTCTTTTCCCCTTTTTGAAAGTAGGGACAACATTTGCCCTCCTCCAGTCTGCCGGGACTTCGCCTGTTCTCCAGGAATTCTCAAAGATGACTGCCAGTGGTTCTGAGATCACATCTGCCAGTTCTTTTAATACTCTTGGATGCAGTTCATCTGGCCCTGGAGACTTGAATACATCTAAACTAGCCAAGTATTCTTGTACTATCTCCTTAGTTATTCTGGTCTGTGTTTCCTTTGCTGAATCATTTGCTCCAAATTCTTCAGGTCGGGCATTGTTTTCTTTATCGGAGAAGACTGAGGCAAAGAAGGCATTGAGGAGTTCAGCCCTTTCTGTGTCCCCTGTTTGCATTTCACCATCTTCTCCTCTGAGTGACCCCACTGTTTCTTTGTTCTTCCTTTTGCTACGAACATACCCATAAAAGCCTTTTTTGTTGCTTTTAACCTCTCTAGCAAGCCTGAGTTCATTCTGTGCTTTAGCTTTTCTGACTTTGTGTCTACATGTGCTGGCTATTTGTTTGAATTCCTCTTTGGTGGTTTCCCCCCTTTTCCATTTTTTGTACACATCCTTTTTTAATCTTAACTCAGTTAAAAGTTCTTTAGATAGCCACCCTGGCTTCTTTAGGCACTTTCCATGTTTCCGTCTCATTGGTATTGCCTGACGTTGTGCTTTTACTATCTCCCTCTTAACAAACTCCCAGCCATCATGAACTCCCTTTCCTTTTAGTATTACTGTCCATGAGATCTCACCCATCACTTCCCTAAGTTTTATGAAGTCGGCTTTCTTAAAGTCAAGAAATTGAGTCCTAGTATGCTTGGCTGCTCCTTTCCGCTGTATAGTAAACTTCAGAAGAGCATGATCACTCGCGCCTAATGATCCTTCCACTTCTACCCCACTAACCAGGTCATCAACATTGGTTAGGACCAGATCTAAAATGGCTGTTCCTCTTGTTGCTTCTCCCACTTTCTGGACAATGAAGTTGTCTGCAAGGCCAGTGAGGAATCTGTTTGACCTTATGCTCTTGGCTGAGTTTGACATCCAACAAATATCCGGGTAATTGAAGTCCCCCATTACTACTATCTCCCTTCCTTTTGCATGCTTGGCCATCTGTTCCAGGAAGGCATCATCTATGTCCTCCATTTGGCTTGGGGATCTATAGTAAACTCCCACAATGAGGTCACTGTTATTCTTCTCTCCCTTAATTTTGACCCAAATGCTCTCACTTTGGCTTTGAGGTTCTAAATCTTGGATCTCTTCACAGGTATACACATCCCTGACATATAACGCCACTCCTCCTCCTTTCTTGTCTGGTCTGTTTCTCTGAAATAGATTGTGTCCCCCCATTATTACATTCCAATCGTGGGACTTATCCCACCAGGTTTCAGTGATGCCTATTATGTCATATTTAGTTTGCTGTACCAAGAGCACAAGCTCATCTTGTTTATTTCCCATGCTTTGCGCATTAGTGTACAGACATTGAAGTCCATTAATCATTCCCCCGTGTCTCTTATTTAAGGATTTTTTCCTCCCACCACTAGGTCTGCGTGCTGTTTGCTCCATTTGGTCTATGACATTTGGATGATCATCTTCATCAATTGATAGACTCCTACCTTCAGGAACACTGTCTCCCTCCCCCACATTAGTCAGTTTAAAGCCCTCCTGATGAGGTTTCTGAGATTTTTGGCAAAAACATTTCTCCCAACCGTTGTGAGGTGCAGCCCATCGCTTGCCAGAAGTCCATCTTCAAGAAACTGCAGTCCGTGATCTAAGAATCCAAACCATTTCTGTTTACAGCATTTGTGAAGCCAGCTGTTCACTTCCACTATTTTTCCCTCTCTCCCTGGGCCACGTCATTCAACTGGGAGGACAGATGAGATGACAATTTGTGCATTTAGTTGCTTCAATTTCCTGCCGAGAGCCCCGTAGTCTCTTTTGATCTTCTGGAGGCTATTGCTTGCAGTGTCATTGGTTCCCACATGAACCAAGAGGAAGGGGTATTTGTCAGTGGGTTTTATGATTCCTTGTAGTCGTTCAGTTACATCTTGGATCTTAGCCCCGGGGAGACAGCACACTTCCCGAGACATCTTGTCAGGCCCACAGATCACTGCTTCTGTTCCCCTCAGTATGGAATCCCCTATCACCACTACACGCCTCCTCTTAGGTTTGGTCGGGGTTCTTCCATGAGCTGTCCATTCCAAGGTCACCTGCACATTCCCTGAGGGCTGACTTTGCTGCTCGTCTTCATATACCTGATCGACTGTAATGAGGGAGAGATCCTCAAATGGGGTCTGCTCTTCGTCTTCCATGCTAGGGGAGAGGACCTCAAAGAAGAGTTGGTGAAAGAAGATTGGAAGAAATTTAAAGATTATCTACAGAAATATTGTAAAATTAATGAAGGTTAGAATGATGTTAGAATGAAGTTAAGTGGTTTAAGCAGTAATGCTATAAAGGTGTATGTAAAAATGGATTGATAACAGGTGAAAATTTAAAGTTATACTATATTAAGTTAAAGGATTAGGAGAAAATAAAGAGGGAAAGAAATTGGTGAATTAACTAATTGAATTGGAATACAAAAAAGGGAGGTATGAGGAGGTCAGGGAAACAAGGATATGAATGTAAGGCATGGAAAGATTGATTTATTTTTTTCTTTTTTCTTTTCCTTTGTAAGTGTTTTTATTTTTCTATTCTGTATTTTGTATTTTATATTTTTCTTGTATTTTTATTTTTGTTTTTTGTTTTTTAATTTCTTGTTTTTATGTAATTCTTTCCTCTGAAATTTTAATAAATATCATTTTTTTAAAAAAAACAAAAGATGTTGGACATAACATAATGATGGCTGACTGGGAACGGTTATGGGCCACAGGTATGAAATTTAAGGCATGTAATGCCTTAAGAGAAAATTTAATGAAAATGATTTATAGGTGGTACATGACACCAGCTAAGCTTCAAAAAATCTACCATTTGCCCGATAATAAATGTTGGAAATGTAATGAGACTGAAGGTACATTCTTTCACCTTTGGTGGACATGCCCAAGGATTAAGGCATTCTGGGAGATGATTTATAATGAAATGAAAAAGGTATTTAAATATACCTACCTTAAGAAACCAGAGGCCTTTCTCCTGGGCATGGTCGGCCAATTGGTGTTAAAGAAGGATAGAACTTTTTTTATGTATGCAACAACAGCAGCAAGAATACTCATTGCGAAATATTGGAAGACACAAGATTTACCCACCAGGGAAGAATGGCAGATGAAGTTGATTGACTACATGGAACTGGCGGAAATGACTGGCAGAATCCGAGACCAGGGAGAGGAGTCAGTGGAAGAAGACTGGAAAAAGTTTAAAGACTATTTACAGAAATACTGTAAAATTAATGAATGTTAGAAAAATGTTGGAATGAAGTTATATGGCTTTAGTAGAAATGTTATAAGGAATTAAGTATAAATAGATTATTAGAGTATTAAAGGGAAAAATAAGGTTAGAATGTGTTAAGACAATTATAGGATAGAAAACAGTGGAAGATGGAAAGGAATTGCTGAAACAATTAATAGAAGTGGAATACAAAAAGGGAGGTGTGAGGAGGTCGTGGAAATTAGTGAAAGAAAGATAACATATTGAAATTGGACTGTGTTTTAAATGGTTTTTGTTTTGTTTTGTTAGTTGTATATTAGTGTTTTGTAGTGGTTTTTTTTCTCTTTTTGTATTGTATTGTATTGTATTATTGTAGGTTTTTTCTTTTTTGGTTTTTTGTAGTGTTGTGTTTAATTTGTTGGAAAACTAATAAATATTATTATAAAAAAGAAAGAAAGAGAGGGGTCGATGAGGATTTGGGTAACTTGTACAGGGGTTTATTTAGGGTTTTCCTATCTCTTGTTGCTTGGCAACTTCCTAGTGATTTTAGTGAGCTCTAACTATCCGGTTTCCTTTTGTTCCTTTCCTTACTTCCTATTCCAAAACCTGGGGTTCCTTTCCACTCTGCCAAATCTCGCCCAATTCCTCCTGGGCTATCCCTCCTGGCAACCTCCTACCTATCGTCACAATCTCAGGAAAAGGGGCCCTACTGAACGCCCGAGCCGTGCGGTGCCAGATCGGGTGATCCCTGGATAGAGTTTTGAACCGAAAATCCCCCTTGCTTTCGGAAGCAGGCTCACTTACGTGGCACTGACCGGTGCGGCTGGGATTAATGATAGAAAGCCAGACCCCTTCCTGCCCCCTTGCCGGGCACTAGGGAAGTTCGGAAAGAGAGCTCCATCCCCTTGCTTTCAAATGGGATGCCCGTTGCGGTGATTCGGCTGTCTTTCAAGCCGGTTCTCTCCGTCTTACTTTCGGGCTCCCAGTTGGTGCGGCTGGCTGGAGATTTTAAGAAAAGAGATAGAGCTCAGAACCTTCCTTTCGGGTTGAGCAGCGGTCCACGGTCTCTCTCACTAAGTGGACCAAGAGAAAGGTAAGAAGGAGCGATAGAGAGGAGGGCAGAGAATTCAGTTGCCAGGAGATTACCACCCCCTTCCCACCAGTGCACTGGATTTCCCTTTTTCCTTATACTCACGCGTCTTCAACTGTGACCCCGGGATCGATGAATAAGCCGGCTGGATCCCTCTTTGCTCCCCGGCTGAACTCCTGGGGCATTCAATTAGCGCCCGTAAGATGGCCGGAGGTCCAAAAGGATCTTCCTAGGCAAAATGGTCGGAGCCGGCTGAAGATTTCAGGGCCCCCAGTCAGCAACGCGGGAGAACCGCACGTCCCGGTTCGGGTGCCAAATGTTACCGTAAAGTCTGGGTGCGAGGCTGCTCTGCCACCCAGCTCGTCGGACTAAGTCCGCGGGTCCCTGCAGAGGAAAATGAGCTCAGCCGGAGACAGGAGCAAGCTGCAGAAGATCCAAGTTTATTGCGCAACAGGTTCAAGGCAAGATTGAACCCCAGGAAAGGGGTGACATAAACTTTTAAAACTTCCCTCCGTGTCCCAGAATACAGTGCAAAATACATTACAGTTACATTATGAATACATTAGGAAGAGGTTGGGTTACACCGGATTAACATATGGAGGGGGGAATATGCAGAACTGGAGATATGCACAGATAAGCACATCCCGAGTACCGGTGATGAGAAGACAATGGTTCATGTATGCATAGTCTGCCACCTGGCATTGCCCAGAGGAAAGGCTTGACAGAGCGATTTGACAGGATTAGGGTCTTCCTGAGTACGTGACACCTCGCTTGAGGGATCGTGGAGGGCAGGGGAGGTTTCATGGAGTCCTGGAGAGACTGAGCCGATTGGCACCAAAAGCAAGAAAATCGGAGTTGTGGTTGATTTTATATGAATTTTTTAAAGATTTTAGTCCATTTTATATTGATAATTGAGGTTGGAAACAAAATGGATACATTGTAGCAAGATTTGACACTTTTATGAGTTCACAAGTTTCGGTTCCATTGTTCTCCCAGCGGGGAGCCGTCAGCAGCTTGTCAAGAGGTTGAATGAGGCGTGCAGGAGCTCGCTGAGCTAGCTCTGCAAAGTGAATGCATGGTTCTGATTGGGTAGAACGCAGCCATTGAAAGGAATAGGGAATACAGCTTCGTACGGTCAACCCATAGTAAAGATAGAGTGGGAGGGAAGGCATAAGATTTTGGGCTTATTTCGCCCGTAATAGCGGATCGGTGTAGGAAAGGGGAAAAGGCATTTTATTTATGGGGCTTGGGGTAGAGTGTGGTGCTTGTGCATCGGTGTGGGGGCTGAGGGGTCCACGTGGGGCTGGGTACCCTTGAGGTCATCGCCTCGGACCCTCTGGTGACTGGCGGAAGGGTGAAGAAAGGCATGCCCCCCCTTCCGTATCAGTAGTTGTGTTTTCTACAGATCAGTTTCATTTGTTGTGAGACATTAGTGTTGCATGCAGTGTTGGGTTAGGAAAAACAGAGGGGGAAAGAGGGGGAGGGTGGGGTTGGTTGGCAATGCTTCTCTTCTACTTAGTGTACAGGGGAAACTCGGGAAATTAGAATATCGTGGAAAACTTCATTTATTCAAGTAATTCAACTTAAAAGGTGAAACTAATATATGAGATAGACTCATGACATGCAAAGCGAGATATGTCAAGCCTTTATTTGTTATGATTGTGATATTATGGCATACAGCTGATGAAAACCCCAAATTAACAATCTCAGAAAATTAGAATATGAAATGAAATCAGCAAAACAAGGATTGCAAATAGAGCAATATTTGACCTCTGAGAAGTAGAAGCATGCATATGTACTCAGTACTTGGTTTGGGCCCCTTTTGCATCAATTACTGCCTCAGTGCGGCGTGGCATGGATGCTATCAGCCTGTGGCACTGCTGAGGTGTTATGAAAGACCAGGATGCTTCAACAGCAGCCTTCAGCTCTTCTGCATTGCTCGGTCTCATGTGTCTCATCTTTCTCTTGGCAATGCCCCATAGGCTTGACAACCATATGTCAGGAGTGCTCTGATGGTGTTTCCTGCTTGGCAGGGGGTTGGACTCGATGGCCCTTGTGGTCTATTCCAACTCTATGATTGTATGATTCTATGATTCTCTATGGGGTTCAGGTCAGGCGAGTCTTCTGGCAAATCAAGCACAGTAATCCCATGGGCATTGAACCAGGTTTTGTAACTTTTGGCAGTGTGGGCAGGTGCCAAGTCCTGCTGGGAAATGAAATCAGCATCCCCATAAAGCTTGTCTGCAGAAGGAAGCATGAAGTGCTCCAAAATCTCCTGGTAGACTGCTGCGTTGACCCTGGACTTAATGAAGCACAGTTTGGGGTACTCTCATTTTGACTCAAGAAAATCACCATTTTATAGTTCAAATCGGGGAAAAGAAATGCAGTACAGTAAATGGACAAAAGTGCAAAGATTCACAAAATGTTTTGGGGTGTGCGTACCCCTGCATCCCCCCCAGAAAAAAAGCACTGGTTGTAAATGAGACCTGTGGGTATAGGGCGGTATAACAACAACAACAACAACAACAAGGTCTGCCCCTCTCCTTCTCTCCTAGGTTCAGCCGACTGAGGGACATGGCAGCCTGCAAGAAGAAGGGGACCCGCAAAGTCCCCAAGAAGTCCAGGGTTGCTGTGGGCCCACGTGAGCAAATGCTTCCTTTTCATTTTGGAGCGTAAGGAGGGGTGGCCTTAATGCTCTAATCCTCAACTGTGGAAAATAAGTAGAAATGAACTAACCTGCCCCCATGTCCTTTCCTTCTTCTCTTGTTGCAGATGGTTCAGAGACTGGCAGGGTCTGGGCATCGCCTGTGGTTAGTGTTTGAGAAAACAGCACAGTACATACGAAATCCCTCACCCACCCCCATCCACCAGTGCTGTTTATACCCCCATTTTGGCAGTCTCAGATGCAGAGAAGCCCTCCTGCCATGAACTGACAGCCTGACTCTTGCCATTTCAGCAACTGGAGAAGGATGAGATGTTGCTCTGCTGCGTGCTGGCCGCTTGCTCGGAGAACCGCCAGAGAGAAAAGGACAGGTTGAGGTACTCCAAAAAGATGGCCGTTAAGGCAATTGCGGTGAGTGAGAGGTTGCATGAGGTATCCAGGGATGAGGGGGGCAGGAGAGCTGGGGATGGGATTGGGGGGATGCTGGGCAGAAGGAAGGCCTGGTGGGGTCTGGCCAAGAGAAGGGTTGTGCAGGCATTTGGCATTACATTGCCAATTCCTGCACTGAGTTTGGGGTTGGAGGAATCCATCTGATGTCCATAGGGAACTGACATTTTCCCCCTCCGCCCTCTGTTCTCTATCAGGATCTCATGGGACGGATTGTGTGCTTTACGCAGCCTGAATTGGCCCTTGCTATGGCACTGGAAGCCGTTTACCAACTGAGGTATACCGGGTTTTTTGAGCTTGACGAGGAGCTGGCGGGGGGGAGGGGAGCAGAATGTGGAAAGGTGTTACCAGACCTTGCCACTGCACTGAATTCGATTGGAAGATTTGCTTACAATTTCTTGGGTTTCTTGCGTTCAAAAAGCTTTATTCATGCAGCAACTATTTACAGGATGAGTGGAGATGTGAGAGAGAAAATAAAAGCTATATTGTCTAGAGATGACTGCGAAATGGCTCAGCTTTTAGGGGTGGGATTAACTAAGACCTAGAGGCTTGCAACCAAGTGCCAGGTAGACTGCCACATAAACAGTGCCCTCATGTGTTTATTTTAATTTTACCTTTATTCATTTTTACCCTGTAAAATCTATACGCTGCTTGATTGTCAAAAGTGGTTTAAGCTAACACATTCATTCACTGGAAGTTCAAGAGAATGACATGTATTTGATGCTCCCCCCGCCCCCCCCCAAATATGAGGAAGACTCCAAGGAGACAGAGTCTAAAAACTTTTCCCTCCTTCTCTCCAGCCTCATGAAGCCCAAATTACCACCGAAGCTCCACAGCCTGATTGCGCATGCAGCCTTTGCGGCGGTCATTGAGGTCAAAACTGAGCCTGACAAGCAGGTAAGTTGTTAGCCTTGAAATTTGACTTCTCTAGTTGTTGTTTCTTCTTCACACGCTTTAAGCACTGCTCCCATTGCTCAACATCTGATCTCTCTTTCCCCTGCTTGGCGCATCCTCTCCCTCATTGCCATTGCCTGCAGGAGTTAGAGGAACGTTATACTCCTCTGGGAGGCCCCAAGCACTAAGACCCTGAACTTGCTGATGGATGTAAGTATCTTGATGGCCTCAGTGGCTGTTTGACCTAGAAAGCTTTCATGGAGAAGCCGCCACCTAGCAGTGCACCTCTTGGGCCCTTCCCCTCTTGTAAGGCAAGCTGGCCACATGGACCAGCCAACAAAGGCCCACTTGCCCAGACAGCCAAAGGAGGGCCTTGGATGCAGAGCTACAATTTGGGGCTGGAGGACATTGCCATTTTAGAACAGAAACGGATCTCTCTCTGAGAGTGTAAAGGGCTTCACAGTGGTCCGCCTCTTTCCCCCAGACCAGCCTCCTGATTCTGAGGTCCCCTTTCCTCCCACAGGAACTGAGAGGTTACACAACAAGTGCGATTGCAGCGGAGAGGCAACTGGCAGCCAGTGGCATTAGCTGGCTGATGTCCTGTGCAAGAAGGCTCAGTTGCCTGAAGGTAAGTCTCTCACCTTTGGCACCTTCACAGCCCCAAGAGGTAAAAAAAAAAAAGCTGCCATCTGGTTTCTCTCGGGATGTTCGGATTGTGGAACACAGATTTGCTCTCCACCGTAACCATGTCTCTCAGCATACCACTTTATTTCCCCCCAGATAGGTGGCTACTATTCACTTGTAGGAAGATGTGCTTATTTAGATTACAACATTGCAGTGGGAGCAAAAGCCACCTTTCTTCTCTCAAGAGGGTTAGTCGAGTTTCTGTTGTTATGGAAAAATCCAGGTGGGAGGCTGCTCAGAGCCCGTGGGTCCCTGCGGAACAAAGAAGGAGTCCAGCCACCAACCGGAGCAAATAGCGGAGACCAAAGTTTATCGCGCAACAGGTTCAGAGAGGAATTGAACTCCGAGAACGGGGTGACAAGGACTTTTAAAAGTTCCTATCTTATACCAGCAGACAGTTCGCTAAACATCACCACTCCATCAAAAAAGGGGAGGGTTATACATGATTAACATAGGAGGAATGTGTTGGGGTAACATGCAAATACAGGATATGTCTTGGGAAATCCGCTCCACTTCCCAGTGGGGAGGAGTTGCGGTGGACCACGTGGCCACCCACTCCCCACCAGGGGCGGGGGACTCTGTCCCCCTTTGCCTATGGGATCCTGGCCACGTCAGAGCCCGGCCAGCCAACCCCCAGAGAACTTCCTCTTTGGCTCGCTTCCTCAATCACCTGCCCTCCCTCCCTATTTTGCAGGTTAGGCAATGGCCTTGCTATGGACTTTGGTTGGTCGCCTTGGTTGTCCGAGGGGCCTGGTAGGAATTTTACAACTTGGCAAATTGGCACTGGCCACTTGGTTTTCGCCTACCTCGTAGCAATTGTCACAACTTTGTTAGGGTTGCGGTTAGGAATTGTTTGACTTTGTGTGGGGTAGGTGAGGTGTGGCCATCACCTGCCCCTCCATGCTTAAGGGTATTCCGTTAAAGGAATCCGGGGGTGTTGATCTAGTCTGAAGCCCGGCTGGGGGGCTAAGGCCTTGACACGACCCCGACGGGAGCACCAGGGGGAGCTTGAGTTGGTTCGCATCGACAGGGCTCCCCCTACCGGTGGCTTACCCTTACTGGGACTTCCTGCACAATGGGCAGGAGTCAGATATAGTCAGGTCCAATCAATGCCTTGGCCAATACCGCTCACATTCTTTAATTTCAATAAAGTTGTGGCCAAAATTTGCCCAGTAACATAAACCTAATATCCGTGTCCTTGTGTGAGTCATTTCCAACGAGGGGGGGGAGGCTGCGGGGTCTCGACACCCAAGTACATTCTAAGCACCTACTGCAAGAGGATAATAGAACTTTGGGTTGCATAGTCTGCCGCCTGGGTAAGTCTGGAGGAGAGCTTTTGCCCAGTGATTGTCACCTACGGGTAAAGTACCTTCCTGTGAGTAGGTGACCTCCCGCTTGGGGAATTCTGGCGGGGACCCAGGGGTTCACAAGTCCTTGGCCAACGAAGCAGACTGGCGGTGGAATGAAGAGAATCGGTGAAACCAGTGGTTTTCTATGAATTTCCAAGTGTTTTTAGGCTTTTTTAAATACAGACGGTTCTTTTCGGAAGTGGCCTGGCCTGACATTGCTACATTGTATCTAGTTGGACCATAAAGAAGGCTGATCGCCGAAGAATTGATGCTTTTGAATTCTGGTGCTGGAGGAGACTCTTGAGAGTCCCATGGACTGCAAGAAGATCAAACCTCTTCATTCTGAAGGAAATCAGCCCTGAGTGCTCACTGGAAGGACAGATCCTGAAGCTGAGACTCCAATACTTTGGCCACCTCATGAGAAGAGAAGACTCCCTGGAAAAGACCCTGATGCTGGGAAAGATGGAGGGCACAAGGAGGAGGGGACGACAGAGGACAAGATGGTGGGGCAGTGTTCTCGAAGCTACCAGCATGAGTTTGAGCAAAGTGCGGGAGGCAGTGGAAGACAGGAGGGCCTGGCGTGCTCTGGTCCAGGGGGTCACACAAAGTCGGACACGACTAAACGACTAAACAACATCTAGTTTTGATTGGATTAACAGGGTAACGAGGTTTCGATTGACTCAGTCCATTGTTCTCGCAGCGGGAGCTGTCATCACCTTGTCAGCGCTGAGCTGCCTCTGCAGAGCCATGGCATTGCTGCGATTGGCTGAAGGGCTACATTCAATGCCATCTGATTGGCTAGAGCGCATCCTCATGCAAATACATTGTTCATTCATCAAATACATCGATCGTCGGGATACGGGGTCAGAAATGGCGCTTTCTTCTCGGGGTTTTGGACTTTTGTGCGGTGCTTGGTGCAATGTTTTTTTTTTTATAAAATATTTTATTAAGTTTTCAAATACAAAGTTAGAAATATACACAGAAAAAAAGAAGTATAGAAAAGAAATAAAAGAAAAAAAAGAAGAAAAAAAACCCCAACCATTCAAAACATTTATATATATATATATATATATATATATATATATATATATATATATATATATATATATTTGCTTTCGTAGATTTTCACGGTACAGGAATGCAGTGATTTCTTGAGTGATATTCTGAGTACCACTTAGGAGGGTCATTAAGATATCCCTCAAGTAATTAATGAACAAAAGAAGAAAAGGCACAATAACCTGGGAACTCCCTCTCTGCCCAGAACGTTGGAGGCTATACACCACACCCCCTCAACAGTATTTATAGGAACTCAAACACTGAGATCCTGCTCTGTTCTAGTAACAAGAAGCCGAAAGCACCAGCCTGAAGATGACGAGTGAGACCTCGTCGAAACGTCGCCTAGACACCCCAACTCTTACACGGGAAGATACCCGAAGACACCAAAACCTGCATATATATATATATATATATAACTAACTGGTATTTTTTATTATAAATAATGCAGGGTAAGGGAGATGTGAGGAAGTCCAGTTAGTTATATTCTTTATTTTTTCTTTATTTTTTCTTATCTGTGTTGTTTGTTGGTATACTTGTATTGATTTCTATGTATGTTGCTTTTTTGGTGAAGGGATTTTGTGTGTTTACTCTCTATTTTGTGTTTGAAAATTCAATAAAATATTAAAAAAAAAAAAAACAGAAGGAAAATATGAATGCTCTCTATGGTTTCTTCTTCCGCTTCTTACAATATGAGCAATTGGTAAGATAAAAAGGAATGTGTTATTTTGTTGTTTTTTAAAAAAAGATATTTATTAAAAGTTTAATAGTTACAGAAAAAAGATGAAAACAGTAAAAAGTTCACAATACATAAAAAATAAAGAGAAAAAAAACAAAAAAGAACAAAACAACAAAACAACAAAAAAGCAAAAACATTCAAAAAACACATCCAATATCTCTATATCTCTACCTTTCATTTACTTGTATCATCGACCTCCTCACACCTCCCTTTTTTGTATTCTTGTTCAATTAGCTATTTCAGCAAATCCTTTCCATCTTTCTCAGTTTTTGTTCTATAATTTATCTTAACACAATCTGACCTTAAATTTTACACTGGGATGAGCCGCTAAACTGAGTGCCCAATATCCTGAGCCCATTTTATCATGGCTGATTTGACTGTCTCATCCTGAGTGTTCCATTTAAGCAGCAAGTTATACATTCTCGAAAATACCTTAGTCTTTGGTTCAAGCAATTCTGTCTCTAGCTTCGATTTTTCCACCTGGAATCCTATCTTTTTATCCAATTTAAAAACCTCTTGAATTTGAGCGTAATGTAACCAATCTCGCACCTTATTCTTTAATTTTTCCAAGCTCTGCAACCTCCAATTATCTCCAATTTTTTCTATTATTTCCCAATATTTCGGCCAACCGGCCTCCATATTGAGTCTTTTTTGGGCCTTGGCCTCCATTGGTGATAACCATCTCGGGGTCTTGTTTTCTAATAAGTCTTTGTATTTTGTCCAGACAATAAATATTGCTTTTCTGACAATATAGTTTTTTGAATCCTTTATGAACCTTAACCTTGTCGTACCACAAATATGCATGCCATCCAAAAGCATTATTAAACCCTTCCAGATCTAGGACATCAGTGTTCTCTAACAGTAACCAATCCTTCATCCAGCAGAAAGCTGCAGCTTCATAATATAACCTTAAGTCTGGCAGGGCAAATCCCCCTCTTTCTTTTGCATCAGTTAGAATTTTAAATTTTATTCTGGGCTTTTTGCTCTGCCAGATAAACTTAGAGATATCTTTCTGCCACTTTCCAAAACATTCCACTCTGTCCACAATCTGTAGGGTTTGAAACAAAAACAACATCTTTGGCAATACATTCATTTTTATAGCTGCAATTCGAACCAACAAGAAAAGTTTCAGTCTTGACCAAGTTTCTAAATCCTTTTTGATTTCTAGCCAACATTTTTCATAATTGTCTTTAAATAAGTTAAATTTTTTAGCAGACAAATTAACCCCTAGGTATTTCACGTTTTTAACCACATTTAACTCTGTCTCTTTCTGAAACCCTTCTGCTTCTAAAGGTGTCATATTTTTTTCCAAAACCTTAGTTTTTTGCTTGTTCAGCTTAAATCCCGCCACCCGACCAAACTCATAAATCAATTCTAAAACTCTTTTCGTACTAGATTCTGGCTCCTGTAATGTTAAAACCAAGTCATCTGCAAAGGCTTTCAGTTTATATTGTTTCACTCCGACCTGTATTCCTTGCACCAACCGGTCCTCCCTAATCATGTTCAAAAGCACCTCCAGGACTGAAATAAATAAAAGAGGGGATAGGGGGCACCCTTGTCGTGTTCCTTTTTCAATTTTAAACTCTTCTGTCACCACATTGTTAACTATCAATTTAGCTTTTTGCTCTGAATAAATTGCCTCTATACCATTTTCAAACCCCCGTCCCACTCCCATCCCTTCCAAATTTTTCTTCATAAACTTCCAAGAGATGTTGTCAAAGGCCTTTTCCGCATCAATAAAAATTAACACTGCTTTTGTATTGGTATTAGTTTGCAAAAGTTCCAAAATGTCAATAATATTCCTAGTGTTATCAAAGAAATGTCTACCTGGGAGAAAGCCTGCCTGGTCTTTATGAATTACTTCATGGTGCTTGGTGCAATGTTGTGACGGGGCGAGGGGAGTCCTAGTGTCGCAGCGTTCCCTTGAGGTCATTGCCTCGGGCTCTACGTCTCTTACTCGGGAGTAAGACTTTGTTCATATGCCCCCCCTCCATTCCGTAACACTCTTCATATGGACTTCATGGAGTGTGCACTCTCACAGGGTCTGCTTCCAGAAACAACTATTGCAGATGTATATATTTTGGCAGAAATGGTTTACAAATATGCACGATGGCAAGCAGGCAGACAGGAACAGTTACAAAGCAACCTTGGTCCTGCCTAGCCTGGAAGCTGTTTCCAACTAGTGAACTAGAAACCTTTCAGCAACCTTTACAATCATCTACAAACCCCGAAGTTTGTAGGATTCTCTTCTTTCAGCTGTGTCTTGGCTCTGTGCTCGCAAGTGTTCTAGTGACTTTCAGGTAACTTGGAAAGCATGGTAATGATGTCTTGGTTCTGAAGAATGATATTTCCCCC
Source organism: Podarcis bocagei (assembly GCF_964188305.1). NCBI lineage: Eukaryota > Metazoa > Chordata > Lepidosauria > Squamata > Lacertidae > Podarcis > Podarcis bocagei. The sequence goes on from NC_138131.1 coordinate 70,839,079, forward strand.
AGTCTGACTTCGTTATCCTGGTGATGATTCAGCTAGATGTTGTACACGCTGACCATATTCCAGAAGGGGTTGGTTGTCTTGGCCTTGCTTTGGCTTACTGAGATCTGTCTTCTCCCTATAGGTGCTCATTCTAAAATGGATAATTGTAACGTTTGACTTCATTGATCAGAAGGAAAATATGAATGCTCTCTATGGTTTCTTCTTCCGCTTCTTACAATATGAGAAATGGGTAAAATAAAAAGGAATGTGTTATTTTGAAGGAACTCGCTTTTATTCTGACATTAACCCAAATCAAACAATAAAGAGTACTTTCCGACCACACAACAGGACAACATGTGAAAAGTGGGGCCTTAAATACATTTGAATCAAATACATTTGGAACAAGTGATTGTTACATTTAAGGAACATTCTCTAGGCAATGAGATTGGGGGGAAATACAAAAAACCATTCGGATACATTTGGATACATTTAGAAAAGTACAGCATTTTGAGGAAAAATACATTCAGATCCATTCTTAAAATCAATGAGAAAGATACAGCAAAAGGGATACGATTCGATACAGCGAAAAACAATACATACATCACAGAAGGGGCGGCCTACAACAGACTCCTGTCTGGCAGGAAACCTGTTGATGGGTTTACCTGGCTGTTCATGGGTTTACCTGCATATTCTTTTGTGATGAGAACTACTTACGGTATTTATGTATGTGTTTATATCTTAGACCTTCTAATTCTCCTAACACCAGGAATTGACCAGATGGTGCAGGATGCCCCCCCCCCCAGTATCTGTTGGAAGCAGATTTAGGAGTGGGGGGTGGAAGCACCTACTGGTGGGGAGCACACTTCTTCTGGGGATGCTTCCTCCTCCTCCTCTTCCCACTTCTCCCTGGGGCCTCAAGATGAGAAGTCAGGCTGGAAGTCTCCTCGGAGAAGACAAAGGAGCAAGCATGGCTGCCTTTCCTCTTCTCCAGACCAGTTAGTTGGACTAGAAACCTTTCCCATCCCAGTTCTGCAGTGGTTTTCAAGCAGTGTGCTGTGGCAGCTGGGGTGCCACGGGAGACACTGGCCTCTGTCCCTCTTTCCTTCCTTCCCTCCTCAGATGCCATCTCTGCCTCCCCAAGGCTTGCCCAGCTGTTCTCCCCCAGAGAATGGTGCCTCTGGGGCTGGCCAGGGGGTGTGGGCTGCCAGGAGCTGAGGTGGCCTCAGAGGAAGCAAGCCAACTGGCGAGGGGCCCTTGCTGTTGGGAATGGACAGGCAAATCCCAGGCCCCTTTAATATATCAATAACAAATCAACACAATGATGCTATAAAATGTATAAAGTGTTGCTGGAGTGGCATACAAAAGATGAAGAGGTAAAAGTAGTAATGATACACTGGGCAAGAGATTTTGGTTACAATATACAGTATGATGATTGGATGAAATTATGGAATGAAAGGCTAAAATTTACGGCATGTACTGCGTTGAAAGAAAATGTAATGAAAATGTTTTACAGATGGTATATAATGCCAGCTAAACTGGCCAAAATGTATAAAACATGCAATAAGTGTTGGAAATGTAAAGAAATGAAGGTACTTTCTATCATATGTGGTGGGAGTGTAAAAAGGTGAAAGACTTCTGGGAAATGATATACAATGAATTGAAAAAGATGTTGAAATATACGTTCGTTAAAAAACCAGAAGTCTTTCTATTAGGAATGGTAGGAAACGAAATCAATAAGAGAGACTGTAAACTGTTTCAATATGCAGTGACTGCTGCAAGGATATTTCTGACCCAAAGATGGAAACAGGAAGAAATTCCAACAGTGGAAAAATGGAGAAGGAAATTGACCGAATATGCAGAATTGGACAAATTGACTGGGAAGGTTCGATACCAGAAAGACCAAAAGTTTATCGAGGACTGGGGGAAATTTACAGAATATCTGAAAAATATATGTGATGTACAGACGACGCTTGTTGGTTTTGAAGAGACTCTGAAATAATAAGAAATACTGCAAAAAAGAGAGTAAGAGGAAAAGGAGTGGGGAAAGGCAATATCATGTTTAGAAATGCGTCAATAAATAGAAATTTTTCGAAAGATTGACAGAGAAACTGAGGGAAGTCAAAAATTGAAGCATGAGTGTAAAATAGTTTCTTGACTGTATAAAACTTGTTTGGAAAATGAATAAAAGTTATTTTTTTAAAAAAAACAATGTAGGAGGCTTTGGGGCTTTGCGAGAGGGGGGAAAGTGGGGACATCATAGAAGTATGCATGATGTGGGAAAGGTGCAGAGCGATGTTTCCTCCTCATAATATCAGAACCTGGATCTCTTTAAGAAAGCGGAATGATGGCAGATTCAGGCCAGACACAGAGTGCCTAGTGACACTGAAATTTCCTCCTTCCAGAGGCACTGACGGGGATGGCTTTAAGAAAGGATTCATCAAATTCATGGAGGGTTAGACCATGTTGCACCTCCAGCTGCAGAGGCAGTCTACCTTTGCCTACCCTTTGCGGGCGTCCCCAGTGGGGAGAGTGGGGCTGCATTTGGAGTCTGCTTGGGGCTTCCCTTGGACATCTGCTGGGCTGCTGAGAGCTGGACTAGATGGGCCTTGGCCTGATCCTGCAGGGCTGTGACAATAAGGGCCTGGAGTATGGCTGCTTCGCGAGCAATTCAGGGAACAGTAGTGCAGAGTTGCATCTCCCTGGGAAGGGGCACGTGCTCAGCAAAGCTGTCTCTTGCTTCTGGTCCTAAGAGTTGGGGTGGGGACATGGAGGAAAGGGGTGCAGCCTTCTGCAGAGGCCGGAGTCTCTCCCCTGCCTCTCTCTGCCACCTCTGAGCTGCCCGAAAAGGCAGATAGCAGAGGAAGCGAACCAATAGTCACGTTCATCTGTACTGGCTCAGTATGCCCTATTCTGACAGATGCTGCCTTTCATATTCACGCCCAAGAGCCTTTCCGCTCCAGAGATCTGGGGCTGAACCCGGGATCTGCACGCCAAGGCTGGAGTAAGAAAGCGCCCTTGCCAGCTGGCCACGTTGGGCGCCTGCCTGGAGAGTGGAAGCCGGGGGTTCGAGGGACATTGTGCTGCTCCTGGCAACCCCCACCCAACCCAACGTCCTCCTCCGCCTGAATCCCGCTTCCCCTGGGACGCACTTTCCATCCTGGAGCTGCTGGGGGGGGAGCGCTCCCCACCCCCCTTTCCAGACCCCACTCTCCTCGCTCTTCTTCATGCCTCGGGTGTTTTCCTGAGTGTATCTTCAAAACAACCCTCTGTGAGGGAGGCTAAGCTGACCCAAGGTTGCTAAGCCAAGTTGCCAAGGCCAGCATTTAAGACCACGCATCCTTTCCCCTCAAATGATAAAGCCAGGATGAGTCATGCTAGCGGCCCGTGGCCTTGATGGGCTTTGAGGCAGCCCAGCCCCCTTCTCTGCAAGCAGGCTGCCTCCGGGGAGGAGCAGCACTTTTCTCAAGGGACAGAAGCGCAAGGCTTCCCCCTCCCACTTGCCGCCCGCCCCAGTCTTTCTCCGGCGGCTCAGTTTAGCGGCTCATCCCAGGTGGGAATTCGGGTGGCGCTGCTTGCAGAAGGAGAAGTGGCCGGCGCTAGCGGAACCTCCCATCTCAGGTAGGACTTCCGGGATCCAGACGAACGTTTTACCAAAAAGTATGGCTTGACTACTGATTTCCCATTTAAAGGATGGCAAAAAGACCTAAGTTTGGAGGACAGGTGAAAAAAAACACGAATTACATTTAAAGTTTTGCAAGATTCAAAGGAAAGCTTGCGTTTTAAACTTGTATTTGACAGCTTGTTGCTTGGTGCGGTTAACGGAATGGGGATATTGAGAAAGGAGAGACTTGGAATTAGAAGGTTAGGATTTCAGGGTTAGGTGGCTTGGATATTTGTGGTAGATCAAGTCAGAGTAAATGCGCACCTTGAGAACCACTGTATTAGACGTGTGTGGCGCATTAAGAATCTGAAAATAGATATAAAGCTAGTTTATACGCAAAGACTCTGTTTCACCAGGAGACAGTTTTTATAGACAAAAGGGTGACGGATACAGAGAAATGGTTAATCTATTGAGAGTTCTTAAACTGGAAATTGGGAGAGTGTAAAATTAAAAGAAGGGTTTTTTCTTTTACACTTAATAAAAGAGGGTTGAGGTGTTGTTTATGGGTTCTTTTTCTGGGGGTGGGGGTCCTGCACCACTGGGTTTTTCAGGTATTCAGAGAAATTGTGGATTTTAGGACTTAGAAATGGGTCAGCAGCTTCATTTGGCACTGCCAGAAAAGACGGCCCCTTCAAATTCTGTTTCTAACGCGTATAATAATTTCATAGAATCATAGAATCATAGAGTTGGAAGAGACCACAAGGGCCATCGAGTCCAACCCCCTGCCAAGCAGGAAACATTTATTTAATAATTATTATTTTTTTATTTCTACCCGGCCCATCTGGCTGGGTTTCCCTAGCCACTCTGGGTGGCTTCCAGCAAAAGATTAAAAATACATTAAAACAACAGTCATTAAAAGCTTCCCTAAACAGGGCAGCCTTCAGATGTCTTCTAAATGTCATATAGTTGTTTATTTCTTTGGCTTCTGGTGGGAGGGCGTTCCACAGGGCGGGCGCCACTACCGAGAAGCCCTCTGCCTGGTTCCCTGTAACTTCGCTTCTCGCAATGAGGGAACCACCAGAAGGCCCTCAGCGCTGGACCTCAGTGTCCGGCCTGACCGAAGGGGCTGTATTGAAGCACAATAGGGGGTGGTGTAGGGACTTTGCGCAGGTGATCGATGGTCAAGAAAAGGCAACCTTTGTCCTGTTTTATGTCAGGAGTTGGGAATTCTAGAAGTAGTACTCCTTTTTGCACGTTCTTACTTCCTGTACTGCTTGAATGGAAGAGGAAAACTTCACTTCCTAATTAATTATGTTAAGCGAGGCAAATGTTAGGTCAGGAAGCTCAGCGCAGTATACCTGAAGGAGCATCTCCACCCCCATCCTTCAGCCCGGAGGTCCTCCTCCGAGGGTCTTCTGGTGGTTCCCTCCCCGCGAGAAGCGAGGTTGCAGGGAACCAGGCAGAGGGAGGGCCTTCTCGGTGGTGGCAGCCTCTCTGTGGAACGCCCTCCCTACAGGTGACAAGGAGATGAGCAACTATCAAATCTCTGGAAGGCAGCCCTTTATAGGGAGGCTTTGAATGTTTGTTGTTGTAATATGTGTTGGAAGCCACCCAGAGAGGCTGGGGAAACCCAGTGAGGTGGGTGGGGTACAAATAACACAATTACATTTATAGCCTGCAAGGAGGTCCAGTTGGTGTGCAGAGTTCTCTCCCCCCCCCCCATTTTATCCTCACAACAGCCCTTTGAGGTAGGTTAGGCTGAGCGTGAGTGCCTGGCCCAGGGTCACCCAGTGAGCTTCAGGGCTGAGTTTGAATGCCTGCCCCCAGCATTCCTCCTCTGCAAGGCCTGCCTCCTCCCATGACAAAGTCTGCTCACACACTCTCAAGCCCCCATGGATGGCTGAGGCAGGTAAGGTTGTGTGTGTTGGAGGAGGGCAGGAGCAGGCAAGGTGAGCCATGCCCCCAAAGGAGGCAGCTGCAGCAGCCCCCTCCTCCTGCTGCCCTCCAGGAACAGGGCGGGGAGGGACCAGCCCCCAGGAAGGACATGTTTGCCTCCCTCTGCAGTGCTCAGAACAAGAGGGGAATGAGGTCACCCAGGCCCTCTGGAGCACAGAAGGGCTCACCATCCTTGACAGTGATGGGGGGGGGGAGGGGAGGCAAGAGGATGGAGCCCTCTAAACCCCTCCGCGGGTACTTTGAAAACAGACTCCTCTTGTCTGGATCTTCCCCGCACAAAGATGGGTCTGTATGCATTTTGAGCAGAGGAGGAGGGTCTGTGGAACTGCCCACCACTGTGGTGTACTGTTCCCAGGATTATTATTTTTTTAATTTATACGCAGTTAACGCATTTACCGCCTATTGTAAGGCGGAAGCTCTTAATATTAATTATAAAAAATCAAAAGTCCTCCACTTCACTCGTTCCCGCAAACTCAAATTGGAGCCGCTTAAGATCACAGGTGGCTACTTAGAAAAGGTAAAAGCCTTTAAATATCTAGGCGTAATATTCACTTGTAATCTCTCCTGGACCACCCATCTACAATCTGCCTTTCTTGCTGCAACCACGACCTCTAACGCCATTGTCCGATTTTACCACCAGAAGGGCGGCAAACACCTTCCAGCAGCAATTCAAATATTTAATGCCAAAGTTGTCCCTAAACTATTATATGGATGCGAAGTATGGACTGCAGCAATATCAGATAACTTGGATCGCCCACTTCATATGTTTCTGAGATCTCTTTCCGGTGTCCCGAGATGTGTCTCAGGTGCAGCCCTACGACTCGAGTTCGCCCAGTCCTCAATTGTTAAACGAGCATGGAGCCGAGCCATTTCCTACAGCTTCCACCTACTAACATCGGATGCTCGAATTAGAGGTGGTTTTTCCAATCTGATCCTAAGAGATATTCATAATTCCCCTTGGAAAACTATAATTAACCTCAAATTCCGCTCTCTTCTCAATTTGAACTGTAAAACTGTCCTTAGCTTAGAGTGTATCAGCCCGGCGGCCCTACCTCTAATTAAAAAGAAACTACAGCAACTTGACTTTTCTAATACAGCTTCCTATGCAAGAGGACCGTGTTCAGGCCTAGCCCTAGCTATTCCACCCCCTGAAGGGATCCCTCTATACTGCTTCACAATTTCTTCGGAGGCTAAGCGTAGGGCCTTTACCTGTGCCCATCTCAACTGTTTTCCTACAGCAGTTCTGTCGGGTCGCTATTCCAGAGTTCCCATTGCAAATAGAACATGCTCTTGTAATGACACGGCCCTGGAGACTATGGAACACGTAATGCTCTTCTGTCCCAACTGGACAGATGAAAGATCTCGGTTTTTAACTCCCCTCGTGAATAAGCTTCATCTCCCAATCCAGCCTTGGATAGTGTCCCTCTTTCTGCAGGATTCTGATTGTTGGATTACCGAGATGACAGCAAACTTCCTGCTTAGTGTGATGAAGAGGAAAGCGGGACCAACTTCTTCTTTAACACCACAGCTGTAGTCGATACGCCGCACAACCGAACGAAGTTCAAAGTAGCCTTATTGTACAAGGACAATCGAGCTAGGACATATCTGAGGAGCTGAAGGACCCTTTAACGGTCCTCCCCCAGCCTCAGCAGTTTTTTTTTTCTTTGTTTAAGTAATCGCCCAGGACGATATCTACCTTTACCTCCCCACCCCTATTTTATGTTGTTACCTCAATGTATATCATGCTATGGCCACACGGCTAATGCAATAAAATAAGCTCTCTACTAAATTTATTCAAAGTTATAACAAGACATATTATCCAAAAACATATCTGTCAGGGGCTCAGGGACAGAGGCACAGGGGAGAGAGGAGATGGAGAGCGAAGGGGAAGGATCTGGAGCCGTGAAAGATGAGCTGGCAAGGGGGGACAGACTCAACAGTACCACAGAAGTCGTCCAGAGAGCGCTGGCGGTGGGGGAGGCCTGGAGGAACGCCCGTGGAGCAGGGATGACGGACGGATGGCACGCACGCCAGCCGGAACAACTCCCTTCCTGCCCAGAGAGACAGGACGCGCGCACTCCACGCCTCCACTGGGGGGGGGGGGAGAAGAGCCGATGGAGATAGGTGGTGCTAGGGCTCAGACAGCAACCAGAGCCCAACCGCCAGGAGCAGTCAAGACGAAGGCTCCTAGAGGGAACAGGAAGTGCTATATCTGCGACAGTGCACAGCACATAGCCAAAGAGTGTCCCCAGAGGATCCAGAAGCACACTGCAGCCTCAGCAACAGTAAGAGGAGCAGTGAAACAGGGGGAACAGCTGCAGGGAAACGACGAAGCCTGGCTGGAGGCAGAGGCACTGGGGCCCAGCCAGGCGAGTCAGTGAAGCAGTCCCCAGAGATTTTGCAGCCCACGGACCCCCTCCCACCCAAACCAGTGGTGCAACTCACCGCATCACTCCAGCTGCCAAATGGATTCACCCTGGAAGTCCCTATTACCATTGACTCTGGTAGTAATGCAGACTTTGTGGGGGTGGATTTCCTCAGGCGACATCGCGTAGCGCTCCTACCAGCCATGATGCCCCTAAACATCGTCACGGTCGATGGCAGAGAGCTGCTGGGAGGGCAGGTGCTACAGCAAACACCACCTATGGTGATGCAAATTGGAAATCACCGCGAAGTCATCAGCTTCAACGTTACCCACCTGTCGGACACGCCCATAGTATTGGGTATGAGTTGGCTGGATAGGCACAGCCCGGCATTAGCGTGGTACCAGCGGCAATTGACCTTCTGCTCCTCCTACTGCGCAGAACACTGCATCCAGCCCGGCCAGGAAGAGGAGGGACAGGAAGATGAACAGCAGCTACACCTAGGCATGGTGCAGGCGGTACCCAACAAGGACAAGACGGCGGAATTGGTGGCCAGGGACTTTTGGTGGCCCCAGATGAGGGCAGAAGTCGCGGATTACGTCTCTAGGTGTGACACATGCCAAAGGGCCAAGCTAGTGCACAAAAAGCCGGCGGGACTGCTGGAACCGCTACCGACGCCGCTCGAACCGTGGGAGAGGGTGGCCCTGGACTTTGTCACAGATCTGCCCAGCTCGCGAGGCAAAACAGCGGTACTCGTGGTCGTAGACCTGTTCACCAAGATGGCGCACTTCATTCCCTGCGCGAAGGTGGCCACAGCGGAACAGACCGCCAAGCTGTTCATAGACCACGTGTTCAAAGTTCACGGCTTGCCACGGTCCATCCTGTCCGACCGGGGGCGCCAATTCGTCTCGAGCTTCCTGCAGAAACTGCTGGGCATCCTGAACGTCAAGATCAACTTAGCGTCGGCACGACACCCGCAGATCAACGGACAAGCGGAGAGGGTCAACACCATCATGCAGCAGTACCTGAGATGCTACGCGAATCAACAGCCCTCGACCTGGGTGGACTACCTGCCGCTGGCCGAGTTTGCCTACAACAACACGAAGCACGGGTCTACAGGGGTGACACCGTTCTTCGCCAACAATGGGCGGCATCCCAGAACCTTCCTGGGGTTAGAGACGAAGGGGGAGGGGGAGCCATAGGGAGCAGAACACTTGGCAGCAGAGTTGCAGGAGGTCCACGAGCAACTCCGCAGGACCTTGGAACTAGCAAAACACGCCTACAAAGTGCAGGCAGACAGGCACAGGAGAGTCGGGGAAGACATCCAGGTGGGGGACTGGGTCTGGTTAGCAGCCCAGGCAGTGCCGGCCAGAACGTTAGCTAAGAAGAAGCTCAAACACAAGCAGCTAGGGCCTTACCAAGTCGAGGCACAGATCAACCCAGTAGCCTTCAGGTTAACACTCCCGGAGGGCTCCAGAATGCACCCAGTATTTCATAGGTCAGTCCTCACACCCTACAAGGAACCCCACAGGTTTCAGGCGCCAGGGACCGCACCTCACCCACTCAGGAAGTCGCAAACGGGGGAGGGGTCACCGAGGGCGGCGCCACTTAACGAGGTCACGGAGATTTTAGACTCGAGATGGGGGGAAGAGGGAGTTGAATATCTCCTCGCCAGGGAAGGTACCCCGGCCAGCGCCAACAGGTGGGTGCCGGACTATGCCTTGGAGGAGCACTACCTCAAAGACGAGTTCCATGCACTCTTCCCGCACAGACCTATGCCGGCAGATTATTTCGACGACTGGCTTTTCACACCCACACTTTCAACCAGCACGTTCCAGGGGTTCTCATCTGCTGAGGAAACGGCGCCAGACACAAGCTCCCCGGAGGGATCACTCTCGGGGTCTGCCACGGATCGCTCTTACTGGTGGGACACTCAACCGGAGGTGGGGTGGAGCAGGGAATTGATAAGGGGGCCCTGGCACGCAGCATCACCCGAGGTAACAGGGGGAGAGACGGACATGGACGTGTTGGGGGAGGACCTTGGGTTCGAACACGAATGCAGGGAGATGGAAGCAGAGGAGATCGACATCGACGAGCCAATTACGGACGGGCCGGATCCGACTGGGCGGTTGCAGGCCAGGGGGAAGGAACTGTATCCAACACTCACCCCCTCAGCACTGGAGCACCCGAAACCTGCACCCGAAGAGAGGGAGGGGGGAAGGGGGGCTTCGAGGGGGGGATGGATGTCAGGGGCTCAGGGACAGAGGCACAGGGGAGAGAGGAGATGGAGAGCGAAGGGGAAGGACCTGAGGGCAGCATAGGGGAGTATGACAGTGACCCGAGAGATTCCATGAGCTTCTCCAGCGAATCAGAAGATTCCCAGAAGGAGGCGCCGATGGTCAGGGCAAGGGGGGTCCCAGGGGGGACGCACCAGAAACAGGGGGCCAGCGGGGACTCCCAAAGCAGCAGCTGGAAATCAGGACCAGCTTCTCCACCAGAGCAGAGTGGGGGGGAAGAGTCCCAGGTGTCAGGTCCAGCTAGCCCCCCCGAAGGGGGAAGCAGTGACAGGAGCAGTGAAACGGTCAGGAGGAAGGTTACCGGCTGGGCGCGCGCGCCAAGTTCAAATGTACAGGTGCGCGAGACAGCAGGCAGCCCGGGTCGGGAACCAGGTCCTAAAGCCCGCCGGAGGCAGGGGGAAGAATCAGGGGACTCAGCGTCAGAAGAGTCTAGAAAGGGCGAAACCCCAGCTGACAGGCGGACCCAGCGGAGGAAAGAGCAAAGGAAGAGGTGGAGCAAGGCTAGAGTCTTAAACTGGTGTATGGGGGGAGGAGACTCAGACGGAGCTTCGGCGGTCTAGAGTCTCAGACGTAGAGCTGCACGCTGCTAATGTGAAAGACAAACTGAACTTCAATAAAGACTTTTGTATATTACAACGGACTGGCGTTGGTCCTTTGTGAGCTGGGACCTAGGGCAGCTCTGACAATATCCTTATCCCCCCATTTTTCCTCCCTCCCCCTTCCCCCCCAGAACCCCACCTGTCAGCTTGCCAGCTGCAGCGCGTTGCTGCTCTCAGCAGTGAAAGCACTCCAGGCAGCCAGCCATAAATTCCATTCTTTATTTCCTTCTGACAAGATTACATGCAGAATAAACAAAGCGATCCGTCTCTCATGACGCGTTGCTTCGACTGGTTTGTTTTTTCCCTCTCCCTCGAGACCAGCACAGCCATCGGCCCAGCCCCTTCCGTTTTTGCCTGTGACGTGGATCCCCCTCTCTCGGAAGCACCCCCTCCTGCTCAGACTCACTATCCTCTTCTCTGTCCTCTGAGGACGAGCCAGTGCTAATCAGTGGAGATCGTTCTCTGTATCCTCCCATTCTTTCCTCCTTCGCTGCCTGCAGTTCCCTGACATCCACCCCCTCCTCAAAGGCCCCCCTCACCTCCCTTTCCTGAGAAGGAGCCTCACTCGATGCATTTTCCTCATGCTTCTCGAGGGTAAATCCTAGGAAAATTTCCTCTTCTTCGGTATCATCAAAAACGTTACCCCAACCTCTAACATCTGATGGACCCGGACGGTCTTCACTCACTCTTTCCCCCCACTGTGTTTCCTCTTGGTCCGACGCTGGGAGCCTTTCGAAATCCTCTTCATCGTCCTTCGGCCCAAACGCCCGCTCAGAGAACCTCCCTGCGGGTTGTGGCTTATGGGGAAATAGCTCGTGGAAGTCCTCCACTAAACCCTCCTCAGTGACCCAATCTGATGGCACCCACGTGTTGTCCAAACTGGGAGCCCCCTCCCAAGCTACAAGATACTCCAGCTGATTCCCCTTCCAACGTGAGTCCAGTATTTCCTCTATCTGGTGTCTCCGCTCCCTTTCCTCGACTTCAGGCGGTGGCACCTCCCCTTCCCTTCTGCCCGGCCGGTAAGCCGACAGTAGCGACCGGTGGAACAAGGCATGAATTTTCATGCTCTCTGGCAGCCTCAACCTGAAGGCCACCGGGTTGACTTGCTGTATGATCTCAAAGGGACCCACCCTCCTGGGTTTGAGTTTCTTACAGCCCCCTTTCCAAGGCAAACCTTGCATTGACAACCACACCTTATCCCCTACCCGAAGGGTTTCCCCTTCCCTCCGATGCTTGTCTGCTTGCCTCTTGTATACCTCCTTGGCCCTTTCCAAGTTCAACTTCAATTGCTGTTGAATTGCCTCCCTTTCCTCCGCAAACTGTTCAGCGGCTGGCACACTCCACGACTCCTCCCCCCTCCCAGGGAAAGCCCTGGGATGGCACCCGTGATTAGCAAAAAACGGAGTCATCCTTGTGGACACGTTCTCGGAGTTGTTGTATGCAAACTCCGTCAGCGCTAATTTGTCCACCCAATCGTTCTGCCTCTCCCCCACATAACAACGCAGGTACTGCTGTAGTACTGCATTGACCCTTTCCACCTGCCCATTGCTTTTGGGATGTCTGGCGGTGGTGAAACTCACCTCGACTTGCAGCAAACCCATGAGTTTGTGCCAGAACCTTGAGGTAAATTGTGTTCCCCTGTCCGAAATGACCCTTGAAGGGACCCCATGCAACTTAAACACGTGCTCCACAAACAATTTGGCTGTCTCCTTCGCAGTTACCGCATGAGAACACGCCACAAAATGGCACATTTTGGTGAGTAGATCCACCAACACCAACACCGCCATTTTCCTCCTTGACCGGGGCAGGTCAGTGATGAAGTCTACTGATACCACCTCCCATGGCCTCCCTGGTGTTGGCAGAGGCTCTAATAACCCTGCCGGAGCTGCCCTCTCCCCTTTGGCTCTCTGACAGGTCTCACACCCTCGCACATATTCCTTCACATCTTCCCGCACCTTGGGGCACCAAAATTCCCTGGTGACCAACAACATGGTTTTATGTTGCCCAAAGTGTCCTGCCGTCGAGCTGTCGTGAAGTTGTCGGAGGATTCGGGCCCGGAGAGGTTCCCCTGGTACATACAAAGCCCCCCGATAAAACAGTAGCCCCCCTTTTTCCTCGAAACCTCCCTCAGCCCCTCTCCCTTGCCCAAGTTCATCCAACTTTCCTCTGGCAAAAGCATCGTCTCGCATCAATCGTAGCAGTTTGTCGTCCTTCACCAATGTCGCCCCACAAGCCCACCTCTGCTCAGGGAACATGAACCAGGCTACCGACGGTCCTTCCTCTGCCAAATACTCTGGTTTACGGGATAAAGCGTCCGCCCTCAAGTTCTGCTCACTGAATCCTGAAGTTAAAGTTGGCAAAGAACTGTGCCCAGCGTATTTGCCTCTGGCACATCACTCTCGCTGTGCGCCAATACTCCAAATTCTTGTGATCCGTGCACACCTGTATATGATGCTTCGCTCCAATGAAAAAATGGCACCATTGTTTGAACGCAGACACAATAGCAAGCAATTCCTTATCATAGAGACTATAATTTACTTCCGATTTATTGAGCTTCCGGGAGAAAAAGGCACACGGACGCCACTCCCCCTCCCCATCTTGCTGCGTGAGGACCGCTCCAATCGCTTGATCCGACGCATCTGTCTCCACCTGCAGTGGTAGTTCCGGGTTGACATGCAGCAGTTGTTCGTCGGAGGCGAAGACCCTCTTTAGACTCTCAAAGGCCCTCTGCGCCGCCTCCATCCACTCGAACTTGCCACTGAGGCAATCCATTATGGGGGTCACCAGCCGCGCGAAGTTCTTCATGAACTTCCGGTAGAAGTTACTGAAGCCCAGGAACCACTGAACATCCTTCCTTGTTTTCGGGCTTTTCCACTCCACCACCGCCTTGACCTTCTCCGGGTCCATTGCCAGACCCTTGTCCAACAGCTTATAGCCCAGGAACTCGACCTCTCTCATGTGAAACTGACACTTCTCCAGTTTCACCCATAGGCAATGCTCCTTGAGCCTAGTTAGAACTTCCCGCACGTCCTTGACGTGCTGTTCTTCGTCTGGAGAGTAAATAAGTATGTCATCCAAGAATGCAGCGCAGTTTTTATAGAGCAAAGGCCCCAACACGTGGTGCATGAAGGCTTGGAAGCACGGGCTACCACACTGTAAACTGAAGGGCATAACGAGATATTTGAATGCTCCTAGTGGTGTGAACGTGGTAGTCTTCCACTCGTCCCCCTCTCGCACCCTGATGAGATTGTAGGCTCCTCTCAGATTGTAGGCACTCTCGCTGTGCGCCAATACTCCAAATTCTTGTGATCCGTGCACACCTGTATATGATGCTTCGCTCCAATGAAAAAATGGCACCATTGTTTGAACGCAGACACAATAGCAAGCAATTCCTTATCATAGAGACTATAATTTACTTCCGATTTATTGAGCTTCCGGGAGAAAAAGGCACACGGACGCCACTCCCCCTCCCCATCTTGCTGCGTGAGGACCGCTCCAATCGCTTGATCCGACGCATCTGTCTCCACCTGCAGTGGTAGTTCCGGGTTGACATGCAGCAGTTGTTCGTCGGAGGCGAAGACCCTCTTTAGACTCTCAAAGGCCCTCTGCGCCGCCTCCATCCACTCGAACTTGCCACTGAGGCAATCCATTATGGGGGTCACCAGCCGCGCGAAGTTCTTCATGAACTTCCGGTAGAAGTTACTGAAGCCCAGGAACCACTGAACATCCTTCCTTGTTTTCGGGCTTTTCCACTCCACCACCGCCTTGACCTTCTCCGGGTCCATTGCCAGACCCTTGTCCAACAGCTTATAGCCCAGGAACTCGACCTCTCTCATGTGAAACTGACACTTCTCCAGTTTCACCCATAGGCAATGCTCCTTGAGCCTAGTTAGAACTTCCCGCACGTCCTTGACGTGCTGTTCTTCGTCTGGAGAGTAAATAAGTATGTCATCCAAGAATGCAGCGCAGTTTTTATAGAGCAAAGGCCCCAACACGTGGTGCATGAAGGCTTGGAAGCACGGGCTACCACACTGTAAACTGAAGGGCATAACGAGATATTTGAATGCTCCTAGTGGTGTGAACGTGGTAGTCTTCCACTCGTCCCCCTCTCGCACCCTGATGAGATTGTAGGCTCCTCTCAGATTGTAGGCACTCTCGCTGTGCGCCAATACTCCAAATTCTTGTGATCCGTGCACACCTGTATATGATGCTTCGCTCCAATGAAAAAATGGCACCATTGTTTGAACGCAGACACAATAGCAAGCAATTCCTTATCATAGAGACTATAATTTACTTCCGATTTATTGAGCTTCCGGGAGAAAAAGGCACACGGACGCCACTCCCCCTCCCCATCTTGCTGCGTGAGGACCGCTCCAATCGCTTGATCCGACGCATCTGTCTCCACCTGCAGTGGTAGTTCCGGGTTGACATGCAGCAGTTGTTCGTCGGAGGCGAAGACCCTCTTTAGACTCTCAAAGGCCCTCTGCGCCGCCTCCATCCACTCGAACTTGCCACTGAGGCAATCCATTATGGGGGTCACCAGCCGCGCGAAGTTCTTCATGAACTTCCGGTAGAAATTACTGAAGCCCAGGAACCACTGAACATCCTTCCTTGTTTTCGGGCTTTTCCACTCCACCACCGCCTTGACCTTCTCCGGGTCCATTGCCAGACCCTTGTCCAACAGCTTATAGCCCAGGAACTCGACCTCTCTCATGTGAAACTGACACTTCTCCAGTTTCACCCATAGGCAATGCTCCTTGAGCCTAGTTAGAACTTCCCGCACGTCCTTGACGTGCTGTTCTTCGTCTGGAGAGTAAATAAGTATGTCATCCAAGAATGCAGCGCAGTTTTTATAGAGCAAAGGCCCCAACACGTGGTGCATGAAGGCTTGGAAGCACGGGCTACCACACTGTAAACTGAAGGGCATAACGAGATATTTGAATGCTCCTAGTGGTGTGAACGTGGTAGTCTTCCACTCGTCCCCCTCTCGCACCCTGATGAGATTGTAGGCTCCTCTCAGATCCAGTTTAATAAAAAATTTCCCCTTTTGCACCCTCACCAATACGTCATCGATTCTTGGCATGGGGAAGGCCATGGGGACCGTCTGGCCGTTGATTCGCCGGAAATCCACGACCAGCCTCCACTCTCGCGTGGCCTTCTTGTCCACAAAGAACACGGGGCTTCCGCCCACTGCCCTGGACTCCCTGATGAAACCTCTCCTTAAGTTCTTGTCGATAAAGGCTCTTAAGTCCTCCATCTCCTGATCGGACATAGAGTACAGTTTTCCTGCCGGTAACTTGGCCCCCGGGACCAAGTTGATCTGACAATCGTAAGGCCTGTGCGGCGGCAGCGTGTCTGCCTCTCTTTCGCTGAAAACCTCTACCAAGTCCATATATTCTGGAGGAATGCCGCTTTTCTCTCCCGCACATGTAGCCGCCACTCTGACACTACCAACTCGCGGCTCCTTTACTCCCAAACAGTTCTCCAAGCAATGCGCCGATCCAAACGTCAGGTTACGCTGATGCCAGGAAACCACCGGATCGTGCAAGGCCAACCAGCTCATGCCCAGAATGATGGGCAGGCCCGCCAGTGTGGCCACATGGAAAGCAATCATTTCAGAATGCGTCGAAAACCTCATTCTCATGGGGGGGGTCTGATGGGTCACTTCCCCTTCCGAAAGTTCCCGCCCATCAATGGTGGTCACTTGTAGCGGAAAGTCCAAAGGTAGTAAATGCAATTGGTCCCTGCTGAAGAAATTAGCACTCGCTCCTGAGTCCAACAGGGCATGGACCTCCATAGCATGTCCATTGGGGAGGTCCAGCAACACCCTCACAATTATGCCTGGTTGGGGATGTCCTGGTTGGGGCTCTGGTTCTGTTCCATTGCTGCCTGGCTGCTGCCCCGCTCCATTCCCAGCCAGGCACTGGCATTGCCCTGCATTTGGACTCCCCCCTCTCCCATCTGGGAGGAAGCCCCCACCATTCCCTGCAAGTTGTGACGTTCAGGACACACTCTGGCAAAGTGCCCTGGTTTCTGGCAGATAAAACATTTCTTGGCAGCCTGCCAGTCTTTTGCCGCCTTGTGAATTGGCCGTTGAGCCTTTGAATCTTCCCGTGCGTGGGCAGAGTCAATTTTCATCGGCTTCGAGCGAGATTGACCTTGCTCTCCCTCACTTGGTATCTCAGGAATGCGATCACCATGGAAACGCCGGCCTTTGCTCTCAGCCTTCTCAAGCTGCCTCAGCTCTTGCCTGCTGCCCACCGTCAGAGCAGCTTTAATGAGGGAATCCAAGTCCTTGTGACGGGGGCCCCTGGCAAGCTCATCTTTCACCTGAGAATTAAGTCCGGCCTTAAATAAAGCTTGCACAGGCTTTGAGTTTAAGCTCCAATCAAGCTTGTGCACCAGCATCGAAAATTGGGACCAGTACGCCCTCACAGTTGAGTTCCCCTGCCGGAGATCCAATAGCTGCTGCTGGGTCACATCCTCCTCCGATTCAAATGAAAACATAACGTCCATCGCTTCCCAGAATTGTTTGAGATCGCTGAGCGCAGCATTATGGCTAGCAAGCAGTGGGCGTACCCAATCTCGCGCTGCCCCAGTCAAATGGCCTATAAGGTACCCCACCTTTTCAGCATCCCCAGCAAAAGCAGCTCCTTGCAGTTCAAGAGCATACTGCATGTCCAGTTTGAAGCCCATATACAGTCTGGGGTCTCCAATGAATTTGCTTACCAGTGGCAAAGACCGGTTCAGGGGCCCTCTATAAGCTCCGGCAGATCTGGCTCTGGCTTCTTGCAAACGAATTCTTAATTCCTCTGACGTAGCCAATAAATCAGCTCTCTCTTTTTCCAGCTGTTCAAGGCGACGTTCCATCCTCCTTTTCTTCTTTTTGAGCCTCTCCTCTCGAGTGCTCATTAACTGGGTGTGTCGAAGCAAACTGTCAGCTTGCCAGCTGCAGCGCGTTGCTGCTCTCAGCAGTGAAAGCACTCCAGGCAGCCAGCCATAAATTCCATTCTTTATTTCCTTCTGACAAGATTACATGCAGAATAAACAAAGCGATCCGTCTCTCATGACGCGTTGCTTCGACTGGTTTGTTTTTTCCCTCTCCCTCGAGACCAGCACAGCCAACGGCCCAGCCCCTTCCGTTTTTGCCTGTGACGTGGATCCCCCTCTCTCAGAAGCACCCCCTCCTGCTCAGACTCACTATCCTCTTCTCTGTCCTCTGAGGACGAGCCAGTGCTAATCAGTGGAGATCGTTCTCTGTATCCTCCCATTCTTTCCTCCCTCGCTGCCTGCAGTTCCCTGACACCACCCCACCTCCTGAATTCCCTCAGTTCCAGTCTTTGGTTTCTCTAATATTGCTATTTTCTGCATGTTACAAAGTTGTATAGATCCTCAAACTGTTTAGCTGATTATTATCAGTAACAAATAAAATAAAAATGTGGATGTTTATTCAAAACCTGCCAAGGAGTCCAATTTGCTTTGTTGCGTCTTCAGAGACTTTGTGAAAGGTTCCCATTCATCTTTAAAGTCACAGTTATCCTTGTCCCGTAGCTTATATGTCAATTTTGCCAGTTCTGCATAGTCCATCAACTTTTCTCGCCATGATTCCTTAGTTGGGGTTTCTTCAGTCTTCCATCCTTGCGCAACCAGAACTCTCGCGGCCGTTGTTGCATACATGAAGATGTTTTTCAACTTTTTTTGGCAGATCTTTCCCTACAATCCCCAACAAAAATGCCTCGGGTTTTTTTAATAAATGTTAAATGGGACATTTTCTTCAATTCATTGTATATCATTTCCCCAAATGTTTTAATTACCTTACACTCCCACCACATATGATAAAATGTTCCCTCCTTTTCCTTACACTTCCAACATATATTTGAACTAGTTTTGTACATTTTCCCTAACTGCACTGGTGTTGTATACCATCTGTACATCATCTTCATGTAGTTCTTCATGTACTGTTCCCAGGATAGGTAAAGATCATTCAGCAGTTTTCAAATTGAAAAACAGTGTTTCATTTTGAGATCCTTTGTAACACCATCCAGTTCTTTTAAGCACAACCTACGACCCTTGAGGTTTTTACTGAAGCAAAAGGATTGATTCCATCCCTGTATCAAACAGCTGTGATTTGAGGATCGTCTGTTTCATAGCAGCTCCTGTGGCCCTTCCCTTTGCTGCATTTGGCATGAAATTGCCGGTGATTTCCCCAGGAGTCAAAAGGCCTACCTACTCTGGGCTTATTCTTGCGAATTACTTTGCAACAAAGAACAAAGCTTTTCGTCTTCTGTTCTTTTAATTTTTGTGTTTTCAAAATGTTTGATATCTGACACTGATTTCTGTATATTGTGTTTTCTCTGCTCCCCCTTCTAGAAAGGAGGCCTTTGCCAACATGGGTGCAATTCTGCTCCATGTGGGGAAAGTGTTTATCCATCATGGACTTGGGGGGATGCTGCTGCCAGCCAATATGGGCTTTGAGGGATATTTTTTTTTACTGTAGGCCTGTTTATTCTGCTGCATTTCAATGTTTGCCTATTTTCTGACCTAGTTGTAAAGTACCTTGAGATTCCCACATAATAGGTTGCAGGTAAATACTCTAAAAATAAGAACTCCCCCCCCCCCATCATGTCACAAAGTCAATTGACACAAAGCCTAGAATAATGCCAACGAGCTCTTCTACCTGGAAGTGCAACATCAGCCCTTCAACACATCAGCATGATGTGCAGTTGTCACACGGCTACGACTCATAAGCCATGAATGCAGGTCTGAATAGTGCCCCTTTGGAAACCCCCACCCTCCATGCAGAAAAAGAGCATCTGCCCCTGAAATCCTTTCAGTATAAAGTGTATGAATGACAGGCAGCTAAAAAAATGTCTCCTTGGCTATTTGGCTCATGTGTCTCATAGAACAAACTCCGTGGACGAAAAGAGCCTTGCCAGGAATGTGAGCCGACTTTAATCCAGCCTGCCCTGAAATATCTCAGAAGTGAAGCAGGAGAAAGAGGCCCAGTTTATGGCGGTGAGCTGACTTGGTTTTGAGTAGGAGGGTGTGCGCTGCAGGGGACTGGTCTGCTTATGTGAATAGGCTGGACTACAAAATCTCTGGCTGCTCTTATATTCTTTTCCTGCAAGGCTGCAGTTAGGTTAGTGAGTGGCAGGCTATTGCCTATCTTGTGTATCAGCAGCACTGTAGAGTCAGGCCAGATGGCAAATCCTGATAGTTGGGGTCGGGATGCATATGGAATGGGTTCGGGAAAGAGGGGTGGCCACTTCCAATCTACCAGGAAGCATTTTTCTGCTGGAGAAACAGCTTGCACCAGCAGAGGGAGGCAGCACTCCACAGAAACCCTCTCTGTCATACAAGCAGTCCTCTACAAGGAGATCCTTGGGCTGGGAGGGGGCTGGAAGTGACCATATTCCAGATGAGGGGGAGCATGAAGC
Organism: Podarcis bocagei; assembly: GCF_964188305.1. Lineage (NCBI taxonomy): Eukaryota > Metazoa > Chordata > Lepidosauria > Squamata > Lacertidae > Podarcis > Podarcis bocagei. The sequence goes on from NC_138131.1 coordinate 70,859,311, forward strand.
CAGGCTCTGGGCTTTCGTTTCGTGTTGGAATGGAGATGTAAAATCACTTCTTTTGTATTCAGGACAGGACAACAGATCCACACCTGGGAGCTTGATGGCAGCTGAAGGGATCCACAGTGATCCAGGACAAGCTGCAGCTGCTGCTCAGGTAAGGCCAGAAGGAGGCTTACCAGGCGTCCCCAGTTGCCAGGGACAATCCCCGGATTCAGCAATCTGTCCCCGGCAGAAATTTGTCCCCGGAATGTCCCCGGATTTACGCCTGGGGACTTCCTGCGCTGCAGCATGGCTGACACCATGGCAGCAAGCAGCATCGGAGGTCCCGACTACACCGGGGACATTAATTAAACCCGGGGACATTCCAGCCAGCCAATCCGCTGGCTGGGGGGGGTGCCCCAACCTTGCTGCAGCCGCCGCCGCTGAGGAGAGGGAGAGCCCGACCCGAGAGAGAAGAGACCCAGAGGAAGGTATGTCTGCTTTAACGCCTCATTGCTGAGCAAAAAACAGCGTTATTGGTCGTTCCTGTGGCGTACACCCCTCCCCCCTTTTCTCCAGCTGGACGGCTTGTCTTTGGGGCGTAGAGGCAAAGCACAGCAGCGGGGATCCCCTGCCCCCCCACTTTGTGGGAGAGCTTGCTTGCAGATAGGGATAGCGCACGGTTGGAGAGCCTTTTATTTGTAATTGTTCTGGTTGCTTAGAAGGGTAGTTGGCAGATGAAGTTAATCAAGTCAACTTTAATCGTTTAACCTGCCAGAAAAAGGGCCAGTTTAAAACAGCGGCTGTCTAGTTCACAGAGTTCCTGAACAAGCCTGCATGGAAACACCAGTTTCTATAATGACTGAAATGTGCTTCATTTGCAACTAAGTAGAGCCTCTCTGCTAATGCAGAGCACAATCCACAGCTTCAGGCAAGGCCATTTATATACCCAGAATCCAGAGCAGCCTTTTCTCCTACTCCTCTGAAGTACCACCACTGCAACACCAGCGCTTGGCCTTCTGGCACCTGCAGGCTAGGGAAAGAGCTCTTTAGCACCCTGGGGTGGAGCTCCTTCTCAGCAATAGCACTGTAGGCTCATTCCCAACTTCTTTAACCAGTGCCTCTGTGCCTTCTGTAAATGTCTGGAGTAAAGTGTCTGTCCTCTCCAGGATGTTAAAATACTGAAGAAGGCACCCAATAGCCCTAAGACGGGGGCGGAAACAGTACTTAAGGATGATCAAGCATTGCCTATGAAGGTCCAGGAGCTTGAAGAAAAACTCCAGCTGTTGCCAAAAATACTCCAGGATCCGCAAGGAAGAGGTATTTTTGAGAATCCCATCTTCACAAATTCCGGGGACATGGCCCTCCCAGTGTTAAGGTGGGGAGATGGGGTTGGGAGTTTGCAGATAAGAGTCAAAAGTTAAAAATGTAAAGGCTAATGGAATTCGATTTAAAAATCAAAAGTCGCTGTGGCGATTCAAGTTATAGTGTCAGACAAAAGACAAGATGGAAAAGAAAAGATAAGGAAGAGAGAAAAGAGACAGAGAGAAAAAGAAGAAAGAAAGAAAAAGAAAACACAAAAAATCCTACTGAAAATTGTTTGTTTGTTCAGAAAAGAGAAGGAAAAGAAAAAAACCAATGTAATAAGTAAATAGAAAAAGGGGGGAGTGGGGATGGAAAAGTAGATATATATATAGAATTCTTTAATGAGAAATGAGAAATTAAAAAAAAAACTTTTTTTAAAAAAGAGAAAGTAATAATAATGAAAATGAGTAAATGAGTAAGAAGTGAATAGAAATGGATGAATAATGAGTAATAATTTATTCATAAAAAAGGGAGGGTTGTGTGTATAACTAAAGAAGAAGGAGGAGAGAGAGAGAGAGAGAGAGAGAGAGAGAGAGAGAGAGAGAGAGAGAGAAGGGAACAAGAAAAAGGGGCAGTTTGAATTCTCCCGTGGGACCCCCAGGGCTTGGTGTCGGGTCCCTAGATCAGGGCTGAGGCGGCGGTTCCAGGAAATGGGCTCCAGTGGTTCAGGCCGCCTACCTGGGTTCATAGGGCTTTAAAATACTGTTAAGAAATGGACTGAAAATAAACTCAATAACATAAAGCATGGTTTTTGCTGTGCCCCCCTGCACTGGGGAGAGTCCACTCCGCGTTCTTCTAGCCCCCAGCCGGTCCCCGGTGCACGGTTTCTCTGCTCTTTTGCTCCAGCCGCTGGTGATATTGGCTTGGGGTCGGAGCTGGGCTAGGTGGGGCGTTCCCTCCAGACTTCCCTGTCTCTCCCGATCCCCTCCTATCATTCTCTCTCTCTCTCTCCCCCCCCCCATGTTACCTGTGGGGGCGCCTTACCAATACAGTCGTACCTTGGATCCCAAACGCCTTGCGACTCAAATGTTTTGGCTCCCGAACGCCACAAACCCGGAAGTGAGTGTTCCGGTTTGTGAATGTTCTTTGGAGCCCAAATGTCCGACGGGGCTTCCGCGGCTTCGGATTGAGTGCAGGAAGCTCCTGCAGCCAATCGGAAGCCGCGCCTTGGTTTCCGAATGTTTTGGAAGTCAAACGGACTTCTGGAATGGATTCCGTTTGACTTCCGAGGTACCACTGTATATCTTCTCGGAGCAGGGGCAATCCCATTGCCGCCTTCAGTTCTGGTAAAGCTAAGAATTGCTTGTGCAGATCTTGATGCCTTCAAGGCCGAGGCTGTCATCTGATGTGACCCAGTACTCCTATCAGAGAAGCAAATCCTCAAATACAGTCATACCTCTTCTTCTGCTCGGTTCAGGTTACGTCTTTCCAGGTTGCGTCCTGCGGCGACCTGGAAGTAACGGAACGGGTTACTTCCAGGTTTCGCTGCTCGCGCATGTGCAGACGCTCAGAATGACGTCACGCGCATGCGCAGAAACGGCAAATCGCGACCCACACACGTGCAGACGCGTTGTTGCGTTCTGCTCATGATGCGAATGGGGCTCCGGAACGGATCCCGTTCGCAACCAGAGGTACCACTGTAGTTGAAATGCCTGGCTTGTTCAATGGCTTGTCCATTTAGGAGCCATTTCTGCTTCCTGGGCTGTGCCCCCAATACTACGGCTTTTGTCTTGGAATAATTTGTATTCAAATCTTTGTTACGACACAGTCTCCCAAAGTCCTTTAGTAATCGCCTCATAGCCACTTGCGTTTGTGCTAACAACACCGTATCGTTGGCATGTAGCAAAATGGATACATTCTGGGATAAAAGTGAAACAGGGAAATATCTGGCCATTTGGGTTCCTTTATTACATCATTTACATAAATGTTAAACAGCAGAATTTTAGAAAGTATTTCAAAGTGTTTAAAATGATTTAGGAATTACAAGGTTAACTTTTTAAAAAAGATATTAAATAAGTTTTAAAAGCCTGTATGTGTAACTGCTGATGATGTTGGGGGGTGGCAGCAGCTGTGGTTGTAAGACTCCCTTAAAACTGATTTACAGTGCTGGCTCTTGGGGATTGAAAGGGCACATAAAAAGGACTTTCCCAAATTAAAGAAAAACCAACAAACAACCCCAGTCAAACAATTAGAAAAACCAGCCTGTGGAGCTCAGATGAACAAGTCCCACTTTGGTGCAACTTGACCTGAATGACATGCACAGATGCTCCCTTCTTTTTCTCAGTGATAGCAGCTCTTTTGGCTGAGGTGTGGCATGCAGCTGAAACAGTATTTAAGGAAGCTCAAGTATTCCGTGTGAAGCTCCAGGAGCTTGAAGAGAAACTCCAGGCGTTGCCAGCAACACTCCAGGAGCCGCAAGCCAGAGGTATTTTTGAGAATCCTGTCTTCACATGGCCCTCCCTCCCAATGGGCTGATGAGCGCTGGCCATGTTGGCTGGGGCTTAGGGGAGTCCCACCACAGTCTGGAGCCCAGTTCAGTGCGCCTTTGTGGGCAGCTGGTAGCCATGCCAGGGTCGCCTTCGCTGCGTGGAAGGGGTGGCCTCCCCCCCACCCCCACCCCATGCGCAGGAGACCAGAGGCCAGTAGCAGACTGCGCATGTGCCTCTGAAAGGCACAAAGGTTTGCTGCCTCCTTGTGTGCCCATTTTCTTGCCAAAAAGAATAAAAATACAGCATATGGTTGCACATACCAGGCACCAATGTTAATGGTGGTTCTTTGACTTTTCCTTCAGGTGAGGAACACGAGGAGGAGGAGGAGCAGCAGCAGGAGGAGGAGAAGGAAAAATAAAGAAAATGGGGGGGGGGTATATATTTTCCTATATATTTCTATTCTTAGTTCTATGTATTGCTTCTTTATTTAATAAAATTTATTTTAAAAAGCCTGCAAAGTGGTTTACCAAAACAAAAAACAAAAAACCCACCACAGCAGTAAAATCAAGAAAAATCAACAATCCTACTTTAAAACATACAAAAGCTAAAATATTAAAAGAGATGAAAATTACTTCAACTTCCTAAGCTTCTAGGTATGCTTGCCTCAACAAGAATGCTTTTAGCAGGTGCCTGAAAAGCGTCTAGCAAAGGCACGTGCTTTGTTGCAAGAGGCGGGAAGTTCCAAAGGGCAGGTGCTGCCACACTAAACCATGCAGTACAGATATTCTGCGGAACCTGTGGTAGCGCTTGAAACGGTTAGAATTCCAGCTCCATGATTGCAGTCATGGGATTGTTGTCTATGTTTTGACTCCACAGAGTGGGAAGTGACGGCGACAGGATGTTTGTGTTCCTGTGTTCCGTGAAGTGGAACTATTGTCCTTTGTTCTTTTTCTCTTTGCTGTTTGATGCTAGAGAGAGAGGGAGCCATGTTGCAGTGCTCCGTGTGTGTGTTTACATGTAAATAAAGTCGATTAGCCAAAATGCTGAGTTGCTGAGGTCTGTCACGCATGATCCACAAACTCTGCGGATCCCTAAGTGTGCCGGTGTCGCTTGACATCGGTCACTGTGATGTTCGGGCTGAAGCAAGCTTATGAAGGAAGCTCCAAAACGATCGACCAGGAGGGAGGGAACATGCCAGTCGGGCACATGTCTCTGCCAGGGTGCTACTCGAGTGTAGGCTGAACTCCTGACAGAAACTACGGAAGGGGAGGTTTTAGTCATGGGGATTTCACCATGCTCTGAAAAGGAAAACATTGATTTCAAGAGCAGGCCTGCACAGCAGCAATCTACTCGCCTGCGAGTCTCATCATGATCAGTGGGACTTCTTCCCGAGCCGGCGGTGCATAAGATGGGCTGCACCCCTTGCACCCAACTTGTACCTAAAACTCTGCACCAGAGAAGAGTGGAGCTGGAAGGGACCCCTGAGGGTCATCAAGCCAACCCCCTGGGACAATGCAGGAATCTCAAGTAGACTATCCCTGACCGATGGCCCCCCGTTTTCTGTTTTTCCTCTCAGCCAGGACCCACAACAACGGAGACTGGAGGTGGGGGGAAGATAAATTTTGACGAGGGAAAGGCAATGGGGCCGATTTGTCAGGCACACACAGGCACAGCTTGAAGACTTTACGCAGAGAGGAACCCCACACGGGAGACACAGATACACAAGCACACAGAAGTCAATAACCCAAGAGTGGCTTCTAAGTGGGGGGTTGGCTGAGGACAGGGTGGGGCGGAAACATGTGGAGCTTTGCAGGGGGGAGGCAGAAAGTGTTTGTCAGAGGGAAACTCACTTTCCCTTTTTGGAAACCGGCCAAGATCCCTTCTGCATTTGCAGCGCTGCCCCCAAAGTGACCCTTTCAATCCACTTGGTAGTCCAGCTGTAGGCGCTGGTCTTCCAGGCAGAATGAAAGGCGCCCCCTTGATTCTGTGAGAGGCACCCAGTGCTTGGTCTTACTAGCTGCAGCTCAACTTTAACTATGTTTACAGCAGAGGAGCAAGTCCTGGAGGGCTGGCTTCCTATTCTGCCTCTATGGGTGAGTTGGCATTGATGAGGAAAATTCGGGGGTGTGAGGCTACTCAACAGCCCAGCTCGTCGGGCAGAGCCCGCGGGTACTTGCCGTAAGAAATGAAGGAGATTCCAGCCACAAATTGGAGCAAAACAGCGGTCAGGAGACCAAGATCTTTTTTTGTTGCGCAACAGGTTCCCACAGGAGTAAGAACCCCGAACATGGGATGACATTGACTTTTAAAACTTCCCACATTGCGGACAGACCCAGTCGCCTTCTCAATCCAGCCCGCGGATGGTCCAGGAATCAGCGTGTTTTAACATGAGTAGAATGTATCCTCTTCCTCAAAATGCATCTCTGGGTTATTTGTGGGGCATAGGAATCTGGGCTGGGACAAACTTCCTTTACATGTGACTAAAGGTGGGTGTGGCCTCACCTGTGCAGGTAACGACAAAAGCACAGGGCAGGGCAGCCATCTCTCTCTCTTTCACCACATGCATCATCTGAAGCAACATCTGCTTAGCCAAAGATGCTTGGACGTGCTTTCGAACTGCTAGGTTGGCAGGAGCAGGGACCAAGCAACAGGAGCTCAGCCCGTCGCGGGGATTCGAACTGCTGACCTTCTGATCAGCAAGCCCTAGGCTCTGTGGTTTAGACCGCAGCGCCACCTGCATCCCTCCTGCACATCCATACCCTGGGGCAAATCTGGGGATGGGCTCTTGGTTTCTTTGGCCCACTTATATATTGTGGGATTATATTTGGCCAATTTATATATTGTGGGATTACATCCTTATCCAACTTGTGCTAACAAGTTCCCAAAATATCAGCAGAGCTTATAGACATTCCCCTTTAAGTTCGCAACGCTAACGTGTGCACAGGTTCTCTAGAACCTCTATAATAATTACTCTGGTAATTTCCCCTTTGTTCCCTCTTAAAATACAAGACACAACACAGTCTTTATAAAAGTATAAAAGAGTTTACTCACGTTCTGTTCACAACATGATCCCAGAAGGTAGACAGGCTTAAAAAAGGTTACATATATTTAGAATCTATCTTGTTGCAAGATAGACCTTATCTCCTCTCTTGGCTGAGAGCCAAGAGAGCATATTTAGATGTTTCCTCATCGAAAGAAAATGGCAGAGAGAGAGAGATGGCTGCCTACCCTGTGCTTTTGTCATTACCTGCACAGGTGAGGCCACACCCACCTCTGGTCACATGCGGAGGAAGTCCGTCCCCAGCTATGATAAAGTGGGCACAAGATATTGGTCATAACATCATGTTTGCTGACGGGGAACAGTTGTGGACCACAGCTATGAAATTTAGGGCATGTAATGCCTTAAAGGAAAATATTATGAAAATGATGTATAGGTGGTACATGACTCCAGTCAAGCTGGCAAAAATTTACCACTTGTCTGATAATAAATGTTGGAAATGTAAAGAAACTGAAGGTACTTTCTATCACCTTTGGTGGACGTGCCCAAAGATTAAGGCTTTCTGGGAAATGATATATAATGAAATGAAAAAGGTACTTAAATGTACTTTCCTTAAGAAACCAGAGGCCTTTCTCTTGGGCATTGTTGGCCAATTGGTGCCAAAGAAAGACAGAACTTTTTTTATGTATGCTACAACAGCAGCAAGAATACTCATCGCAAAGTATTGGAAGACACAAGATCTACCCACTCTGGAAGAATGGCAGATGAAGGTGATAGATTACATGGGACTGGCTGAAATGACTGGCAGAATCCGAGATCAGGGAAAAGAGACGGCGGAAGAAGACTGGAAGAAATTTAAGATCTATCTTAAGAGACATTGTAAAATTAATGAGTGTTAAAATGTTGCGGCTATAGAAGTAAGCGGATTACAGCTGTAAAGATTAGGTTAAAAGAAAAGAAAGGATTACAATTAGATTAAATTAAGGGTGAGGATTTGCTTTACTAAATATTCGAAATTGGAATGCAGAAAGGGGAGGTATGAGGAGGTCGGTGAAGTAAGGTTTAAGAGAATAAGGACTTGAAATTATACTTGTTCGTTTTTGTGTGTGTTTGTTTGTATTTTATAATTTGTGAAAACTTAATAAATATCTTTTTTAAAAAAGAAAAGAAACCACCTTCTTGACTGTTGGACCCCCTAGTGGTCTCATCTGCTCAATTGTCCGGAGCCTGGCTGTCAGGGCTGATTCAGCTGCAGTTCAGCATCAAAACTCAGAGATGAGCAGTAAGGTGGACTCTTTCTTCAGAGAGACAAAACCCGAGAGAGAAACGCCACAGGCAGGACTAGCCCCAGTTGCCAGAACGGAGGATCTTAGCCTCCTCCTAAGGTAGGGCTATCAGACATCAACAGCTTCTGGGTCTTCCTTTAAGAAGCTCAACAATTTGGGGGTTTTCCTAAAAATAGCTCCACACCTTTCGGGGTGTCTTGGTTTCTACTTTTAGAAATATGGCATCCCTAGCCTAAGGCTCCTCCCCAGTAGGCTGACTTCCCAACAGTCGTGGAGGGGCTCTCTGTGCCTTTTGTTCTGCTCTGTTCTACATCATCTTCATGTAGTTCTTCATGTACTGTTCCCAGGATAGGTAAAGATCATTCAACAGTTTTCAGGACTTCCGGGTTGGCGCCATCGCCGAATGGCGGACTCCCTCCGAGCTCCGGAGGGAGTCTGCTCGGCAGGGGCTGGGTCCTACCGCGCCGGCGACGCGGGGACCCTTAAAAACCACGGGCACGGAGCCCGTGGACATGGGTGACTCGGCTGGCACCGCTAGCGCCCTCCCGACTCGTGAAGGAGCCTTTTTAAAGGCTTCGGATTGGGTGCCGGGGAGTGGCGTGGTGCTTTGAGTCCACTGCTGTCCCTGCCGAGCGCAGCCGCATGCCATTCGACGGAGAGCGCTGACTTCTTCCATTGGAAATTCGGACTATTAACAACAACCCGTGAGTAATTGGGAAACCGGGTTCAAAAGGAAAAAAAAAATCGGATTTGGCACGAGCGGGGGTGATCTAAAAAGGAAGTCAGTCCCCCCCCCTATTGTAAACATTCTAAAACAAGGACTGGGTAACCAAGATCGAAAGAGAAGCATATTGCTGATAAAAATCATTAATTCCACGATGGGAAATTACAAGAACTGTGCTGGAGGAGAAGAGTGGAGGGTGAGAAAGAAAATGCAACCCCCCCCGGGAACCGGGGCGATTCGTAGAGCCTGGTGAAGAGAAACGGAGACTTTGACAGCTGTCAAAGTAGCTGTCAAAGCTGGAGAATATAAAGAGGACTTTGTTACAAGGACTTTGCTGGCTAATTTTGTTACAATTTGTTACAATATGGATATAAACTGTCGGAAAATAAGGAACAACAATTCGACTTTTGGATTAGAGGATACAAAGTTACTACAATCCCCCTAGAGGGGTTTCGGGACATTACAAGAACGGTCGTACGTGGAAAAACACTCTGGGATTCGCACAGGACTTATCTTCTGGGAAAGCTGCAAAACTGAAACAGTATTTCGTCTACAGAGGTGTTTACATTAAAGGAGACAATAGAATTTTCTATTGAAGAAAGGAAGGGACTGGACGTAAGTTTAGAACGTTTTAGCAGCTGAACAAGACAAGAAACCTGAGAATGTGAGGAATAAAAAGAACAAAGGACTAACTACGACATGGAAAGAACAATGGGAGGAGCGGCAAAGACCAAGGAAATTAAAGGCCTCTGTTAGATTGGACTTTTGAAGTTAAACATCATTAAAATAAATAAATTAAAAGAAAACCGGCAAGGTGGAATTGGGGAGAAATCTGGCCATGGACTTAAGACCTCCAGGCTGACAACACACAGACTGATGGACATGGGAATTCAAACCGGGGAAGGGCGGGGGGGAGATTTGGAATCCAAAGGCTGTGTAACCATTTTTTTGAATTTTTTCTTTATATCTTTTGTCTTCTATTTCTTTATATAACTTTTGCATATTATCGTATTTGGATTAGACATGTTTAAAAAAGGGAATTCGTGGAAGGAAATTGGGGTGGATCTTGGGGAAAATCTTTTTCTTTTTCTGTTAACGATGTGGGATGGTGGTAAGATTGTATAACTTAAATTGGATAATGGGTTAAACAAATTAAGTTTTAAATTGGGAGTGGGAGCTTGTGGAACCAAATTAATGAAAGGGGAATACAGTTGGGAGGGGGAGGGGGGAGTCCCAGAAAGTAGGTAATGAAAGTAAGGCTTTATGTATACTCTATCTTTTCTTTTCTTTTGTACTTTTATATTTCTGGAAATTTTAATAAATATTATTTTTTTTTAAAAAAAAAGATCATTCAACAGTTTTCAAATTGAAAAACAGTGTTTCATTTTGAGATCCTTTGTAACACCATCCAGTTCATTTAAGCACAACCTACGACCCTTGAGGTTTTTACTGAAGCAAAAGGATTGATTCCATCCCTGTATCAAACAGCTGTGATTTGAGGAGACTTCCAGGTTGGCGCCATCGCCGAATGGCGGATTCCCTCCGAGCTCCGGAGGGAGTCTGCTGGACAGGGGCCGGGTTTTGCCGCGCCGACGACGCGGGGACCCTTAAAAACCACGGGCGCGGATGCCCGTGGACATGGTGACTCGGCGGGCACCGTTAGCGCCCTCCCGACCCGCGAAGAAGCCTTTTTAAAGGCTACGGAACGGGGGACGGGGAGCGGCGCGGTGCTGTGAGTCTACTGCTTCCCCTGCCGAGCGAAGCCGCATGCCATTCGTCGGAGAGCGCTGACTTCTTCCTTTAAAAATTTGGACTTAAAATCAAGAACAACAACCCGTGAGTAATCTGGAAATTGGACTAAAATTATTCTTTTTTGTGTGGATTCGGCACAAGCGGGGGAGGTGCAAAGAGGAAGTCCGTCTCCCCCCCCATTGTAAACATTTTAAAGCAAGGATTTGCCAACTAAGGTTGAGAGAAGAGTTGTTTTTTCCCCTGATTGGATAAAAGTTATTAATTCCACGGATTTAAAAGTTTAAGTTACTGTGCTGGAGGATAAGAGTTTATTTATTTTTTATTAAGTGCCACTCTTCCCGAGACCGGGAGCAACCCGCGAAAGGAGCCTGCTGAGGAGTTACAGAAGATTTTGACAGCTGTCAAATTAGCTGTCAAAGTCGGAAAAAACTGAAAGTTTTGGTTTAGCCGGTTATATCGTTACAAGGTATTGAAAATAAAGAAAGATTGATACAAATTAATTTGACTTTTGGACTGGAAGTGAAAGGAATACTAACTTTTAGAAATATGGCATCCCTAGCCTAAGGCTCCTCCCCAGTCGGCTGACTTCCCAACAGTCGTGGAGGGGCTCTCTGTGCCTTTTGTTCTGCGCCATGTAATGCCTCCCTTGTTCCTGGGGACAGAGGAGGAGGGAACAGTGGACATGGCAGGTGCCTGGGGATCTGTTGCAGCCTCAGCCGCCACCACCTCCTCCTCCTCCTCCTCAGCTGCCTCAGTCTCACTTAAACCTGTTGCTTGTTTAGCCTCCAAGCCATCTGCTCCCCCTTCTTCTTCTTCTTCTGACCTGTCTCCTGCATCCCACCAGCAGTCTCCTGGCTTGGAGCCTTCCCACTTTGATGCTTCCCTGGGGGGTTCCCTGGCTGTAGCCTCCCACCATTCCTCCTCCTCTAGCCAGTACCCGACACTAGCTTTGCATGCAGGGGAAGCCCCTAACTCACTGAGGGTTTGAGACCCATCAACTCCCCTCACCTGGTTAGCCTGCCAGTTGAAGCCATTCCTGGGGTGTGGCTGCTGCTGCAGGCTGACAGTTTCTAAGAGCCGCAGGTGAGAGCTGTAATGACCAAAGGTGGACAAACTACCCCAGAAGGAGCACAACGTGCCCCCCACCAGAGGTACTACCCCTCCCCTCGCAACCTTGAGTCATGAAGGACAGAGAGTGGAGAGTTGAATGTGTGTAGAAACCAGCCTCCCTTAGGAAACCAAAGTTTACATTCATCACTCCACCCACTTTCACCTGTGGCCCCTTCCACCACAGACACACGGCCCCTGGAAGGTTTCCCAGAGGAGAATATGGCCCTTAAGACTGAAAAAGAATCCCTAACTCCGAACTACTGACAAACTGCCATTGATGGCTCCAGCTGGATGTTGAAATCTCCCTCTAAGCTCCTTCTCAGATCCATGTTCCCTTTCAACAACTGGCTTACTCCTGCAGGTCAGACAGTCCCCTCAGTTCAAGGACCCATTGTTTCTCCATGTGCATTTTCAGCAGCCTCCCATGTGACTGCCAGTGATATCATTTTTCCCATGCTCAGATTTTGCCCCACCCCCGGCAGCCTAAAATTCTAATCAGCTTATATCTTCAAAGGAAATAAGACATCTCCAGCTGAGCAAGACCTCCATGTGGCTGGGGTATTCTGGGGCTTCTGTACATTGAATTAATAATTTCTTGTTTGCATGTTCTACCCCAGCTGCTGCTCCCTGTTCAGTTCAGCTGGGGGATTAATTATGCCTTGTCATTTGATTCGTCAGGGTCTGTTCCATACATGCCGGGTGGATAAAACGACTAATTCATGTCATGTCTAACTGGTTTGAGCGAAAGGCTTCTCAGAAGCTAGGGCATGTCATAAAATACGGCAATGTACAAAAGCGGGTGCAGGGTGGACATTAAAATCAGTCCAAAGAATTCAAATTTCTGGGTGCTCAAGAAATGTTTAAATGATAGCACAGAGCTGTTGGCATAAAAAAGGCCTTCAAGAGATGCCTGAATGTCAGCGTTTCATTACAGATCAGCCTTCTCACGGATTCAGTCACTTGTGCAGACAGCTCAACTTCTGCAACCAATGACCTCCTGCAGAGTGTAGCCACAAAAGAGAGTTTTGGGAGGACTGGAGGACAGGCTTGCAGTTCATTCAGGGCAGAAGCGCCATAGCTTAGTGGTAAAGCAGCTGCTTACATGCAGAAGCTCTCCGGTACAATCTGTTGTATCTCCAGCTACAATGTCCTCTGTCTGAAACCCTGGAGAGTTTTTGTTTTTTTATAAAAAATTTTTATTAGTTTTCCAGATTTTATAAAGACATAACACACACAAATGGACAAAGACAAAAACATGCATAATTTCAAGAATCTTATTTTCATAAACTTGTTCCTTGACTTCCCCCCACACCCCTTCAAGCATCCCAATTTCCATAATTATGTCAGCAAATTATTGTTTCTCCTCTTCACCATCTTAGTATAATCTTCTTATAAAAAATTTGGATTCTTTCCTAAGTTGGACTCAGGTTCCCTTCCATCGATTTCCCAGTTTATATTAGATAAAATACATATTAATTAAACCGAAAATTCATGAGTGTTATTGAAATTCTGTTTCCCCCCCCCCTTCCATCCCCGGTTTGCGTCCCTTCCCAAATATAAGTCCATAATAACAGTTCTTAGCCTGGGTTCCTCACGTCCGAGGCCTTCAAATCTCTTTCAGTCCCTCTCCGCCGGTCTTGTTGGTAGTCCTTTATGTTGGTCAGTAAAACTCGAGGAAGTTCTGTCTCATTCAAACCAAATCTTCTTTCCACAAGAGAGCTTGAAAACCATTGCTGCAAAAGATTCACAAACCCTTCATCTTTGAGATGGAGGCCCCAGTCATATTTCTTCTTTATTTTAAGTTCCTGTATTCCAAGTGCTCTAGAGGCCTCCTCCTTCATCTTTCTCATCTTTCGCAGATTTGTAATCCATGTTATCCAAGTCTTCTTGTTTATGCTCCACTAGTGTCGCTTCCTGGTTGGTACTTTCCATCTGTACTTGCTCCTCTCCTTGTTTAGTCTTCAATTCTTGAGATATCTCTTCCAGTTCAGCTGTGGGTTCTTTCTTATTCAAATCCTCAGTACATTCAGCAGAGCTGTTTATTCCAGAAGTCAAGGTCATGAGCTGTTTGTTCATAGTCAGACTCTGCTCTTGTAAAATTCCAACCAGATAAAATGTTTTTTCTAGCTCCGCTAGTAACTTTCCATCCACTGCCATTGTAATGTCTCAGAAATCCCCCTAGAGGGAATCTGATACTTAGTAATCCTTTTCCAACAACCCTCTGCCTCGTTAGTTTCTTTGTTTCCAACAACTTTAATTCAATTGTATCACTTTTAGTCCAGAGGGATCTTAGGTTAAAAGGATTTTTTACTTTAAATTGCCCGTTTGACAGTTTTGACAGCTGTCAAACTCCTTTCCTCTTCAACAGACTCAGAGGCAGGACGCTCCCGGGCCCGGGAGGGGGGGGGTACACACAACAAAAAGAAAATCTTCTAAAATTCCACTCTTGCACTCCAGCTCATAACTTCTTTTGTCAAATCGTGAAAGTTAATGTCTTATTAACTCACCCCAAAAGGGTAGGCTCTCCAGCTTAGTTCTCTACTGTTGCTTTAAATCTTCTGCAGGAAGGGGGGTGCGGACTTCCTTTTGACACATCCCCCGGTCGTATCAAATTCAAAAATAATTTATTTTAAAGTCCAAATCCTCTACTCACGGGTTGCTTCTTTTCAGGTCCGAATTTAAGGAAACAAGTCAGCGCTCTTCAGCCATGGCACACGGCTTCGCTCCGCTGGGGTAGCGGTCTACTCTCAGCACCACGCCACTCTCCGTATCCTCTCCGTAGCCTTTAAAAAGGCTCTTCGTGGGTCGGGGAGGGCGCTTAAGGTGCCCACCGAGTCACCAGGTCCTCAGGCATCCACGCCTGAGGTTTTTGAGGGTCCCCGCGTCGCCGTCGCGGCAGGACCCGTCCCCAGCAGAGCCGATTCCCTCCGGAGCTCGGAGGGAATCCGCCATTAGCTGTCCGCGCCAACCCGGAAGTCCCGGAGAGTTTTTGCCATCCATTGTGGACACCACTGAGCTAGATAGAGCCATAGTGGGACTCAGTATAAGGCAGCCTCCTATTGTCCCAGCAACAAGCCTTTGCCACGTACAGAGGACTCCTTAAAGACATGAAATAAATAAAGCTGCCCTGAAAAGGGGATGCTGAAAATTAGAAAGCCCTGGGACAACAAAACACTCAGACACAGTGCCTTTAAAGCATGGACCTGGGCCTAGGAAGCATGGGGCACCAGGTACCTGTGGCTGAGCCTTGAGAGACTGCTGTCCAAGGTGCTGAAGGGATTGAATACAAAGATGCAACTGTTAGCATGTCAAGGGGCATGATGGTGCTTTGAATGCATAAAGCAAATGCAGCCTAACTTGCACAGTTGCAGAATGAACTGAATTGAGCTGGAAGAAGCAGGACTACATGGGATGTAGAACGCTATACAGGAAATGGCTCGGGGTGGCCCACTGGGAGAGGCACATGATGCAAAAAGCGGCAGTTTCAACCCATTCATGGGAAGCAGAGCTCTGAAATCCTGGAGAGCAGCTGCTGGCTGTGGCAGACCATACAGAACTAGATGGCCCAGTGGTCTCACTGGGTTTTCAAGCCAGAACACAGCTTCAGCGCCCCCAGGACAAACCAATTTTTAATTCCCCAAACTCTTACTAATCAGAGTTTCCTTTTTAAAGCGACAGTAGTTCAAAGCATTGACTAGGGGCTTTTCAATGTTCAAAGGCACTTCGGATGCCTTGACTTGCAATCCTTACAACAACCCTGCAGAGCAGTTCAGTGTTATCTCGAGTTGCAGACTAGCGAGGCGCGATGCCGAGGCGGGCGCAGGGTGGCCCACCTAAGGAGTTCATGGTAGGGGGACCTAATGAGGCCAAACTCTGTCTTTTGCTCTTCTTTCAGCTGTGTCTTGGCTCTGTGCTCGCAAGTGTTCTAGTGACTTTCAGGTAACTTGGAAAGCATGGTAATGATGTCTTGGTTCTGAAGAATGATATTTCCCCCAGTCTGACTTCGTTATCCTGGTGATGATTCAGCTAGATGTTGTACACGCTGACCATATTCCAGAAGGGGTTGGTTGTCTTGGCCTTGCTTTGGCTTACTGAGATCTGTCTTCTCCCTATAGGTGCTCATTCTAAAATGGATAATTGTAACGTTTGACTTCATTGATCAGAAGGAAAATATGAATGCTCTCTATGGTTTCTTCTTCCGCTTCTTACAATATGAGAAATTGGTAAGATAAAAAGGAATGTGTTATTTTGAAGGAACTCGCTTTTATTCTGACATTAACCCAAATCAAACAATAAAGAGTACTTTCCGACCAAACAACAGGACAACATGTGAAAAGTGGGGCCTTACAAAAACCTCTCCCATTTCCTTCCTTTTCCTGTCTTGTTCCTTCCCAATGGGCGCCGGTCGCAGCACCCCCCGGGTGCACGGCATGTTCAGGCAGGCAGGCAGGCAGGCAGCTATCCGATGTCGATCCCGCCCGTTCCTCCCTCCACCCCCCTCAAAGACAGCCGCGCAGGCAGCTATCCGTTGGAGGGGGGGAATCCTGTTCTGCATAGCTATCAATTCGGGTGTGATAGTCTTATGTTTGCATACTTATGGGAAAATAAAACTAATTTATTTTAGAGCTTGTATTTGTGTGTATTCATGGTATCATTTGTAGACCCAGTAGATGGCAGTGTGGTGTGGAGAGTGTTTTTGGCAGCTTGTGAAAGGATAGAGGGTGGAACGCTGACCGTTCAAAGGCACTATAAGCAATATATATATATATCTCCACATTTTCCTAGCTACGTTTCCCCATAAAAGTATACACTCGAATACATTTGAATCAAATACATTTGGAACAAGTGATTATTACATTTAAGGAACATTCTCTAGGCGATGAGATTGGGGGGAAATACAAAAACCCATTCGGATACATTTGGATACATTTAGAAAAGTACAGCATTTTGAGGGAAAATACATTTGAGTTGAAAACTACATTCAGATCCATTCTTAAAGTCAATGAGAAAGATACAGCAAAAAGGGGGAGACTGTTAGTATCTCAGCTCACAGTCAGAGGTAAACTGGCCTCCCCGGGCAATTGAGCTGGATACTTGATGACCTCTCCGCTGCGTCTCCCGGCAAGCAAGGTCATAAACCCGGCGATTCTCCTCATTAGATGTGAGGAAAACACACCCTCTGCTTCTCTCTGCTTCTCTCCCTCCCTGCATTCTCCCCAGGGAGGGGAAATGAGACAGACAGGAGTCCTATTTACATGTTTTATTCCTGTCATTCAGCAGTACATGTTGGGAAACTGCCAGGGAGATAACGTCCATCTGAGCCCCCAAGCCGGAGTTCTGGACGTCCATCGGCCTCCCGTAGTCACGCAGATCCAACAGTTAGGGGCACAAAGCCTTTGGAAATTCCTAGCCACATTCCTAGGCTGGTGCACCCTCTTTCAGCAGAAAGCGCAGTCAAAAGCTTGCACCGCAGAAGAGCAGAAGAGCATAATTTACAGACTTTATTAGCGTTTAACAGAACAAAAGAAAACGTGACCGTTCTGTGTCAGCATCTCTGGCCGTCTGAAATCGAAACGAATATCTGAACATAAACATCCTGTCAACAGGACATGCGCAGACTCTGTGACTCCCCAAAGCCTGCTCCCTCTTAAGGTGGAACGGAAAAATCCTAACATCCTCCCCCTTTCCGTGTAACCTGTTGTACCTGTGGTTCACCCAATTGCAACCTTTGTACATAAACCTTAAGTTGTTCTTTGTTAACAACCTTAGACAACAGATCAGCAGGAATTTCATTTCCTGCCATGTAGGACACCTGAATCAGTCCTTTCTGAATACACTCTCTTGCACGATGTAGCTTAATCTGCAAGTACTTGGTTCTCTGCTTGCAACTCTCGGAGTTCAGCAAAGCCAAACACGATCTATTGTCTTGATACACTTGTATAGGACATTTCACAGACACCCTGATGTCCTTAAACAGTTGCATCAACCATTCACAATCCATGAGTGAAAATGACAGAGCATTGAGTTCTGCTTCACAGGAACTTAGGCTCACTGTTGTCTGCTTCTTGCACAACCAGTCAAACAGGCAGTGGTTGTACATGTAGCATACTCCAGAAGTGCTTGTACCATCCGTGGTGTCACTTCCAAAACTTGCATCTGCAAAGATTTCAAGACCTCCAGTCTTCTGACTGGTGAACCTCAGCCTGTAGTGCATAGTCCCTTTCAAATAGCGGGCTATGCGCTTCAGAGCTTTCCAATCCTGAACCGTAGGATTGTTGGCATGTCTGCTAAGCAGATTACAGCTTACAGCTATGTCAGGTCTTGAACATCTGGCAATGAAATTCAGCTTGCCTAGAATGCATCTGTACAGCGTTGTGTCAGAAAACGCTTCAGCAGTACTGTCTACCTGGTAACCTGTCACCATCGGTGTGTCTGCTGGGTTTGCATCAACCAAATTCAACCTGGTTAACACATCAGCAATTTTCTGTGTTTGGTGTACCAGAAAATTACCTGCTTGGTCCTTCTCCACCTGCAGAGATAGATAGTTGGATACCTCACCAAGATCCTTCATGTCAAAGTGCTCCTTCAGCTGAGCTAGGGTGCTTTGGTAAAAAGCCTGATTCTTCCAAAACATCAGAAGATCATCAACAAAACATAAACAATACAGTTTGTTTTGCCCCTCCTCCTTGACAAACACACATGGATCAGCTTTGCCCTGGTGAAAACCTAGAGAAAGCAATGTTTCAGTGAGTTTTGTGTTCCAACACCTGGCACTCTGCTTAAGACCATATAAGGATTTCCGCAGTTTACAGACCATTCCCTTCTGTATCTCCATCCCATCAGGTGGAAGCATGAACAGCTCCTCGTTCAAAATCCCGTACAAAAAAGCTGTATTAATGTCATGATGGGTAACATGCAGTTTCTCCTCCGCAGCGACCTTGAGCATCAGCCGAATGCTCTCATATTTGACTGTGGGAGAGTAGGTCTCGTGGTAATCCTGTCCTGGTACCTGTGAAAAACCTCTGGCAACCAGGTCTGACTACCTTGCCATTCTGGTCTGTCTTGGCCTTGAAGACCCATTTGCTGCCAACCAGTCTCATTCCTGGGACTACCGGTACCAGTTCCCAAGTTTGGTTCCTGTTCAAGGAATCAACTTCAGCCTTCATGGCATTAAGCCAAGGCTCAGCATCTTTAGAGGTTAACTCCTGAACCTCTTTGAAGCTTGAAGGTTCCCACACCTTCTCTGAGCTACTAAGAACAGCAGTTGCTGTCTTAGCAAACTCATCAGCATACCTCTTTGGAGGTCTGCCTTTGGTCGCCCTTTCAGATCTGCGTACTAGACGCAAGTCTTCTGGACTCATCTCCTCTTTCTTAGGAGAATAGTGACCAATGGTGAACAGTGGTTCTTCCAGTTCATTGTCAGACGCATCAGATGGTCTGACTGAGGCTTTTGCGCTCTGGTAGTCTGCTGTGTCGTCACTGTCACTGACACCAGCAGCAGCGCCGCCCACTGAACTGGAATCCGAACTCTGATCATCATCATCATCATCATCATCATCATCATCATCATCATCCTCATCATCATCATCAGCAGCTTTCTCATCTTTAGCTGCTTGCTTGACATCACCTTCATCCTCCTCTGGGTAACTCTGGAAAATTCCCACATTTTCCCCCACTTAGGATTGTACTCAACACTCCTTGTGAACTTAATGGACTTAGAGTTAGTCATCCATACCCTGTATGCACCTTTTTCGTACCCCACGAACAAACCATGTGCCCCACGCTTCCCAAGCTTGTTGGTTTGTTGTGTGCGTACCCACATGTCAGAACCAAAAATTTTCATGTGTTTGGTGTTGGGTTTCTTGCCAAACATCTTCTCATAGGGGGTACAACCAATGGGTGATGACAATCTGCGATTAAAAGAATAAACCAAATTCC
The DNA here is from genome assembly GCF_964188305.1 of Podarcis bocagei. NCBI lineage: Eukaryota > Metazoa > Chordata > Lepidosauria > Squamata > Lacertidae > Podarcis > Podarcis bocagei. The sequence continues at coordinate 70,878,886 of NC_138131.1, forward strand.
CCAAAGCTTCCCCCCAAAACTTATCAGGGAGATTGGCATCATGCAACAAGGTTTTGATTCCTTGCAGCAATGTCTGATTTGCTCTCTCCGCAAGTCCATTCATCCATGGCGATCTGGGCGTTGACATGTCATGCTGGATTCCCTTCTCAGTCAGGAAAGCTTCAAACTGCTGAGAAGTGAACTCCCCGCCCCGATCAGTAAACAAAGAAGAAATACGTTTTCCGTGCACATTCTCCAACCAAGCACAGAATGCCTTAAACTTCGGAAACGCTTGCTATTTCTGTTCGAGCAAAAACACGTGAATGTACCTCGAAAAAGAATCAATCAGAATCATGAAGTACCTTGCTCCTCCTAAAGAGGGCGCAAGTGGCCCAACCAGGTCCGCATGCACTAGCTGGTAGGGTTTGGAAGCCTGCCTGCTAGACTCCTTGCCTTTTGGAGCAACCTTCACCTTGTTCTCTGCACAAGATACACATTTCATGTGAAACTTACAGGGTTTGATGTTCAAACCCTCAACCACCTCTGGCATCTTGGCCAGTGCCTTCCAAGAGAGGTGACCAAACCTTCGATGTGCATCGTGAATGCAACCTGCATGAAGAACTTTGTTAGTTTGTGCAACACAACAAGAATCAGCATTAGATACAACAGCAGTGTCATCATAAGTTATATGGAACAAACCATCCATAAACTTTGCATGCAAATAGTCCTCTTTGCCTTTACTGATGACACAGACGCTCCTCTTGAAGGAAATCTGAAAACCACGCCCAGTAAGCTGTGGGACGCTAAGCAAGTTGCTCGCCGCTCCTGGAACAAAAAGTACATTACTGATGGTAGTGTGCAGACTTGCAAGTTTCACAGTCCCTTCTCCTGCAATTTGCAACGTCCTTCCATCAGCCAGGTGGATCTCACCTTCCTGAGGCTTGAAGGAGATAAAGAGATGCCGATCCTTCGAAACGTGGCGCGTACAGCCTGAATCAACAACAAAGCTGCCTTTGGCTGTTGGAGCAGTCTTTACAGCAAGCAAACCCTTGTTTTGCAGCTTGCCCCCCTGCTCCTGGCCAGCAGACTTGCCTTTAGCCTTTGGTGAAGCTGTGCCAGCAAGCAAAACCTTGCTTTCCACTGGCGTGGGCTTTTGCAGCTTGCCCCCCTGCTTCTGGTCAGCAGACGTGCCTTTAGCCTTTGGTGAAGCTGTGCCAGCAAACAACGCTTTGTTTTTCCCTTGCGCGGGCTCTTCACCCTCCCTCTGCTCCTGGCCATCTGCCGACGCCTGCGTGTGTTTGCCTTTGCCTTTCCGGCCTTTGCAAAGGCGATGGCCTTGGTTCTCACGAGAACCAGAGCTCTCAGCTGCCGACTCCTTGGCTCCCCCTGGAGGCTGGAATGCTGCCTGGGATGACGTGACGGTCAGCTCCCCCTGCAGCTTGCAACCGGTGTCCTCAGCATCCCTACATTCATTCGCATTCTGGGAAACAGCTAGGACCTCCGTTGCAGTCAAACTCTGGGCTGGGATTATTGGCTTGTGAGCTTTCATCAAAGCAGTCCACATCCCACGTGCAGTGGTGTTGCCAGCCAGCGTCTTAATTCCCTCAAGAGATACGGATAGGACTATTACGTCTATCGCTTTCGAATCATGCGATTTCCATCTCTCTGTCAGAGGAACCGGAGGGGGCTCAGAAACGACATGCCACACCCCAAACTGACACAGCAAACTCTCACACCATTTTGCCCAGGTTTCATAATTCTGCCCATCCAACTTAGGGCATTCAGCATTTGCCTTTGGGCACTGAGTGGCCTCTGAAGCTTCAAAAGCGTGGAAAAACTCCATTCCAGCTTTTACAATTAGCCGTGAGTCTATTTTAACTCGAGAGACTCCTTATCTTGGCAGCCATTAATCACGAAGCCTTTTTGGCTCAGCTCCCAGGCCAATTAGGTGTCCTCAGCATCCCTACATTCATTCGCATTCTGGGAAACAGCTAGGACCTCCGATGCAGTCAAACTCTGGGCTGGGATTATTGGCTTGTGAGCTTTCATCAAAGCAGTCCACATCCCACGTGCAGTGGTGTTGCCAGCCAGCGTCTTAATTCCCTCAAGAGATACGGATAGGACTATTACGTCTATCGCTTTCGAATCATGCGATTTCCATCTCTCTGTCAGAGGAACCGGAGGGGGCTCAGAAACGACATGCCACACCCCAAACTGACACAGCAAACTCTCACACCATTTTGCCCAGGTTTCATAATTCTGCCCATCCAACTTAGGGCATTCAGCATTTGCCTTTGGGCACTGAGTGGCCTCTGAAGCTTCAAAAGCGTGGAAAAACTCCATTCCAGCTTTTACAATTAGCCGTGAGTCTATTTTAACTCGAGAGACTCCTTATCTTGGCAGCCATTAATCACGAAGCCTTTTTGGCTCAGCTCCCAGGCCAATTAGGCCTTGCCGGAGATCAAAGGCTCCTTGCGAGGTAAAACAGAAAAGCGTCCCTTTGCTTTCGCTTTCCCCCCCTTCATACCTCTCAAACGCAGTCTGTTGCAGCATTTACTCTCCTGTAGGTGCCGTGAATCTGGGCCCGAAACCTTGTTGTTGGGAAACTGCCAGGGAGATAACGTCCATCTGAGCCCCCAAGCCGGAGTTCTGGACGTCCATCGGCCTCCCGTAGTCACGCAGATCCAACAGTTAGGGGCACAAAGCCTTTGGAAATTCCTAGCCACATTCCTAGGCTGGTGCACCCTCTTTCAGCAGAAAGCACAGTCAAAAGCTTGCACCGCAGAAGAGCAGAAGAGCATAATTTACAGACTTTATTAGCGTTTAACAGAACAAAAGAAAACGTGACCGTTCTGTGTCAGCATCTCTGGCCGTCTGAAATCGAAAGGAATATCTGAACATAAACATCCTGTCAACAGGACATGCGCAGACTCTGTGACTCCCGAAAGCCTGCTCCCTTTAAGGTGGAACGGAAATATCCTAACAGTACATAGAAAACGTGACTGCGCCCTTCAGACTCCATCAGAAGAGTCACAACTCCTCCCCTGCACTTCCAGTACAGGTCACATGACACTCTGAGCTAACATCCGGTGCTCAGTACAGAGAATAGACTCCTCCTTTTCTCCATCAGTATAGTTGCAAACCACAACATCCTGTTTTGCATTCCAGCCATCTGGAGCTGGCTTTTGCCTTGGTGCTTTTTCCCAACAACCTCCCCCAAAAGCATCAACAGGCAAAACATGATCCAGAGAAGAGAACAAACAGTTGTTATACATATAACAGTCCCCTGTTGTTTCAGTTCCACCCTTGGAACTCCCCACCACTGGTTTCACCAGCATACCTCTCTGGTTGTTTGGTATCCAAGGAATGAGTGCTTCTGCATTACCTTGGCTAGCTACTCTCTGTTGTGTCTTTGTCTCTGACTTAGACACTGCTTTATCCTGCTTTGAGTTGTTAACAATAGCTACACATGCAACAGCTAAGTTAGCAAACTCTTTTGAGTACCTCTTTGGTGGTACACCCTTTGTAACTCTCTCAGACCTGCGTACGAGGTTCTGATCCTCTGTGCTCACTGGTTCAACCTCTGGACTTTGTTGAGAACCAGTAGCAATCAGTGGTTCTTCCTTCATTTGTGAAGGTCTATCCATTGTGTGAGATTTTCTCTCAATGACTGTTACAACAGAACTCTCTGAGCTATCAGTGTCATCATCAGTACCACTGTAATCTGTGACATCAGAAAAATCATCATCATCTGAATTGTCATCTGTGGGAAATGTGTGTACTACTACCCGCTCTTGTTCCGGAGCACTCTCTAGAAACTTTGTGAGAATCACCTGACCAGATTCAGACAAAATTACTCTGTAGAGACCCTTTTCATATCCCACAAAAATGCCTCTGGCATTCTTTACTCCACCTGGAGCTTCTGTTCTCACATGAGACCCGAAAACCTTGAAATAGGCAACAGAAGGTTTTCTGTGGAACAGCTTCTCAAAAGGAGAACATCCCAACTCTGTTGAGACCTTTCTCACCCACACATGAAGATAGGACGCTAGAGACTCCGCCCAATATTCATGTGGCAAATGTGAACTCAGCAATTGCGCATGCATCCCCTTTTGCAATTCTTTGTTCACCCTCACACAGACCCCTCTGTTCCACGCTTCGGTTGAAACAGCAACTTTGTGGTCTATTCCTCTTCCATCCAGGAACTTCTGAAACTTCTGTAACAGAAAAATTTGCTTCTCATCTGTGAAGAGACAATCAATGTTAGCATCATGCATATTTTTAACCTTGTCACAAAACTCCTGAAACTTTTCTAAAGTTTCTTGCGGTTTCTCCATCACAAAAACCCAAGAATAATTAGTGAAACAATCAACACACACAAGGTAAAATCTTGCACCGCCTCTAGATGGTTCTAGAGGACCAATCACATCAGCATACACCCGCTGAAATGCTCTGTCGACCTTCTTAGTCACCTTCCTGGTGCTCGTGTTGGTCACACCTGCAAGAGAGATTTCGTTAGAATCAGAAGAATTACATTTAATGTAATCACTTTGATCAAAAGTCAACAAATACAGTCCATCTTTCTCTCTGGCAGTAAGAAACAGTTCTCCATCTTTGTAGATCTTGCATCTTTTAGCATCATAGGACAGTTTCAGTCCTTTCTTTGCAATCTGCGACACACTCAGCAGATTAAATCTCAGTTCTGGAACCAGGTAAACATTGCTTATAGTCAAGTTCAGACTCTCAAGATACACAGTCCCAATTCTGGTCGCTTCCAACTCTTGACCGTTGGCCTGTTTCACAGCGAAGCTTTGCTTCTTCAACGTTGAAAACAGTTCTCTATGCGGGCACATATGAACTGTTGCGCCTGTGTCGATTATGAAGGCGTTCCCAACATCTGGCGTGGTTCCTTTAGCCATCCTAGCCTTTGCAGGTTTCACCTGGCACTTGGTACGGCTTTTGCCTGACACCTCAGGCTTCGTAGAGCTGCTCTTCGCTCCTTTTGACTGGCGCAGCTTTCTACAGTTCCGCTGTAGATGCCCAGTCTGTCCACAATTGTAGCATCGGACAGCGCTCAATGCTGTAGCATGCTCTGCAGTAGCACCAGCAGTGGGGAGATTTGAACTCTGTTCTTCCCTCCCCCTGTCCTTCACTTCCAGTGCAGCAAGTCTGTCGTGTTCATTGAGGACCACGGCACACACCCTTTCCGCGGTCAGCTGCGTGGCCGGTAGGGAACCAAGCTGACTGGCAACAACCTTGTAAGTCCGATTCAGGCTGTTTATCATCATGAAGCAAAACACTTCCTCCTGTAGATTGAAATTGCGTTCCACCATCTGTTGACGCAGAAACTTCATTTCTGTCAGGTGCGCTTGAACATCTCCATCAAGCGCTAGTCTCAGATTGGTCAACTTCTCAAAATACAGCAACGCTGAAGAACCAGCATCTCTCTGATGCGTTGTACGCAGCGTGTCCCAAACCTCTTTCACATGTTCTAAATTTTGAATATGCACCAATTGCGCATCTGAGACACACAGAATTATAGCAGTCCTGGCCCTCACGTTCTGTGATTCCCAACCTCTGGTTGGTGCTGCAGGGATGGGGTTTTCAATTACATCAAAAAGCCTCTGATTCTGCAGCAGGGCCTTCATCTTTACAGACCAAGATGAATAATTGTCATTATTTAAGGGAGGTGGGTAAGGCAACCCCCCCTTCTTGGCATCCATCTTTGAAGCCAGGCCTTCAGCTCACACTCTCAAGCAAGCTGTAAAATCCAACAGTTTTTTCCTGTCATCTCTGTGGCAGGCAAACTGCAAGTTGTTTACGCTGTTTGCACCTGGCAGCTAAACGCTGGCTGCTATGGAAAGTCCCTTCCAAGAGCTCGTAAACTGGTAGCCAAAACACTCCCTGGTTTTGGTTTGCTTTTCCCAGCCTCACAGTCCAGTTTCTCTTGCCAGTAACTTTCCACGACCGTTACTTAGCAACAGTACATACCGGACTTCTTATCTTAACCACAAGAATTTGTGGAATGCAGGCTAAGCTTCCAAGCTGCAGGCCTCTTCTCCCGGAGCTGTATTTTTCCAATACGCAGCTCCCCCATGAACCAGAGAATTAATCAATCTGCGTTCACACCTTTTAGCCCGAAATGCAGCATACCTTGAGCTCCGTTGCTAGGAAAAACACTTTCCTCTGGATCCAGCCGTCTGTTCAGCGTCTGGCTGCTCTCAGACGTTTCTTTTCCCTTGGAGCAGAGGAGGACAAGTCACCAGCCTCTCATGCAGATGTTCGATGAATCACAACCACCGAATGCTGCCATATGTTAGTATCTCAGCTCACAGTCAGAGGTAAACTGGCTTCCCCGGGCAATTGAGCTGGATACTTGATGACCTCTCCGCTGCGTCTCCCGGCAGGCAAGGTCATAAACCCGGCGATTCTCCTCATTAGATGTGAGGAAAACACACCCTCTGCTTCTCTCTGCTTCTCTCCCTCCCTGCATTCTCCCCAGGGAGGGGAAATGAGACAGACAGGAGTCTTATTTACATGTTTTATTCCTGTCATTCAGCAGTACATAGAAAACGTGACTGCACCCTTCAGACTCCATCAGAAGAGTCACAACTCCTCCCCTGCACTTCCAGTACAGGTCACATGACACTCTGAGCTAACATCCGGTGCTCAGTACAGAGAATAGACTCCTCCTTTTCTCCATCAGTATAGTTGCAAACCACAACATCCTGTTTTGCATTCCAGCCATCTGGAGCTGGCTTTTGCCTTGGTGCTTTTTCCCAACAGAGACTTCCGGTTAGCGCCAGCGATATATGGCGGATTCCCTCCGAGCTCCGGAGGGAATCGGCTCTGCAGGATCGGGTCTTGCCGCTGCGGCGAAGCGGGGACCCTAAAAAATCACAGGCGGAGAAGCCTGTGAACGCGGTGACTCGGTGGGCACCATTAGCACCCCCCCCGATCCGCGAAAGAGCCTTTTTAAAGGCTCCGGAACGGGGTCGGGGTGCGGCGCAGTGCTGAGAGTACTGCTTCTTCTTCTGCGGAGTGAAGCCGCAAGCCATTGTCGGAGAGCGCTGACTTCTTCTTTTGAACAATCGGATTCTAAAGTAACAATCCGTGAGTAACATGGAAATTTGGGCTCTAAAGAAAAAATCTATTTGAATTCGGAACGAGCGGGGAAGGGTTAAAAAGGAAGTCCGCCCCCCTCTTTGTAAACAACATAAAACAAAGGACCTGCTAGCTAAGGTCGAGAGAATTTCTCTTTTCTTGTTCGTAAAAGACTTTAATTTCACGGTTTGATATTACAAGATTTTTACTGGAGGATTAAGAACTGATTTTGAGAGTCGGAGTTCCACCCCCCCCCCCCGGGCCCAGGATCGCCCCGTGAGAGAGCCTGTTTGAAGTATTGAAGAGCTTGACAGCTGTCAAGTCAGCTGTCAAGACGGAAAAAGAGAACCCTGTTTTTGTTGCTTCTGCCGGTTACATTGGTTATAATTTGTTACAATTTGTCGACAACAAGGAAGGGCTGTTACAAAATAACTGGATTTCTGGACTCGAGCTGAAAAGAATGTTAAGGAACTAAAAACCCCCTAGAGGGACTTAGTGACACTACAGAAATGGCTGGAGGAGAGAAAATCCAGGCTGAATTGGATAGGGCATTTGTTCTCTTGGGAAAGTTACAAGGCCAATTTGTTGTTATGGCTACAAATGTTTCAACTTTGGACTTAACAGTAAATAACATTCTTGGATCTCATAAGGATTGGAAACAAGGAGCCTATTTAACTGGACAAATAGAGAAACCCGAGAGTTTTGAGAATATAGAGAAGGAGACATACGTCGCTCCTGAAGAAAAGAAAGGAGGAGCTGGTGTGCAGATGTTAAAAGAGAGTTCTACTTTGAGGCCTGGCATGATGGCAATAAAGGAAAATAAAAATTTGATGTGGAAAGCCCGGCCTGAATTGGAGAATGAGAAATGGAGAGATCTTCTTATGTGGAGACCAGAAGACCTAAGGATTACAAATGTGATTAAGGTGGAGGTTAGAGCTTTGGGGATTTTTGAACTAGAAAAGAGCAAGAAACAAGAAATGGAACACCCCATAGGCTCTACTCTTAAGTATGAAGGCCTAGCTGGAAAAAACATGGATCGTGTTGGGCCGGAGCTTCCCCAAGATTTGGTGTTTAATATCAAGGTCTATCAAAAAGACCGGCAGAGAGGAACTGAGAGACAATTAAGTGCCTCGGATGTGAGATCTCCAGGCTGATAGTAGATTAAGACTGATGGACATTGTTGGGGGCTGAAACCGGGAAAGGGGGGGTGGAGTTTGGGAATCCAAAGGGTTCATAATTACAATTTATTTTGTTTTCTACTTTGTTTGTTATTGTTATATAAATTGGGAAATCTGTGGAAGGGAATCTTGGTCGACCTTAGAAAAAAAATATGTTTGAAGAATAAGAACTGATGTATAAGTTCGATGATAAGGCTATCAAAAACAAACTGAAGGAAGGGCTGAGAAATACTGTAAAATTAATGAATGTTAGAATGATGACGGTTTAGAAACTAAGTGGTTTAAAGCAGTAATGTTTAAGTTAAAAGAAAAGAAAGGTTAAAAACTAAATGAAATTCAGGGAGAGGACTTGCTGAATAAATAATTTGAAATTGGAATACAGAAAGGGGAGGTAGGAGAAGGTCAGCGAAGTAAGGTGTAAGAAAATAAGGGAATGAAATTGTACTTGTTTTTCGTCTGTGTTTTGTTTGTTTTCTTTATATAATTTCTGAAACTTCAATAAATATCTATTAAAAAAAAAGAGAGAAAGATACAGCAAAAAGGATACAATTATATACAGCGAAAAAGGATCCATTCCCCAAGGCACCGTTGACCTTCTTGTAGGGTGTGAAGGCTGAATATGATCTATTTGATATTGGTAGGGTCCTTCTCCTTCATTCCCCTCTCTGACCCTGACTCTCTTACGACACAGGGACCATCCCAGAGTGTGGGCACAACTTCTGCCGGTCCGGCCTGATCCAGTGGAGCGGGGCAAAAAGGAGGCTGGCTTCCTGTCCTCAAGGCCGAGTTGGAGTTCAGAGAAGGAGCCTCGTCCACAATCGGCAATTGGCTACCTTTGTCAAAGTAGCCAAGACTCTCAGTTTACCAGAGGGAAAGGAGGAGTCTGTGAGAAGCACCAGGAGCCCCTGAAACTCTTTTGCAAGGAGGATGAAGCCCCCATCTGTGTGGTTTGGGGCAGATCCAAGAAGACCAACACCATGAGGTGATTCCTCTGGAAGAGGCTGTCAAGGAATACAAGGTACATTGAGGGGGAGAAATAGCTGTGTATTCTTCTTGGCAGGTGATCTTCTGAATTCTCAGATCCAAAGTAGGCATGGTATTCATTGGTGGTTGTTTATTACGTTAGAAGAAGCCAAGGGGAATCCTGAGGGCTGCTGGGATGGCTGGGAGGAGGGAGTCGAAGTCTTTCTCTCTGCCAGGGGGGCCAAGGGATCTTCCCTTGAAATACAGCAGCTTCATGGGACCATGGCAGGGAGAGAAAGGGTTAACCTCATCCACATCCCCCAGCAAGGTTGCTTTGTACATATTTAGAACACTACAAATGTGAATTGCACATGTCTCCTTTGGCTAGCAGGATGCCTCCTCAATACCCTGTAAAGCAGATAGCAGCAAGGGGTCAGCTGCAAGGGGGTGGGGACTGGGGGCCAGTGTTATAAAGAAAAAATGGCTCCTTTTCCCTTCTGGGGTACCTCAGAGCACATATAGAGTCCTTTGGTAGCTTCTCTATCAGTAGGAGAAAAGAACAGAGGTCAACCAGAGAATACTGAGAAGCAAAGCAGCTAGTAAGCCAGATCTTTATTAACTGTTGCAACAGGGTGCTCACCCCCCCCCCCACGGAAGAGGGAGGAGGAGACCCCGAACCAAGTCATTATATAGACATTTGAAATTGCCCACCCTGGAGCCCAAGACCACCCCTCCATACATCATACATACATCACAGAAGGGGCGGCCTACAACAGACTCCTGTCTGGCAGGAAACCTGTTGATGGTTTTACCTGGCTGTTCATGGGTTTACCTGCATATTCTTTTGTGATGAGAACTACTTACGGTATTTATGTATGTGTTTATATCTTAGACCTTCTAATTCTCCTAACACCAGGAATTGACCAGATGGTGCAGGATGCCCCCCCCCAAGTATCTGTTGGAAGCAGATTTAGGAGTGGGGGGTGGAAGCACCTACTGGTGGGGAGCACACTTCTTCTGGGGATGCTTCCTCCTCCTCCTCCTCCTCTTCCCACTTCTCCCTGGGGCCTCAAGATGAGAAGTCAGGCTGGAAGTCTCCTCGGAGAAGACAAAGGAGCAAGCATGGCTACCTTTCCTCTTCTCCAGACCAGTTAGTTGGACTAGAAACCTTTCCCATCCCAGTTCTGCAGTGGTTTTCAAGCAGTGTGCTGTGGCAGCTGGGGTGCCACGGGAGACACTGGCCTCTGTCCCTCTTTCCTTCCTTCCCTCCTCAGATGCCATCTCTGCCTCCCCAAGGCTTGCCCAGCTGTTCTCCCCCAGAGGATGGTGCCTCTGGGGCTGGCCAGGGGGTGTGGGCTGCCAGGAGCTGAGGTGGCCTCAGAGGAAGCAAGCCAACTGGCGAGGGGCCCTTGCTGTTGGGAATGGACAGGCAAGTCCCAGGCCCCTGGGGGGTAGCGGGGGCAGCTCAGAGACCAAGAGGAGGACTCCTAAGGAGAGGGGAGAGGAGGAGAGGCTGAGAGAGCACTCCGCAAGGGAGGCTGTTGGAGAAAGGGGGAGGGGAGGCAAGCTGAGCAAGCAAGGGGGGACCTAACTGGTCTCCTGAGCCCCACAGGGGTGCCGCAGAAAGAAGGGAGTTGGTCCAGGGAGCCGTGGACCCCAAAAGGTTGAAAACCTCTGTACTTTTCTTTCCTCCAGTCAATTACTTTGCAAGGCCACTGGACCCAAGAAGCCAGTATAATATTCATCTCCTCTCTTTGTCTCCACCTGGAGAATTGGAGGAAAGAGAGAGGGGAAATTCTGGCCTATCAAGCAGACCTGGATTTTTGTTTGAGCGAACGTGTCGTCTCTAGTAAGCCCAGCCAGTTCTCGTTTCCCAACCAACGTTCCCCCCCACACACACACCGGTCCTCGGGAAACACGTGTCGGGTCTCTGGTGCTCCCTCTCCCTCCAGGTATTCCGGTTTCCGGGAGAGAGCATCTGCTCTTACGTTTTCCTCTCCCGGCACGTATCTGATCTCGAAGGAAAACCTGGAGAACTCCTGGGCCCATCAAATTTGTCTCTGGTTGAGCACTCGCGCGGTCCGCCAGTATTCCAAGTTCTTGTGATCAGTACAAACCTGGATCTTGTGCCGCACCCCTATCAACAGATGTCTCCATTGCCGAAACGCCACATAGATCGCAAGCAGTTCGCGGTCATACACTGTGTAGTTTTGCTCTGACTTGCTCAGCTTCCTTGAGAAAAAGGCACACGGCCTCCACTCCTGCTTGGCCCCGGGCTGCAAAAGGACTGCTCCAACAGCTCAGTCGGATGCATCCGTCTCCAGTCTCATGGGCTTCTCCAGATCAACATGCAGGAGCTGCTCTTCCGAAGCGAACGCCTTCTTCAGCCTTTCAAAGGATTGCTGGGCACTTTCTGTCCACGAGAACTTCTTTTTGCTACTGAGACAATCTGTTATGGGCGCTGTCAAGTGAGCGAAGTTCTTTATGAACTTCCTGTAGAAGTTGCTGAACCCTAAGAACCTCTGCACATATTTCCGGGATTTGGGGGCTTTCCATTCCAGCACTGCCTTCACCTTGCCTGGGTCCATAGCTAGGCCCTTGTCTGACAACTTGTACCCCAGAAACTCGACCTCCCTGGCGTGAAATTGGCATTTTTCCAGCTTGACCCACAACTGATGCTTCTGCAGTCTGTGTAGCACTTCCCTGACGTCTCTGACGTGTTGCTTCTCATTGTCCAAATAGATTAAGACGTCATGCAAAAAGGCTACGCAATTCTTGTACAGCAGGGGCCCCAACACGTGGTGCATGAATGCTTGAAAGCAGGCGGAGCCCGATTGTAATCCAAATGGCATGACTAAGTGCTCGAAGGCCCCCAGGGGGGTGAACATGGTATAATAATAATAATAATAATAATAATAATAATAATAATAATAATAATAATAATTTATTTGTACCCCGCCCATCTGGCTGGGTTTCCACAGCCACTCTGGGCGGCTTCCATAGAAACCAAAAAACACTAAAATATCATACATTATACTATTCCATAGAAACCAAAAAACACTAAAGTATCATACATCATACTTCCCTGAACAGGGCTGCCTTAAGATGTCTTCTGAATGTCAGGTAGTTGTTTATCGTTTTGACATCTGATGGGAGGGCGTTCCACAGGGCGGGCGCCACTACCGAAAAGGCCCTCTGCCTGGTTCCCTGTAGCTTTGCTTCTCGCAATGAGGGAACCGCCAGAAGGCCCTCAGCGTCCGGGCAGAACGATGGGGGTGGAGACGCTCCTTCAGGGATACTGGGCCGAGGTCGTTTAGGGCTTTAAAGGTCAACACCAGCACTTTGAATTGTGCTCGGAAACGTACTGGGAGCCAATGTAGGTCTTTCAAGATGGGTGTTATGTGGTCTTGGCGGCTGCCCCCAGTCACCAGTCTAGCTACCGCATTCTGGATTAGCTGTAGTTTCCGAGTCACCTTCAAAGCTAGCCCCACGTAGAGCGCATTGCAGTAGTCCAAGCGGGAGATAACTAGAGCATGCACCACTCTGGCGAGACAGTCCGCGGGCAGGTATGGTCTCAGCCTGCGTACCAGGTGGAGTTGGTAGACAGCTGCCCTGGATACAGAATTGACCTGTGCCTCCATGGACAGCTGTGAGTCCAAAATGACTCCCAGGCTACGCACCTGGTCCTTCAGGGGCACAGTTACCCTATTCAGGACCAGGGAGTCCTCCACACCAGCCCGCCCCCTGTCCCCCAAAAACAGTACTCCTGTCTTGTCAGGATTCAAACTCAATCCATTAGCCGCCATCCATCCACCAACCGCCTCCAGGCACTCACACAGGACCTTCACCGCCTTCACTGGTTCTGATTTGAAAGAGAGGTAGAGCTGGGTATCATCTGCATATTGATGGACACCCAGTCCAAACCTCCTGATGATCTCTCCCAGCGGCTTCATATAGATGTTAAAAAGCATGGGGGAGAGGACGGAACCCTGAGGCACCCCACAAGTGAGAGCCCAGGGGTCTGAACACTCATCCCCCCCCCACCACTTTCTGAACACGGCCCAGGAGGAAGGAGCGAAACCACTGTATAACAGTGCCCCCAGCTCCCAGCCCTTCAAGACGGTCCAGAAGGATGTTGTGGTCGATGGTATGAAACGCCGCTGAGAGATCCAGCAGAAATAGGAAACAGCTCTCACCTTTGTCCCTAGCTCGCCGGAAATCATCAACCAGTGCGACCAAGGCAGTTTCAGTCCCATGATGAGGCCTGAACCCTGATTGGAAGGGATCCAAATGGTCCGCATCCTCCAGGCGTGCCTGGAGTTGTTCAGCAACCACACACTCAATCACCTTGCCCAAGAATGGAAGATTTCAGAGAAGATTCATAAGGAACAAGCAGGCTTTCTCCCAAAAAGACACCTATCAGACAATGTAAGGAATATAATAGACATTTTGGAATTGCTAGAGGTGAAAATTAACACTAAAGCAGTGCTGATTTTTGTGGACGCGGAGAAAGCCTTTGACAATATCTCTTGGAGTTTTATGAAAAAGAATCTTCACGGGATGGGGGTAGGCCAAGGATTTGAGAATGGTTTGGGCGCGATATACTCTGAACAAAAAGCCAAGCTAATTGTAAATAATGTGGTAACTGAGGAACTTAGGATAGAAAAAGGAACACGACAGGGGTGCCCAATTTCCCCACTACTTTTTATCTCAGTTCTGGAGGTATTGCTGAATATGATAAGGGATGACCAGCAGATTAAAGGTGTGCAGGTCGGAGCTAAACATTACAAGTTAAGAGCATTTGCAGATGACCTAGTATTGACTTTGCAAGAGCCAGACACTAGTACGAAAAAGGTTTTAGAAACAATACAACAGTTTGGCCAGGTAGCTGGATTTAAACTGAATAAGCAAAAAACCAAAGTTTTAGCGAAAAACTTAACAGATATGGAAAAGGAGAAATTTCAAGAGGAGACAGGGTTGACAGTGGTTAAGAAGGTGAAATACCTAGGGGTTTACTTGACATCTAAAAATGTGAATTTGTATAAGGATAACTATGAAAAATGTTGGTCAGAAATTAAAAAAGATCTAGAAATATGGTCAAATTTGAAATTGTCAATGCTAGGCCGAATTGCAGTGATTAAAATGAATGTATTGCCTAGAATGCTATTTTTGTTTCAGACCTTGCAGATTCTCGACAAGATGGAATGTTTCAAGAGGTGGCAGAAAGATATATCGAAATTTGTCTGGCAGGGCAAAAAGCCCAGAATTAAATTTAAAATATTGACAGACGCTAAAGAAAAAGGGGGGTTTGCCCTGCCGGACTTAAAATTGTATTACGAGGCAGCAGCTTTTTGCTGGCTGAAAGAATGGATGCTCCTCGAGAACACGGACATTTTGGATCTGGAAGGTTTCAATAATGCTTTTGGTTGGCATGCATATCTATGGTATGACAAAGTCAATAGTACCTTCAAAAATCACATTGTTAGAAAAGCATTGTTCAATGTTTGGATAAGATATAAAGATCTGTTGGAAAACAAAACCCCTAGATGGGTGTCACCAGTGGAGGCCAAGGCAATGAAGAAACTCAATATGGAGGTCGGATGGCCGAAGTATTGGGAAATTTTGGAACAGGATGGAGATAAGTTCAAATTACAAAGTCATGAGAAATTGAAACATAAAGTACAAAATTGGTTTCAATATCACCAAATAATGGAGTTTTTTAAACAGGACAGGAAAATTGGCTTCCAGGTGGAAAAATCAAAATTAGAAACTGAATTGTTAGAACCCAATACTAAGAATTTATCTAGAATGTATAACTTGTTGCTGAAATGGAATACACAGGATGAAACAGTCAAATCGGCTATGATTAAGTGGGCACAAGATGTTGGTCATAACATTATGTCAGCAGACTGGGAATGGTTATGGAACACCGGTATCAAATTTACGGCATGTAATGCCTTAAAGGAAAACATTATGAAAATGGTTTACAGGTGGTACATGACCCCAGTCAAGCTGGCAAAAATTTACCATTTGCCCGATAACAAATGTTGGAAATGTAAAGAGACTGAAGGTACCTTCTATCACCTTTGGTGGACGTGCCCGAAGATTAAGGCTTTCTGGGAAATGATCTATAATGAAATGAAAAAGGTACTTAAGTGTACTTTTTCTAAAAATCCAGAGGCCTTTCTCTTGGGCATTGTCGGCCAATTGGTGCCAAAGAAGGATAGAACTTTCTTTATGTATGCTACAACAGCAGCAAGAATACTCATCGCAAAGTATTGGAAGACACAAGATCTACCTACTCTGGAAGAGTGGCAGATGAAAGTGATGGACTATATGACACTGGCCGAGATGACAGGCAGAATCCGTGACCAACGAAAAGAGACGGTGGAAGAAGAATGGAGAAAATTTAAAAGTTACCTTAAAGACTATTATAAACTTAATGAATGTTAAAGTGTTGTGGTTTTTAGAAACAAAGGGATACAGGGTTATAAGATCAGAATACAGAGAGGACTAAGATGACAGAGGTTGAAAAGTAATAATTGGGAGTTGTTATAAAAGTTTGGATATTGGGATGCAGAAAGGGGAGGTATGGGGAAGTCCAAGAAAAGAGGTTTATGAAAATATGTTATGAAATTATGCGTGTATGTTTGTTTCTTCTTTAAGTGTTGGTTTGTCTGATAAAAATTCTGTAAAACCAATAAAAAATTTATAAAAAAAAAAAAAAACAGATTGGCACATCAAATTACAGGAATTGGTGGAGACGGCTCAATTGACTAGCAAACTCAGAGGAATCTCAAAGCAAAAATTTGCAGAAAAATGGGATGGTTATACAAGATATGTTCAAAAATACAATAATAGTTTTGATTCCGTGCTAGCATTCGAGTGATAAAGGAACTAAAAGGAGGTGGACAACAATTAAGGATTTATTATGTTTTCAGAATGTATTGGAAAATTTATATAGAAAGGATTATTGTTTTGTGTACATTCCATTGTAAGAATGGAAACAGAGCCAGAGCCAGAGCCAGAGCCACAGCCTAAGTCTGAAACAGTCCTTGATAGAGTGCCAGAGCCAGAGCGAGACCCTGAATCAGTGCCAGAACCAAGCCCTCATTCAGAACCAGAGCCTGAGAGAGAGCCGGAGCCAGAGCCAGAGCAACAGCCACAGCCTGAGTCTGAAACAGCCCTTGATAGAGTGCCAGAATCAGAGAATCAGAGTCAGAACCAGATCTTCGGTAAAGACGTGGTCTGGTCTTAGCGCAACTGGAAAGACAGCTTTATTGCATTAATTCCAAAACAGGGAACGGATAATCTACTTATTAACAACTATAGGCCTATCGCACATCTAAAGAACGATTATAAATTATATGCAAATATTTTAGCCGAAAGATCAAAAAAAGGCTTCCAGATGATGATACACAATGACCAAGCTGGCTTTTTGCCCGGGAGGCACATTTATAGCAACACTAGAAACATTATAAACTTATTAGCGTATTTAGACTTAAGAATAGAAAAGAAGGCAGTCTTAATGGCTATAGATGCAGAAAAAGCTTTCGACAGGGTATCCTGGAAATTTATGAAAGGTCTGTTACACCATAACGGATTTTGGTATAAAGTATATATATATTTTTTTATATAATATTTTTATTGCTTTTTTCCAGATAACATGACAAATAACAAAGAACAAACAACCAAAAAGATAAGAAAAGAAGAAAAGGAAAAGAAGTCCAACTTTCAATTACTTTTTTCCATAACTTACTGAACTTCCCCACGTCTCCCTCACCCTGCTTTCTTAACAATAAAATGTCAGCAAATTAATAACTTGTTTCGTGTGTTATTAATACTTTCAAATAATTCTCTTTTAGGTTCAAAATGCTTATTTATCAATTTACTTTTACTTTAAACTAAATACCATATTATTTTAAACTTTAGTCATTTCCTAATCATATCTTAATTTCCAATATACAAAATCTTATTGCTGGAGCTTGGTTTTTCAATTCATGCAAATTGTTAACATTCATATAACTTATAATGTTTTTATAAATAGTCCTTGAATTTTTTCCAGTCCTCCTCCGTAGTCTCTTCTCCCAAATCCCTAATTCTGCCAGTCATTTCGTCCAGTTCCATATAGTCCATCAATTGCATATGCCACTCTTCCAGCGTGGGTAAATCTTGTGTCTTCCAGTGCTTTGCGATAAGTATCCTTGCTGCTGTTGTTGCATACATAAAAAATACTCTATCCTTCTTTAACACTTTCTGGCCGACAATGCCCAAAAGGAGGGCCTCTGGTTTCTTGGGAAAGGTATACTTAAATACCTTTTTTAACTCATTGTAAATCATTTCCCAGAAAGCCTTTACCCTTGGGCAGGTCCACCAGAGGTGAAAGAATGTCCCATCCGCCTCCTTGCATTTCCAACATTTATTGTCAGACAAATGGTATATTTTAGCAAGCTTGACTGGGGTCATGTACCACCTATATATCATTTTCAAAATGTTTTCTTTCAGGGCACTACATGCCGTGAATTTCATACCGGTGGTCCATAACCTTTCCCAGTCTTCAAACATGATGTTGTGCCCAATGTCTTGAGCCCATTTTATCATGGCGGATTTAACTGTCTCATCCTGAGTGTTCCATTTAAGCAGCAAGTTATACATTCTCGAAAGTACCTTTGTCTTTGGTTCTAACAGTTCTGTCTCTAGTTTCGATTTTTCCACCTGGAATCCTATTTTTTTGTCCAACTTAAAAATCTCTTGAATTTGAGCATAATGAAACCAGTCTTGCACCTTATGCTTTACTTTTTCATAGCTCTGTAACCTCCAATTATCGCCTATTTTTTCTAACATTTCCCCATATTTCAACCAACCGGTCTCCATATTGGGTTTTTTTCGGGCCTTGGCCTCCACTGGTGATAGCCACCTCGGGGTCTTACTTTCTAATAAGTCTTTGTATTTTATCCGGACCATAAATATTGCTTTTCTGACAATATGGTTTTTGAATGTTTTATGAATCTTAACCTTGTCGTACCACAAATATGCATGCCACCCAAAAGCATTGTCAAACCCTTCTAGATCTAGGACATCGGTGTTTTCTAATAACAACCAATCTTTCATCCAGCAGAAGGCTGCAGCTTCATAGTATAACCTTAAGTCTGGCAGGGCAAACCCCCCTCTTTCTTTTGCATCAGTTAGTATTTTAAATTTTATTCGGGGCTTTTTGCCCTGCCAAACAAACTTCGAAATATCCTTCTGCCATTTACCAAAACATTCAGCTCTGTCCACAATCTGAAGGGTTTGAAACAAAAACAACATCTTTGGCAATACATTCATTTTTACTGCTGCAATTCTACCCAACAAGGAAAGTTTCAGTCTTGACCAAATTTCTAAGTCCTTTTTGACTTCTAACCAACATTTTTCATAATTGTCCTTAAACAAATTCAAATTTCTGGAAGACAAATTAATCCCCAGATATTTCACTTTTTTAACCACAGTTAATTCTGTTTCCTTCTGAAACTCATCTGTTTCTAAAGGTATCAAGTTTTTAACCAGAACCTTGGTTTTTTGCTTATTCAGCTTGAATCCCGCCACCCGACCAAACTCTTGGATCAATTCTAAAACTCTTTTTGTACTAGATTCTGGCTCCTGTAATGTTAAAACCAAGTCATCTGCAAAAGCTTTTAGTTTATATTGTTTCTCTCCGACATGTATTCCTTTTATCAACCGGTCCTCCCTTATCATGTTCAAAAGCACCTCCAGGACTGAAATAAATAAAAGAGGGGACAATGGACACCCCTGTCGTGTTCCTTTTTCAATTTTAAACTCATCTGTCACCACATTGTTCACTATCAATTTAGCTTTTTGTTCTGAGTAGATTGCTTCTATACCATTTTCGAACCCCTGTCCCACTCCCATCCCTTCCAAATTTTTCTTCATAAACTTCCAGGAAATATTGTCAAAGGCTTTCTCCGTGTCAATAAAAATTAACACTGCTTTTGTATTGATATTTGTTTGCAAAAGTTCCAGAATATCAATAATGTTCCTGGTGTTATCAAACAAATGTCTGCCTGGGAGAAAGCCGGCCTGGTCCTTGTGAATTACTTCATTTAGCACTCTTTTAAGCCTGCTTGCCAAAATGTCTGCAAAGATTTTATAATCCACATTTAGGAGTGAGATGGGAAGGTAGTTCTTTAGTTGAGTCTTTTCAGCTTCCAATTTAGGAATCAATGTGATGAAAGCTTCTTTCCACGTTTCCGGTGTCTTCTTCCCCTCCATAATCTGGTTGCAAACCTCCATTAGTGGTTGTGTCAAGTAGTCTTTTAAAGTCTTATAATACTTGGAGGTAAGTCCATCTGGGTCTGGAGATTTGCCAAGTTGCATATTCTGGATGGCACTCTCAATTTCCTGTTGTGTTATTCGGTAATTTAAGTTTGTTCTCTTTTCTTGAGATAGTTTTGGTAGTCCATTAGCTTTTAGAAATTGGTCTATCTCAGTCACTTCCTGAGGCCCTTGCGTGTAAAGTTTTTTGAAATATTTCTGGAAACACTTTCTTATTTCTTCCGGTTTCTGTATATTTTTCCCTTCAACCTCCAGATTGGTAACAAAGTTCAATTTTTGTCTCCTTTTCAACTGCCATGCTAGCAGTTTTCCACATTTATTCGCCGATTCAAAAGATCTTTGTTTCATTTGTTTAATTTTCCATTCCACTTCTTGATTTATTAATTTCGCATATTGTGCTTGGTAAAACTTAATTTCTCTCAGAATCTCTTTAGATTTTGGTTTTAGTCTCAGTTTTTTCTCTGCATCTCTTATCTTCTCTAATATCTTATCTTTTTTTCCATTCCAGAGTTTTTTCTTAATCGTGTTCTGTTGTATCAGAAACCCTCTCATTACTGCTTTACTTGCATCCCAGATTATTCTCTTTTCCACCGAGGTGTTCAAGTTTATTTCAAAGTAGTCTTTTAAAGTTTTTGGGCCTTTTTCACAATCTCTTGATCTCTTAGCAGAGTGTCATTCATTTTCCATCTGAAGGAACCGGCTGGAGTAAGTCTCAATTCCACTTTCAAAGCATAATGGTCGGAGCAAGTTTTTGGGCAGATTTCCACTTTAAAAGTCTTAGGTGCCAGTCCTCTAGATGTCCAAATTTGGTCTATTCTTGTCCATGACAAATGAGCCTCAGAAAAGAATGTTCCTTCTTTACCTAGGGGGTTCTTTGTCCTCCAAATGTCAATCAAATCCATACTGTCGGTCATTTCAAAGAAGGTCTTGGGTAGCCTGCCATCTTTGGTTAGATTTTGGTTTTGCGACTTATCCATATAAGTAGAAACCACCCCATTCATATCTCCCATCAAAAAGATGTTGGAATAGTCCAAATAATCCAGCAATATCTCATGCAGCTTCTTGTAAAATTCTGACTTCCCTTCATTTGGTGCATAAATTCCTACTATCAAGAACTTTTCTCCTTGTGTTTGTATCTCAATTGCCAAAATTCTTCCATGTTCATCTTTAAATAGAAATTTCGGTGACAGGTTCTCCTTTGCATAAATCACAACACCTCTTTTCTTAACTTTGTCTGATGAAATAAATTCTTGGCCTAGTCTTTTGTTGATTAATACTTTCCTATGGAGCCTAGTCACATGGGTTTCCTGCAAACAGATAATGTCCAATTTTTCTTTTTTCAATATGTGAAAGATCCTCCTTCTTTTTTCCGGAGAATTCCCGCCATTAATATTCCAGCTTAGAAGTTGCAGAGACATCCTGGATCAATTTAAGAGTCCTCTTGAGGTGTGTTTTCTTCGTCCAGACCCGATGGTAAAACAGATGTTGGATCAGGTAGAGGTGCTGGCCCGGCTCCTGCTACTCCCTTCCGAAGGTCCTCTCCGTAGTCGTTCAAGAATTTTGATTGGTCTTCTGCTGTTCTGATTTTTACTTTTTTCCCTTTGATAGTAAAAGATAGTCCTTGAGGGAATTCCCACCTATAAGGGATTGTGTTGTTTCTCAGTAGTCCTGTTAGGTCCTTATATGTAGTTCTTAAGTCCAATAGTTGTTTCGGGATATCTCTGTAGATTTCTGCTTTTTTACCTTGAATCACCAGTGCTTTTTTAAAGTGTAGGCCAAGTATTTTGTCACTTTCTTGCCTGGATCTCAAAATGATCAGGCAATCTCTAGCTCTGTCCTTCCTCACCACTCTTCCCAATCTGAAAGCGGTGACAATTTTAAAATCCTTATCTTCTTCTATAGCCCAGAATTTTGATAATTCTGATGTCAGAAAGCCAATCAGATTGTCTTGTTCAAGTTCTGGAATTGAGCGTAGCCTAAGATTATTTTCCCGATTTTTCAATTCCACCATAGACAGATAGGCCTGCTGTTCACTGATTTGCCTGCAAAGTGGCCTTACTTCCCTTCTTACTTCCTCTACCTTCTTATTGGCCTCCTCTGCTTTCTGATTTGCTTGTTCAGCCAGTTTCCGATTTTCTAGGGTTGTTGTTTGGAGGTTCCCAATTACTTGTGTGTTTTGGGAAACTTGGTCAGTCAGCTTGTTGATAGTAGTTGTAACTTGGTCAAACTTTGTGTTTAAAGCAGCAAGCTGATCCAAAATTTTCTGAGAAACTGGGTCAACCCCTCCTGAAGCCATATCTTTTGAAACTGGCTCTTGAGCTGGTTGAGCCCCTTGTCCTTCTTTCAGTGTTAAAACCGTAGGGACAGATGATCTGCGTGACTGTACGGGCTGTACAGGCAGTGTTGTTTGTAGCAGTAGCTGTTCTGCTTTTGTTTTAGCTGCCCTTTTCCTTGTGCCACTCATTCCACAGCTGTCTATGCGTCAAGGTCAAATTGTAAGTCCCATGGGAAAAATAATCCAGGAAAAAGAAAACAAATACCAAGAAGATAGTCCAAATAAAAAGCAGTTCCCAGAGATTAGTTAGTCCTAGATCCACTAGAGGGAGCTTCCCTGTAGATCAGTGAGAAAATAAATTTTTCCACCCTTAAGCAGAAGCCCAAAATGAAAAAATTAAAGAGGTACCTTCAGTGTCCCTTTATACTTGAAGAGCTTTCCCAAAGTACCAACAAAGTTTCAATAATAGGTGCAAGAAACAGTTTCTTTCTTATTTATATCCAATCATGCTTAACAGTAGCAAGTCCACTTTTAGTTACAATTTCTGCAGTTTGACAGTTCCTAATGTCCTGGCAGCCCCAGCATTTGGTATTTTGTAATCCACTAAGTAAAGAAGAGGAAAAGTTTCCGTTCAAATCAGTCACTTCCCAGCCTCCTAATCTTTTTCCCCTTTCAGATGAATAAGTTCCAAGTGGCACAGTTCTAACAGCTTCCTTTTAACATCCTTTTCGCAGCGCTCTCAGCTTGCACAGGTTTTTTGCTTTGATCTTAGCAAAGTCGGAAGGCGGACTTCCTGTTTTCACCTCCCATTTTCAGCCGAATTTTCTTTTAAAATTTAGACTCAAATGGGTACTTGTAAGTCCTTACTCACGAGTGTAAAGTTCTGTAGCCAAATGTGCCAGGAAGAAAGGACAGCGCTCATCATCAGCAGCCGCGCGGCTTCGCTTCCGCAGAAAGAGCGATGAACTCACAGCACCGCTTCCCCTTTCACGTTCCGGAACCTCTTACGAGGCTCCTTCCCCGCTTCTGGGGTCGCTCCTGGTGCCCGCCGAGTCCCACGGCCACGGGCTCACTCTACCCGTGGTTTTTCTTGATGGGTCGTCGCTGTGCCGCAGCGGACGCCCCTTTTCCGCGGAGCCCCTCTTCAGAGACCGAAGAGGACCGCCATTGCTGTTTCGCGCCGCCTCCGGAAGATCTGGTATAAAGTATATAAAAGGGATTGAAGCAATATAATCAAAACAAAAAGCTAAAATCATAATCAATGGAAATTTATCACAGGAGTGTGAAATCAGGAAAGGGGTCAGACAAGGTCGCCCACTATCCCCCTTAATTTTCATATTAACATTGGAAGTTTTATGTAAACAAATTAGGGAATAATAATAATAATAATAATAATAATAATAATAATAATAATAATTTATTATTTATACCCTGCCCATCTGGCTGGGCTTCCCCAGCCACTCTGGGCGGCTTCCAAAAGAATATTAAAATACTATAATACATCAAACATTAAAAGCTTCCCGAAACAGGGCTGCCTTCAGATGTCTTCTAAAAGCCTGGTAGTTGTTGTTCTCTTTGACATCTGGTGGGAGGGCGTTCCACAGGGCGGGCGCAACTACCGAGAAGGCCCTCTGCCTGGTTCCCTGTAACTTGGCTTCTCACAGTGAGGGAACCGCCAGAAGGCCCTCGGTGCTGGACCTCAGTGTCCGGGTAGAACGATGGGGGTGGAGACGCTCCTTCAGATATACTGGACCAAGGCCGTTTAGGGCTTTAAAGGTCAGCACCAACACTTTGAATTGTGCTCGGAAACGTACTGGGAGCCAATGTAGGTCTTTCAAGACGGTGTTATGTGGTCTCTGCGGCCGCTCCCAGTCACCAGTCTAGCTGCCGCGTTCTGGATGAGTTGTAGTTTCCGGGTCACCTTCAAAGGTAGCCCCACGTAGAGCGCATTGCAGTAATCCAAGCGGGAGATAACCAGAGCATGCACCACTCTGGCAAGGCAGTCCGCAGGGAGATAGGGTCTCAGCCTGCGTACCAGATGGAGCTGGTAAACAGCTGCCCTGGATACAGATTTGACCTGTGCCTCCATGGACAGCTGTGAGTCCAAAATGACTCCCAGGCTGCGCACCTGGTCCTTCAGGGGCACAGTTACCCCATTCAGGACCAGGGAATCCTCCACACCTGCCCGCCTCCTCTCCCCCAAAAACAGTACTTCTGTCTTGTCAGGATTCAAACTCAATCTGTTAGCCGCCATCCAACCTCCAACCGCCTCTAGGCACTCACACAGGACCTTCACTGCCTTCACTGGTTCTGATTTGAAAGAGAGGTAGAGCTGGGTATCATCCGCATACTGATGAACACCCAGCCCAAATCCCCTGATGATCTCTCCCCGCGGCTTCATGTAGATGTTGAAAAGCAAGGGGGAGAGGACAGTATGCTAATATGCCGGCCTAGAGTGTAAAAAGAGGCTAAACATGGAGCCTGGCACGCTTCCGCTTGCGCAGCTTTGCTGTTGTCCGTGCCGATCCAAAAATC
This sequence comes from Podarcis bocagei, assembly GCF_964188305.1. NCBI lineage: Eukaryota > Metazoa > Chordata > Lepidosauria > Squamata > Lacertidae > Podarcis > Podarcis bocagei. The sequence goes on from NC_138131.1 coordinate 70,903,252, forward strand.
CTTCCTGCCTCTCTCTCTTGCCGGTAGCAGAGCGAACACAGCGGCGAGAAGCAATTGCAGCGTGTGAGTAATAAATTCAGAGCAGACACAAAGGCGTTCCTTATCTTCTTCTTAGCCTTTAATCATGTAGAATAACAGCATAAATTCAGACCTGGCAAAAGTTCTGCCATTCTCTCCCTCTCGCATAGCGTACCAGAGGCAGACTGAAACACTCAGAGTCAAACCACTCCCTTAAGTGTTTCTAACCACGCCTCAGGAAAGAGACGTCACACAGAACTCTTTAACCCTGTGAGTTCTGAAACCAATAACACCCCCTCTCATCTTGAATCCTGAGGGAAACTGTGAACCTCTGTTTACAGACCTCTTTGAGTTCAACTCACCTCCCATTGCCTTTTGCCTCCCACTGGCATCTATCCCAGGCAATTGTTGAATCCCTTCCACACTCCCAGAATCACACTGTGCGAAACCAACCCACGCACTGGTGACCTGAAACCTCTCAGGTGCAATCCCCTTTGTGGTGCGAGTTGACCGCCGGAGCATAACCTCGGGTGCTCCTCCTGACCCACTGGGATCAGCAAGTGTGTCTCCCAGCACAGAAGACTCCCCCTCTGACTTGCTGCGTCTTCGGGCCTCCTGCACTTGGCTAACAGGAGATGAAGGCTCGCTCTTGGGTTCCCTCTTAACCTGTGGAGAAACCCACCCCTGTGCTTGACCATCATCAGCAACCTGGTCTTCAGCAACAGGCTCCGCCTCTGCCTCTCCTTCCTCCCTTTCTTCCTCCCCCTCAGAATCGGACAAGCATTCTGAGAGAAAATCAGAACCAACCCTAGGCCGTGACCAACCACCCTGCTCAAAGAACTCAGCATGCTTGCTGACCAGCAGCTTGGTCTGATCACCCTCTGGGTATGCAAACTTCCACCCATTTGTTGCAGGATCATACCCACAGAAGATCATGTCCTGGTACCTAGGACCACCCTCCTTCCGTTGCGCTGTTGGTATTGGCACTGAAGCCTTGGAACCAAACGAACGGAAGAAATGCACCTGTGGCTTCCTCTTGTGCAACAGAAAATACGGTGTGTCACCTACAGTGTGATTGTAGGACCTGTTAAAAACAAAGCTGGCAAATTTCCAAGCTTCACTCCAAAAGCTCTGAGGCAGCCCAGAGTCACACAGTAAAACCCTGACAGCTTCAGCCAGTGCTTCACTCCTGTGCTCTGCCATGCCTCTCTCTTGAGGAGACTTTGCACCCGTCACCTGGTGACAAATTCCCTTTTGCTTGAAAAACTCCTTCAGAGCAGACCCAGTGAACTGTGACCCACGGTCGCTCCTGATCTCTTGCACTTTGGTGGAGAACCTTAGTTCCACCTCCGCAACCCAATCCTGGATAAGTTGCGCCGCTTCCCCCTGCGTTCTGAGAGAGAAACACCATAAATTCCGAGAAAAATCATCTGCCATCGTTAGCAAAAACCTGGCCCCTCCCAGACTCTCACACTTCATGGGTCCTGCAAGGTCTGTGTGAACCAACTCAAAAGGTTTTGTGGTTACCCTCTTTACCCCGGGAAACCTGCACCTTTTAACCTTCCTGCATGCCCTGCACTCTAGGGATCCCTCACATGGTGTGATTTTACAACCCTTGGTGCAGCCGGGCAACCTCTTAACATCTTCCAAACAAGCATGAGACATTCTCTTGTGCCATATATGAACACATGAATCATGGCTGGGAACACTAGCACACTGCGCCTGTGCTTTTACGGCATTCCCCCCACCCTCTAGAGGTGTTTCCAGAACAAAGAGATTGTTCTTGCATGCCACGTTGACAGGTTGTCTCCCCCCTCTGAAAATGGAACAAGCATCATTTTCAAAACAAATTTTGTATCCTTGTGTCATAAGAGCTGGTACAGATAACAGGCAACAATTCATCTCTGGCACAATGTAGCACTCCAGCTCCGCCTGCAAAACAGAAATATAAACATCAGCAACATTAGAAACTGACTTTTGTGTCCCATCAGCTAACGTAACAGTCATTCCAGCTGAAACAGCCCTGCAATTCCGCAGCTCCCCAGCAGATGGCGTCCCAATGAGGTGATGACTCGCTCCTGAATCAACAACCCACTGCACATCTGTGTCCCTGCTGGTATTGTTTTTCAAAGTTGCCAGAGAAGCCGTGAGATGATAACAGTCTCCCTTCTCTGAGTCACGTCCTTCCTTCGCGTTCCCACGCTGGCCTCCTCTCCGAGACTGGTTCCCATGGGAAACGACCTTGGAGACATCCTGCCCGGCCTCTCTGCTCCTCTGCGGACAAGCCCGTTTAAGGTGGCTGTTAGACCCACAGACATAACATCGACGAGTGGAAAAAGCCTGAACACAGCTCTCATCTGGCTTGGCCCCCCCTCTGCAACCGGTGGAGCTTCCTGCGCCAGACCTGCCCTCTCGGACACGCCTCTCCTGTTCGTCCGAAAGACGCCCTGTCACGTACGAGAGAGTCAAATCCTGTGGACTCATGGATTCCATAGACAGACACAAATTGTCATAGCTTTTGTCCAGAGAGCTGAGCAAAATATAAACCTTCAGCTCCTCTGAGAAGTTGACTTGCAACAACCGCAACTAATTGAAAACAGAGAGCATCTCAGTAACATGCTGTCTGATGTTCCCACCGGGACGCAGCTTCATCTCAAACAAGCGTCTGGTGGTGTGGATCTTTGCACCAGCCGTGGTTCTGTGGTGCACCCTCTCAAGAGCTTGGTAGGCCTCCTGAGCAGTTTCAAGCCCTTCAACCAGGGGAAGTTGGGAGCCCTCCAAACTGAGCACTATTGCCCCCAGGGCTTTCTGGTTTTTCCTCTGCGACGCGTGAGCAGCCGCTATGTCTGCCGCCGCTGCTCCTGCTGCAGGTGGTGGTAGAGGGGCCCCCTGGGTCGCCTCCCGCAACCCCTTGGCTACCAGCCAGGCCTTAAGCTTCTGGCTCCATTTGGCCCAATTCTGTCCGTTTAATTTTTCGAAGGGAACGGAGAATGATTCACGATCGTCTGCCATCTCCTCCCCCGGGGGCTAAGCGTACTCATGTCTCGGCAGTAGCTTCCTCCACCTCCCGGCTCCGGCAGACCATTCCTCCCCAGCGAGCTCCTTCCAGCTTCAAAGACACAGCTCCAGAGCTCCAGCTGGACCCAGCAACCTTTCAACCAGCTTGCTGGCTTCCCCCACACGTGGGACGTTCCTGCAACAGCTTCAAAGTGTTGGCAAACTGTCCATAACCTATGCTAATATGCCGGCCAAGAGTGTAAAAAGAGGCTAAACATGGAGCCTGGCACGCTTCCGCTTGCGCAGCTTTGCTGTTGTCCGTGCCGATCCAAAAATCCTTCCTGCCTCTCTCTCTTGCCGGTAGCAGAGCGAACACAGCGGCGAGAAGCAATTGCAGTGTGTGAGTAATAAATTCAGAGCAGACACAAAGGCGTTCCTTATCTTCTTCTTAGCCTTTAATCATGTAGAATAACAGCATAAATTCAGACCTGGCAAAAGTTCTGCCATTCTCTCCCTCTTGCATAGCGTACCAGAGGCAGACTGAAACACTCAGAGTCAAACCACTCCCTTAAGTGTTTCTAACCACGCCTCAGGAAAGAGACGTCACACAGAACTCTTTAACCCTGTGAGTTCTGAAACCAATAACAGACAGAACCCTGAGTCACCCCACAAGTGAGGGCCCAGGGGTCTGAACACTCATCCCCCACCACCACTTTCTGAACACGGCCCAGGAGGAAGGAGCGGAACCACTGTATAACAGTGCCCCCAGCTCCTAGCCCCTCAACACGGTCCAGTAGGATGTTATGGTCGATGGTATCAAACGCCGCTGAGAGATCCAGCAGAACTAGGAAACAGCTCTCACCTTTGTCCCTAGCCCGCCGGAGATCATCAACCAGTGCGACCAAGGCAGTTTCAGTCCCATGATGAGGCCTGAATCCCGACTGGAAGGGATCCAAATGGTCCGCTTCTTCCAGGCGTGCCTGGAGTTGTTCAGCAACCACTCGCTCAATCACCTTGCCCAAGAATGGAAGATTTGAGACTGGGCGATAGTTGGCTATCGTGGCCGCATCTAAAGATGGTTTTTTAAGAAGCGGTTTATTAACCGCCTCTTTCAGCGAGTCTGGGAAGGCTCCCTCATGGAGGGAAGCATTCACCACCCCACGAAGCCCATCGCCCAGTCCTTCCCGGCTAGCTTTTATAAGCCAGGATGGGCAAGGATCAAGGAGACAAGTGGTTGGTTTCACTCGTCCAAGCAGCCTGTCCACATCCTCGGGGGTAACAGATTGGAATTGATCCCACACAACTTGACTAGACAGGACTCTAGCACTCTCCCGCCCCGGCCCTGCTCCCACGGTGGAGTCTACCTCTTATCGAATCTGAGCGACTTAATCTGCAAAAAACTTTGCAAAGTCATTGCAGGAGATCATGTTGCCCCTACTGGGCCTTGATGGAGCAGGTGGTTCCGCTAAATTGCGAACCACCTGAAAGAGTCTCCTGCTGCTGTTTTCCACAGATGCAATAGAGGCGGTGAAGAAAGTCTTCTTCGCCGTCGCTATCGCCACTTGGTAGGCTCGACATTGAGCTCTAACCCGTGTCCGGTCAGATTCAGAATGGGTTATCCGCCACCGGCGCTCTAGCCGTCTCAACGATTGTTTCATTGCCCTCAGATCCGTGGAAAACCACGGGGCTGTCCGGGCTCCATGCAATCAGAGACGGCACTTTGGAGCCAAACAGTCAATAGCCCTGGTTAACTCCACATTCCAGCGGGCCACCAGGGAATCAGCTGAAAGGCCATCAACATGGGATAAAACATCCCCTACCGCTCTCTGGAAACCATTTGGATCCATTAAGTGGCGGGGGCGGACCATCCGAATCGGTCCCACCTCCCTGCAGAGGGGAAGGGTCGCGGAGTAGTCCAGTTGCACCAGGAAGTGATCTGACCATGGCACTTCTTTGGTTTCGCTTTTACTTAATGTCAGACCACCAACATCCATAGAGGTGAACACCAGGTCTAAGGCATGCCCGTGGCTATGAGTTGGGCCAGACTTATTCAGGGACAGCCCCATGGAGGCCATGCTTTCCACGAAGTCCCGAGCGGCCCCTTGTAAGGTCATGTCGGCATGGATGTTAAAATCCCCTAGGACAACCAAACTAGGTGTCTCCACGAGGACATCTGCCACGACCTGAAGCAGCTTGGGCAGGGAATCCTTGGTGCAGCGAGGAGGTCGGTACACCAATAGGAATCCTGTACTGCCCCTATTGCCCAACTTCCAGAACATGCACTCAGAGAACTGGGTCTTTCCAATAGGACACCCGGTGCAAACTAATGACTTCCTAAAAATCACTGCAATCCCCCCTCCCCGCCCACAAGGCCTGGGTTGCTGTGCGTAAGAGAAACCTGGTGGACATGCAGCGGCAAGGACAGGCCCATCTGCTTCATCCAACCAGGTCTCTGTCACACATGCCAGGTCAAAGCCTACATCCACAATCAGGTCGTGGATGGCAGTGGTTTTAGTCATCATTGACCTGGCATTGCACAGCAACACTTTCAGGTCATGTGGGTTTCCCTTGTTGATTCCAGTATCCTTCCGGTCAGGACCAGACCTGGAGGCAGGGATAGTCCTCAGACAACGACTAAGCCTGCTTCCTCAGTAATGACATGGTCTGGTCTTAGCGTAACACCTCCTCCTACCCATGATCACTGAGATCGGTGGTCTGAGTGCATCCCCCCCTGTGGAACCTGCCCCAGCCATTTTGTTTCCTGGGACCCACTCCCAGGCAGCCCTGACCCCTCCCCTTAAAATCAAATTAAAGCCTATACAAAAAACAAACTAACAGAACAATAAAACTATAAAAACAAAAAACAAAGTTACAAACACAACATAATTAAATTAAACAAATTCCCCCACTCAACTTAAACACCCACCCCACCCAACACACCCGGGCCTCCCTGGAGCCCCATAAGCTGCGGAGGTGAGTATGGGACCCGCCCCCAGGCCCAAGGTGGAAAAGGGCTTCAGGGGGGAGCGGTCCTCCCCACAAGCTCACGGCAAAGCGGCAGCAGCAATGTCCCAAGGCCTAATTGGAGCCTTATATGCTGTGGTGGAGTATGGGGCCCGCCCCCAGGCCCAAGGTGGAGAATGGGCTTCAGGGGGGAGCGGTCCTCCCAGAAACTCACCGGCAAAGCAACAGCAGCAATGTCCCGGGCCTCCATGGGGCCTTATATGCTGAGGTGAAGTATGGGGCCCGCCCCCAGGCCCAAGGTGGAAAAGGGCATCAGGGGGGAGCGGTATTCCCCAAGACTCACCAGCAAAGCAACAGCAGCAATGTCCCGAGGCCTCCTTGGAGCCTTATATGCTGAGGTGGAGTATGGGGCCCAAGGTGGAAAAAGGGATTATGCTGGGAAATAGAAGTTACAAAATGAGGGCATTTGCTGACGATTTAATTATAACTACAGAGCAACCAAAACAGAGTTTAAGAAAGGCGTTGGAAATAATATATGGCTACGGTAAAGTTGCGGGGTTCAAAATGAATTTAAACAAGACAAAACTATTAGTTAAAAATATGTCGCCAGATGAAAAAGCAGAATTAGAACACATAATAAACATTAAAATCTACCCCAAAATCAAGTATTTAGGATTATGGATAACACCAAAGAATATTAACTTATATGAAGATAATTATACCAATTGTTGGAAAGATATCAAAAGACAGTTGGAGACATGGACAAGGTTAAATTTATCATTCCTGGGCCGCATTTCGGTAATTAAAATGATAGTTTTACCGAAGCTACTCTTTCTATTCCAAACGATTCCAATTACAGGAAAGACCAGCAGTATCAACAAGTGGCAAAAAGAAATTTCTAAATTTTTGTGGAAGGGTAAAAGACCAAGAGTAAAGCATAAGTTATTAATAGATACTGTAGAAAGAGGTGGCTACGGGTTACCGGATTTGAAGCTATATTACGAAGCCTCATGTCTTCTCTAGTTGAAAGATTGGTATTTATTTAAAAATTGGGATATTTTAGATCTAGAAGGTCATGACACCCGTTTTGGGTGGCATGGCTATCTTAATTATGGGAAAATAAAGTCGCATAGGAGTTTTTCAAATCATATAATAAGAAATGCCATATATAAGGTATGGGGAAAATGCAAAAGATGTTTGGAACAGAAACCCCAAGATGGAACGCTCCACTAGAAGCAATCACTGTTAAAAAAAGCAACAACATCAAAGAGAACTGGATAACGTATAACACAATATTAAGGGGGGGGAGGAGGGTCAACTAATATTGATAAGTTATGAAAAAATAAAAGATCACTTTTCTACTTGGCTAGATTACTTCCAGGTGAATGAAGTGTTCAGACAGGATAAGCAGATAGGTTTTGAAAAGGAGCCTTCAAGACTTAAAAGAGAACTACTGAATAGTAAAACCAAAATAATCGCAAAAATGTATAGACTTCTTTTAGACTACGAAGTAATGGATGAGGAGGTTACGGCTTCAATGATAAAGTGGGCCCAAGATGTGGGCCGCTGAATTATGCTAAAAGATGGGGGAAACTGGTGGAATGTAAATTTGAAATTTACAGCCAGCTATAATATAAGAGAGAACATGATGAAAATGGCTCATAGGTGGTACCTCACTCCTTCCAGATGATCAAGAATGGATAAAAATTTGGCGAATGCTGGTTGGAGATGTGGAGGAAATAACGGTGACATGAGCCACATGTGGTGGACGTGTGAAAAGATTAAGTTTTTTGGGGGGGAGGGGAGAATATACGATGAATTAAAAAAGATGATGGAGATAACTTTTACGAAAAAAACAGAGGCATTTCTATGAAGTATTTTAGATAAAGAGATCCCAAAAAATCTAAGAGAGGTATTCTTTTATGCAACCGCAGCAGCTCGTATACTTGTGGCCAAGGGATGGAAAGATCACGAGGCTCCAAAAATAACAGATTGGCAAATCAAATTACAGGAATTGGTGGAGACGGCTCAATTGACTAGCAAACTCAGAGGAATCTCAGAGGGAGAACATGAATCAGAATCAGAGCCAGAGCCAGAGCCAGAGCCAGAGCCAGAGCCAGAGCCAGAGCCAGAGCCAGAGCCAGAGCCAGAGCCAGAAATAGGGCTTGATACAGGGCCGGAGCGCAAAACATAGCTGCAGCCACAGCCTAGAACCACAGCCTGAGTCTGCAACAGTACTTGATACAGTGCCGGAGCTGGAGCCAGAGCCAGAGACACAGCCAGATCCAGAACAAAACCCTAATTCAGAACCAGAGCCTGAAAGAGAGCGAGACCCTGAATCAGAGTCAGAGGGAGAACATGAATCAGAGCCAGAGCCAGAGCTGAATGAAAGCCAGAGCCAGAGCCAGAAATAGGGCTTGATACAGGGCCGGAGCGCAAAACATAGCTGCAGCCACAGCCTAGAGCCACAGCCTGAGTCTGCAACAGTACTTGATACAGTGCCAGAGCCAGAGACACAGCCAGATCCAGAACAAAACCCTAATTCAGAACCAGAGCCTGAAAGAGAGCCAGACCCTGAAACATAGCTGGGTCAGAGGCAGAGGAAGAGCCATCATGAGACCCTGAATCAGAGGCAGAACCAGATCTTCATTCAGAACCAGACCCTGAAAGAGAGCCAGAGCCACAGACAGAGCCACAGACGGAGCCTAGAGCCACAGCCGAGATCCACAGCCTGAGTCTAAAATAGTGCTTGATAGAGTGCTGGATCCTGAAACAGAGACACTGTCTGAAACTGAGCCTGACGCTTAAACGTAGCCAGGGGCAGAGGGAGAGGCAGAGCCTGATACAGTGCTTGATACAGCATAGGAGCCTGAAGCAGAGACACAGCCAGATCCAGAGACACAGCCAGAGCCAGAACAAAACCCTAATTCAGAACCAGAGCCTGAAAGAGAGCCAGAGCCAGAAACAGTGCTTGATAGAGTGCCAGAGCCTGAAACAGAGGCAGAGGCAGAGGCAGATACAGGGCTTGAAACAGCATCGGAGCCTGAAACAGAGAAACAGCGTGAAACAGAGACAAAGGCTGAGACACAGGCCGAGCCTGAAATAGAGCTAGAATAAGTGCTAGAGCCAAAGACTGAGACAAAGCCTAATAAAGAGCAGAAGCCTGAGCCTGAGCCTGAAACAGTGTTTGATACAGCGCCGGACCCTGAAATATAGACACAGCCTGAAACAGAACCTGAGCCTGGTTATTAGCATGGCAATTAAAGAAGAGAGAGGCAGAAACGCTTATAAATAGAGTTAAGTGCAAAGGCAAAATAATAAACAACCCTAAAGAAATAGAGAAACGATTTCTCGAATTCTTTAGAGAAATCTATAAGGAAGGAAATGAAACAACAGAAGAAGTTAAAGAACATTTAGAACAGAACTGTCTTCCGAAACTTACTAAAGAACAAAAAGAACTGTTGAATGCCCCTATTACATCGTACGAAATTCAAAGAGCAATTAAGGAAGCAAAGATAGGAAAGGCACCAGGGCCAGACGGCCTACCGGCAAAATGTTATAAAAAAATGGAGGACTTACTGTCTGACCCATTAAGAAGTATCATGAACAACATCTTAAAAGACGGAACCATGCCGGATTCTTGGAAAGACAGCCTTATTGCATTAATTCCAAAACAGGGAACGGACAATCTACTTATTAACAACTATAGGCCTATCGCACTTCTAAATAACGATTATAAATTATATGCAAATATTTTAGCCGAAAGATCAAAAAAAGGCTTCCAGATGATGATGATACACAATGACCAAGCTGGCTTTTTGCCTGGGAGGCACATTTATAGCAACACTAGAAACATTATAAACTTATCAGTGTATTTAGACTTAAGAATAGAAAAGAAGGCAGTCTTAATGGCTATAGATGCAGAAAAAGCTTTTGACAGGGTATCCTGGAAATTTATGAAAGGTCTATTACACCATATGGATTTTGGTATACAGTATACAAAAGGGATTGAAGCTGAGCCTGACGCTTAAACGTAGCCAGGGGCAGAGGGAGAGGCAGAGCCTGATACAGTGCTTGATACAGCATAGGAAAAGATTTAAAAGAGTCTTGATGGAGAAGATTCATAGAGACCAAGCAGGCTTTCTCCCTAATAGACACCTAGCAGATAATGTAAGGAATGTAATAGACATTTTGGAAAAGCTAGAGGTGAATATAAACACTAAAGCAGTATTGATCTTTGTGGATGCGGAGAAAGCCTTTGATAATATTTCTTGGAGTTTTATGAGGAAGAATCTTCATGGGATGGGGGTAGGCCAGGGTTTCGAGAATGGTATGGCTGCAATATATTCTGAACAAAAAGCTAAACTGATTGTAAATAATGTTGTGACTGAGGAACTTAAGATAGAAAAAGGAACACGACAGGGGTGCCCAATTTCCCCATTACTTTTTATCTCAGTTCTGGAGGTGTTGCTGAACATGATAAGAAATGACCAGCAGGTCAAAGGTGTGCAGGTCGGAGCTAAACAGTATAAGTTAAGAGCGTATGCAGATGACCTAGTATTGACTTTGCAAGAGCCAAACACTAGTACGAAAAAGGTCCTAGAAATTATACAACAATTTGGCCAGGTAGCTGGATTTAAGTTGAATAAGCAAAAAACTAAAGTTTTAGGGAAAAATCTAACAGATATGGAAAAGGAGAAATTTCAAGAGGAAACAGGTTTGACTGTGGTCAAGAAGGTGAAATACCTAGGGGTTTATTTAACATCTAAGAATGCGAATTTGTATAAGGACAACTATGAAAAATGTTGGTCAGAAATTAAAAAAGATCTAGAAATATGGTCAAATTTGAAACTGTCAATGTTAGGCCGAATTGCAGTAATTAAAATGAATGTATTGCCTAGAATGTTATTTTTGTTCCAGACCTTGCAGATTCTTGACAAGATGGAATGTTTTAAGAGGTGGCACAAAGATATCTCGAAATTTGTCTGGCAGGGCAAAAAGCCCCGAATTAAATTTAAAATATTGACTGACGCTAAAGAAAGAGGGGGTTTTGCCCTGCCGGACCTAAAATTGTATTATGAGGCAGCAGCTTTTTGCTGGCTGAAAGAATGGATGCTCCTCGAGAACACGGACATCTTGGATCTGGAAGGTTTCAATAATGCTTTCGGTTGGCATGCATATCTTTGGTATGATAAAGTTAACAGCGCCTTTAAAAATCACATTGTTAGAAAAGCATTATTTAATGTTTGGATAAGATATAAAGATCTATTGGAAAATAAAACCCCTAGATGGGTGTCACCAGTGGAGGCTAAAGCAGTGAAGAAACTCAATATGGAGGTCGGATGGCCGAAGTATTGGGAAATCTTAGAACAGGATGGAGATAAATTCAAACTACAAAGTCAGGAGAAATTGAAGCATAAAGTAGAAAATTGGTTTCAATATCGCCAAATAATGGAATTTTTTAAACAGGATAGGAAAATCGGTTTCCAGGTGGAAAAATCAAAATTAGAGACCGAACTGCTAGAACCCAATACTAAGAATTTATCTAGAATGTACAACTTGTTGTTGAAATGGAACACACAGGATGAAACAGTTAAATCGGCTATGATTAAGTGGGCTCAGGATGTTGGACATAACATTATGTCAGCTGACTGGGAATGGTTATGGAACACCGGTATTAAATTTACGGCATGTAATGCCTTAAAGGAAAACATTATGAAGATGGTTTACAGGTGGTACATGACCCCAGTCAAACTGGCAAAAATCTATCATTTGCCCGACAATAAATGTTGGAAGTGTAAAGAGACTGAAGGTACTTTCTATCACCTTTGGTGGACATGCCCGAAGATAAAGGCCTTTTGGGAAATGATCTATAATGAAATGAAAAAGGTACTTAAATGTACCTTTTCTAAAAAACCAGAGGCCTTCCTCTTGGGCATTGTAGGCCAATTGGTGACAAAGAAAGATAGAACTTTCTTCATGTATGCCACAACAGCAGCAAGAATACTTATCGCAAAGTATTGGAAGACGCAAGACTTACCCACTTTGGAAGAATGGCAGATGAAAGTGATGGACTATATGACACTGGCCGAGATGACAGGCAGAATCCGTGATCAACGAAAAGAGACGGTGGAAGAAGAATGGAGAAAATTTAAAAGTTATCTTAAGGACTACTATAAACTTAATGAATGCTAAAATGTTGTGGTTTCCAGAAGCAAAAGGGTACAGGGATACAAGGTTAGACTATAAAAGAGACTAAGATGACAGAGATTAGAAAGTAACAACTGGGAGTTGCTTGTTGAATTATGGACATTGGGATGCAGAGAGGGGGGGTATGGGGAAGTTCAAGAAAAGAGGTTTATGAAAATATGTTTGAAACTATACATGTATGTCTGTCATTTTTTGTGTTTGTTTGTTTTTTCTAAAAATGTTGTAAAACCAATAAAAATTTTATAAAAAAAAAATGATACAGCATAGGAGCCTGAAGCAGAGACACAGGCAGATCCAGAGACACAGCCAGAGCCAGAACAAAACCCTAATTCAGAACCAGAGCCTGAAAGAGAGCCAGAGCCAGAAACAGTGCTTGATAGAGTGCCAGAGCCTGAAACAGAGGCAGAGGCAGATACAGGGCTTGAAACAGCGTCGGAGCCTGAAACAGAGAAACAGCGTGAAACAGAGACAAAGGCTGAGACACAGGCCGAGCCTGAAATAGAGCTAGAATAAGTGCTAGAGCCAAAGTCTGACACAAAGCCTAATAAAGAGCAGAAGCCTGAGCCTGAGCCTGAAACAGTGCTTGATACAGTGCCAGAGCCTGAAACAGAACCAGAGCCACAGCTACAGCCATAGTGCCACAGCCTGAGTCTGCAACAGTGTTTGATACAGCGCAGGAGCCTGAAACAGAGACACAGCCTGAAACATAACCTGAGCCTGGTTATTAGCATGGCAATTAAAGAAGAGAGCCCCCGGTGATGACCTTATATCCATTGATGCCATCAAAGCAAATAAAGATTGGTGGATCCCGCTTTTAGCAGCACTTTACACGTATATAAACAAAACTGCAAAATTTCCCTCAAGCTGGAGCTCGGCGTTGATTGTATTAATACATAAGAAAGGCCCACGTACAGAGCCGAGCAACTTTAGGCCAATCATCTTGCTAAATGTCATTGGGAAGATTTACTCGGGGTACCTGCTAAACAAACTATCAAAATGGATGGAGGACGACAATATCATTGCCGATGAACAGGCAGGTTTTCGCCCTGGAAGATCTACTACAGACCAAATATTAACCTTGAATCACCTGGCGGAAAAGTATGCCGGCAAAGCCCCAAAGGTTCTTCATGTGGCTTTTATTGACCTTAAGCAGGCATTTGATCGAATCTCTAGAAAGCAGCTATGGACAAAACTGGCTGCTACAAAGATCGATCGTCGTCTCCTTCATCTGATTATCAGCCTCCATACAAACACCTTCCTGAGAATCAGGCTAGACAATAAAGGCCTAGTCTCCAACCCTGTTACCACCAATAGAGGGGTAAGACAGGGTTGTCTATTGGCCCCAGCATTGTTTAATTTTTACATTAACTCACTGGTGACTCACATGGCCAATGATGCTTTCCACCCCCCACCCCCTCAATTAGCAGGCCGATCTCTGAATGTTCTTCTGTATGCGGATGACGCCGCACTTCTTGCCAGATCCCCTATTGGACTGAGGAGAATGTTGCAAGCTCTACATGAATACTGTGATCAGCATGAGCTCCAACCCAACTATGCTAAGACCAAGATGATGGTCTTCTCCGCCCGACCGAGACTCCATCGATGGTCGATGAACGGGATCCCCTTAGAGCAGGTTAAGTGTAAAGGGAAGTCTTCTTTCTGCACATAGCTGTTGGTTCTCTTTCTGCACAAAACTGCTCCATTATGGGGAAGCCTTGCTCCTCTTTTCTCTTGCTTTCTGAGAAGTCTTGCTTGTAGGCTTTTCCCTGCTTTTGCACACACTGTACGAACCTGCTCTTCATGCCTAGCTGACCACATCTACAGAACTTGATTGTTACATTGTTTCATGCTATGATCAATCATTAGTAACAGACATCCTAAGCTCATGGAAAACAAACTGTACCTGCTCTTCATGCCTAGCTGACCACATCTACAGAACTTGATTGTTATATTGTTTCATGTTATGATCAATCATTAGTAATTGTTTGTGCCATATTAATCTCTAGTTACAATTTAATTAGGAGGCTTCATGCCTGTCTAGTTCTAGCTCCGATTCTCAGCCTTTAATGTATCAGTGATAAATGATCATATGTAAATCCCACCTCTCACATGTAATCCCCACCTTGTACTTATGTTAACCAATCACAAGTTTCTGTGTGTATGTATCAACCAATCAGCCACAGGCCCACCTGTGGCAATGCTTGCAATATTCAATAAAATAGGCTCCCAGGGCCCGCCCTGACAGACGCCTCATGTTACACCTGCCTCTCTCGTCTCCCGTGATTTTTCATTCCTACATCTGGTGACCCCGACGTGCCAGATCCCTTGCGCAGCCGAGCAGCCAGCCAGCCTCATGCTTCACTCGACTGGAGAAGTCTTAGCCGGCTACACCGTGAGTATGGGGGGGGGGGAGCTTACAAAGTCCCAGAAAATGTATGCTACTGAACTGCTTCATTTAGTCAGACAAAGAGGTGCAGGTGCTCATGTTTCTTTAAAGGAAATTGAACGTTTGTTATGTGAGATTGCATTTCAATGTCCCTGGTACCCTGAGGCGGGCTCCTTGGGGGTAGAGGTTTGGCAAAAGATTGGAAAAACTCTTTTTGCAGAACCCAGGCTCATTGTCTGCTTACTTGGCAGAAATGTGCTGATGCCGTGGCAAACTTAGGGCCCCTGGCCTCTCAGGCGTCTCCCACGGCTCCTGCACTTCTAACTATTGCAGACAATCCCCCTCCTTACCCCAAGCTTTTGCCTCCTGCACAATCCTGCCAATCCCTCCCTCCTTTGCCTGCTTCCACCCCATCCCCCCCTTCCCCCCCCCTGCGTCTGCTCATACAGGAGCTATGCCTCAGCCCACACCCATTCCCCCTTCCCCCCTCCTGTGTCTGCTCATACAGGAGCTATGCCTCAGCCCACACCCATTCCCCCTTCCCCCCTCCTGCATCTACTCATACAGGAGCTATGCCTCAGCCCACCCCCATCCCCCCTTCCCTCCCTCCTGTGTCTCCTTTGCCTGCATCTGCTCCTACTGGAGCTGTGCGTCTAGCACTTTCCCAGGCAAGGCAGAAAGGGCTCCTATCCTTAGAGGAAGAGTCTGAGTGGGCTGGGGTGTTGCCATCTGCTTTCCCTATTTCTTATGCAAACCCAGGCACAGCGCAACAACAGGTGCTATATGAAACCCTTTCTTATTCTGTAATGCAAGAATTAAGAAGGGCCATTGTTGATTCTGGTTTAAAATCCTCCTATGTAACAGGAATGCTGGAGGGAATAGCGAATGGTTATACAATGCTTCCTCAGGACTGGAAGGATCTGATGCGCATGCTTTTGTCCCCTGCTCAGTATGTAGTTTTTGACAGTGAATTTAAACATAACGCCTCGACCCTGTCTGATCCACAGCATACAGCTAACGAACTTTATGCTGCAGGTCCGTTTGATAATATAGCAGCCCAGGCGATGCTGACACCTGCACATTTTAGTCACACTGCGACCTGTGTACAGCGCGCCTTTCGGAAAGTCCCTGTCTCAGGGCAACCACAGAGCTCCTTTGTCAATATTAAGCAACAGCATTCGGAGCCTTACCATCAATTTATAGATAGATTAAAAGAATCGGTTACCCAGCAGATTGATAACACCACGGCTCAGAAAGAGTTGATGAAAAAATTGGCTTTTGAGAATGCTAACATGGATTGCAAAAAGGCTTTGCAGTCAGTCATACATCGCGTTAAATATGACCTTGCTGATATGATTAAAGCCTGTGCAGATGTTGGAAGCCAGAGTCATGCGATGTCCTTGCTTGCTGGCGCGATCCAAGCTTCCAATAGGCCTACAGGTAATTGTTTTAACTGCAAGCGCCCTGGCCATTTTGCTAAGCAATGCAGAGCCCCCGGCGGGGGCTCATGCAAAGACACTGCTACCAACAGAACCAGACCCTCCAAAAAATGCCCGAAATGCGGTAAAGGCTATCATTGGGCTAATCAATGCAGGAGTCCGGGAAACTCCATTGCGGCCCCACTCTCGGGCCAGGACAATTAGAGAGTTTTCCGTCTTTAGTTTCCGCTGCTGAAAAACTTTCTAAACATACACCTTCTGAATTTGCCATTGATTTGATAAATCAAGAGAACAAAGACACTGTTTTACCTGGTGAAATTGTGCTCATGCCTTCCCAATTGGCAGGTCCACTACCTCCTAAAGTCGCAGGTCTAATTTTACCAAAATTTTCTGCGGCGAAAGAAGGGATCCAGGTTATTCCTGGTGTTCTGGATCCTGACTATGTAGGCACAATAATGGTTCAATTTTGGAGCCATATGCCCATGCAGTTAAAAAAGGGTGAGTCTTGGGCACATTTGGTGGTGCTCCCTTCTCATCCTACTGCTTCTATTATGGATAGTAATTTGCAAGAGCTCTCTTCTTTCCCCCCACAGCTGTTAGCTGTTATCCAGTGGATTGGTCATCAGAAACTTCTTCGTAAGTATAAAATCAATGGAAAAGTTCCGGAAGGCTTGATTGACACAGGCGTGGATATTTCTGTAATTTCCAGTGATTGCTGGGACCCCACGTGGCCCCTTGAGTCTGCCTCTGCAGTCTTGGCTGTGGGTGGCCCACAAAATTCTTCCAAGAGCGTACAGTGGCTGCCTGTTTCTCTGCCTGATAGCTCTGAAACCATTGCATACATCCAGCCCTGTGTGCTGAAAATCCACCTCAATCTGTGGGGAAGAGACTTACTGCAACAATTACAAGCTACCATTCAATTTAATGAGTAAGCTTGCGCTTCCCCTCAGCTGGAAATCTACTAGTCCTGTATGGGTAGAACAATGGCCCATTTCAGGAGAAAAATTACTTGCCTTAAAACAACTGGTGAATGAGCAATTATTGGCAGACCATATAGAGCCTTCAGTCAGCCCCTATAATACCCCTGTTTTTGTCATAAAGAAGAAGAGTGGCAAATGGAGATTTCTCCAAGATCTGAGGAAAATTAACCAGATCCTTGAACCCATGGGGCCTTTACAGTGTGGTATGCCTAATCCAAATATGATTCCACATTCATATCAATTGGCTATAATAGACTTGCAGGATTGTTTCTTCTCCATTCCCCTACAGGAGAAGGATCACAAATTCTTTGCTTTTACTATTCCTGTACTAAATAATTGTCAGCCCAGGGAACGATATCAATGGAAGGTTTTACCACAAGGAATGTTGAATTCCCCTACCATGTGCCAATATTATGTGAATCAAGCCCTTCAGCCCTTCCGTTTGCAGTATCCACATCTCTTGATTTTCCATTACACAGATGACGTGCTTATTAGTGGACCACGCCTCCCCCCCCCACTGGAAACGTGATTTGACAAATTGTTTGTCACTTTATGGTTTGAAAATTGTTCCAGAAGAGATCCAGGAATCTTCTCCCTTTCATTATTTGGGACATAAAATGATAGCTAGCTATTCTATTCCCGTTGTCCCTGAACTTCATGTTCCTAAAACAATGAAATATGTCCAGTTGCAGCAATTGCTGGGTAATATCAACTGGATAAGACCCTATTTTAAGATCCCACTCGAAGTTTTACGGCCGCTTTTTTCAGCCTTAAAAGGCCATCACTCTCCTGGCGCAAAAATCACCTTGACCCTTTCTCAACAGCAGACTGTTGCCCAGTTAAAGGAAATCATGCGTCTCCACTGGGTTGATCGAGCAATCCTTAATGTTTTGCCCGATGTAGTCATAATGACAGATTCTGTCCAACCTTTTGCGGCCGTTATTCAGTCAGGCCCATCGAAAGTTCATATAATTGAATGGCTGTATTTACATCATACGCCAAAGAACACGGTAACTCCTTTAGTGGATCTCCTTGCTCAGCTCATCAGCAAGGGACGCCGTCGCTGTAAAAGCCTTTTTGGCGTTGATTGCCATCAAATTATTGTGCCCATGCCCTTAGAACAATGGGAAACTGCTCTCTCCACTAGCATGGATTTGCAGTGCGCTTTAGCCGACTTTGTTGGCGAAGTGGGTTGCCATATTCCAGCCGACCCTCGCCTGCAAATGAGCAAGCAAATCTCCCTGTCCTTTTCTTCCATATTATCTCCTGTCCCTCTGGATGCCCTTACTGTCTTTACTGACGGACCCCCCTCCAGGGGGGTGGTTGCCTGGCAACAAAATGAAGCATGGCACAGCCTTTACACACTTCCACAAAAGTCTGCCCAGCGTTCTGAGTTAGCAGCTGCTGTCAGAGCTTTGCATCACTTTTCCAAACAACCTTTTAATTTGATTGTGGACAGCCTTTATGTCGCAAATGTCATAACTCGCCTACAGGGCAGTTATGTGAGTCCTTTATTGGATGACAACTTGTTGAGCCTTTTCCTTTCCTTACAATTGCTTCTTTCCAATCGCTCCCACCCTTTATTTGTGGTGCACATTCGCTCTCACCAACCCTTTCCAGGCTTTATCACTGATGGCAATGCAAAAGCAGATTCCTTGCTTAGAGCTTTGCCTGTTTCTCCTATTGAAAGTCATACCTTTCATCATCAAAATGCAAAAGCCCTTAGCCGCCAGTTCCAAATCCCGTTGGAAGCGGCACGTGCAATCATCCAGCAATGCCCTCAATGCTCTAATCAGATTGGCCACCCCAGCCCTGGTGTTAATCCCCGTGGACTGGAAGCCAACCAATTGTGGCAAATGGATGTAACTCACTTTGCCCCCTTTTCACCTTGGAAGTTCATACATGTTTGCATTGATACATTTTCAGGTTTTATTTGGGCCACCCCTCAAAGGGGTGAGCAAGTTAAGCATGTTTGCAATCATCTTGTTCGCACCATGTCAGTCATGGGCAAGCCCCATTCTTTAAAAACTGACAATGCCCCAGCGTACTGCGCAAAATCCTTTGCTCAGTTCTGTGAAACTTGGAATATTCGTCATTTATTTGGCATCCCCTACAATTCACAAGGCCAAGCGATCGTTGAACGTGCCAATCGCACCTTAAAAACAGCCTTAATTCGACAGGAAAAGAAGGCCGGAGTCCCAGCCTCGCTCTCCGAAAAGGAAGGCTGGTTGGCCAGTGTTCTCTTTACTCTCAACCATTTGAATCTCTCCATACAGGATCATCAATCTTATACTCGCCTGCAGAAGCATTTTCAACAAACAGAGATACTCCCAGCCCCACTGGTCCGCTATAAGATATTGCCCTCCAACGAATGGAGTGAACCTGTAAAACTGATCACCTGGGGAAAGGGTTACGCTGCAGTTTCTACTCCACAGGGTGCTCGCTGGGTTCCTGCACGCTGCATTCGTCTGCACCATGGCGTGGCGACAGACCCTTCCGGATCCAATACCGCAGTTCGATCGCAAACTACAGATCACCCAGGATGTGACGTCCAGCCCCCCCAGGATTCGCAAGCGGGGAAATCGTAATGGACCTGTGACATGGGGCCAAATAAAGTCGCTCTCATTTCAGGCTGAACAGCTTAGAAAGGAAAAGCAGCTTGAAGCCACACCTGAGAATTTGCTTATGTGCATTATTTCTTGCCTTAACATTAATTCAATGGTAGTGATCGTTCTCAGCATTTTGTTTTTGCCCCTTTCCGCTGCCGCTCCTAAGAACGGTGGTTCCACACCGATGAATGTGTAGGAGTCTTTTGCAAAGACCCTCAATGTTTCTTCCTTTTGTCTAACCCAACAGGTATCTATAGGGGAAATCCTTGGCTCCTGCCTTATCCCTGTTTGCCATGACCCCTTAGAACTGCAAAAGGACACCTGGTTTTATTCATCTCTACCCCAAAATGATTCTCTCCGCACCCTTGGTTATTCCGGCTACCATAACTGGGGTAACCAAGTACGCCGACGCCCACCTTTGGCCATTGATTTATTGACCCCATACGTGGCTTCCTTTAATGTTACTTGTGCCCGTATGGTGAATTGCACAAAAACCAACTGTGTGAAAATGGGCAAGGATAATTTTAATTGCTCTGATTATGTAAATATTTCTTATGTATATAAATACACAGAGCTGCCTGAAGGCTGGTTCTGGTCGTGTCCAGGCTATACATTTAATTACATCCCTGCGAACATTAGCCATGGCACACCTTGCTGTATAAGCCGCTTGTCTATCATATTAACCAAAAAACATCATTTGTCTCGCACTAGATATCGCCGCTCTGTTGAATTAACTAACGATTGTGATGATTCAATTTCTCTTCCCAGTAGGTCTGAATATATCTCTTTAGCTGTTTCTCTCCTAGGAGTCCCTGGATTGGCTGTACGCAACAGTAGAAACATTAATTCTTTAGCTTGTTCTGCAGCAAAAGCACTGAATTACACTTCTCAAGCCCTTCACCTTCTGAATAAAGAGCAAAGTGAGCTCCAGCATGGGCTTTTACAGAATAGTGCTTTAAATATCTGGGACAAGTAATACGGTCAAATAGGTCTTTTCTGGCCCATAGAGACTATATAACAACTAACGCATCTAAAGCAGCCATCCAGATTAGATCCTTATATGCCAAGAATCAGGCTCAATCAGTGAAGATAGCTTTGAGACTCTTTCAAATGAACGTCCTGTCACGGCTAAAATGGCCGCTGTTTCTTTAATGCGAATAAAGCTGGGTCAGCATGACTCAGCGGTCTGCACCAAGTTGTATATATAAGTTAGAAATGTTAGTTTGGGCTGTGGCTGGTGTTTGGGTTGGTTGGTGCTGGTGTGTATTCAGTCGTGTTTTGCACAAGGACTTTTAAGAATAAAACTCTGCAAGGATATTCTCGTGGACTCTTTTGTGCCGACAAGGGTCCGAGGACCAGGCTGAGGAGACAAAGGGAGGTCAGAACCCTTTCCATCTTTTTTTGCTTTTTACAAACACTGACAGGTTATGGGCCCAGTGTTTCTGAGCATGTGCAGAGTGCAAAACGACTAACAACATTTCAGCAAGGAGCTGGTGAGTCCTGGTGGTGTACGGAGACAGTGGCTGTGCGTTGGAGCAGTTGGTGGCAAGCTGTAACTGTCTGCAGCGGCGCTGGAGCGGCTAGGATCTGAGGATCAGGGAAGCACTCAGCGTCGGCTACTGGAACAGTTTGAACTGCTAGAGGACCACAGTAGGCGACTCACAGAGCGGCTACACCAGTTGCAGAGCCAGGCGGGACCTGAGGGTCAACAGAGGCAGCAGCTAGAAGCCGGTGAGTGCCAGCCAGGACCATCCAGTGGGACTCTAAAGAGAGAGTCAGGAGAGATTGCTGGAGACCCCACAAAAGGGGCTCAGCAAGCACCAGCAGAGATGGCAGATTTCCAGTCTTCCCAAGTTGTAAATATTGGGGGAGGCATCCCTTTTGAACTTCTCTCAGAGAGCAACTGGCTGAGTTGGTCAATTAAAATGCAGCAGTTGTTAAGGAGAGATGGACTATGAGACTGTGTTGAAACTGAGGTTTTGAGAACTGACTCTGCTGAGAAAAAACGGCTAGATGAAAGGGCCCGTGCCCAAATTATGCTGTGTTTGAGCAACTCTCAGTTATTGCATGTAGCAAATGCCAGCACAGCGTTTGAGTGCTGGAATTTATTAAGGGCAATGCATGTCAGAGAAACTGCTGGAACTATAATTTCTCTGACCAGAAGGCTGTTCAGGACTGTTATGAAAGAAGGTGAGAGTTTGGCAACTCATCTTCAAACGCTGAAATCTCTGTTTCTTCAACTACAGCAGAGAGGTAAGCGTTATGATGAGACTGACCAAACCTACATTATCCTTTCAAGTTTTCCTGAAAGCTGGTTGCCTGTGATTAACAGCATGGAGAGTATGCGTCCCCGAGATCTGACCCTTGAGTATGTGGTTGGCAGATTGACCGAAGAAGCAGAAAGAAGGTCAGATAGACAGGCTGAACTCCAAGAACGGAGGAGTTACAGCCGAGGGGGCCAGCAGCAAAATCTGCCAATGGAGCAACGCCAAGGTTTGGACTTGGCCATGGCGGTGAGGAGATGCTATAGATGCAACCAACCCGGGCATCTCCAACGTCAATGCAGGGCAAGACTTCCAGGAGACGACATGGAGCAGAGACAGCAATCGACACAGAAACGTAAGCAGAAGGGGTTCTCTTCAGGGAAGAAGAACATGCGTTCTGCTCAGTTTGTGTCTGCATTTTCTCGAGAGGAAAGATACCTCGAGGAACATGGTTGCTGGACTCTGGCAGCAGCAGGATTATCTGCAATAGTCGGGAGGGCTTTAGGACCCTGGAGAAGCCAGCTGATGGAAAAGACTCAATTTATCTTGCTGATGGTCGTAGAAGCAAGATTGATGGCCAGGGAACATGTTTCCTGCAGTGCTTGAACACTACTCTACCAGAGACTCTGTTTGTCAGCAGTTTGGACTATTGTTTACTGTCTGTAAGCTGTTTGATTAATGCAGGGTCTAGTGTTAAGTTCACGCAGGATGGCTGTCTGATAAATAATGGAACTCAGGTATGTGGCCATGCAAAGATGGAAAATGGGTTATATGTAATGCAGGACAAGCCTGTTAAAGCAGCCCAGGTGGTTCAGGATAATTTGCCAGTTCATAAGGGGTGTGTACATGAACTGCACAGAAAACTGGGTCACGCCAATTTCCGTGTGCTTTCAGAGATGCAAAAGGTGTGCAAGAACCTAAAAGTAAATAGCTGTAACTGTTTCCTAGATTGCAATGTATGTAAAATGGCCAAATCTAAGAGGAAGCCTGTGGCTTCTAAAAGCGACAGAGTATCTAAAGAGGTTTTAGAACTTGTCCATTGTGACGTGATAGGCCCTTTTCCACAGAAGACTGAAGGGGGCGGCAGATATGCTTTTCTGGTAATAGATGACTGTCAGGGGTTCAGGAGCAGAGGCGAGGGCAAGGGAGGAAACAGAGAGCGAGGGGGAGGAGGCAGAAGAAAAGATGAGTGATGACGACGACCCGAGATCTCCGAGTCTTTCCAGTGAATCAGAAGATTCACAGAAAGGAGCGCCAGTGGCCAGAGCAAGGGGGGAGCCTAGGGGGACACCCCAGGAAGAAGGGTCCAGAGGGGGCTCAGAGGGCAGCAGTTGGAAATCGGGACCAGTGTCACCAACAGAGCGCAGTGGAGAGGAAGGGCGCCAGGTATCGAGCTCTGGCAGCTCGCAGCAGAGGGGAGGGCACGAGTCAGGAGTGGCCACACCTCCATCGGGGAGCGAAGAAACGGTCAGGCGGAAAGTGGAAGGTTGGGCGCGCGCGCCAAGTTCAAATGCACAGGAAGGTGGCGCAGTAAGCAGCCCGGAAAGGGAGCCAGGTCCTAAAGCTCGACGCAAGGAGACAGAAGGGTCCGGGGGGTCAGCGTCAGAAGAGTCCAGGAAGGAAGAGACCACGGGGGGCAGAGGGACCCAGAGAAGAACGGTCAGGCGGAAAAGGTGGAGTAAGGCTAGGGTATTAAGCTGGTGTACAGGGGGCGGAGACTCAGACGGAGCTTCGCCGGTCTAACCCATAAGACGTAGAGTTGCACGCAGTAGCTTGAGAATGGAAACTGTAACTCAATAAAGACTTTTATAAAGTGACCGCTGGCTAGCGTGATCCTCTGTGAGCTAGGATCTGGAAGCAGCTCTGCAATGTATGTAAAATGGCCAAATCTAAGAGGAAGCCTGTGGCTTCTAAAAGCGACAGAGTATCTAAAGAGGTTTTAGAACTTGTCCATTGTGACGTGATAGGCCCTTTTCCACAGAAGACTGAAGGGGGCGCCAGATATGCTTTTCTGGTAATAGATGACAAATCACGTTTTAGTTGGTTGTTTTTGTTAAAGCAGAAATCTGAGTGTTTCCCCACATTCAGAGAATGGGTTGCCCAAGCTGAAAAGCTCTTTGCTCGCCCTGTTGTGCAGTTGCAAACAGATAGGGGCGGAGAATTTCTGAACAAACAATTTGGGATATGGTTGCGACGTAAAGGGATCACTCGCCGTTTGACTAACCCTTATAGCCCTGCTGAAAATGGTCTGTGTGAAAGACGTGGGGCTGTGATACAGTCAGTAAAGGACTGCCTGCTAGTGGATGCAGGATTGGGCCACAACCATAGGCTGTGGGGCGAGACTTTTCTGACCGCAAACTTTTTGATTAATAGAACCTGGTCTAGCTCTATAAAAGATATACCATATCGTATGTTGTTTGGGAAAGAACCAGAGTGGACAATGCTCCATAATTGGGGTTCTTGGGCACATGTAAACATTCCCAAAGCTCAGCGCCAGAAAGGGGGCACTAGAGCGCAGAAACTGCGGTTTGTGGGATATCAGTCCTATGGCAAAGGGTGGCGTTTCAATTTATGCCCAGGACGCGTGGTTTTGTCACGAAGCGCAGACTTCGCTGACCAGGACAGATGGACTGCGATCCATGCCAACCCTGACTGCCTACTGCCCCTGCAAGTAAGAGAAGAGGCTTCTTCTCAGCCATTGGCAACACAGGAGCAGGATGAGGAAGAGGCACAGATTTCCCCAAAAGATGTGGCAATAGATAATACTTCTCTAGAGGAAGAGGAAGAAGAGCCAGAGATAAGGGGGGAAGAAGAAGTAGTTGTGCCTAGACGCTCCCAGCATTCAAACAAGGGTGTATCTCCTCAACGTTTGACCCTAGGAGGAGTGAGAGTATGCAATGTGAGTTGTGTGGAACCACAAAGTTATAATGAAGTCTTAGACTTACCCCCTGGGGAACGTGCTTTGTGGGAACAAGCTATGAAAGAAGAAATGGACTCTTTTAAACGTAACAAAGTGTTTGAGGTCATAATGCCGCCACCTGGTGGCAGAGTGGTGTCATGCAAGTGGGTTTACAAAAGGAAAACCCTTGCATCTGGGGAACCACGTTTTCGAGCCAGATTAGTAGCCAGAGGGTTCACTCAGATTAAAGGGGAGAGTTATGATGAAGTGTTTTCTCCCACGGTAAAGAGTGAAACTTTTCGTTTAATGCTTTCCATTGCTGCTGTAAGACAACTAGCAGTGCACCATTTTGATATTGATGCTGCATATCTACATGCAAATTTAGACCATGAAGTGTTAATGAGACAACCCCCTGGGTTTGAAGAGGGGAATGGTGCAGTCTGGCGTTTGAGAAAGGCTGTTTATGGTCTCAAACAAAGTGGAAGGTGTTGGAACCAGTGTTTAAATGAAGCCCTTGTAAAAATTGGTTTTAAAAGGAGTGTGGCTGATCCATGTCTGTACACCAAGGGGACAGGCAACAAATATCTAATGCTCTTAGTCTTTGTTGATGACTTGCTTGTGGCAGGGAGTTCCACAGATGAGATCCAGAAGCTCACAAGTCAATTGGAAAAGAGGTTTAAGCTTAAAGCCTTAGGGCCTGTAAGCAATTACTTGGGAGTAGAAGTAAGGCAGGAAGCTGGTGGAAGCTTCCTATTGAGCCAGAAAGAGAAAATTCTTCATTTGATAGAGCAGTTTGGCATGAAAAACTGAAAGCCAGTTCAGACTCCCATGACACCAAATTTCCCAAAGACAGTGTGTGATGATGAATTTGATCAGCCTGAGCTGTATCACTCAAAAAATAGGATCACTGTTATATTTAAGCCAGTGGTCAAGGCCAGACATTGCATGTGCTACAAATGTTCTGAGCCAACGTGTATCTAAACCCAGTACTGCCGATTGGTGTGCTTTGACAAGGCTTATCAGATATCTAAAGGGGACATTAAATGTATGTTTAAAGATATCTAGTACACAAAATGAAAAACTAGAAGTATTTGTTGATGTGGACTGGGGAAGCTGTGTAGCTACTAGAAAATCTACCAGTGGAATGGTTATGATGTTTGCCAATTCCATAATTGGATGGAGGTCAAAGAAACAAGGATTTGTTGCGACCTCATCCTGTGAGGCAGAATATGGGAGCCTGTCGCTAGCATGCAATGAAATCATGTGGTTTATACAGATACTAAAAGATCTAGATTGTAAAGTAGATTTGCCTATCCAAGTGTATGAAGATAGCCAATCGTGCATTGCATTAGCGGGCTCAGAAATAATGAAATCCGCATCAAAACATATTGCTATCCGTCATGTGAATGTGAGAGATTGTGTACAGAATGGGGTAATCAAACTGGAGTATTGTCAATCACAAGATAATATTGCTGATTTGTTTACCAAGCCTTTGCCAGCAACATGTCATAATGAATTGATGACAAAACTGGGTTTATGTATATAATGTATTGTATGTATGTATTGTTTCTGTTGGGGTTTTTCACATTTAAGAAACAGAAGGGGTGTCACGGCTGAAATGGCCGCTGTTTCTTTAATGCGAATAAAGCTGGGTCAGCATGACTCAGCGGTCTGCACCGAGTTGTATATATAAGTGAGAAATGTTAGTTTGGGCTGTGGCTGGTGTTTGGGTTGGTTGGTGCTGGTGTGTATAGTTATTCAGTCGTGTTTTGCACAAGGACTTTTAAGAATAAAACTCTGCAAGGATATTCTCGTGGACTCTTTTGTGCCAACAAGGGTCCGAGGACCAGGCTGAGGAGACAAAAGGAGGTCAGAACCCTTTCCATCTTTTTTTGCTTTTTACAAACACTGACAAGTCCTCCCCCTTCTTTTGGTGGGCATCTCTTTAGGCTCCCGTAGGGATTTTTTGAAATTGGATTTTATCCAAAAGCGATTCCTTAGAGCCATCCTTAGGATTCCCCCCTCGGTAGCGGGCGCGGTTATGAGATTAGAAGTCAGCTGGCAAGCTCTACGGCATGTGGCCTTGAAGACGAAGTTCTGGCTATGGCTCAAGCTTTGTTTTAAACCAGTGGGTATTGCCCCCTTGATATTGAGGGACGATTTCCAATCATCGTGGGAAAGGGAGGTCACTAACGAGGTTCAATCCTGCGGATTGTCTCACCTTTACTTTGAGTCTATGACGTACAATCAAGCTAGAGCTGTGATCTCCCGGAGATTGCCAGACAAGAGGACATAGGCCAGGTAAAACCAGGGATGTTCCTAGGGGACCAGATTTATCGGACCATACCAGCCCCCTACCTTGCAGAAATTCACTATGTGGAATACCGTAGACTTCTTACAGCGGCTAGATTAAATGTCCTTGACTCTGCAATATTGTGGGGAAGGTACAGGGGAGTACCATATGCCCAGAGAACCTGTCATTGTGCCATGGGTGTGGTTGAGTCCACCGAACACATTCTCTTGACTTGCCCTTCTTATACAGAGCTTAGACATAATTTTATAGACCCACTTCTATGTCAATCTAGCTTCCTATCCGGAGAAAACCAGGTTTTACACTTGCTGAATAACGTCACTAGAGCTATACCTTCCTTGGTGGCCAAATTTCTTTTTTTAGCTTTTAAGCGTAGCAAGATTATAAGTGACTGTATTGATATGGGGCTATCTGTTTAGCCCATTTTAGTGTTGGCTAAGTTCTAAAATTTTCCTGGAGCTTTTAATTGCGTATTGACAAATGTGCTTTTTTTTCTGACTGACGGTCGAATAAAAGGTTGATGATGATGATTAAAGAAGAGAGAGACAGAAAGGCATATAAATAGAGTTAAGTGCAAAGGCAAAATAATAAACAACCCTAAAGAAATAGAGAAACGATTTCTCGAATTCTTTAGAGAAATCTATAAGGAAGGAAATGAAACAACAGAAGAAGTTAAAGAACATTTAGAACAGAACTGTCTTCCGAAACTTACTAAAGAACAAAAAGAACTGTTGAATGCCCCTATTACATCGTACGAAATTCAAAGAGCAATTAAGGAAGCAAAGATAGGAAAGGCACCAGGGCCAGACAGCCTACCAGCAATATATTATAAAAAAATGGAGGACTTACTGTCTGACCCATTAAGAAGTATCATGAACAACATCTTAAAAGACGGAACCATGCCGGATTCTTGGAAAGACAGCCTTATTGCATTAATTCCAAAACAGGGAACGGACAATCTACTTATTAACAACTATAGGCCTATCGCACTTCTAAAGAACAATTATAAATTATATGCAAATATTTTAGCCGAAAGATCAAAAAAAGGCTTCCAGATTATGATGATACACAATGACCAAGCTGGCTTTTTGCCCGGGAGGCACATTGATAGCAACACTAGAAACATTATAAACTTATTAGCGTATTTAGACTTAAGAATAGGAAAGAAGGCAGTCTTAATGGCTATAGATGCAGAAAAAGCTTTCGACAGGGTATCCTGGAAATTTATGAAAGGTCTATTACACCATATGGATTTTGGTATACAGTATATAAAAGGGATTGAAGCAATATAATCAAAACAAAAAGCTAAAATCATAATCAATGGAAATTTATCACAGGAGTGTGAAATCAGGAAAGGGGTCAGACAAGGTCGCCCACTATCCCCCTTAATTTTCATATTAACATTGGAAGTTTTATGTAAACAAATTAGGGAAGAAAAAGAAATAAAAGGGATTATGCTGGGAAATAGAAGTTACAAAATGAGGGCATTTGCTGATGATTTAATTATAACTAGGGAGCAACCAATACAGAGTTTAAGAAAGGCGTTGGAAATAATATATGGCTTCGGTAAAGTTGCGGGGTTCAAAATGAATTTAAACAAGACAAAACTATTAGTTAAAAATATGTCGCCAGATGAAAAAGCAGAATTAGAACAAATAATACAAATTAAATTCTACACCAAAATCAAGTATTTAGGCTTATGGATAACACCAAAGAATATTAACTTCTATGAAGATAATTATACCCATTGTTGGAAAGATATCAAAAGACAGTTGGAGACATGGACAAGGTTAAATTTATCATTCCTGGGCCGCATTTCGGGAATTAAAATGATAGTTTTACCGAAGCTACTCTTTCTATTCCAAACGATTCCAATTACAGGAAAGACCAGCAGTATCAACAAGTGGCAAAAAGAAATTTCTAAATTTTGTGGAAGGGTAAAAGACCAAGAGTAAAGCATAAGATATTAATAGATACTGTAGAAAGAGGTGGCTACGGGTTACCGGATTTGAAGCTATATTACGAAGCCTCATGTCTTCTCTGGTTGAAAGATTGGTATTTATTTAAAAAATTGGGATATTTTAGATCTAGAAGGTCATGACACCCTGTTGGGTTGAAATGAACGACAGACGAGTAGGTAGGTGTCATACGGGAGGCATCTCTCGAGCAAGCCTCGGAGACTCCCTTTTATTGGATATTATACAGCGTTTGCCACGTGTGTGCTTGTTGCTGATTGGTTAACATAAGTACAAAGCAAGGGTTGTATATAAAACATTAATTATTACATATAAGACATTAATCATAGACAGGTTAAAGGTTGGGAAAAGGAACGCGGAGTTTACAAAGGCATGGTTTCGGACTGCCCGTACCAGAGTGGTACGAAAAGGAATGTACAAGGAGGGGTAAGTACAGATTGATATTGTAATGGGAATTGGGGTTGCTCGTGCGTAAAGGATGCTGAATTTCTAGGAAACGTTGCCTGGCTAAACCTTTCCCTGGCTGGACAGCCCTTCCTCCGTGGCTGTGTCAGTCGATGGCAGAATCCGTCAGTGGGCGTTTCCTGAATTTCTTCCAACATAAAAATTCCTTGACGCCCAGTCTCACCTAGCCTCCCTGCGCGGAAGCTTTCTGCGCAGAGTAGGTGTAGCCAGCGGAGGTCCTGGACTCTCCCCGCTGGTCTCTGTGGAAGAGTCTTGGAGCCCTCTCTCCGAAGTCCTTCCCTGGTCCCCTTCCTCCCCGGTGTCACGCTGATAACCTTCCCCAAAGGGAGTGTTCTCTCTCCCTCTGCTGGTCCCTTCTCCTGCATGGTCGGGGAGCCTTACCTCCACTCTTGGCTCCGATGGCAGTTCCCTGACAGATATGGTGTGAACTCAAGGTGAACAGAACGTACCAGGGTGATGAGGGAATGTCTTAGCATCAGCACGGTTTGAGCAGCATGAGCAGAACAAAGCTTAGAAGCAAGACTTCCCATCATGCCACAGTTATGTGCAGAAGCAATGCTTCCCATCATGCCATGGTCATGTGCAAAAGCAATGCTTTCCTTCATCTCCCCCTTTCTTTTCTTATTTGCGAGGTGTTCTGGGTGAATAAGACAAAAATACTTCGGGATACGTGGTATGCCAGCGCATGCCCGAAATAAGTTCGCCACATCTCCCCTAATGTTTACTGCTGGTGCTGCACTTTCGCAAAGTAGGCAGCAATGATTTTATTGGGTGGCTGAGGGGGAGAGAGAAACCGAGACAAAAGACTTATGAGTCCAGGAATGCATTGGAGGAAGCAACATAGCAAAATCAATATACATATTATAATAATGGCATATTGAAAGAGATTACGAAGACAATTCAGGTTTGGCAACCAGCCAGTGAGCCACTGGGTGAATGAGTCCCACAGGCCAGAAAGTCCAACATCCTGTTTAATGTGGTGTGTAAGATTTTGCAAATGAGAGATTTGCTTTTGGATGGCTTTGGAATTATCATAGAATCATAGAATCATAGAATCATAGAATCATAGAGTTGGAAGAGACCACAAGGGCCATCGGGTCCAACCCCCTGCCAAGCAGGAAACACCATCAGAGCACTCCTGACATATGGTTGTCAAGCCTCTGCTTAAAGACCTCCAAAGTAGGAGACTCCACCACACTCCTTGGCAGCAAATTCCACTGTCGAACAGCTCTTACTGTCAGGAAGTTCTTCCTAATGTTTAGGTGGAATCTTCTTTCTTGTAGTTTGGATCCATTGCTCCGTGTCCGCTTCTCTGGAGCAGCAGAAAACAACCTTTCTCCCTCCTCTATGTGACATCCTTTTATATATTTGAACATGGCTATCATATCACCCCTTAACCTCCTCTTCTCCAGGCTAAACATGCCCAGCTCCCTTAGCCGTTCCTCATAAGGCATCGTTTCCAGGCCTTTGACCATTTTGGTTGCCCTCCTCTGGACACGTTCCAGTTTGTCAGTGTCCTTCTTGAATTGTGGTGCCCAGAACTGGACACAGTACTCCAGGTGTGGTCTGACCAGAGCAGAATACAGTGGCACTATTACTTCCCTTGATCTAGATGCTATACTCCTATTGATGCAGCCCAGAATTGCATTGGCTTTTTTAGCTGCCGCGTCACACTGTTGGCTCATGTCAAGTTTGTGGTCAACCAAGACTCCTAGATCCTTTTCACATGTACTGCTCTCAAGCCAGGTGTCACCCATCTTGTATTTGTGCCTCTCATTTTTTTTGCCCAAGTGCAATACTTTACATTTCTCCCTGTTAAAATTCATCTTGTTTATTTTTGCCCAGTTCTCTAATCTGTCAAGGTCATTTTGAAGTGTGATCCTGTCCTCTGGGGTGTTAGCCACCCCTCCCAGTTTGGTGTCATCTGCAAATTTGATCAGGATGCCCTTGAGTCCATCATCCAAGTCGTTGATAAAGATGTTGAATAAGACCGGGCCCAAGACAGAACCCTGTGGCACCCCACTAGTCACTCTTCTCCAGGATGAAGAGGAACCATTGATGAGCACCCTTTGGGTTCGGTCAGTCAGCCAGTTACAAATCCACTGAGTGGTAGCATAGTCAAGACCGCATTTTACCAGCTTCTTTACAAGAATATCATGGGGCACCTTGTCAAATGCCTTGCTGAAATCAAGGTAGGCTACATCCACTGCGTTCCCTTCATCTACCAGGCTTGTAATTCTGTCAAAAAACGAGATCAGGTTAGTCTGACATGACTTATTTTTCAGAAATCCATGCTGACTATTGGTGATCACAGCATTCCTTTCTAGGTGCTCACAGACTGTTTGCTTAATGATCTGCTCCAGAATCTTCCCTGCTATTGATGTCAGACTGACTGGGCGGTAATTATTTGGGTCCTCTCTTTTCCCCTTTTTGAAAATAGGGACAACATTTGCCCTCCTCCAGTCTGCCGGGACTTCGCCTGTTCTCCAGGAATTCTCAAAGATGACTGCCAGTGGTTCTGAGATCACATCTGCCAGTTCTTTTAATACTCTTGGATGCAGTTCATCTGGCCCCGGAGACTTGAATACATCTAAACTGGCCAAGTATTCTTGTACTATCTCCTTAGTTATTCTGGGCTGTGTTTCCTTTGCTGAATCATTTGCTCCAAATTCTTCAGGTCGGGTATTGTTTTCCTTATCGGAGAAGACTGAAGCAAAGAAGGCATTGAGGAGTTCAGCCCTTTCTGTGTCCCCTGTTTGCATTTCACCATCTTCTCCTCTGAGTGACCCCACTGTTTCTTTGTTCTTCCTTTTGCTACGAACATACCCGTAGAAGCCTTTTTTGTTGCTTTTAACCTCTCTAGCAAGCCTGAGTTCATTCTGTGCTTTAGCTTTTCTGACTTTGTGTCTACACGTGCTGGCTATTTGTTTGAATTCCTCTTTGGTGGTTTCCCCCCTTTTCCATTTTTTGTACACATCCTTTTTTAATCTTAACTCAGCTAAAAGTTCTTTAGATAGCCACCCTGGCTTCTTTAGGCACCTTCCATGTTTCCGTCTCATAGGTATTGCCTGACATTGTGCTTTTAGTATCTCCCTCTTAACAAACTCCCAGCCATCGTGAACTCCCTTTCCTTTTAGTATTTCTGTCCATGGGATCTCACCCAGCACTTCCCTAAGTTTTATGAAGTCGGCTTTCTTAAAGTCAAGAAATTGAGTCCTAGTATGCTTGGCTGCTCCTTTCCGCTGTATAGTAAACTTCAGAAGAGCATGATCACTCGCGCCTAATGATCCTTCCACTTCTACCCCACTAACCAGGTCATCAACATTGGTTAGGACCAGATCTAAAATGGCTGTTCCTCTTGTTGCTTCTCCCACTTTCTGGACAATGAAGTTGTCTGCAAGGCCAGTGAGGAATCTGTTTGACCTTATGCTCTTGGCTGAGTTTGACATCCAACAAATATCCGGGTAATTGAAGTCCCCCATTACTACTATCTCCCTTCCTTT
Source organism: Podarcis bocagei (assembly GCF_964188305.1). NCBI lineage: Eukaryota > Metazoa > Chordata > Lepidosauria > Squamata > Lacertidae > Podarcis > Podarcis bocagei. The sequence goes on from NC_138131.1 coordinate 70,936,273, forward strand.
TGCATGCTTGGTCATCTGTTCCAGGAAGGCATCATCTATGTCCTCCGTTTGGCTTGGGGATCTATAGTAAACTCCCACAATGAGGTCCCTGTTATTCTTCTCTCCCTTAATTTTGACCCAAATGCTCTCACTTTGGCTTTGTGGTTCTAAATCTTGGATCTCTTCACAGGTATACACATCCCTGACATATAACGCCACTCCTCCTCCTTTCTTGTCTGGTCTGTTTCTCTGAAATAGATTGTATCCCCCCATTATTACATTCCAATCGTGGGACTTATCCCACCAGGTTTCAGTGATGCCTATTATGTCATATTTAGTTTGCTGTACCAAGAGCTCAAGCTCATCTTGTTTATTTCCCATGCTTTGCGCATTAGTGTACAGACATTGAAGTCCATTAATCATTCCCCCGTGTCTCTTATTTAAGGATTTTTTCCTCCCACCACTAGGTCTGTGTGCTGTTTGCTCCATTTGGTCTATGACATTTGGATGATCATCTTCATTAATTGATAGACTCCTACCTTCAGGAGCACTGTCTCCCTCCCCCACATTAGTCAGTTTAAAGCCCTCCTGATGAGGTTTCTGAGGTTTTTGGCAAAAACATTTCTCCCAACCGTTGTGAGGTGCAGCCCATCACTTGCCAGAAGTCCATCTTCAAGAAACTGCAGTCCGTGATCTAAGAATCCAAACCGTTCCTGTTTACACCATTTGCGAAGCCAGCTGTTCACTTCCATTATTTTCCCCTCTCTCCCTGGGCCACGTCGTTCAACTGGGAGGACAGACGAGATGACAATTTGTGCATTTAGTTGCTTCAATTTCCTGCCGAGAGCCTCGTAGTCTCTTTTGATCTTCTGGAGGCTATTGCTTGCAGTGTCATTGGTTCCCACATGAACCAAGAGGAAGGGGTATTTGTCAGTGGGTTTTATGATTCCTTGCAGTCGTTCAGTTACATCTTGGATCTTAGCCCCGGGGAGACAGCACACTTCCCGAGACATCTTGTCAGGCCCACAGATCACTGCTTCTGTTCCCCTCAGTAGGGAATCCCCTATCACCACTACACGCCTCCTCTTGGGTTTGGTCGGGGTTCTTCCGTGAGCTGTCCGTTCCAAGGTCGCCTGCACATTCCCTGAGGACTGACTTTGCTGCTCGTCTTCATATACCTGATCGACTGTAATGAAGGAGAGATCCTCAAATGGAGTCTGCTCTTCGTCTTCCATGCTAGGGGAGAGGACCTCAAAGCGATTGTGTATTTCTAAACAATCAGAGTGAACCCTGGGCCTCCTACTTCTTTGAGTCACGTTTCTCCATATATCTGGCTCCTGTGTTGATGAACTAGCCTCCTTCTCAGGGGAGTCCCCTGTCTCCTCCTTGGTGGGGACGGTGTGCTCTTATCAGTAATATTAAAACAACACATGTCGTCCACTTGTTCACAGCCGTAATGATGAAGCATCAATAGATCATCGATAGCAGCGCGGCTCTGCAGAAGACCATGCTGGAGTTCACTCTGCTCTTTATTTAGAAGATGAAGCGCTTGAGAAGTAAAATTCAGGGCTTTTGCTGCAGAACAAGCTAAAGAGTTAATGTTCCTACTATTGCGTAGAGCCAATCCAGGGACTCCTAGGAGAGAAACAGCTAAAGAGATATATTCAGACCTACTGGGAAGAGAAATTGAATCGTCACAATCGTTAGTCAATGCAATAGAGCGGCAATATCGAGAGCGGGTCAAATGATGCTTTTTGGGTAATACGATGGACAAACGGCTTAAGCAGCAGGGTGTGCCATGGCTGATGTTTGCTGGAATGTAATTAAATGTATAGCCAGGACACGTCCAGAACCAGCCAGCAGGTAGTTCTTTGTATTTATATACATAAGAAATATTGACATAATTAGAGCACTGGAAATTATCCTTGCCCATTTCCACACAGTTGGATTTTGTGCAATTGACCATACGGGCACAGGTGACATTAAAAGAAGCCACGTATGGGGTCAACAAATCAATGGCCAAAGGTGGGCGTCGGCGCACTTGGTTACCCCAGTTGTGGTAACCGGAATAACCAAGGGTGAGTAGAGAATCGTTTTGGGGTAGGGATGGGAAAAACCAGGTATCATTTTGTATGTCAAAAGGGTCATGGCAAACAGGGATAAGGCAGGAGCCAAGGATTTCACCTATTGATACATGTTGGGTTAGGCAAAAGGAAGAAATATTGAGGGTCTTTGCAAAAGATTCCCACACATTTGTTGGTGTGGAGTTACCGCTATTAAGAGCGGAAGCAGAAAGAGGCAAAAACAAAACGCTGAAAATGAGCACTAAAGCAAGTAGCTTTTCCCCCGTTATGGGCCATTGTTCTACCCATACCAGGGTGGTTGATTTCCAGTGGAGGGGGAGTGCAAGCTTACTCATTTAATTGAATGGTAGCTTGTAATTGTTGTAGTAAGTCTCCGCCCCACAGATTGAGATGGATTTTTAACACACAGGGCTGGATATATGCAATGGTTTCAGAGCTATCAGGCAGAGAAACAGGCAGCCACTGTGGTGCACATTCGCGTATTTGTGGTGCACATTCGCTCTCACCAACCCTTTCCAGGCTTTATCACTGATGGCAATGCAAAAGCAGATTCCTTGCTTAGAGCTTTGCCTGTTTCTCCTATTGAAAGTCATGCCTTTCATCATCAAAATGCAAAAGCCCTTAGCCGCCAGTTCCAAATCCCGTTGGAAGCGGCACGTGCAATCATCCAGCAATGCCCTCAATGCTCTAATCAGATTGGCCACCCCAGCCCTGGTGTTAATCCCTGTGGACTGGAAGCCAACCAATTGTGGCAAATGGATGTAACTCACTTTGCCCCCTTTTCACCTTGGAAGTTCATACATGTTTGCATTGATACATTTTCAGGTTTTATTTGGGCCACCCCTCAAAGGGGTGAGCAAGTTAAGCATGTTTGCAATCATCTTGTTCGCACCATGTCAGTCATGGGCAAGCCCCATTCTTTAAAAACTGACAATGCCCCAGCGTACTGCGCAAAATCCTTTGCTCAGTTCTGTGAAACTTGGAATATTCGTCATTTATTTGGCATCCCCTACAATTCACAAGGCCAAGCGATCGTTGAACGTGCCAATCGCACCTTAAAAACAGCCTTAATTCGACAGGAAAAGAAGGCCGGAGTCCCAGCCTCGCTCTCCGAAAAGGAAGGCTGGTTGGCCAGTGTTCTCTTTACTCTCAACCATTTGAATCTCTCCATACAGGATCATCAATCTTATACTCGCCTGCAGAAGCATTTTCAACAAACAGAGATACTCCCAGCCCCACTGGTCCGCTATAAGATATTGCCCTCCAACGAATGGAGTGAACCTGTAAAACTGATCACCTGGGGAAAGGGTTACGCTGCAGTTTCTACTCCACAGGGTGCTCGCTGGGTTCCTGCACGCTGCATTCGTCTGCACCATGGCGTGGCGACAGACCCTTCCGGATCCAATACCGCAGTTCGATCGCAAACTACAGATCACCCAGGATGTGACGTCCAGCCCCCCCAGGATTCGCAAGCGGGGAAATCGTAATGGACCTGTGACATGGGGCCAAATAAAGTCGCTCTCATTTCAGGCTGAACAGCTTAGAAAGGAAAAGCAGCTTGAAGCCACACCTGAGAATTTGCTTATGTGCATTATTTCTTGCCTTAACATTAATTCAATGGTAGTGATCGTTCTCAGCATTTTGTTTTTGCCCCTTTCCGCTGCCGCTCCTAAGAACGGTGGTTCCACACCGATGAATGTGTAGGAGTCTTTTGCAAAGACCCTCAATGTTTCTTCCTTTTGTCTAACCCAACAGGTATCTATAGGGGAAATCCTTGGCTCCTGCCTTATCCCTGTTTGCCATGACCCCTTAGAACTGCAAAAGGACATCTGGTTTTATTCATCTCTACCCCAAAATGATTCTCTCCGCACCCTTGGTTATTCCGGCTACCATAACTGGGGTAACCAAGTACGCCGACGCCCACCTTTGGCCATTGATTTATTGACCCCATACGTGGCTTCCTTTAATGTTACTTGTGCCCGTATGGTGAATTGCACAAAAACCAACTGTGTGAAAATGGGCAAGGATAATTTTAATTGCTCTGATTATGTAAATATTTTTTATGTATATAAATACACAGAGCTGCCTGAAGGCTGGTTCTGGTCGTGTCCAGGCTATACATTTAATTACATCCCTGCGAACATTAGCCATGGCACACCTTGCTGTATAAGCCGCTTGTCTATCATATTAACCAAAAAACATCATTTGTCTCGCACTAGATATCGCCGCTCTGTTGAATTAACTAACGATTGTGATGATTCAATTTCTCTTCCCAGTAGGTCTGAATATATCTCTTTAGCTGTTTCTCTCCTAGGAGTCCCTGGATTGGCTGTACGCAACAGTAGAAACATTAATTCTTTAGCTTGTTCTGCAGCAAAAGCACTGAATTACACTTCTCAAGCCCTTCACCTTCTGAATAAAGAGCAAAGTGAGCTCCAGCATGGGCTTTTACAGAATAGTGCTTTAAATATCTGGGACAAGTAATACGGTCAAATAGGTCTTTTCTGGCCCATAGAGACTATATAACAACTAACGCATCTAAAGCAGCCATCCAGATTAGATCCTTATATGCCAAGAATCAGGCTCAATCAGTGAAGATAGCTTTGAGACTCTTTCAAATGAACGTCCTGTCACGGCTAAAATGACACATTCTCTTGACTAGAAGGTCATGACACCCTGTTGGGTTGAAATGAACGACAGACGAGTAGGTAGGTGTCATACGGGAGGCATCTCTCGAGCAAGCCTCGGAGACTCCCTTTTATTGGATATTATACAGTGTTTGCCACGTGTGTGCTTGTTGCTGATTGGTTAACATAAGTACAAAGCAAGGGTTGTATATAAAACATTAATTATTACATATAAGACATTAATCATAGACAGGTTAAAGGTTGGGAAAAGGAACGCGGAGTTTACAAAGGCATGGTTTCGGACTGCCCGTACCAGAGTGGTACGAAAAGGAATGTACAAGGAGGGGTAAGTACAGATTGATATTGTAATGGGAATTGGGGTTGCTCGTGCGTAAAGGATGCTGAATTTCTAGGAAACGTTGCCTGACTAAACATTTCCCTGGCTGGACAGCCCTTCCTCCGTGGCTGTGTCAGTCGATGGCAGAATCCGTCAGTGGGCGTTTCCTGAATTTCTTCCAACATAAAAATTCCTTGACGCCCAGTCTCACCTAGCCTCCCTGCGCGGAAGCTTTCTGCGCAGAGTAGGTGTAGCCAGCGGAGGTCCTGGACTCTCCCCGCTGGTCTCTGTGGAAGAGTCTTGGAGCCCTCTCTCCGAAGTCCTTCCCTGGTCCCCTTCCTCCCCGGTGTCACGCTGATAACCTTCCCCAAAGGGAGTGTTCTCTCTCCCTCTGCTGGTCCCTTCTCCTGCATGGTCGGGGAGCCTTACCTCCACTCTTGGCTCCGATGGCAGTTCCCTGACAGATATGGTGTGAACTCAAGGTGAACAGAACGTGCCAGGGTGATGAGGGAATGTCTTAGCATCAGCACGGTTTGAGCAGCATGAGCAGAACAAAGCTTAGAAGCAAGACTTCCCATCATGCCACAGTTATGTGCAGAAGCAATGCTTCCCATCATGCCATGGTCATGTGCAAAAGCAATGCTTTCCTTCATCTCCCCCTTTCTTTTCTTATTTGCGAGGTGTTCTGGGTGAATAAGACAAAAATACTTCGGGATACGTGGTATGCCAGCGCATGCCCGAAATAAGTTCGCCACATCTCCCCTAATGTTTACTGCTGGTGCTGCACTTTCGCAAAGTAGGCAGCAATGATTTTATTGGGTGGCTGAGGGGGAGAGAGAAACCGAGACAAAAGACTTATGAGTCCAGGAATGCATTGGAGGAAGCAACATAGCAAAATCAATATACATATTATAATAATGGCATATTGAAAGAGATTACGAAGACAATTCAGGTTTGGCAACCAGCCAGTGAGCCACTGGGTGAATGAGTCCCACAGGCCAGAAAGTCCAACATCCTGTTTAATGTGGTGTGTAAGATTTTGCAAATGAGAGATTTGCTTTTGGATGGCTTTGGAATTATCAGTAATATTAAAACAACACATGTCGTCCACTTGTTCACAGCCGTAATGATGAAGCATCAATAGATCATCGATAGCAGCGCGGCTCTGCAGAAGACCATGCTGGAGTTCACTCTGCTCTTTATTTAGAAGATGAAGCGCTTGAGAAGTAAAATTCAGGGCTTTTGCTGCAGAACAAGCTAAAGAGTTAATGTTCCTACTATTGCGTACAGCCAATCCAGGGACTCCTAGGAGAGAAACAGCTAAAGAGATATATTCAGACCTACTGGGAAGAGAAATTGAATCGTCACAATCGTTAGTCAATGCAATAGAGCGGCAATATCGAGAGCGGGTCAAATGATGCTTTTTGGGTAATACGATGGACAAACGGCTTAAGCAGCAGGGTGTGCCATGGCTGATGTTTGCTGGAATGTAATTAAATGTATAGCCAGGACACGTCCAGAACCAGCCAGCAGGTAGTTCTTTGTATTTATATACATAAGAAATATTGACATAATTAGAGCACTGGAAATTATCCTTGCCCATTTCCACACAGTTGGATTTTGTGCAATTGACCATACGGGCACAGGTGACATTAAAAGAAGCCACGTATGGGGTCAACAAATCAATGGCCAAAGGTGGGCGTCGGCGCACTTGGCTACCCCAGTTGTGGTAACCGGAATAACCAAGGGTGAGTAGAGAATCGTTTTGGGGTAGGGATGGGAAAAACCAGGTATCATTTTGTATGTCAAAAGGGTCATGGCAAACAGGGATAAGGCAGGAGCCAAGGATTTCACCTATTGATACCTGTTGGGTTAGGCAAAAGGAAGAAATATTGAGGGTCTTTGCAAAAGATTCCCACACATTTGTTGGTGTGGAGTTACCGTTATTAAGAGCGGAAGCAGAAAGAGGCAAAAACAAAACGCTGAAAATGAGCACTAAAGCAAGTAGCTTTTCCCCCGTTATGGGCCATTGTTCTACCCATACCAGGGTGGTTGATTTCCAGTGGAGGGGGAGTGCAAGCTTACTCATTTAATTGAATGGTAGCTTGTAATTGTTGTAGTAAGTCTCCGCCCCACAGATTGAGATGGATTTTTAACACACAGGGCTGGATATATGCAATGGTTTCAGAGCTATCAGGCAGAGAAACAGGCAGCCACTGTACGCTTTGGGAAGAGGTTTGAGGTCCACCTACACCCCAAACTGCAGAGACAGACTCAAGGGGCCACGTGGGGTCCCAGCAACTACTGGAAATTACAGAAATGTCCGTGCCTGTGTCAATCAAGCCTTCCAGAACCTTGCCATTTATCTTGTACTTACGAAGAAGTTTCTGATGACCAATCCGCTGGATTACAGCTAACAGCTGTGGAGAAAAAGGAGAGAGCTCGTGCAAATTACTATCAATAATAGAAACAGTAGGGTGAGAAGGGAGCACCACCAAATGCGCCCAGGACTCACCCTTCTTTAACTGCATGGGCATGTGGCTCCAAAGTTGAACCATTATTGTGCCCACATAGTCAGGATCCAGAACTCCTGGAATAACCTGGATTCCTTCTTTTGCCACAGAAAATTTGGGTAAAATTAAAACTGCGACTTTAGGAGGTAGTGGGCCTGCCAATTGGGTGGGCATAAGCACAATTTCACCAGGGGGGAAAAGTGTCTTTGGTTTCTTGATTAATTAAGTCGATGGTAAAATCAGAGTGTGTATCCTTTGAGATGGTTTTAATAGTGGAGACTAACGGCGGAGGGCACCCTATTTGTCCTGGCCTGGGAGTGGGGCCCCTAAGGAGTTTCCCGCACTGCACTGATTTGCCCAATGATAGCCTTTACCGCACTTCGGGCATTTCTTGGAAGGCTGAGCCTTATTGGCATCACCATTCCTGTTTGCACCCCCGCCAGGGGCTCTGCATTGTTTAGCAAAATGACCTGGGCGCTTGCAGTTCAAGCAGTTCCCAGTGGGCTTGTTGCCAGCCTGGATGGCACCGGCAAGCAAGGACATCGCATGACTCTGGCTTCCAACATCTGCACGGGTTTGAATCATATCGGCCAGGTCATATTTAGGGCGATGTATGATCGACTGCAAAGCCTTTTTGCAGTCAGTACTTGCATTTTCGAAAGCCAATTTTTTCATCAATTCATTTTGAGCTGTAGCGTCATCAATCTGCCTAGTGACTGATTCTTTCAATCTATCTATAAATTGATGGTAGGGCTCCGAATGTTGTTGCTTAATATTAACAAAGGAGCTAAGTGGTTGTCCTGAGACAGGGACTTTGCGAAAGGCGCGTTGCACACAGGTCGCGGTGCGACTAAAATGTAAAGGTGTTAATTGAGCTTGGGCTGGTATATTATCATACGGACCAGCACCAAAGAGTTGGTTGGCTGAATGCTGTGGATCAGCCAGGACTACTGCGCAATGCTTAAATTCACTTTCAAAAACTACATACTGAGCCGGGGATAACAGCATGCGCATCAGATCTTTCCAATCTTGAGGTAGCATTGTATAACCAGTTGCTATTCCCTCCAGCATTCCTGTCACATAAGTGGATTTTAGGCCGGAATCAGTAATGGCTTTCCTTAATTCTCTCAGAATAGAATAAGGAAGCGTCTCATACATAATTTCTTGTTGCGCAGTGCCAGGGTTAGTATAAGAAATAGGGAAAGCAGACGGCAGTTCCCTGGCCCACCCCGCCTCCTCCTCCAAGGAAAGAATTCCTTCCTGTCTAGCTTGAAGAAGTGCAGCACGCACAGCTCCTGTAGGAGCAGGCAAAGGAGGGAGGGTAGGGGGGATGTGGGGATGTGGGCTGAGGCGAAGGGGGGGTTAGAGAAAGTTGCGATGGAGGCAAAAGCTTTGGGTAAGGAGGTAGATTGTCTGTTGCGGCTAAAATGGCAGGTGGCAGGGCAGTTGGTGGGGAATTGTCTGGTGCGGGTGCCGACGGAGACGCCTGGGTACCTAATCTAGTGACGGCATCCGCACACTTCTGCCAAGTGAGCAGACAATGAATGCCAAGTCTCCATCCCCAAGGACCCTATTTCTGGGTACCAGGGGCACTCACAAGCAGTATGACATAACAATCGTTCAATTTCTTTCAAGGAAATATGCACACCTGCTACTCTCTGTCTGACTAAATGAAACAGTTCTTTAGCATGCTCTTTTTGGGACTTTGTAACTCCCCCCCCCATACTCACGGTGTAGCGCGCTGAGACTTTTCCAGTCAAGTGAAGTATGAGGCTGCGTAAAGGGATCTGGCATGTCGAGGGCCACCAGATGTTGGGTTGAAATGAACGACAGACGAGTAGGTAGGTGTCATACGGGAGGCGTCTCTCGAGCAAGCCTCGGAGACTCCCTTTTATTGGATATTATACAGCGTTTGCCACGTGTGTGCTTGTTGCTGATTGGTTAACATAAGTACAAAGCAAGGGTTCCATATAAGACATTAATTACTGCATATAAGACATTAATCACAGACAGGTTAAAGGTTGGGAAAAGGAACGCGGAGTTTACACAGGCATGGTTTTGGACTACCCGTACCAGATTGGTACGAAAAGGAATGTACAAGGAGGGGTAAGTTCAGATTGATATGGTGTGAACTCAAAGTGAACAGAACGTACCAGGGTGATGAGGGAATGTCTTAGCATCAGCACGGTTTGTGCAGCATGAGCAGAACAAAGCTTAGAAGCAAGACTTCCCATCATGCCACAGTTATGTGCAGAAGCAATGCTTCCCATCATGCCATGGTCATGGGCAAAAGCAATGCTTTCCTTCAACACCCGTTTTGGGTGGCATGGCTATCTTAATTATGGGAAAATAAAGACGCATAGGAGTTTTTCAAATCATATAATAAGAAATGCTATATATAAGGTATGGGGAAAATACAAAAGATATTTAGAACAGAAAACCCCAAGATGGAACTCTCCACTAGAAGTAATCGCTGTTAAAAAAACCAACAACATCAAAGAGAACTGGATAACGTATAACACAATATTAAGGGGGGGAGGAGGAGGGTCAACTAATATTGATAAGTTATGAAAAAATAAAAGATCACTTTTCTACTTGGCTAGATTACTTCCAGGTGAATGAAGTGTTCAGACAGGATAAGCAGATAGGTTTTGAAAAGCAGCCTTCAAGATTTGAAAGAGAACTACTGAATAGTAAAACCAAAATAATCGCAAAAATGTATAGACTTCTTTTAGACTACGAAGTAATGGATGAGGAGGTTAAGGCTTCAATGATAAAGTGGGCCCAAGATGTGGGCCGTCCAATTATGCTAAAAGATGGGGAAAACTGATGGGATGTATATTTGAAATTTACAGTCATCTATAATATAAGAGAGAACATGATGAAAATGGCTCATAGGTGGTACGTCACTCCTTCCAGATGATAAAGAATGTATAAAAAATTGGCGAATGCTTGTTGGAGATGTGGAGGAAATAACGGTGACATGAGCCACATGTGGTGGACGTGTGAAAAGATTAAGATTTTTTTTTGGGGGGGGAGAATATACGATGAATTAAAAAAGATGATGGAGATAACTTTTACGAAAAAAACAAAGGCATAATCCCCGCCCCAACTAAACATTTGTCCCACCCCAGAAAGAAAATAACAACAACAACAACAACAACAACAACAAACCACCGTTTGAGGTGCAACAGAGACACAGCCAGAGACAGAGCGAGACCCTGAATCAGTGCCATAACCAAGCTCTCATTCAGAACCAGAGCCTGAAAAAGAGCCACAGCCCAAACCAGAGCAACAGCCACAGCCACAGCCTAGAGCCACAGACTGAGTCTGCAACAGTACTTGATACAGTGCCACAGCCTGAAACAGAGACACAGCCTCAAACAGAGCCTGAGCCTGAAACAGAGGCAGATCCACAGCCACAGCCTGAGTCTGAAACAGTCCTTGACAGAGTGCCAGAGCCAGAGCCAGAGCGAAACCCTGAATCAGTCAGAGGGAGAACATGAATCAGAGCCAGAGCCAGAAATAGGGCTTGATACAGGGCCGGAGTACAAAACATAGCCGCAGCCACAGCTTAGAGCCACAGCCTGAGTCTGCAACAGTACTTGATACAGTGCTGGAGCTGGAGCCAGAGGCAGAGATACAGCCAGAGCCAGAACAAAACCCTATTTCAGAACCAGAGCCTGAAAGAGAGCCAGACCCTGAAACATAGCTGGGTCAGAGGCAGAGGAAGAGCCATCATGAGACCCTGAATCAGAGTCAGAACCAGATCTTCATTCAGAACCAGACCCTGAAAGAGAGCCAGAGCCACAGACAGAGCCACAGACGGAGCCTAGAGCCACAGCCGAGATCCACAGCCTGAGTCTGAAATAGTGCTTGATAGAGTGCTGGATCCTGAAACAGAGACACTCTCTGAAACTGAGCCTGACGCTTAAACGTAGCCAGGGGCAGAGGGAGAGGCAGAGCCTGATACAGTGCTTGATACAGCATAGGAGCCTGAAGCAGAGACACAGCCAGAGCCAGAACAAAACCCTAATTCAGAACCAGAGCCTGAAAGAGAGCCAGAGCCAGAAACAGTGCTTGATAGAGTGCCAGAGCCTGAAACAGAGGCAGAGGCAGAGGCAGATACAGGGCTTGAAACAGCATCGGAGCCTGAAACAGAGAAACAGCGTGAAACAGAGACAAAGGCTGAGACACAGGCCGAGCCTGAAATAGAGCTAGAATAAGTGCTAGAGCCAAAGACTGACACAAAGCCTAATAAAGAGCAGAAGCCTGAGCCTGAGCCTGAAACAGTGCTTGATACAGTGCCAGAGCCTGAAACAGAACCAGAGCCACAGCTACAGCCATAGTGCCACAGCCTGAGTCTGCAACAGTGTTTGATACAGCGCCGGAGCCTGAAACAGAGACACAGCCTGAAACAGAACCTGAGCCCTGTTATTAGCATGGCAATTAAAGAACAGAGAGGCAGAAAGGCTTATAAATAGAGTTAAGTGCAAAGGCAAAATAATAAACAACCCTAAAGAAATAGAGAAACGATTTCTCGAATTCTTTAGAGAAATCTATAAGGAAGGAAATGAAACAACAGAAGAAGTTAAAGAACATTTAGAACAGAACTGTCTTCCGAAACTTACTAAAGAACAAAAAGAACTGTTGAATGCCCCTATTACATCGTACGAAATTCAAAGAGCAATTAAGGAAGCAAAGATAGGAAAGGCACCAGGGCCAGACGGCCTACCGGCAATATATTATAAAAAAATGGAGGACTTACTGTCTGACCCATTAAGAAGTATCATGAACAGAGACTTCCGGGTTAGCGCGAAAGGCTAATGGCGGATTCCCTCTGAGCTCCGGAGGGAATCTGCTCTGTAGAAGACGGGTCTTGCCGCTGCGGTGACGCGGGGACCCTCAGAAACCACAGGCGCTGAAGCCTGTGGACTTGGTGACTCGCCGGGCACCATTTGCGCCTCCCCGACCCGTGAAGAAGCCTTTTTATTTTTTCTTTTTTGAAAAAAAAAATTATTGGTTTTACGAAAACATTTTTAAGACAATACAAACATATAAAAAGACATGTATAGTTTCGTACCCTTTTTTTCCATAAACCTTGTTTCTCGGACTCCCCCATGCCTCCCCTTTCTGCATCCCAATGTCCAAAGTTTTTCAGCAAGTTCTAAATAGTTCTGTCAAACCTCTGTCCTCTTAATCTTTCCTTTAATCTAATCTTATATCGCTGTAACCCTTTCTTTTTCAAAACCTCGACATTCTAACATTCATCCAGTTTATAGTAGTCCTTAAGATAAATTTTAAACTTCTTCCATTCTTCCTCCGTCGCCTCCTTCCCCTGATCACGGATTCTGCCAGTCATCTCAGCCAATGTCATGTAGTCCATCACTTTCATCTGCCATTCTTCCAGGGTGGGTAGATCTTGTGTCTTCCAATACTTTGCGATGAGTATTCTTGCTGCTGTTGTAGCATACATAAAGAAAGTTCTATCTTTCTTTGACACCAATTGGCCGACTATGCCCAAGAGAAAGGCCTCTGGTTTCTTAAGGAAAGTACATTTAAGTACCTTTTTCATTTCATTATATATCATTTCCCAGAAAGCCTTAATCTTCGGGCATGTACACCAAAGGTGATAGAAAGTACCTTCAGTTTCTTTACACTTCCAACACTTATTATCAGGCAAATGGTAAATTTTTGCTAGCTTGACTGGGGTCATGTACCACCTGTAAATCATTTTCATAATGTTTTCCTTTAAGGCATTACATGCCGTGAATTTTATACCGGTGTTCCACAACCATTCCCAGTCAGCAAACATAATGTTATGACCAATGTCCTGTGCCCACTTAATCATAACCGATTTGACTGTTTCATCTTGTGTATTCCATTTCAGCAGCAAATTATACATTCTTGACAGATTCTTGGTATTGGGTTCTAACAGTTCAGTCTCTAATTTTGATTTTTCCACCTGGAAGCCAATTTTTCTATCTTGTTTGTAAACCTCCATTATTTGATAATAATGGAGCCAATCTTGTACTTTTGGTTTCAATTTCTCATGACTCTGTAATTTCAATTTATCTCCATCTTGTTCCAAAATTTCCCAATACTTTGGCCATCCGGCCTCCATATTGAGTTTCTTCACTGCCTTAGCTTCCAAAGGTGACAGCCATCTAGGGGTTTTATTTTCCAACAAGTCTTTATATCTTATCCATACATTAAACAACGCTTTTCTGACAATGCGATTCTTAAAGGCCCTATGCACTTTGATTTTATCATACCATAAATATGCATGCCAACCAAATGTATTATTGAAACCTTCTAAATCCAAGATATCTGTGTTCTCGAGGAGCATCCACTCTTTCAGCCAGCAAAATGCTGCTGCTTCATAGTACAGTTTTAAGTCCGGCAGGGCAAATCCCCCTCTTTCTTTTGCATCTGTAAGTACTTTAAATTTTATTCTGGGCTTTTTGCCCTGCCAGACAAATTTCGCAATATCTTTCTGCCACCTCTTGAAACAGTCCATCTTGTCAAGAATCTGCAAAGTTTGAAACAAAAACAACATTCTAGGCAATACATTCATCTTAATCACTGCAATTCGGCCTAACATTGACAATTTCAAATTTGACCATATTTCTAAGTCTTTTTTAATTTCTGACCAACATTTTTCATAGTTGTCCTTATACAAGTTCAAATTTTTTGATGTCAAATAAACCCCTAGGTATTTCACCTTCTTAACTACTGTCAAACCTGTCTCTTCTTGAAATTTCTCCTTCTCCGTATATGTTAAGTTTTTTCCTAATACTTTAGTTTTTTGTTTGTTCAGTTTAAATCCGGCTACCTGACCAAATTGTTGGATTATCTCCAACACCCTTTTCGTACTAGTGTCTGGCTCTTGTAGAGTCAATACTAGGTCATCTGCAAAGGCCTTTAACTTGTAATGTTTAACCCCGACCTGTACACCTTTAACCTGCTGGTCATTTCTAATCATATTCAGCAACACCTCCAGAACAGAAATGAAAAGCAATGGGGAAATTGGGCACCCCTGTCGTGTTAATTTTTCTATCTTAAGTTCCTCCATTATCACGTTATTTACAATCAGCTTAGCTTTTTGTTCAGAATATATCGCACCCATACCATTCTCAAAACCTTGGCCTACCCCATCCCATGAAGATTCTTTTTCATAAAGCTCCAAGAGATATTGTCAAAGGCTTTCTCCGTGTCCACAAAAATCAACACTGCTTTGGTGTTTATATTCACCTCTAGCCGTTCCAAAATGTCTATTATATTCCTTACATTGTCTGATAAATGCCTCTTTGGGAGAAAGCCTGCTTGGTCCCTATGAATCTTCTCCATCAGCACTCTTTTAAATCTTTTTGCCAAAATGTCTGCAAAGATTTTGTAATCCACATTAAGTAATGATATTGGGCGGTAGTTCTTAAGTTGAGTCTTTTCAGTCTCTGTCTTTGGTATGAGTGAGATATACGCTTCTTTCCATGATTCTGGTGCCTTTTATCCCTCTAGGAGCGGGGGACAGAGAGTGGCGCGGTGCTGAGAGTAGACCGCTTCTTCTACGGAGCGAAGCCGCATGCCATGGCCGGAGAGCGCTGACTTCTTTCTTTGAACATTTGGACTTTAAAAGTAACAACCCGTGAGTAGTACAGAAATTGGAACTAAAAATCGTTTTTTCTGAATTTGGCACGATCGGGGGAGGTGCTAAAAGGAAGTCCGTCTCCCCTTCCTGTAGATAAATTAAAGCAAGAATTGATAACTAAGGTTGAGAGAACATCCTTCTCTTTACGGGATAAAAGCTATTAATTCCACGACTTGGCAATATAAGTAACTTTGCTGGAGGATAAGAACTGATTTTAAGAGCTGAAGTGCAACCCCCCGGGACCCGGGAGTGATCCACGAGAGAGCCTGCTGAGGAGACATAAAGAGTTTGACAGCTGTCAAATTAGCTGTCAAAGTTGGAAAATGAAAAAAATATTGGTTTCTGCTATCTTTGCTGGTTATTTTTGTCACAATTTGACTTTAAACTGTTGAAAATAAAGAAGAATAGAAACAAATTAACTTGAATGTTGGATTGGAGGTGGAAGGAATATTAAGTAACTAGAATCCCTCTAGAGGGGGTTCTGAGACATTACAATGGCTGCAGGTCGAAAAATACAGGCTGAGCTGGATAGAATGTTTTTTCTCTTGGGAAAGTTACAAGGTCAGAGTGAAGCTTTGGCTACAAATGCTACAACTTTGAATTTAAAAGTAAACAAACTTGTTGAATGTGTCAAGGACTTGACTCAAGAAACCTATGCAGCTGAACAAGAAGAGATATGTGCTGTTTCAGAGGAGTGGGAAGGAGGAGCTGAAATGCCGCAGACGACAAAGGAGAGCCAGAGGCCTGCTAAGATAGATGCTAAGAAAAACAAGATTTGGGTTATGAGAGCTTGGTTTGCATTAGAGAATGAAGAATGGAGGGATCTCCCTATGGGGAGATCTGAAGACCTATGGATTACAAATCTGATCAAGGCGAAAGTTGGAGCTTTGGGGACATTTGGGACATTTGGACTTAAAAGCAACAAGAAACAAGATTTGGGCTCCACTTTTGAACATGGAGGTCTGGTTGGAAGAAACATAGACCCTATAGGGACAGAGCTTCTCCGAGACCTGATGTCTAATATAAAGGATTACCAAAAAAACCGGCAGAGAGGGACTGAGAGAGATTTGAGGGCCTCGGACGTGAGATCTCCAGGCTGATAGTTGATGGACTGATGGACATTTTTTGGGGATCGAAACCGGGAAAGGGGGGGTGAGAGATTTAGAATCCAAAGGGTGTGTTATGTACTGAGTTGAATAGGATCCAAACTGCAGCAGTCTGATTGGTCCTAGAACAATAGGATCCAAATTGCAGCAGTCTGATTGGGCCGAGGACAATAGGATTCAGAATGCAGCAGTCTGATTGGTCGAAGAACAATGCAGCAGTATGATTGGTTGGCAGGAACCACCCAATCATGCTCCAGATATAAGTGAATCCACAACCTGATTGGCTTACAGTAGAATTCCAGAATTAACCAATCATGTGCACCCCATTGTGTAAATAATGTATATAAAGCAGATACTTTGACGGGACTTTCATTCATTCCTCCTCACCACTATGAGCTGAATAAAGAGCATGAAATCACTTTGCGACTCTGAGTATATTTCAGGGTGTATAATTATATGTTGTTTTTCTGTTATTTTGTTTTGCACTTAATATAAAAATTTGGAAATTCGTGGAAGAGAATTTGGGTCGACCTTAGAAAAGGGTGTAAAGAATGAGTATTGTTGTTTAAATTGAGGTTTATAAGTTAAAATTGGTTAATTAAGATGAATTAAGTATAATAATAATAAGTTAAAAGTTGGGGACAAGAACTTGCTGAGCTAATTATTGGAATTGGAATATAAGAAGGGGAGGTGTGGGGAAGTCAGGGGAAGATGTTAAGAAAATAAGGATTTGAAACTATACTTGTTATTTGTGTTGTGTTTGTTTGTGCTTTTGTGTTTGTTTAAAACTTTAATAAAAATGTATTTTTTTTAAAAAAAGAAGAAGTGTCATGAACAACATCTTAAAAGACGGAACCATGCCGGATTCTTGGAAAGACAGCCTTATTGCATTAATTCCAAAACAGGGAACGGACAATCTACTTATTAACAACTATAGGCCTATCGTACTTCTAAAGAACGATTATAAATTATATGCAAATATTTTAGCTGAAATATCAAAAAAAGGCTTCCAGATGATGATGATACACAATGACCAAGCTGGCTTTTTGCCCGGCAGGCACATTTATAGCTGTTACCATAAAGCACCAATGCTGCAGCAAGCAAAGGCTCCAGCAGCTCAGTCAGCTGCTTGTGGCTGGAAAGCCAGACAGGATGTTTGTGACTGTTGCCATGGGAACAAAGGGGCAGTCCATTCTGTACTGAGCACCGGATGTTAGCTCAGTGTGTGTGTCATATGACCCGTACTGGAAGTACATGGGTGGAGTTTCTTCTTGCTGTTGTCGAGTGCAGACGTGTTTCTCTGTACTGATATGAGAGACAGAAATAAAAGATGTAAATAGTTTTCTGTCTGCTTCTTTCCCCTCTCTGGGGGACACCAAAGGGGAGAGACGAAGAACGGTGTGTTCCTCTCACACATCTGAGATGAATCGCCGGGACCTCGCCTGCTTATCAGCAGAGTGGAGACGCGGGGAGGTCGACAGGAATATCTGCCGGTGCCTACGCTGTGGCACATTCCTCTGACCCAGGCAGAATTCCATCAATAGCAACACTAGAAACATTATAAACTTATTAGCGTATTTAGACTTAAGAATAGAAAAGAAGGCAGTCTTAATGGCTATAGATGCAGAAAAAGCTTTCGACAGGGTATCCTGGAAATTTATAAAATTTGTATTACACCATATGGATTTTGGTATACAGTATATAAAAGGGATTGAAGCAATATAATCAAAACAAAAAGCAAAAATCATAATCAATGGAAATTTATCACAGGAGTGTGAAATCAGTAAAGGGGTCAGACAAGGTCGCCCACTATCCCCCTTAATTTTCATATTAACATTGGAAGTTTTATGTAAACAAATTAGGGAAGAAAAAGAAATAAAAGGGATTATGCTGGGAAATAGAAGTTACAAAATGAGGGCATTTGCTGACGATTTAATTATAACTACGGAGCAACCAAAACAGAGTTTAAGAAAGGCGTTGGAAATAATATATGGCTACGGTAAAGTTGCGGGGTTCAAAATGAATTTAAACAAGACAAAACTATTAGTTAAAAATATGTCGCCAGATGAAAAAGCAGAATTAGAACAAATAATACACATTAAAATCTACTCCAAAATCAAGTATTTAGGATTATGGATAACACCAAAGAATATTAACTTCTATGAAGATAATTATACCCATTGTTGGAAAGATATCAAAAGACAGTTGGAGACATGGACAAGGTTAAATTTATCATTCCTGGGCCGCATTTCGGGAATTAAAATGATAGTTTTACCGAAGCTACTCTTTCTATTCCAAACGATTCCAATTACAGGAAAGACCAGCAGTATCAACAAGTGGCAAAAAGAAATTTCTAAATTTTTGTGGAAGGGCAAAAGACCAAGAGTAAAGCACAAGATATTAATAGATACTGTAGAAAGAGGTGGCTACGGGTTACCGGATTTGAAGCTATATTACGAAGCCTCATGTCTTCTCTAGTTGAAAGATTGGTATTTATTAAAAAATTGGGATATTTTAGATCTAGAAGGTCATGACACCCTGTTGGGTTGAAATGAACGACAGACGAGTAGGTAGGTGTCATACGGGAGGCGTTTCTCAAGCAAGCCTCGGAGACTCCCTTTTATTGGATATTATACAGCGTTTGCCACGTGTGTGCTTGTTGCTGATTGGTTAACATAAGTACAAAGCAAGGGTTGTATATAAGACATTAATTATTACATATAAGACATTAATCATAGACAGGTTAAAGGTTGGGAAAAGGAACGCGGAGTTTACACAGGCATGGTTTCGGACTGCCCGTACCAGAGTGGTACGAAAAGGAATGTACAAGGAGGGGTAAGTACAGATTGATATTGTAATGGGAATTGGGGTTGCTCGTGCGTAAAGGATGCTGAAGTTCTAGGCAACGTTGCCTGGCTAAACCTTTCCCTGGCTGGACAGCCCTTCCTCCTTGGCTGTGTCAGTCGATGGCAGAATCCGTCAGTGGGCGTTTCCTGAATTTCTTCCAACATAAAAATTCCTTGACGCCCAGTCTCCGCCTAGCCTCCCTGCGCGGAAGCTTTCTGCGCAGACTAGGCGTAGCCAGCTGAGGTCCTGGACTCTCCCCGCTGGTCTCTGTGGAAGAGTCTTGGAGCCCTCTCTCCGAAGTCCTTCCCTGGTCCCCTTCCTCCCCGGTGTCACACTGATAACCTTCCCCAAAGGGAGTGTTCTCTCTCCCTCTGCTGGTCCCTTCTCCTGCATGGTCGGGGAGCCTTACCTCCACTCTTGGCTCCGATGGCAGTTCCCTGACATCCACCTCCCCCCAGAACCCCCATCACCTCCGTCCCATTCCTTTGGCCTAAATTCCTCCCTTCCCTCTGACGGCGATGCGGGAAGATTCAAACATAGCTCTCCACCTGCTGCTATCTCTTCGTACCGGATCACCCTCCCAGTCCGATTCCTCACCCTCAGATTCCTCTCCTTCCTCCTTGTCGGACGCCGGAAACCCCACAAACTCTTCTTCCTCATCTGTAGTGCCAAATTGCTCCTCCCAGAACCTCGCTACCGGTTTGGGCTTCCTTGGGAACCTGCTGTAAAACTCCCCCCTGAGATCCTCATCCCTGATGGTCTCCGCAGGAACCCACGTGTTTTCCGACTCAGGTTCCCCCTCCCAAGCCACCAAATACTCCACTTCCCCTCCTCTCAATCTTGATTCAAGTATTTCCGTGGCTTGACTGCTGAGTTCCCTCTCCTCTATGCGTGGGTGAGTGGGGGGCCTCTCTCTCTCGCCCCGGAAATTCCAGCCCCTCCCTGTACAGAGAGAGTAGGGACCTATGGAACACAGGGTGTAGTTTCATACTGGTCGGCAACTTGAGCCGAAAGGCCACTGGATTGACCTGCTGGGTTACCTCGAAAGGTCCCAGCCGCCTGGGCCGCAATTTATTGCACCCTCCCTTGAATGGTAACCCCTGGGTTGACAACCACACCCGGTCCCCCACCCGTATGGTTTCTCCTTCCCTGCGGTGCTTGTCTGCATGCCTCTTATACACTTCCTTGGCCCTTTCCAAGTTCATTTTAAGTTGTTGGTGTAAGGCTTCCATTTCTTCCACAAACTGCTCCGCTGCTGGCACACTCCACCTCTCCTCCCCACCCCCTGGGAAAGCCCTGGGATGACACCCGTAATTGGCCATGAACGGGCTCATCCCCGTGGACACGTGTTCCGCGTTATTGTACGCAAATTCTGCCAGCCCCAGTTTATCCACCCAGTCGTTCTGCCTCTCGCTGACATAGCAGCGTAGATATTGTTGGAGTATACTGTTCGCTCTTTCCGCTTGTCCGTTGGTCTCTGGGTGTCTGGCCGTCGAGAAGCTCACCTCAACTTCCAGCAAGCTCATGAGCTTCCTCCAGAACCGGGAAGTAAATTGCTTCCCTCGGTCGGACAAAACCCTCAAGGGGGCGCCATGCAGTCTGAAGATGTGATCCACAAACAGCCTGGCAGTTTCCTCTGCCGTCACCGCATGCGAGCAAGCGATAAAACGGCACATTTTTGTTAACAGGTCAACAACCACCATGACAGCTGTTTTCCCTTTCGATTTGGGCATATCTGTCATAAAATCTATGGACATCACCTCCCATGGTTTTCCCGGTGTGGGTAAAGGTTCCAGTATTCCCGTGGGCGCCACCCTCTCCCCCTTTGCTCGCTGGCAGCAGTCACACCCTCGTACGTACTCCCGTACACCTTCCCTCACCCTTGGCCACCAGAACTGCCAGGTGACCAGCAACATGGTCTTGTGTTGACCGAAATGCCCCGCCGTCAGGTTATCATGGAGTTGTTTGAGTACCCTTCTCCTCAAGTCATCCCCTGGTACATATAGTGCTCCCCTGTAATATAGTACCCCATCTTTCTCCTCAAACCCCCCATGGTTTCCACCCGTGCCTCTGAGTTCCCGGATTTTCGTTTGGGCGAACTCGTCGTCCCTCGTCAGTCCTACTAGTTCTCGTGTCTCAACTAACACTCCCCCCCACACCCATCGGTTCTCAGGAATCACATGTCGTGCTTCTGGTGGTCCTTCTCCTTCCAGATACTCCGGCTTCCGGGAGAGGGCGTCTGCTCTGACGTTTTCCTCTCCCGGCACGTATCGAATCTCGAAGAAAAACTTGGAGAATTCTTGAGCCCACCGCACCTGTCGTTGGTTGAGTACTCGTGCAGTCCTCCAGTACTCTAGGTTCTTATGGTCCGTGCACACCTGGATCTTGTGCTGCACCCCTATTAACAAATGTCTCCAGTGCCTAAAGGCTTCATAAATAGCCAGCAGTTCTCGATCATACACCGTGTAGTTTTGCTCAGACTTGCTCAGCTTCCTCGAGAAGAATGCGGACGGCCTCCAGCTGGACTTGTCTCCCGGCTGGAGAAGCTCCGCCCCTACCGCTCTGTCTGACGCGTCTGTCTCCAACCTCATTGGCTTTTGTAGATCCACGTGCAAGAGCTGCTCTTCCGAAGCAAACGCCTTTTTTAGCCTTTTGAAAGATTGCTGTGCCTCTTCTGTCCAGACGAACTTCCTTTTGCTACTGAGACAATCGGTGATGGGTGCGGTTAAGTGGGCGAAGTTCTTGATGAACTTCCGATAGAAGTTCGCAAACCCCAGGAACCTCTGCACGTCCTTCCGGGTCTTGGGGGCCTTCCATTCCAGCACCGCCTGCACCTTGCTTGGCTCCATAGCTAGGCCCTTGTCCGACAACCTGTATCCCAGGAACTCGACCTCTCGTGCGTGGAATTGGCACTTCTCCAATTTGACCCACAACTGGTGTTCCTGTAGCCTCTTTAGCAATTCCCGAACGTCCCGAACGTGTTGCTCCTCGTTGTCCGAATAGATTAACACGTCATCTAGAAAGGCCACGCAATTCTTGTATAGCAAGGATCCCAACACATGGTGCATGAAAGATTGAAAACAGGCAGAGCCTGATTGTAATCCAAAGGGCATAACGAGGTACTCAAAGGCTCCCAGAGGGGTGAACATGGTGGTTTTCCATTCATCCCCTTCCCTCATCCTAATCAAATTGTACGCCCCCTGAAGGTCCAGCTTGGTAAAGATCTTTCCCTTCCCCACCCGGGTTAAAATATCGTCAATCCTGGGCATTGGGAAGGTCACGGGTTCCGATACAAGGTTCAAGGACCTGAATTCTACGACCAATCTGGGCTGTTTAGTGTCCTTTTTGTCCACAAAGAACACCGGACTGCCTCCCACCGCACTTGATTCCCTTATGAAGCCTCTTTTCAGGTTCTTGTCAATAAACTCCCACAACCCCTGCATCTCCTTGTCCGACATGGCGTACAATTTACCCACTGGGAGCTGAGCTCCTGGTAGTAGGTTGATTTGACAGTCGAAGGGCCTATGGGGGGGTAGTTTATCCCCTTCCTTCTCGCTGAAAACATCCTGCAGGTCAGCGTATTGTGGCGGTACCTTCCCCTTTTCTCCCACTGCCATTCCTGCTACCTGGGCCACGGCTACCCTCGGGACTTCCCCACCGTGACAGTGTTCCAAACAGTGAGCTGACCCAAAGGTCACTGTCCGCTGGTGCCATGCCACCACTGGATCATGTAGCGCCAACCAGCTCATTCCCAGGATGACTGGTGGTCCTGCCAGTCTGGCTACATGAAAGGCAAGGGTTTCTGTGTGTCTGGAGACCCTCATTCTCATGGGGGGAGTCTGGTGCGTCACTTCCCCTCCCAGGAGTTCCCTGCCATCAATGGTCGTTACTTGTAAGGGGCACTCTAGCGGCAGGAGGTGTAACTGGTGCTCCAGCGTGAAATCCTTGCTGAAAAAATTACAGGAACTGCCTGAATCCAGCAGTGCCTTAACCTTGATTGGGTGCCCATTAGGGAGTTCTAGCACCACCTCTATGGCTATGGCTGCTGGGGGGGGGGTCTGGCTTGGGCACTTTTACTGGTTGCTTGCCTGGCTGCTGTGCCCGCTGATCGGCAGCCAAGCGTTGGTGTTTCCCTGTTCCTTAGCGCCCTCCTCCTCACAGTCAGCAGCCCCCACCATTCTTTGCCATGCCTTCCTTTGAGGGCAGACCCTGGCAAAATGCCCTGGCTGTAGGCAGAGGAAACACTTCTTGTCTGTTTTTTCCTCTTTCCCCTCCTTCTTTCGTCCTTCGTTGGAGTTTGAAACCCCGCACGCTCGTGCCCCCCCAATCTCCATTGGTTCCTCGGGCTGGGAAAGTGGCTCTTGTCAGCATCGCCCTAGAGCCAGTGCGCCAACTGGACTCATGTACCTCAACCCCGACTGGGCTAGGCGAGCTGGGAAGCACCGCCAGAGACCTCCTTCTCACAGGAACAGGTCGCAGTGCTGTGGACTCACAGCTCAGAGCTGAGAGCACCGGATTCACTGTCTCAATAATACAGTCGTTGCGCAGCAGAGTTTTGCAGAGTCTTGCAGAGTATAAACCACTCGGAGAGCAGCTCTGTAGAATATCTTCCTTTTATTCTGTAACTACAACTATGATACAAAACTATATACAGAGCTGAATATTCTAAGCATAAATCAATGCTACACTGAGAGTCTGCAGCTGCACTTAGCAGCAATCTTATCTCTAGAATCTCTAACACTCTCACTTTCTCCGATACACTGACTGACTGTCTCTCACTCACACACACAAATATGTTGCTGGGCAGAATAAGTAGATAGGCAGGACACGCCTCCTCCTCTCTGGAGAGTCAGCAGAGACCATCAGGAGATCATCAGGAGATTCTTGGGTATGGGAGGGGTGAAATCTCCTCATCCTCCGGTATTTCAGGAATGCGGTTGTCATGCCAATGCTCTCCTCTCCACTCCCGTCTCTCTTGCACGCGCGCTTCTTGCCGTACTCCAATCGCAAGCACAGCCTTAGTCAGCTGATCCATCGACTGAGGGCGGGGCGCGCGGGAAAGTTCGTCTTTCATTGAGGGGGATAAGCCTTCCTCAAACAGCATTTGCACTGGTTCTGAGCTCAGTTCCCACCCCAGTTTATGGATAAGCATTGCAAAACGCGACCAGTACTCTCTAAGTGTCTGGCCCCCTTGTTTGCACGCCATTAGTTCCCTGCGTGTCACACTCTGCTCCACTCCACTTGCGAACATGGCGTCCATGGCGCCAAATTTTTTTCGAAGATCCTTTAGGGCAGCATTCTGCGTCGGCATTAATGGCCGGATCCATTCCCTAGCAGCGTCCTGAAGATGCCCGATAACGTAAGCAACTCTCCCCTCATCATCAGCAAAGTCATCATACTGCAGTTCCAGCGCGTACTGTACCTCCGTCCTTAATGCATTATAGTCTCTTGGGTTCCCCCCAAACTTGTGCACCAGTCCCGGTACCTTCTTTGCGATGGGGGTGGGCCTTCCCTGGGCATCCTGAGTCCTCCGTTCATCTAGTCACGCCTCTAACACAGCAAGCTGCTTTTCCAAATCTCGGTTTCTCTCCTCCAGATTTGGCGCTGCCGCTGCTCCCTCTCCGGCGCCTGCTCCTCCGGTTTGACTCATGATGCTGCCTGTCCTGTCATGGTGCGCGAGCAACGTCAGGGACTGACGGATTGCTGTAATGGGAATTGGGGTTGCTCGTGCGTAAAGGATGCTGAAGTTCTAGGCAACGTTGCCTGGCTAAACCTTTCCCTGGCTGGACAGCCCTTCCTCCGTGGCTGTGTCAG
This sequence comes from Podarcis bocagei, assembly GCF_964188305.1. Taxonomy (NCBI): domain Eukaryota; kingdom Metazoa; phylum Chordata; class Lepidosauria; order Squamata; family Lacertidae; genus Podarcis; species Podarcis bocagei. The sequence goes on from NC_138131.1 coordinate 70,961,228, forward strand.
TCGCTGGCAGAATCCGTCAGTGGCCGTTTCCTGAATTTCTTCCAACATAAAAATTCCTTGACGCCCAGTCTCCGCCTAGCCTCCCTGCGCGGAAGCATTCTGCGCAGAGTAGGTGTAGCCAGCGGAGGTCCTGGACTCTCCCCGCTGGTCTCTGTGGAAGAGTCTTGGAGCCCTATCTCCGAAGTCCTTCCCTGGTCCCCTTCCTCCCCGGTGTCACGCTGATAACCTTCCCCAAAGGGAGTGTTCTCTCTCCCTCTGCTGGTCCCTTCTCCTGCATGGTCGGGGAGCCTTACCTCCACTCTTGGCTCCGATGGCAGTTCCCTGACAGATATGGTGTGAACTCAAGGTGAACAGAACGTACCAGGGTGATGAGGGAATGTCTTAGCATCAGCACGGTTTGAGCAGCATGAGCAGAACAAAGCTTAGAAGCAAGACTTCCCATCATGCCACAGTTATGTGCAGAAGCAAAGCTTCCCATCATGCTATGGTCATGTGCAAAAGCAATGCTTTCCTTCATCTCCCCCTTTCTTTTCTTATTTGCGAGGTGTTCTGGGTGAATAAGACAAAAATACTTCGGGATACGTGGTATGCCAGCGCATGCCCGAAATAAGTTCGCCACATCTCCCCTAATGTTTACTGCTGGTGCTGCAATTTCGCAAAGTAGGCAGCAATGATTTTATTGGGTGGCTGAGGGGGAGAGAGAAACTGAGACAAAAGACTTATGAGTCCAGGAATGCATTGGAGGAAGCAACATAGCAAAATCAATATACATATTATAATAATGGCATATTGAAAGAGATTACGAAGCCAATTCAGGTTTGGCAACCAGCCAGTGAGCCACTGGGTGAATGAGTCCCACAGGCCAGAAAGTCCAACATCCTGTTTAATGTGGTGTGTAAGATTTTGCAAATGAGAGATTTGCTTTTGGATGGCTTTGGAATTATCAGTAATATTAAAACAACACATGCCGTCCACTTGTTCACAGCCGTAATGATGAAGCATCAATAGATCATCGATAGCAGCGCGGCTCTGCAGAAGACCATGCTGGAGTTCACTCTGCTCTTTATTTAGAAGATGAAGCGCTTGAGAAGTAAAATTCAGGGCTTTTGCTGCAGAACAAGCTAAAGAGTTAATGTTCCTACTATTGCGTACAGCCAATCCAGGGACTCCTAGGAGAGAAACAGCTAAAGAGATATATTCAGACCTACTGGGAAGAGAAATTGAATCGTCACAATCGTTAGTCAATGCAATAGATCGGCGATATCGAGAGCGGGTCAAATGATGCTTTTTGGGTAATACGATGGACAAACGGCTTAAGCAGCAGGGTGTCCCATGGCTGATGTTTGCTGGAATGCAATTAAATGTATAGCCAGGACACGTCCAGAACCAGCCAGCAGGTAGTTCTTTGTAATTATATACATAAGAAATATTGACATAATTAGAGCAGTGGAAATTATCCTTGCCCATTTCCACACAGTTGGATTTTGTGCAATTGACCATACGGGCACAGGTGACCCTTCTTTAACTGCATGGGCATGTGGCTCCAAAGTTGAACCATTATTGTGCCCACATAGTCAGGATCGAGAACTCCTGGAATAACCTGGATTCCTTCTTTTGCCGCAGAAAATTTGGGTAAAATTAAACCTGCGACTTTAGGAGGTAGTTGGGTGGGCATAAGCAGAATTTCACCAGGTAAAACAGTGTCTTTGGTTTCTTGATTAATTAAGTCGATGGTAAAATCAGAGCGTGTATCCTTTTTTGTGTACATTCCATTGTAAGAATGGAAACAGAGCCAGAGCCACAGCCACAGCCTAAGTCTGAAACAGTCCTTGATAGAGTGCCAGAGCCAGAGCGAGACCCTGAATCAGTGCCAGAACCAAGCCCTCATTCAGAACCAGAGCCTGAGAAAGAGCCAGAGCCAGAACCAGAGCAACAGCCACAGCCTGGGTCTGAAACAGCCCTTGATAGAGTGCCAGAATCAGAGAATCAGAATCAGAGTCAGAACCAGATCTTCGGTAAAGACGTGGTCTGGTCTTAGCGCAACTGCTCCTCCCACCCACGATAACAGAGATTGGGTGTTTCACACACCCCCGTAGGGAACTTGCCCCAGCCATTCTGTTGGCTGAGGCCCCCTGCCAGGCAGCCCTGACCCTTTCCACTTAAAATGCAAAATACAAACTATACAATAACCTAAAAAAATAATAAAAGAAAAACAAAGCAAGAAACAATAATGCTAAACTTAAAATAATCCCCACCCCAACTAAACATTTGTCCCACCCCAGAAAGAAAATAAAAATAACAACAACAACAAACCACCGTTTGAGGTGCAACAGAGACACAGCCAGAGACAGAGCGAGACCCTGAATCAGTGCAATAACCAAGCCCTCATTCAGAACCAGAGCCTGAAAAAGAGCCACAGCCCAAACCAGAGCAACAGCCACAGCCACAGCCTAGAGCCACAGCCTGAGTCTGCAACAGTACTTGATACAGTGCCTGAGCCTGAAACAGAGACACAGCCTCAAAGAGAGCCTGAGCCTGAAACAGAGGCAGAGGCAGAGCCACAGCCTGAGTCTGAAACAGTCCTTGATAGAGTGCCAGAGCCAGAGCCAGAGCGAGACCCTGAATCAGAGTCAGAGGGAGAACATGAATCAGAGCCAGAGCCAGAGCCAGATCCAGAGCTGAATGAAAGCCAGAGCCAGAGCCAGAGCCAGAAATAGGGCTTGATACAGGGCCAGAGCGCAAAACATAGCTGCAGCCACAGCCTAGAGCCACAGCCTGAGTCTGCAACAGTACTTGATACAGTGCCGGAGCTGGAGCCAGAGCCAGAGACACAGCCAGAGCCAGAACAAAACCCTAATTCAGAACCAGAGCCTGACAGAGAGCCAGACCCTGAAACATAGCTGGGTCAGAGGCAGAGGAAGAGCCATCATGAGACCCTGAATCAGAGTCAGAACCAGATCTTCATTCAGAACCAGACCCTGAAAGAGAGCCAGAGCCACAGACAGAGCCACAGACGGAGCCTAGAGCCACAGCCGAGATCCACAGCCTGAGTCTGAAATAGTGCTTGATAGAGTGCTGGATCCTGAAACAGAGACACTCTCTGAAACTGAGCCTGACGCTTAAACGTAGCCAGGGGCAGAGGGAGAGGCAGAGCCTGATACAGTGCTTGATACAGCATAGGAGCCTGAAGCAGAGACACAGCCAGATCCAGAGACACAGCCAGAGCCAGAACAAAACCCTAATTCAGAACCAGAGCCTGAAAGAGAGGCAGAGCCAGAAACAGTGCTTGATAGAGTGCCAGAGCCTGAAACAGAGGCAGAGGCAGATACAGGGCTTGAAACAGCGTCGGAGCCTGAAACAGAGAAACAGCGTGAAACAGAGACAAAGGCTGAGACACAGGCCGAGCCTGAAATAGAGCTAGAATAAGTGCTAGAGCCAAAGACTGAGACAAAGCCTAATAAAGAGCAGAAGCCTGAGCCTGAGCCTGAAACAGTGTTTGATACAGCGCCGGACCCTGAAATATAGACACAGCCTGAAACAGAACCTGAGCCTGGTTATTAGCATGGCAATTAAAGAAGAGAGAGGCAGAAACGCTTATAAATAGAGTTAAGTGCAAAGGCAAAATAATAAACAACCCTAAAGAAATAGAGAAACGATTTCTCGAATTCTTTAGAGAAATCTATAAGGAAGGAAATGAAACAACAGAAGAAGTTAAAGAACATTTAGAACAGAACTGTCTTCCGAAACTTACTAAAGAACAAAAAGAACTGTTGAATGCCCCTATTACATCGTACGAAATTCAAAGAGCAATTAAGGAAGCAAAGATAGGAAAGGCACCAGGGCCAGACGGCCTACCGGCAAAATGTTATAAAAAAATGGAGGACTTACTGTCTGACCCATTAAGAAGTATCATGAACAACATCTTAAAAGACGGAACCATGCCGGATTCTTGGAAAGACAGCCTTATTGCATTAATTCCAAAACAGGGAACGGACAATCTACTTATTAACAACTATAGGCCTATCGCACTTCTAAATAACGATTATAAATTATATGCAAATATTTTAGCCGAAAGATCAAAAAAAGGCTTCCAGATGATGATACACAATGACCAAGCTGGCTTTTTACCCGGGAGGCACATTTATAGCAACACTAGAAACATTATAAACTTATTAGCGTATTTAGACTTAAGAATAGAAAAGAAGGCAGTCTTAATGGCTATAGATGCAGAAAAAGCTTTCGACAGGGTATCCTGGAAATTTATGAAAGGTCTATTACACCATATGGATTTTGGTATACAGTATACAAAAGGGATTGAAGCAATATAATCAAAACAAAAAGCTAAAATCATAATCAATGGAAATTTATCACAGGAGTGTGAAATCAGGAAAGGGGTCAGACAAGGTCGCCCACTATCCCCCTTAATTTTCATATTAACATTGGAAGTTTTATGTAAACAAATTAGGGAATAATAATAATAATAATAATAATAATAATAATAATAATAATAATAATAATTTATTTATACCCCGCCCATCTGGCTGGGCTTCCCCAGCCACTCTGGGCGGCTTCCAAAAAAATATTAAAATAATACAATAAATAAAACATTAAAAGCTTCCTGAAACAGGGCTGCCTTCAGATGTCTTCTAAAAGCCTGGTAGTTGTTGTTCTCTTTGACATCTGGTGGGAGGGCCTTCCACAGGGCGGGCGCCACTACCGAGAAGGCCCTCTGCCTGGTTCCCTGTAACTTGGCTTCTCGCAGTGAGGGAACCGCCAGAAGGCCCTCGGTGCTGGACCTCAGTGTCCGGGTAGAACGATGGGGGTGGAGACGCTCCTTCAGATATACTGGACCAAGGCCGTTTAGGGCTTTAAAGGTCAGCACCAACACTTTGAATTGTGCTCGGAAACGTACTGGGAGCCAATGTAGGTCTTTCAAGACCGGTGTTATGTGGTCTCTGCGGCCGCTCCCAGTCACCAGTCTAGCTGCCGCGTTCTGGATGAGTTGTAGTTTCCGGGTCACCTTCAAAGGTAGCCCCACGTAGAGCGCATTGCAGTAATCCAAGCGGGAGATAACCAGAGCATGCACCACTCTGGCAAGGCAGTCCGCAGGCAGATAGGGTCTCAGCCTGCGTACCAGATGGAGCTGGTAAACAGCTGCCCTGGATACAGATTTGACCTGTGCCTCCATGGACAGCTGTGAGTCCAAAATGTCTCCCAGGCTGCGCACCTGGTCCTTCAGGGGCACAGTTACCCCATTCAGGACCAGGGAATCCTCCACACCTGCCCGCCTCCTGTCCCCCCAAAACAGTACATCTGTCTTGTCAGGATTCAAACTCAATCTGTTAGCCGCCATCCAACCTCCAACCGCCTCCAGGCACTCACACAGGACCTTCACTGCCTTCACTGGTTCTGATTTGAAAGAGAGGTAGAGCTGGGTATCATCCGCATACTGATGAACACCCAGCCCAAATCCCCTGATGATCTCTCCCAGCGGCTTCATGTAGATGTTGAAAAGCATGGGGGAGAGGACAGAACCCTGAGGCACCCCACAAGTGAGGGCCCAGCGGTCTGAACACTCATCCCCCACCACCACTTTCTGAACACGGCCCAGGAGGAAGGAGCGGAACCACTGTATAACAGTGCCCCCAGCTCCCAGCCCCTCAAGACGGTCCAGTAGGATGTTATGGTCGATGGTATCAAACGCCGCTGAGAGATCCAGCAGAACTAGGAAACAGCTCTCACCTTTGTCCCTAGTCCGCCGGAGATCATCAACCAGTGCGACCAAGGCAGTTTCAGTCCCATGATGAGGCCTGAATCCCGACTGGAAGGGATCCAAATGGTCCGCTTCTTCCAGGCGTGCCTGGAGTTGTTCAGCAACCACTCACTCAATCACCTTGCCCAAGAATGGAAGATTTGAGACTGGGCGATAGTTGGCTATCGTGGCCGCATCTAAAGATGGTTTTTTAAGAAGCGGTTTAATAACTGCCTCTTTCAGCGAGTCTGGGAAGGCTCCCTCACGGAGGGAAGCATTCACCACCCCATGAAGCCCATCGCCCAGTCCTTCCCGGCTAGCTTTTATAAGCCACGATGGGCAAGGATCAAGGAGACAAGTGGTTGGTTTCACTCGTCCAAGCAGCCTGTCCACATCCTCGGGGGTAACAGATTGGAATTGATCCCACACAACTTGACTAGACAGGATTCTAGCACTCTCCCGCCCCGGCCCTGCTCCCACGGTGGAGTCTACCTCTTATCGAATCTGAGCGACTTTATCTGCAAAAAACTTTGCAAAGTCATTGCAGGAGATCATGTTGCCCCTACTGGGCCCTGATGGAGCAGGTGGTTCCGCTAAATTGCGTACCACCTGAAAGAGTCTCCTGCTGCTGTTTTCCGCAGATTCAATAGAGGCGGTGAAGAAAGTCTTCTTTGCCGTCGCTATCGCCACTTGGTAGTCTCGACATTGAGCTCTAACCCGTGTCCGGTCAGATTCAGAATGGGTTATCCGCCACCGGCGCTCTAGCCGTCTCAACGATTGTTTCATTGCCCTCAGATCCGTGGAAAACCACGGGGCTGTCCGGGCTCCATGCAATCGGAGAGGGCGCTTTGGAGCCAAACAGTCAATAGCCCTGGTTAACTCCACATTCCAGCGGGCCACCAGGGAATCAGCTGAAAGGCCATCAACATGGGATAAAACATCCCCTACCGCTCTCTGGAAACCATTTGGATCCATTAAGTGGCGGGGGCGGACCATCCGAATCGGTCCCACCTCCCTGCAGAGGGGAAGGGTCGCGGAGAAGTCCAGTTGCACCAGGAAGTGATCTGACCATGGCACTTCTTTGGTTTCGCTTTTACTTAATGTCAGATCACCAACATCCATAGAGGTGAACACCAGGTCTAAGGCATGCCCGTGGCTATGAGTTGGGCCAGACTTATTCAGGGACAGCCCCATGGAGGCCATGCTTTCCACGAAGTCCCGAGCGGCCCCTTGTAAGGTCGTGTCGGCATGGATGTTAAAATCCCCTAGGACAACCAAACTAGGTGTCTCCACGAGGACATCTGCCACGACCTGAAGCAGCTCGGGCAGGGAATCCTTGGTGCAGCGAGGAGGTCGGTACACCAATAGGAATCCTGTACTGCCCCTATTGCCCAACTTCCAGAACATGCACTCAGAGAACTGGGTCTTTCCAATAGGACACCCGGTGCAAACTAATGACTTCCTAAAAATCACTGCAATCCCCCCTCCCCACCCACAAGGCCTGGGTTGCTGTGCGTAAGAGAAACCTGGTGGACATGCAGCGGCAAGGACAGGCCCATCTGCTTCATCCAACCAGGTCTCTGTCACACATGCCAGGTCAAAGCCTCCATCCACAATCAGGTCGTGGATGGCAGTGGTTTTATTCATCATTGACCTGGCATTGCACAGCAACACTTTCAGGTCATGTGGGTTTCCCTTGTTGATTCCAGTATCCTTCCTGTCAGGACCAGACCTGGAGGCAGGGATAGTCCTCAGACAACGACTAAGCCTGCTTCCTCGGTAATGACATGGTCTTGTCTTAGCGTAACTCCTCCTCCTACCCATGATCACTGAGATCGGTTCTCCGAGTGCATCCCCCCCTGTGAAACCTGCCCCAGCCATTTTGCTTGCTGAGACCCACTCCCAGGCAGCCCTGACACCTCCCCTTAAAATCAAATTAAAGCCTATACAAAAAACAAACTAACAGAACAATAAAACTATAAAAACAAAAAACAAAGTTACAAACACAACATAATTAAATTAAACAAATTCCCCCACTCAACTAAACACCCACCCCACCGCACACACCCGAGGCCTCCCTGGAGCCCCATAAGCTGCGGAGGTGAGTATGGGGCCCGCCCCCAGGCCCAAGGTGGAAAAGGGCTACCGGGGGGAGCGGTCCTCCCCACAAGCTCACGGCAAAGCGGCAGCAGCAATGTCCCGAGGCCTCCTTGGAGCCTTATATGCTGTGGTGGAGTATGGGGCCCGCCCCCAGGCCCAAGGTGGAGAATGGGCTTCCAGGGGGAGCGGTCCTCCTCACAAAGTCACGGCAGAGCGACAGCAGCAATGTCCCGAGGCCTCCTTGGAGCCTTATATGCTGAGGTGGAGTATGGGGCCTGCCCCCAGGCCCAAGGTGGAAAAGGGCTTCAGAGGGGAGCGGTCCTCCCCAAGACTCACCAGCAAAGCAACAGCAGCAATGTCCTGGGCCTCCTTGGAGCCTTATATGCTGAGGTGGAGTATGGGGCCCTCCCCCAGGTTCAAGGTGGAAAAAGGGATTATGCTGGGAAATAGAAGTTACAAAATGAGGGCATTTGCTGACGATTTAATTATAACTACGGAGCAACCAAAACAGAGTTTAAGAAAGGCGTTGGAAATAATATATGACTACGGTAAAGTTGCGGGGTTCAAAAGGAATTTAAACAAGACAAAACTATTAGTTAAAACTATGTCGCCAGATGAAAAAGCAGAATTAGAACAAATAATACACATTAAAATCTACCCCAAAATCAAGTATTTAGGATTATGGATAACACCAAAGAATATTAACTTATATGAAGATAATTATACCCATTGTTGGAAAGATATCAAAAGACAGTTGGAGACATGGACAAGGTTAAATTTATCATTCCTGGGCCGCATTTCGGTAATTAAAATGACAGTTTTACCGAAGCTACTCTTTCTATTCCAAATGATTCTAATTACAGGAAAGACCAGCCGTATCAACAAGTGGCAAAAAGAAATTTCTAAATTTTTGTGGAAGGGTAAAAGACCAAGAGTAAAGCATAAGATATAGATACTGTAGAAAGAGGTGGTTACGGGTTACCGGATTTGAAGCTATATTACGAAGCCTCATGTCTTCTCTGGTTGAAAGATTGGTATTTATTAAAAAATTGGGATATTTTAGATCTAGAAGGTCATGACACCCGTTTTGGGTGGCATGGCTATCTTAATTATGGGAAAATAAAGACGCATAGGAGTTTTTCAAATCATATAATAAGAAATGCCATATATAAGGTATGGGGAAAATACAAAAGATATTTGGAACAGAAAACCCCAAGATGGAACTCTCCACTAGAAGCAATCACTGTTAAAAATAGCAACAACATCAAAGAGAACTGGATAACGTATAACACAATATTAAGGAGGGGAGGGTCAACTAATATTGATAAGTTATGAGAAAATAAAAGATCACTTTTCTACTTGGCTAGATTACTTCCAGGTGAATAAAGTGTTCAGACAGGATAAGCAGATAGGTTTTGAAAAGGAGCCTTCAAGATTTGAAAGAGAACTACTGAATAGTAAAACCAAAATAATCGCAAAAATGTATAGACTTCTTTTAGACTACGAAGTAATGGATGAGGAGGTTAAGGCTTCAATGATAAAGTGGGCCCAAGATGTGGGTCGTCCAATTATGCTAAAAGATGGGGGAAACTGATGGAATGTAAATTTGAAATTTACAGCCAGCTATAATATAAGAGAGAACAGGATGAAAATGGCTCATAGGTGGTACCTCACTCCTTCCAGATGATCAAGAATGGATAAAAATTTGGCGAATGCTTGTTGGAGATGTGGAGGAAATAACGGTAACATGAGCCACATGTGGTGGACGTGTGAAAAGATTAAGATTTTTTTTGGGGGGGGGATATACGATGAATTAAAAAAGATGATGGAAATAACTTTTACCAAAAAAACGGAGGCATTTCTATGAAGTATTTTAGATAAAGAGATCCCAAAAAATCTAAGAGAGGTATTCTTGTATGCAACCGCAGCAGCTCGTATACTTGTGGCCAAGGGATGGAAAGATCACGAGGCTCCAAAAATAACAGATTGGCAAATCAAATTACAGGAATTGGTGGAGACGGCTTAATTGACTAGCAAACTCAGAGGAATCTCAAAGCAAAAATTTGCAGAAAAATGGGATGGTTATACAAGATATGTTCAAAAATAAAATAATAGTTTTGACTCTGTGCTAGCATTCGAGTGATAAAGGAACTAAAAGGAGGTGGACAATAATTAAGGATTTATTATGCTTTCAGAGTGTATTGGAAAATTTATATAGCAAGGGTTAGTTTTGTGTACATTCCATTGTAAGAATGGAAACAGGGCCAGAGCCACAGCCACAGCCTGAGTCTGAAGCAGTCCTTGATAGAGTGCCAAAGCCAGAGCGAGACCCTGAATCAGTGCCAGAACCAAGCCCTCATTCAGAACCAGAGCCTGAGAAAGAGCCAGAACCAGAGCAACAGCCACAGCCTGAGTCTGAAAGAGCCCTTGATAGAGAGCCAGAACCAGAGAATCAGAATCAGAGTCAGAACCAGAACCAGATCTTCGGTAAAGACGTGGTCTGGTCTTAGCGCAACTGCTCTTCCCACCCGCGATAACAGAGACTGGGTGTTCCAATACATCCCCCCGTAGGGAACCTGCCCCAGCCATTCTGTTGGCTGAGGCCCCCTCCCAGGCAGCCCTGACCCTTTCCCCTTAAAAAGCAGAATACAAACTATACAATGACCTAAAAAAATAGTACAAGAAAAACAAAGCAAGAAACAATTATGCTAAACTTAAAATAATCCCCGCCCCAACTAAACATTTGTCCCACCCCAGAAAGAAAATAACAACAACAACAACAACAACAAACCACCGTTTGAGGTGCAACAGAGACACAGCCAGAGACAGAGCGAGACCCTGAATCAGTGCCATAACCACGCCCTCATTCAGAACCAGAGCCTGAAAAAGAGCCACAGCCCGAACCAGAGCAACAGCCACAGCCACAGCCTAGAGCCACAGCCTGAGTCTGCAACAGTACTTGATACAGTGCCGGAGCCTGAAACAGAGACACAGCCTCAAACAGAGCCAGAGCCTGAAGCAGAGGCAGAGCCACAGCCACAGCCTGAGTCTGAAACAGTCCTTGATAGATTGCCAGAGCCAGAGCGAGACCCTGAATCAGAGTCAGAGTGAGACCATGAATCAGAGCCAGAGCCAGAGCTGAATGAAAGCCAGAGCCAGAGCCAGAAATAGGGCTTGATACAGTGCCGGAGCTGGAGTCAGAGCCAGAGCCAGAGGCACAGCCAGAGCCAGAACAAAACCCTAATTCAGAAGCAGAGCCTGAAAGAGAGCCAGACCCTGAAACATAGCTGGGTCAGAGGCAGAGGAAGAGCCATCATGAGACCCTGAATCAGAGTCAGAACCAGATCTTCATTCAGAACCAGACCCTGAAAGAGAGCCAGAGCCACAGACAGAGCCACAGACGGAGCCTAGAGCCACAGCCGAGATCCACAGCCTGAGTCTAAAATAGTGCTTGATAGAGTGCTGGATCCTGAAACAGAGACACTCTCTGAAACTGAGCCTGACGCTTAAACGTAGCCAGGGGCAGAGGGAGAGGCAGAGCCTGATACAGTGCTTGATACAGCATAGGAGCCTGAAGCAGAGACACAGCCAGATCCAGAGACACAGCCAGAGCCAGAACAAAACCCTAATTCAGAACCAGAGCCTGAAAGAGAGCCAGAGCCAGAAACAGTGCTTGATAGAGTGCCAGAGCCTGAAACAGAGGCAGAGGCAGATACAGGGCTTGAAACAGCGTCGGAGCCTGAAACAGAGAAACAGCGTGAAACAGAGACAAAGGCTGAGACACAGGCCGAGCCTGAAATAGAGCTAGAATAAGTGCTAGAGCCAAAGACTGAGACAAAGCCTAATAAAGAGCAGAAGCCTGAGCCTGAGCCTGAAACAGTGTTTGATACAGCGCCGGACCCTGAAATATAGACACAGCCTGAAACAGAACCTGAGCCTGGTTATTAGCATGGCAATTAAAGAAGAGAGAGGCAGAAACGCTTATAAATAGAGTTAAGTGCAAAGGCAAAATAATAAACAACCCTAAAGAAATAGAGAAACGATTTCTCGAATTCTTTAGAGAAATCTATAAGGAAGGAAATGAAACAACAGAAGAAGTTAAAGAACATTTAGAACAGAACTGTCTTCCGAAACTTACTAAAGAACAAAAAGAACTGTTGAATGCCCCTATTACATCGTACGAAATTCAAAGAGCAATTAAGGAAGCAAAGATAGGAAAGGCACCAGGGCCAGACGGCCTACCGGCAAAATGTTATAAAAAAATGGAGGACTTACTGTCTGACCCATTAAGAAGTATCATGAACAACATCTTAAAAGACGGAACCATGCCGGATTCTTGGAAAGACAGCCTTATTGCATTAATTCCAAAACAGGGAACGGACAATCTACTTATTAACAACTATAGGCCTATCGCACTTCTAAATAACGATTATAAATTATATGCAAATATTTTAGCCGAAAGATCAAAAAAAGGCTTCCAGATGATGATGATACACAATGACCAACCTGGCTTTTTGCCTGGGAGGCACATTTATAGCAACACTAGAAACATTATAAACTTATCAGTGTATTTAGACTTAAGAATAGAAAAGAAGGCAGTCTTAATGGCTATAGATGCAGAAAAAGCTTTTGACAGGGTATCCTGGAAATTTATGAAAGGTCTATTACACCATATGGATTTTGGTATACAGTATACAAAAGGGATTGAAGCAATATAATCAAAACAAAAAGCTAAAATCATAATCAATGGAAATTTATCACAGGAGTGTGAAATCAGGAAAGGGGTCAGACAAGGTCGCCCACTATCCCCCTTAATTTTCATATTAACATTGGAAGTTTTATGTAAACAAATTAGGGAATAATAATAATAATAATAATAATAATAATAATAATAATAATAATAATAATAATAATAATTTATTTATACCCCGCCCATCTGGCTGGGCTTCCCCAGCCACTCTGGGCGGCTTCCAAAAAAATATTAAAATAATACAATAAATAAAACATTAAAAGCTTCCCGAAACAGGGCTGCCTTCAGATGTCTTCTAAAAGCCTGGTAGTTGTTGTTCTCTTTGACATCTGGTGGGAGGGCGTTCCACAGTGCGGGCGCCACTACCGAGAAGGCCCTCTGCCTGGTTCCCTGTAACTTGGCTTCTCGCAGTGAGGGAACCGCCAGAAGGCCCTCGGTGCTGGACCTCAGTGTCCGGGTAGAACGATGGGGGTGGAGACGCTCCTTCAGATATACTGGACCAAGGCCGTTTAGGGCTTTAAAGGTCAGCACCAACACTTTGAATTGTGCTCGGAAACGTACTGGGAGCCAATGTAGCTCTTTCAAGACTGGTGTTATGTGTTCTCTGCGGCCGCTCCCAGTCACCAGTCTAGCTGCCGCGTTCTGGATGAGTTGTAGTTTCCGGGTCACCTTCAAAGGTAGCCCCACGTAGAGCGCATTGCAGTAATCCAAGCGGGAGATAACCAGAGCATGCACCACTCTGGCAAGGCAGTCCGCAGGCAGATAGGGTCTCAGCCTGCGTACCAGATGGAGCTGGTAAACTGCTGCCCTGGATACAGATTTGACCTGTGCCTCCATGGACAGCTGTGAGTCCAAAATGACTCCCAGGCTGCGCACCTGGTCCTTCAGGGGCACAGTTACCCCATTCAGGACCAGGGAATCCTCCACACCTGCCCGCCTCCTCTCCCCCAAAAACAGTACTTCTGTCTTGTCAGGATTCAAACTCAATCTGTTAGCTGCCATCCAACCTCCAACCGCCTCCAGGCACTCACACAGGACCTTCACTGCCTTCACTGGTTCTGATTTGAAAGAGAGGTAGAGCTGGGTATCATCCGCATACTGATGAACACCCAGCCCAAATCCCCTGATGATCTCTCCCAGCGGCTTCATGTAGATGTTGAAAAGCATGGGGGAGAGGACAGAACCCTGAGGCACCCCACAAGTGAGGGCCCAGCGGTCTGAACACTCATCCCCCACCACCACTTTCTGAACACGGCCCAGGAGGAAGGAGCGGAACCACTGTATAACAGTGCCCCCAGCTCCCAGCCCCTCAAGACGGTCCAGTAGGATGTTATGGTCGATGGTATCAAACGCCGCTGAGAGATCCAGCAGAACTAGGAAACAGCTCTCACCTTTGTCCCTAGTCCGCCGGAGATCATCAACCAGTGCGACCAAGGCAGTTTCAGTCCCATGATGAGGCCTGAATCCCGACTGGAAGGGATCCAAATGGTCCGCTTCTTCCAGGCGTGCCTGGAGTTGTTCAGCAACCACTCGCTCAATCACCTTGCCCAAGAATGGAAGATTTGAGACTGGGCGATAGTTGGCTATCGTGGCCGCATCTAAAGATGGTTTTTTAAGAAGCGGTTTAATAACCGCCTCTTTCAGCGAGTCTGGGAAGGCTCCCTCACGGAGGGAAGCATTCACCACCCCACGAAGCCCATCGCCCAGTCCTTCCCGGCTAGCTTTTATAAGCCAGGATGGGCAAGGAACAAGGAGACAATTGGTTGGTTTCACTCGTCCAAGCAGCCTGTCCACATCCTCGGGGGTAACAGATTGGAATTGATCCCACACAACTTGACTAGACAGGACTCTAGCACTCTCCCGCCCCGGCCCTGCTCCCACGGTGGAGTCTACCTCTTATCGAATCTGAGCGACTTTATCTGCAAAAAACTTTGCAAAGTCATTGCAGGAGATCATGTTGCCCCTACTGGGCCCTGATGGAGCAGGTGGTTCCGCTAAATTGCGAACCACCTGAAATAGTCTCCTGCTGCTGTTTTCCGCAGATGCAATAGAGGCGGTGAAGAAAGTCTTCTTCGCCGTCGCTATCGCCACTTGGTAGGCTGGACATTGAGCTCTAACCCGTGTCCGGTCAGATTCAGAATGGGTTATCCCCCACCGGCGCTCTAGCCGTCTCAACGATTGTTTTATTGCCCTCAGATCCATGGAAAACCACGGGGCTGTCCGGGCTCCATGCAATCGGAGAGGGCACTTTGGAGCCAAACAGTCAATAGCCCTGGTTAACTCCACATTACAGCGGGCCACCAGGGAATCAGCTGAAAGGCCATCAACATGGGATAAAACATCCCCAACCACTCTCTGGAAACCATTTGGATCCATTAAGTGGCGGAGGCGGACCATCCGAATCGGTCCCACCTCCCTGCAGAGGGGAAGGGTCGCGGAGAAGTCCAGTTGCACCAGGAAGTGATCTGACCATGGCACTTCTTTGGTTTCACTTTTACTTAATGTCAGATCACCAACATCCATAGAGGTGAACACCAGGTCTAAGGCATGCCCGTGGCTATGAGTTGGGCCAGACTTATTCAGGGACAGCCCCATGGAGGCCATGCTTTCGACGAAGTCCCGAGCGGCCCCTTGTAAGGTCGTGTCGCCATGGATGTTAAAATCCCCTACGACAACCAAACTAGGTGTCTCCACGAGGACATCTGCCACGACCTGAAGCAGCTCGGGCAGGGAATCCTTGGTGCAGCGGGGAGGTCGGTACAGCAATAGGAATCCTGTACTGCCCCTATTGCCCTACTTCCAGAACATGCACTCAGAGAACTGGGTCTTTCCAATAGGACACCCGATGCAAACTAATGACTTCCTAAAAATCACTGCAACCCCACCTCCCCGCCCACAAGGCCTGGGTTGCTGTGTGTAAGAGAAACCTGGTGGACATGCAGCGGCAAGGACAGGCCCATCTGCTTCATCCAACCAGGTCTCTGTCACACATGCCAGGTCCAAGCCTCCATCCACAATCAGGTCGTGGATGGCAGTGGTTTTATTCATCATTGACCTGGCATTGCACAGCAACACTTTCAGGTCATGTGGGTTTCCCTTGTTGATTCCAGTATCCTTCCGTTCAGGACCAGACCTGGAGGCAGGGATAGTCCTCAGACAACGACTAAGCCTGCTTCCTCGGTAATGACATGTTCTGGTCTTAGCGTAACTCCTCCTCCTACCCATGATCACTGAGATCGGTTGTCTGAGTGCATCCCCCCCTGTGGAACCTGCCCCAGCCATTTTGCTTGCTGGGACCCACTCCCAGGCAGCCCTGACCCCTCCCCTTAAAATCAAATTAAAGCCTATACAAAAAACAAACTAACAGAACAATAAAACTATAAAAACAAAAAACAAAGTTACAAACACAACATAATTAAATTAAACAAATTCCCCCACTCAACTAAACACCCACCCCACCCCACACACCCGAGGCCTCCCTGGAGCCCCATAACCTGTGGAGGTGAGTATGGGGCCCGCCCCCAGGCCCAAGGTGGAAAAGGGCTTCAGGGGGGAGCGGTCCTCCCCACAAGCTCACGGCAAAGCGGCAGCAGCAATGTCCCGAGGCCTCCTTGGAGCCTTATATGCTGTGGTGGAGTATGGGGCCCGCCCCCAGGCCCAAGGTGGAGAATGGGCTTCCAGGGGGAGCGGTCATCCTCACAAACTCACGGCAGAGCGGCAACAGCAATGTCCCGGGCCTCCTTGGAGCCTTATATGCTGAGGTAGAGTATGGGGCCTGCCCCCAGGCCCAAGGTGGAAAAAGGGCTTCAGGGGGGAGCGGTCCTCCCAGAGACTCACCGGCAAAGCAACAGCAGCAATGTCCCAGGCCTCCTTGGGGCCTTATATGCTGAGGTGGAATAGGGGGCCTGCCCCCAGGCCCAAGGTGGAAAAGGGCTTCAGGGGGGAGCGGTCCTCCCCAAGACTCACCAGCAAAGCAACAGCAGCAATGTCCCGGGCCTCCTTGGAGCCTTATATGCTGAGGTGCAGTATGGGGCCCTCCCCCAGGCTCAAGGTGGAAAAAGGGATTATGCTGGGAAATAGAAGTTACAAAATGAGGGCATTTGCTGACGATTTAATTATAACTACGGAGCAACCAAAACAGAGTTTAAGAAAGGCGTTGGAAATAATATATGGCTACGGTAAAGTTGCGGGGTTCAAAATGAATTTAAACAAGACAAAACTATTAGTTAAAAATATGTCGCCAGATGAAAAAGCAGAATTAGAACAAATAATACACATTAAAATCTACCCCAAAATCAAGTATTTAGGATTATGGATAACACCAAAGAATATTAACTTATATGAAGATAATTATACCCATTGTTGGAAAGATATCCAAAGACAGTTGGAGACATGGACAAGGTTAAATTTATCATTCCTGGGCCGCATTTCGGGAATTAAAATGATAGTTTTACCGAAGCTACTCTTTCTATTCCAAATGATTCCAATTACAGGAAAGACCAGCAGTATCAACAAGTGGCAAAAAGAAATTTCTAAATTTTTGTGGAAGGGTAAAAGACCAAGAGTAAAGCATAAGATATTAATAGATACTGTAGAAAGAGGTGGCTACGGGTTACCGGATTTGAAGCTATATTACGAAGCCTCATGTCTTTTCTGGTTAAAAGATTGGTATTTATTAAAAAATTGGGATATTTTAGATCTAGAAGGTCATGACACCCGTTTTGGGTGACATGGCTATCTTAATTATGGGAAAATAAAGACGCATAGGAGTTTTTCAAATCATATAATAAGACATGCCATATATAAGGTATGGGGAAAATACAAAAGATATTTGGAACAGAAAACCCCAAGATGGAACTCTCCACTAGAAGCAATCGCTGTTAAAAAAAGCAACAACATCAAAGAGAACTGGATAACGTATAACACAATATTAAGGAGGGGAGGGTCAACTAATATTGATAAGTTATGAGAAAATAAAAGATCACTTTTCTACTTGGCTAGATTACTTCCAGGTGAATGAAGTGTTTAGACAGGATAAGTAGATACGTTTTGAAAAGGAGCCTTCAAGATTTGAAAGATAACTACTGAATAGTAAAACCAAAATAATCGCAAAAATGTATAGACTTCTTTTAGGCTACGAAGTAATGGATGAGGAGGTTAAGGCTTCAATGATAAAGTGGGCCCAAGATGTGGGCCATCCAATTATGCTAAAAGATGGGGGAAACTGGTGGAATGTAAATTTGAGGGGGTAAAAGACCAAGGGGGGGGGAGAATATACGATGAATTAAAAAAGATTATGGAGATAACTTTTACGAAAAAAAACAGAGGCATTTCTATGAAGTATTTCAGATAAAGAGATCCCAAAAAATCTAAGAGAGGTATTCTTGTATGCAACCGCAGCAGCTCGTATACTTGTGGCCAAGGGATGGAAAGATCACGAGGCTCCAAAAATAACAGATTGGCAAATCAAATTACAGGAATTGGTGGAGACGGCTCAATTGACTAGCAAACTCAGAGGAATCTCAAAGCAAAAATTTGCAGAAAAATGGGATGGTTATACAAGATATGTTCAAAAATACAATAATAGTTTTGACTCTGTGCTAGCATTCGAGTCTGTGCTAGCATTCCCCGTAGGGAACTTGCCCCAGCCATTCTGTTGGCTGAGGCCCCCTGCCAGGCAGCCCTGACCCTTTCCACTTAAAATGCAAAATACAAACTATGCAATAACCTAAAAAAATAGTAAAAGAAAAACAAAGCATCGTATATCCCCCCCCCCAAAAAAAATCTTAATCTTTTCACACATCCACCACATGTGGCTCATGTCACCGTTATTTCCTCCACATCTCCAACAAGCATTCGCCAAATTTTTATTAATTCTTGATCATCTGGAAGGAGTGAGGTACCACCTATGAGCCATTTTCATCATGTTCTCTCTTATATTATAGCTGGCTGTAAATTTCAAATTTACATTCCACCAGTTTCCCCCATCTTTTAGCATAATTGGACGGCCCACATCTTGGGCCCACTTTATCATTGAAGCCTTAACCTCCTCATCCATTACTTCGTAGTCTAAAAGAAGTCTATACATTTTTGCGATTATTTTGGTTTTACTATTCAGTAGTTCTCTTTCAAATCTTGAAGGCTCCTTTTCAAAACGTATCTGCTTATCCTGTCTAAACACTTCATTCACCTGGAAGTAATCTAGCCAAGTAGAAAAGTGATCTTTTATTTTCTCATAACTTATCAATATTAGTTGACCCTCCTCCCCCCCCTTAATATTGTGTTATACGTTATCCAGTTCTCTTTGATGTCGTTGCTTTTTTTATCAGCGATTGCTTCTAGTGGAGAGTTCCATCTTGGGGTTTTCTGTTCCAAATATCTTTTGTATTTTCCCCATACCTTATATATGGCATTTCTTATTATATGATTTGAAAAACTCCTATGCGTCTTTATTTTCCCATAATTAAGATAGCCATGCCACCCAAAACGGGTGTCATGACCTTCTATGTGGGAGAGATAGCCACGGTAAAGGCTTGTAATATTGCAGGGTGCCCCCTGACCTCGGCTGACCAGTACTCTGAGCTTTACAATGTATTGGAATGCATTGACCTTATAAGGAGTTATGTTCCCCCCTCTGGGCAGTGTAACCCTATATCGTTTGTGGGTGGGTTAAAGCCAGGACCGGATGTAGGTAACGTGAGACATTGGAATGCAGCCATGCGGCTGGAGAGGACAAAAGGGTAATAAACGGACTGGAGGAGGAGGAGAAGTCTGATATGAGCTGCCCTCCGTCCATGAAAATATTGCTGCCTTTGTGTGTGTTTTTCTATGCCTTGCACCCCAAAATGACGGCTGGCTTCCGTCAATTGGTTCCCACAAGTGGTGCCCCGTGTGAGGCAACTTAAAGAAAAGAGGCAAAAATTAAAGCAAACAGTCTGAGGCAGACTAAGAGGATTTTAAAAGAAACCGTGAGAGGTTTTTCTATCCAAGCAGTGGATATCATCGGCTCACCACGCCCGGCAAGGGTTGCACAGCGCTGAAGAATCTAAGGATCCCTGGTGAGTCCGATCCCTTCTATTATATTGATTTTTGAAAAATGGGCAGCTCTTTGACTACTCCACAACAGAAGTTTTTAAAAGACTTAAAATTTCTCCTCTCCTCCAACAAATTGGAAGTTCCAGAGGGTGATTTGATACAGCTTATTCTGGCTATTGATGAACATTGTCCTTGGTTTCCTTTGAATGGAACATGTGAATTAAAACTTTGGGACAAGATTGGTGAACATTTTCATGGGCTCCCCAGCATCAGTACTTGGATTTTAAATGCATGGTGCAAGGTTCATTACGCCATGGGCTCCTTATCGCCAAAAAATATCTCCATGGCTGCATTGCCAAAACAACCTCCAGCTTCCTTAATCCAGCCTGCTGTGTTAGAGTCTGCTGTGTTAGAGTCTGTTCCAATCCTTGCCCTGCCAGCAGCTCCAGACCCCAAACCTCCGGACTACAGTTCCTCACCAGAGGACCCAATCCTGCAAAAATACCGTGGTCTGGCTGGCTATAATCCTAATCTTTCAGAGGCAGACCCAGCTACCCCTTTTCAACGTGCAGTCCTTGCCTGTTCCTTAATTCAGGATACTATGGCATTCCCTGTTATTGTGCCCCCTGCTGGTGCTCCAGCAGGAACTCAAGCCAAGCAGCAACCTTTTGACTTTAAAATCTTGAAAGAGCTCCAATTGTCAGTAAGGACAAATGGACTTCAAGCCCTATTTACACAGGCTCTTTTGGAAACCACATTAGCCCAGCCTTTGGTTCCAGATGACATCAAGCTTTTGGCACGTACAGTGTTACCCCCATCAGCAGGTGTTTTGTTTGCCCACGAATGGGAAACTGCCTGCCGTGTTTATGACCAAGCCTTGTTTCAACAAATCAGGGGGAATAATCCAAATATTACCCTCGCAGACGTCATGGATGCCTTGATGGGGCGTGGCCCTTTCGCTCAGGCTTCAGCACAAGCCACACTGCTGCAGATCTTATTGAAGGATACTGCTCTTGCTGCTAAACAAGCAATGAGAAAAATCCCAGAACCCACCAGTATTCAATCAAGGTGCAGTTCAATCAGGCAAGAGGCTAGAGAATCATATTCTTCCTTTATGGACAGGCTGCTTACAGCAGTGAGTCGTCAAATTGAAAATCCTGAAGCCAAACAAATAATTATCAAACAATTGGCCTTTGAAAATGCCAATGAGGAAAATGCCAATCCTGCCACAGACACAGCAGCCATGCTTCGCATTTGTCAGTCCGTAGATACAGCCACCCACAAGATTCATTTGCTGGCAGCTGCGCTCAATGAAAACCAGCCTGTAGCCACCGATACAACTTGCTTCCAGTGTGGCAAACCAGGATCACCGATACTTCAGTGTGGGTAGAACGGTGGCCTCCACCAAAAGAAAAATCCGCAGCAATGGCACCATCTTGTTTCTGAACAGCTTATTTCTGAACAATTGACTTTCGGCCACATTGAACCATCTTCATCCCACTGGCTCCAGCAGACAGGGAACAGTTTGCTTTTACATTGCCAGTATATCACAATTTGCAGCCCACCAAGCGATATCAGTGGGTTGTCCTGCCTCAAGGCATGCGGAACTCCCCTACACTTTGTCAACATTTTGTGAGTGAAGCATTGAAACCTTTCTGCATGTGCCACCTAGAGGTGCTGCACACAAGCTGCATCTGGCAGTGTTTGCTACACTGTTGTTGCCAACAGGAATTTTATATGCTCAGGCGGAACAAGAAGAAGACTATCTGCATTATAGAATGGCTACATCTACCGCACACCCCACCAAAAAACATTTATTCCATAATTGAATCCACATCAGACATTGTTATCAAAGGACGTTCACGAGCAATAGCTTTAAGCGGTTATGATGTTGCATCAATATATCTTCCCTTCTCACAGACTGAACAGCAGCATTTATTCATAACTAATGCTGCCGTGCAAATTGCTTTTGGCAGATTTTATAGGTGTCATCATTTTTAACCCTCCAAAGGATGACCGTTTGACATTTCTGACACAGGTCACCTATGTTTTGGCTACCCCCTTGTCTCTCACACCTCTCCCCTCTGCACTGACCCTTTTCACGGATGGAACAAGAAGTAGTGACGTGGGAGGAGGGAGGAAAATGGAATTGTTTATTTGCCCCTCCACAGTCTTCTGCTCAGCGAGCTGAGCTAGCAGCTCTGATTCTTGCGTTTCAATCCTTTCCTACTCAACCTTTCAATCTTATTGTGGATACTCAGTATGTATATCACCTTTTTGCTATTTTACCATTATCTATATAACTCCTTCCTTGGATTCTGACTTGTTTTCCTTGTTTCTTACCCTTCAGGCCTTACTTCAGCACAGAGAGTTCCCTTATTATGTTGCACATCTTCGCTCCCACATATTGCACCCAGGGTATTTAGCAGAGGGCAATGCAAGAGCAGATGCAGCATTGAAGAACATTTCTGCCTTTTCTCTCTTTTCTGATCCTATACTATGTCATAACACCTTTCACCTTCCTGCGAAAGCATTGGCGAAGCAGTTTTCTATTCCCTTGGCCCAAGCAAGGGATATAGTTTCCCAGTGTGCTTCCTGTTCTAAATCTCAGCTGGCCATTCCTTTTGATGCTGTCAATCCTACGGGCATGTCTGCATTGGCGTGTTGGCAGATGGATGTCACACACACACCTGTGTTGGCTCCACTCTCCAAGGTTCACCTCACGGTGGACACCCACTCTGGATTCATATGGGCTACGCCCATGAGAGGGGAAACAGCTCGGCATGTCATTCAGCACACTATCCGCTGTTTCTCAGTCATGGGTAAACCTGCACGTATCAAAACTGATAATGGTCCAGCTTATATTTCTAAAGCATTTTCAGAATTTTGTATGTTGTGGAATGGCATACCCTTTAACTCCACAGGTCAAGCTATAGTGGAAAGGGAACACCTGACGTTCAAAACCCTATTGCTTAAACAGCTTGGCGGCCGAAGCATACCAACAGCAGATATCCCTTTGGCTGTTCACCAAGTTCTTTTTGTACTTAACCATTTTTTATATCCACATCTTAGGACCCATACCCCCGCTGAATTGCATTTTAGGAAGGAGGAGGCACTCCCCCGCCCCTTGGTGGTGTACCGACGCTTGCCTGACCCCGCGTGGCATGGACCTGTCCCGCTGATCACGTGGGGATGAGGGTACGCGGCAGTGGACGTCGAGGACAAGCCTTTGTGGGTTCCAGCTCGATGCGTGCGGCCATGGTGAGCCTCTTTAACCGCGGATGCGCCTTCCTAACCATTTGCCTTGCCATCCTTTGCTGCACCATTATACAAGGAAGAGAAGCAGACGACCCAATACAGTTGAAACCACCATATTTCACCTTATCGGCTGGCAAGCAGCTGTCATCAGAATCCTACTCTGGCTGGCAGTATCCACGGCTCAGCCACTTTCGAACTAGAAGAACAGTGTTGTTGAATAAGACTTTTAGGGGAGAAAATTATCATAAGATATGGAGGAATAATATTTTTGTACAAGATATGATTATGTTTACCAGTTTATTGAATGCTTCTGGATGCTGGCTGTGTATGCACATGCCCCCCTTTGCCAGTCATTCAGGCATAATGCTTCATGGCGTGCCTGTCAATGGATCTTTTCAATTTACTAATATTATATCCCCTAAGCAAACTTTTTGGCCTCCAGTACAATTGACCCTCCATGAGCCGGCCCCCATTTATTTCCAAATTAAGGAGGGGAAAGAATCATGGGGCATATATCCAAACTGTCAATATACATCGAAATTCATGTTTAATAGCTCTTGTTCTCTTACAGGAACATACAGTGACCAATATCAGTGCTATAGAAGTGACACCAGTGCATGGCTAATAAACTAGAAAGGAAGCTACCATGCAGCTTGGAATCAGAATTCTTATATTCTTGGCTTCCGGATGGAAGTTGGCTTCGACATTTATTGATTTTAGTGATCATTATAGTAGTTATTTGCATTATTTTGTGTTGCTGTATACAATGTATTCTTTCTATAATCTCTATATGTACTGCATGGTTCTCCAGTCCGCGGCCCGCTTCCGGTCTCACAAGAGTCGCCTATCGCTCTCGATATAACCGTATTGGTACTGATTAATTAAATAAAGAAAGAGGGCATGTGGGAGAGATAGCCACGGTAAAGGCTTGTAATATTGCAGGGTGCCCCCTGACCTCGGCTGACCAGCACTCTGAGCTTTACAATGTATTGGAATGCATTGACCTTATAAGGAGTTATGTTCCCCCCCTCTGGGCAGTGTAACCCTATATCGTTTGTGGGTGGGTTAAAGCCAGGACTGGATGTAGGTAACGTGAGACATTGGAATGCAGCCATGCGGCTGGAGAGGACAAAAGGGTAATAAACGGACTGGAGGAGGAGGAGAAGTCTGATATGAGCTGCCCTCCGTCCATGAAAATATTGCTGCCTTTGTGTGTGTTTTTCTATGCCTTGCACCCCAAAATGACGGCTGGCTTCCCTCATTTGGTTCCCACACTTCTAGATCTAAAATATCCCAATTTTTTAATAAATACCAATCTTTCAACCAGAAAAGACATGAGGCTTCGTAATATAGCTTCAAATCCGGTAACCCGTAGCCACCTCTTTCTACAGTATCTATTAATATCTTGTGCTTTACTCTTGGTCTTTTGCCCTTCCACAAAAATTTAGAAATTTCTTTTTGCCACTTGTTGATACTGCTGGTCTTTCCTGTAATTGGAATCGTTTGGAATAGAAAGAGTAGCTTCGGTAAAACTATCATTTTAATTCCCGAAATGCGGCCCAGGAATGATAAATTTAACCTTGTCCATGTCTCCAACTGTCTTTGGATATCTTTCCAACAATGGGTATAATTATCTTCATATAAGTTAATATTCTTTGGTGTTATCCATAATCCTAAATACTTGATTTTGGGGTAGATTTTAATGTGTATTATGTGTTCTAATTCTGCTTTTTCATCTGGCGACATATTTTTAACTAATAGTTTTGTCTTGTTTAAATTCATTTTGAACCCCGCAACTTTACCATAGCCATATATTATTTCCAACGCCTTTCTTAAACTCTGTTTTGGTTGCTCCGTAATTATAATTAAATCGTCAGCAAATGCCCTCATTTTGTAACTTCTATTTCCCAGCATAATCCCTTTTTCCACCTTGAGCCTGGGGGAGGGCCCCATACTGCACCTCAGCATATCAGGCCCCAAGGAGGCCCGGGACATTGCTGCTGTTGCTTTGCTGGTGAGTCTTGGGGAGGACCGCTCCCCCCTGAAGCACTTTTCCACCTTGGGCCTGGGGGCGGGCCCCATACTCCACCTCAGCATATCAGGCCCCAAGGAGGCCCGGGACATTGCTGCTGTTGCTTTGCCGGTGAGTCTCTGGGAGGACCGCTCCCCCCTGAAGCCCTTTTTCCACCTTGGGCCTGGGGGTGGGCCTCATACTCCACCACAGCATATAAGGCTCCAAGGAGGCCTCGGGACATTGCTGCTGCCGCTTTGCCGTGAGCTTGTGGGGAGGACCGCTCCCCCCTGAAGCCCTTTTCCACCTTGGGCCTGGGGGCGGGCCCCATACTCACCTCCGCAGCTTATGGGGCTTCAGGGAGGCCTCGGGTGTGTGGGGTGGGTGTTTAGTTGAGTGGGGGAATTTGTTTAATTTAATTATGTTGTGTTTGTAACTTTGTTCTTTGTTTTTATAGTTTTATTGTTCTGTTAGTTTGTTTTTTGTATAGGCTTTAATTTGATTTTAAGGGGAGGGGTCAGGGCTGCCTGGGAGTGGGTCCCAGCAAGCAAAATGGCTAGGGCAGGTTCCACAGGGGGGGATGCACTCGGACAACTGATCTCAGTGATCATGGGTAGGAGGAGGAGTTACGCTAAGACCAGAACATGTCATTACCGAGGAAGCAGGCTTAGTCGTTGTCTGAGGACTATCCCTGCCTCCAGGTCTGGTCCTGACCGGAAGGATACTGGAATCAACAAGGGAAACCCACATGACCTGAAAGTGTTGCTGTGCAATGCCAGGTCAATGATGACTAAAACCACTGCCATCCACGACCTGATTGTGGATGGAGGCTTGGACCTGGCATGTGTGACAGAGACCTGGTTGGATGAAGCAGATGGGCCTGTCCTTGCCGCTGCATGTCCACCAGGTTTCTCTTACGCACAGCAACCCAGGCCTTGTGGGTGGGGAGGGGGGATTGCAGTGATTTTTAGGAAGTCATTAGTTTGCACCGGGTGTCCTATTGGAAAGACCCAGTTCTCTGAGTGCATGTTCTGGAAGTTGGGCAATAGGGGCAGTACAGGATTCCTATTGCTGTACCGACCTCCCCGCTGCACCAAGGATTCCCTGCCCGAGCTGCTTCAGGTCGTGGCAGATGTCCTCATGGAGACACCAAGTTTGGTTGTCCTAGGGGATTTTAACATCCATGCCGACATGACCTTACAAGGGGCCGCTCGGGACTTCGTGGAAAGCATGGCCTCCATGGTGCTGTCCCTGAATAAGTCTGGCCCAACTCATAGCCACGGGCATGCCTTAGACCTGGTGTTCACCTCTATGGATGTTGGTGATCTGACATTAAGTAAAAGCCAAACCAAGGAAGTGCCATGGTCAGATCACTTCCTGGTGCAACTGGACTTCTCCGCGACCCTTCCCCTATGCAGGGAGGTGGGACCGATTCGGATGGTCCGCCCCCGCCACTTAATGGATCCAAACGGTTTCCAGAGAGTGGTAGGGGATGTTTTATCCCATGTTGATGGCCTTTCAGCTGATTCCCTGGTGGCCCGCTGGAATGTGGAGTTAACCAGGGCTATTGACTGTTTGGCTCCAAAGCGCCCTCTCCGATTGCATGGAGCCCAGACAGCCCCGTGGTTTTCCACGGATCTGAGGGCAATGAAACAATCGTTGAGACGGCTAGAGCGCCGGTGGCGGATAACCCATTCTGAATCTGACCGGACACGGGTTAGAGCTCAATGTCGAGCCTACCAAGTGGCGATAGCGACGGCGAAGAAGACTTTCTTCACCGCCTCTATTGCATCTGCGGAAAACAGCAGCAGGAGACTCTTTCAGGTGGTTCGCAATTTAGCGGAACCACCTGCTCCATCAGGGCCCAGTAGGGGCAACATGATCTCCTGCAATGACTTTGCAAAGTTTTTTGCAGATAAAGTCGCTCAGATTCGATAAGAGGTAGACTCCACCGTGGGAGCAGGGCCGGGGCGGGAAAGTGCTAAAGTCCTGTCTAGTCAAGTTGTGTGGGATCAATTTCAATCTGTTACCCCCGAGGATGTGGACAGGCTGCTTGGACGAGTGAAACCAACCACTTGTCTCCTTGATCCTTGCCCATCCTGGCTTATAAAAGCTAGCCGGGAAGGACTGGGCGATGGGCTTCGTGGGGTTGTGAATGCCTCCCTCCGTGAGGGAGCCTTCCCAGACTCGCTGAAAGAGGCAGTTATTAAACCGCTTCTTAAAAAACCATCTTTAGATGCGGCCACGATAGCCAACTATCGCCCAGTCTCAAATCTTCCATTCTTGGGCAAGGTGATTGAGTGAGTGGTTGCTGAACAACTCCAGGCACGCCTGGAAGAAGCGGACCATTGGGATCCCTTCCAGTCGGGATTCAGGCCTCATCATGGGACTGAAACTGCCTTGGTCGCACTGGTTGATGATCTCCGGCGGGCTAGGGACAAAGGTGAGAGCTGTTTCCTAGTTCTGCTGGATCTCTCAGCGGCATTTGATACCATCGACCATAACATCCTACTGGACCGTCTTGAGGGGCTGGGAGCTGGGGGCACTGTTATACAGTGGTTCCGCTCCTTCCTCCTGGGCCGTGTTCAGAAAGTGTTGGTGGGGGATGAGTGTTCAGACCGCTGGGCCCTCACTTGTGGGGTGCCTCAGGGTTCTGTCCTCTCCCCCATGCTTTTCAACATCTACATGAAGCTGCGGGGAGAGATCATCAGGGGATTTGGGCTGGGTGTTCATCAGTATGCGGATGATACCCAGCTCTACCTCTCTTTCAAATCAGAACCAGTGAAGGCAGTGAAGGTCCTGTGTGAGTGCCTGGAGGCGGTTGGAGGTTGGATGGCGGCTAACAGATTGAGTTTGAATCCTGACAAGACAGAAGTACTGTTTTTGGGGGACAGGAGGCGGGCAGGTGTGGAGGATTCCCTGGTCCTGAATGGGGTAACTGTGCCCCTGAAGGACCAGGTGCGCAGCCTGGGAGTCATTTTGGACTCACAGCTGTCCATGGAGGCACAGGTCAAATCTGTATCCAGGGCAGCTGTTTACCAGCTCCATCTGGTACGCAGGCTGAGACCCTATCTGCCTGCGGACTGCCTTGCCAGAGTGGTGCATGCTCTGGTTATCTCCCGCTTGGATTACTGCAATGCGCTCTACATGGGGCTACCTTTGAAGGTGACCCGGAAACTACAACTAATCCAGAACGCGGCAGCTAGATTGGTGACTGGGAGCGGCCGCAGAGACCACATAACACCGTCTTGAAAGACCTACATTGCCTCCCAGTACGTTTCCGAGCACAATTCAAAGTGTTGGTGCTGACCTTTAAAGCCCTAAACGGCCTTGGTCCAGTATATCTGAAGGAGCGTCTCCACCCCCATCGTTCTACCCGGACACTGAGGTCCAGCACCGAGGGCCTTCTGGCGGTTCCCTCACTGCGAGAAGCCAAGTTACAGGGAACCAGGCAGAGGGCCTTCTCGGTAGTGGCACCCGCCCTGTGAAACGCCCTCCCACCAGATGTCAAAGAGAACAACAACTACCAGGCTTTTAGAAGACATCTGAAGGCAGCCCTGTTTTGGGAAGCTTTTAATGTTTAATGTCTTATAGTATTTTAATATTCTTTTGGAAGCTGCCCAGAGTGGCTGGGGAAGCCCAGCCAGATGGGCGGGGTATAAATTATTATTATTATTATTATTATTATTAATTATTATTATTATTATTATTATTATTATTATTATTATTATTATTATTATTATTATTATTATTATTTTCTTCCCTAATTTGTTTACATAAAACTTCCAATGTTAATATGAAAATTAAGGGGGATAGTGGGCGACCTTGTCTGACCCCTTTTGTTTTGATTATATTGCTTCAATCCCTTTTGTATACTGTATACCAAAATCCATATGGTGTAATAGACCTTTCATAAATTTCCAGGATACCCTGTCGAAAGCTTTTTCTGCATCTATAGCCATTAAGACTGCCTTCTTTTCTATTCTTAAGTCTAAATACGCTAATAAGTTTATAATGTTTCTAGTGTTGCTATAAATGTGCCTCCCGGGCAAAAAGCCAGCTTGGTCATTGTGTATCATCATCATCTGGAAGCCTTTTTTTGATCTTTCGGCTAAAATATTTGCATATAATTTATAATCGTTCTTTAGAAGTGCGATAGGCCTATAGTTGTTAATAAGTAGATTGTCCGTTCCCTGTTTTGGAATTAATGCAATAAGGCTGTCTTTCCAAGACATAGTTCCGTCTTTTAAGATGTTGTTCATGATACTTCTTAATGGGTCAGACAGTAAGTCCTCCATTTTTTTATAATATATTGCCGGTAGGCCGTCTGGCCCTGCTGGCTTTCCAATCTTTGCTTCCTTAATTGCTCTTTGAATTTCGTACGATGTAATAGGGGCATTCAACAGTTCTTTTTGTTCTTTAGTAAGTTTCGGAAGACAGTTCTGTTCTAAATGTTCTTTAACTTCTTCTGTTGTTTCATTTCCTTCCTTATAGATTTCTCTAAAGAATTCGAGAAATCGTTTCTCTATTTCTTTAGGGTTGTTTATTATTTTGCCTTTGCACTTAACTCTATTTATAAGCCTTTCTGCCTCTCTCTTCTTTAATTGCCATGCTAATAACCAGGCTCAGGTTCTGTTTCAGGCTGTGTCTCTGTTTCAGGCTCTGGCGCTGTATCAAACACTGTTGCAGACTCAGGCTGTGGCACTATGGCTGTAGCTGTGGCTCTGGTTCTGTTTCAGGCTCTGGCACTGTATCAAGCACTGTTTCAGGCTCAGGCTCAGGCTTCTCCTCTTTATTAGGCTTTGTGTCAGTTTTTGGCTCTAGCACTTATTCTAGCTCTATTTCAGGCTCGGCATGTGTCTCAGCCTTTGTCTCTGTTTCACGCTGTTTCAAGCCCTGTATCTGCCTCTGCCTCTGTTTCAGACTCTGGCACTCTATCAAGCACCGTTTCTGGCTCTAGCTCTCTTTCAGGCTCTGGTTCTGAATTAGGGTTTTGTTCTGGCTCTGGCTGTGTCTCTGGATCTGGCTGTGCCTCTGCTTCAGGCTCCTGTGCTGTATCAAGCACTGTACCAGGCTCTGCCTCTCCCTCTGCCCCTGGCTACGTTTAAGCGTCAGGCTCAGTTTCAGACAGTGTCTCTGTTTCAGGATCCAGCACTCTACCAAGCACTATTTCAGACTCAGGCTGTGGATCTCGGCTGTGGCTCTAGGCTCCGTCTGTGGCTCTGTCTGTGGCTCTGGCTCTCTTTCAGGGTCTGGTTCTGAATGAAGATCTGGTTCTGACTCTGATTCAGGGTCTCATGTTGGCTCTTACTCTGCCTCTGACCCAGCTATGTTTCAGGGTCTGGCTCTCTGTCAGGCTCTGGTTCTGAATTAGGGTTTTGTTCTGGCTCTGGCTGTGGCTCTGGCTCTGGTTCCAGCTCCGGCACTGTATCAAGTACTGTTGCAGACTCAGGCTGTGGCTCTAGGCTGTGGCTGCAGTTATGTTTTGCGCTCCGGCCCTGTATCAAGCCCTATTTCTGGCTCTGGCTCTGGCTCTGGCTCTGGCTCTGATTCATGTTCTCCCTCTGACTCTGATTCAGGGTTTCGCTCTGGCTCTGGCTCTGGCACTCTATCAAGGACTGTTTCAGACTCAGGCTGCGGCTGTGGCTCTGCCTCTGTTTCAGGCTCAGGCTCTGTTTGAGGCTGTGTCTCTGTTTCAGGCTCCGGCACTGTATCAAGTACTGTTGCAGACTCAGGCTGTGGCTCTAGGCTGTGGCTGTTGCTATGGTTTGGGCTGTGGCTCTTTTTCAGGCTCTGGTTCTGAATGAGGGCTTGGTTATGGCACTGATTCAGTGTCTTGCTCTGTCTCTGGCTGTGTCTCTGTTGCACCTCAAACGGTGGTTTGTTGCTGTTGTTGTTGTTGTTGTTGTTTTTATTTTCTTTCTGGGGTGGGACAAATGTTCAGTTCAGGCGGGGTTTATTTTAAGTTTAGCATAATTGTTTCTTGCTTTGTTTTTCTTTTACTATTTTTTTAGGTTATTGTATAGTTTGTATTTTGCATTTTAAGGGGAAAGGGTCAGGGCTGCCTGGGAGGGGGCCTCAGCCAACAGAATGGCTGGGGCAAGTTCCCTACGGGGGTGTGTGTGTATTGGAACACCCAATCTCTTTTATCGTGGGTGGGAGGAGCAGTTGCGCTAAGACCAGACCACGTCTTTACCGAAGATCTGGTTCTGACTCTGATTCTGATTCTCTGATTCTGGCACTCTATCAAGGGCTGTTTCAGACTCAGGCTGTGGCTGTGGCTCTGGTTCTGGCTCTGGCTCTTTCTCAGGCTCTGGTTCTGAATGAGGGCTTGGTTCTGGCACTGATTCAGGGTCTCGCTCTGGCTCTGACACTCTATCAAGGACTCTTTCAGACTTAGGCTGTGGCTGTGGCTGTGGCTCTGTTTCCATTCTTACAATTCTTACATTCTGAAAACATAATAAATCCTTAATTGTTGTCCACCTCCTTTTAGTTCCTTTATCACTCGAATGCTAGCACGGAGTCAAAACTATTATTGTATTTTTGAACATATCTTGTATAACCATGCCATTTTTCTGCAAATTTTTGCTTTGAGATTCCGCTTTTATTTCTTTTTCTTCCCTAATTTGTTTACATAAAACTTCCAATGTTAATATGAAAATTAAGGGGGATAGTGGGCGACCTTGTCTGACCCCTTTACTGATTTCACACTCCTGTGATAAATTTCCATTGATTATAATTTTAGCTTTTTTTTTGATCATATTGCTTCAATCCCTTTTATATACTGTATACCAAAATCCATATGGTGTAATAGACCTTTCATAAATTTCCAGGATACCCTGTCGAAAGCTTTTTCTGCATCTATAGCCATTAAGACTGCCTTCTTTCCTATTCTTAAGTCTAAATACGCTAATAAG
The DNA here is from genome assembly GCF_964188305.1 of Podarcis bocagei. Lineage (NCBI taxonomy): Eukaryota > Metazoa > Chordata > Lepidosauria > Squamata > Lacertidae > Podarcis > Podarcis bocagei. The sequence goes on from NC_138131.1 coordinate 70,993,051, forward strand.
TTTATAATGTTTCTAGTGTTGCTTGCTATAAATGTGCCTCCCGGGCAAAAAGCCAGCTTGGTCATTGTGTATCATCATCTGGAAGCCTTTTTTTGATCTTTCGGCTAAAATATTTGCCAGAGCAGAGTGGGGGGGAAGAGGCGCAGGTGTCAGGTCCAGCTAGCCCCCCCGAAGGGGGAAGCAGTGACAGGAGCAGTGAAGCAGTCAGGAGGAAGGTTACCGGCTGGGCGCGCGCGCCAAGTTCAAATGTACAGGCGCGCGGGAAAGCAGAAAGCCCGGATCGGGAACCAGGTCCTAAAGCCCGCCGGAGGCAGGGGGAAGACTCAGGAGATTCAGCGTCAGAAGAGTCTAGGAAGGGAGAAACCCCAGCTGACAAGCGGACCCAGCGGAGGAAAGAACAGAGGAAGAGGTGGAGCAAGGCTCGGGTCTTAAACTGGTGTATGGGGGGCGGAGACTCAGACGGAGCTTCAGCGGTCTAGAGTTTCAGACGTAGAGCTGCACGCTGCTGATATGAAAGACAAACTGAACTTCAATAAAGACTTTTGTATATAACAACGAAGTGGCGTTGGTCCTTTGTGAGCTGGGACCTAGGGCAGTTCTGACAGTAAGCTCCGTCTCACAAAAAAATTTTTTTGAGAGCTCACGAAGATAGAAAAGGATGACTACCGAGGAGAAAGTGAGGGAACTGCAAGACGCAGTCACACGGCTTTACGCAGAAGTCGAAACCTCCAGAAAGAGGGAAGCGGAAGCAGAAGCGCACTGCTGAGATCTGCAAGCCAGGTGGGAACGTTTGGGCACGGAAGGGCTGCCGGGAACCAAGCAGGAGGGAGTTGGCCTCGGGAAGCGGGGGGGCAGCATGGTAGCCCATTTCAACGGGGACCTGCAGCAGTATCCTAAATTCAGAGCGGACATAGTTTACGCGCTCAATTTGCTTCGGAAAGACTTTAGAGATGAGGGGGAGAAAGTAGGATTCATAATCACTCATCTGCATGGGGACGCTAAATCGTGGCTGCGCACTTTATGGCGCGACGATGATCCCGCCCTCCGGGATTCAAAAGCATTTATTGCGGCTATGGACTCTTGTTTTACATCTACTGTGGATGTGGCCAGGAGGGAAATGCACGGGTTGCGGCAAGGCAAAGCCTCGGTGCGCCAGTATCACTCCCGCTTTTTTGCGCTGGTTAATGTGCTGGGCTGGGAGAAGGAATCAGCTGCCGTCCGGGATCTGTTCTGGGAGGGGCTCAATGCGGCCATGAAAGATGAGCTGGCAAGGGGGGAGAGACCCAACAGCACCACAGCAGTTGTCCAGAGAGCGCTGGCGGTGGGGGTGCGCCTGGAGGAACGCCCATGGAGCAGGGATGACGGACGGGTAGCACGCACGCCGGCCAGAACAACTCCCTTCCTGCCCGGAGAGACGGGACGCGCACAATCCACGCCTCCACTGGGGGGGGGGGGAGAAGAGCCGATGGAGATAGGTGGTGCCAAGGCTCAGACAGCAACCAGAGCCCTAACACCAGGAGCAGTCAAGACGAAGGCTCCTAGAGGGAGCAGGAAGTGTTACATCTGCGACAGTGCACAGCACATGGCCAAAGAGTGTCCCCAGAGGATCCAGAAGCATACTGCAGCCTCAGCAACAGTAAGAGGAGCAGTGCAGCAGGGGGAACAGCTGCAGGGAAACGACGAAGCCTGGCTGGAGGCAGAGGCACTGGGGCCCAGCCAGGCGAGTCAGTGAAGCAGTCCCCAGAGATTTTGCAACCCACAGACCCCCTCCCACCCAAGCCAGTGGTGCAACTCACCGCATCACTCCAGCTGCCAAATGGATTCACCCTGGAAGTCCCTATTACCATTGACTCTGGTAGTAACGCAGACTTTGTGGGGGTGGAGTTCATCAAGCAACATCGCATAGCGCTCCTCCCAGCCACGATGCCCCTAAACGTCGTCACGGTCAATGGCAGAGAGCTACTGGGAGGACAGGTGGTACAACAAACACCGCCTATGGTGCTGCAAATTGGAAATCACCGCGAAGTCATCAGCTTCAACGTCACCCACCTGTCCGACACGCCCATAGTGTTGGGCATGAGCTGGCTAGATAGGCACAGCCCGGCATTGGCATGGTACCAGCAGCAATTGACCTTCTGCTCCTCCTACTGCGCAGAACACTGCATCCGGCCCAGCCAGGAGGAGAAGGGGCTAGGGGAGGAACCACAGCTACACCTAGGCATGGTGCAAGCGGTACCCAACAAGTACAAGGCGTTTTTGGAGGTCTTCTGCCAGAAGGAAGCGGACAAGCTGCCCCCCACAGGCCCTACGACTGCACGATTGACCTCCTGCCGGGGGCGACGCTGCCGACTGGAAAACTTTATTCCATGTCTGAGGACGAACTGCAAGAATTCAGGGAGTTCATAGATCACAACCTGAAGCGGGGATTCATCCAGGAGTCCAAAGCAGTGGGGGGCAGTCCCGTGTTTTTCGTGAAGAAGAAGGACACGCCCCAACGCAGGCTCGTGGTTGATTATAGGCTCGTAAATTCCAGGACAAAGCCCACAGCATTCCCCATGCCCAAGATCGACGACCTGCTCGCGACGGTGAGGAAGGGACGCATCTTTACCAAGTTGGATCTACGAGGGGCATACAACGGATGTGTGCTGGTCCCGGGGGTAAGGTACCGTGAGTGTAGCAGAGTCCACACGAAGAGGGGCGAGGTCCGATGCAGAGAGCCGGGCGGGGAACAGGAACGCTGGAACAGAAGGTTGAGCAGGTAACAGGAACACCGGATGGTCGGGAACAGGAGGCCGAGCAGGGAACAGGAGTACTGGATAGTCAGGAACAGGAAGCCGAGCAGGGAACAGGAGTACCGGATAGTCAGGAACAGGAGACCGAGCAGGGATCAAGAACACAGGAAGGTCCGAAGCCAACAACGACGTTGCTCCCGCAACCTGGGGCCGGGTTGACTGGGCTTTTATCCTCTTCTAAGGCCAGGGGCGGTCCCGGCCCCCAGGAGCCCCGCCTCCTCTGGCCTTAAGGCGAGCACTCCTCCTGGGGGCAACCAGTTCCCTTCGCCTCTCTGCCCTAAGCCTCTGCAGATCAGGAGAGGCCGAAGGGTTACTGGGCCCTGGAGGAGGCTCACCTGTGGCCACTGAGTCATCAAGCCCCTCTGGGGCCAGAAGGGCTTCACCTGGGGCCAGCTCCTGATGCACTGCCACAGGTGCAGGCTCTTCAGCATCTAGGCCTTGCCCCAGTTCAGCCGCCCCTGGAGGCGGGGACTCCTGTGCAGGCTGGGATTCCTCTGTTTCATCCTCCGAATCGGAATCCCAGGCCATCACAGGATGCCTTCGCGCAATCCAAGATGGAGGAGGTGCGAAGGGGCACAGCGAAGGACGACGAGTTCCAAATACGCGACGGACGCATGCGGGAGGGCGACGAGTGGAAGACGGCCATGTTCACGCCTTTAGGCACCTTTGAATATAGAGTTATGCCGTTTGGTCTGCAAAATGGCTCCCACTGTTTTCAAGCCTTCATGCACCACGTGGTGGCAGGTCTCCTCTACAAGAAGTGCGTATGCTTCTTGGACGACATCCTGATCTTCTCGGAATCGCAGGAGGCGCACGAGGGAGACGTCAAGGAGGTCCTGCAGAGGCTACGGGAGCACAGACTTTACGCCAAACTGGAGAAGTGCCAGTTCGATGTGACAGAGGTGGATTTCCTGGGTTACAAGCTGTCCGACAAGGGACTCGCCATGGACAGCACCAAGGTCCGCTCGGTGTTGGACTGGAAGAGCCTGCGCAATCGGAAGGAGGTCCAGAGGTTCGTCGGCTTCGCCAACTTTTATCGCAAGTTCATCAAAGGGTTCGCGAAGGAGACGGCGGCTATCACGGACACCCTCAGCTCCAAGAAGAAGAAGTTCATCTGGACGGAACAGGCGGAACAGTCTTTTCGGAGACTCAAGCGTCTCTTCGCGTCCGAAGAACAGCTGCTACACGTAAACCCCAGCAAACCACTGAGGGTTGAGACTGACGCATCGGACAGAGCGGTGGGGGCGGTCCTGTTGCAGCAAGATCCGCAAGGGAACTGGAGGCCCTGTGCATTCTACTCCAGGAAACTCAGCAAGTCGGAACAGAACTACACCATCTGGGACAGGGAGTTGCTGGCCATTCATGCAGCCTTCAAGGCGTGGCGGCATTTCCTCATAGGAGCCAAACACACTGTGCAGGTCCGCACGGACCATAAGAACCTGGAGTACTGGCGCACGGCGGGTTCCTGAACCAGAGACACATCCGCTGGGCGGAGTTCTTTGCGGATTTCGACTTCCGGATAGAATACATCCCGGGAGACAACAACGTCATGGCAGATGCACTATCCAGGAAACCGCAGTATCTCGAGGAAGCGGCGCCGGTGGCGGCCAAACACATTTTCGCACCGAAAGCGTGGGCATGCGCTTCAGCCACCGTGGACCTGGACGCAGTGTGTCGCGCGCTGCAGACGGATGCCTTCGCGCAATCCAAGATGGAGGAGGTGCGAAGGGGCACAGCGAAGGACGACGAGTTCCAAATACGCGACGGACTACTCACCCACAAGGGGACTCTCTACGTGCCTGGCGACGACCTCCGAGCGAAATCCTGCAGCAGTTACACGACGCGCCCAGTGCTGGACATTTCGGCAAGGACAAGACGGCGGAATTGGTGGCCAGAGACTTTTGGTGGCCCCAGATGAGGGGAGAAGTCGCGGATTACGTCTCTAGGTGTGACACATGCCAAAGGGCCAAACCAGTGCACAGGAAGCCGGTGGGACTGCTGGAACCGCTACCGACGCCGCTCGAACCGTGGGAGAGGGTGGCCCTGGACTTTGTCACAGATCTGCCCAGCTCGTGGTCGTCGACCTGTTCACCAAGATGGCGCACTTCATTCCTTGCGCGAAGGTGGCCACGGCGGAACAGACCGCCAAGCTGTTCATAGACCACGTGTTCAAAGTTCACGGCTTGCCACGGTCCATCCTGTTCGACCGGGGCCGCCAATTCGTCTCGAGCTTCTGGCAGAAGCTGCTGGGCATCCTGAACGTCAAGATCAACTTAGCGTCGGCACGACACCCGCAGACCAACGGACAGGCGGAGAGGGTCAACGCCATCATGCAGCAGTACCTGCGATGCTACGCGAATCAACAGCCATCGACCTGGGTGGACTACCTACCGTTGGCCGAGTTTGCCTACAACAACACGAAGCACGGGTCTACAGGGGTGACACCGTTCTTCGCCAACAATGGGCGGCATCCCAGAACCTTCCCGGGGTTGGAGACGAAGGGGGAGGGGGAGCCACAGGGGGCAGAGCATTTGGCAGCAGAGTTACAGGAGGTCCACGAGCAACTCCGCAGGACCTTGGAACTAGCTAAACACGCCTACAAAGTGCAGGCAGACAGGCACAGGAGGGTCGGGGAAGACATCCAGGTGGGGGACTGGGTCTGGTTAGTGGCCCAGGCAGTGCCGGCCAGAACGTTAGCTAAGAAGAAGCTCAAACACAAGCAGCTAGGGCCTTACCAAGTCGAGGCACAAATTAACCCAGTGGCCTTCCGGTTGACTCTACCGGAGGGTTCCAGGATGCACTCGGTGTTTCATAGGTCAGTCCTCACACCCTACAAGGCACCCCACAGGTTTCAGGCGCCAGGAACCGCACCTCACCCACTCCGAAAGTCGCCAACGGGGGAGGGGTCCCAGAGGGCGGCGCCACTCAACGAGGTCACGGAGATTTTGGACTCTAGATGGGGGGAAGAGGGGGTTGAATATCTCCTCGCCAGGGAAGGTACCCCGGCCAGCGCCAACAGGTGGGTGCCGGACAATGCCTTGGAGGAGCACTACCTCAAAGACGAGTTCCATGCACTCTTCCCGCACAGACCTATGCCGGCAGATTATTTCGACGACTGGCTTTTCACACCCACACTTTCAACCAGCACATTCCAGGGGTTCTCGTCAGCGGAGGAGACGGCGCCGGACACAAGCTCCCCGGAGGGTTCTCCCTCGGGGTCTGCCACGGACCACTCTTATTGGTGGGACACTCAACCCGAGGTGGGGTGGAGCAGGGACCCGCTGAGGGGGCCCTGGCACGCAGCATCACCCGAGGTAACAGGGGGAGAGACGGACATGGACGTGTTAGGGGAGGACCTTGGGTTCGAACACGAATGCAGAGAGATAGGAGCAGAGGAGATCGACGTCGGCGAGCCCATCACGGGCTGCCCGGCTCCTACTGGCCAGTCGCACGCCAGGGGGGAGGAACTGTATCCAGCACTCACCCCCACAGCACTGGAGCACCCGGAACCCGCACCCGCAGAGAGGGAGGGGGAAGGGGGGGCTTCGAGGGGGGATGGATGTCAGGGGCTCAGGGACAGAGGCACAGGGGAGAGAGGAGATGGAGAGCAAAGGGGAGGGATCTGAGGGCAGCATAGGGGAGTATGACAGTGACCCGAGAGATTCCATGAGCTTCTCCAGCGAATCGGAAGATTCCCAGAAGGAGGCGCTGATGGTCAGGGCGAGGGGAGTCCCAGGGGGGACACACCAGAAACAGGGGGCCAGCGGGGACTCCCAAAGCAGCAGCTGGAGATCAGGACCAGCTTCCCCACCAGAGCAGAGTGGGGGGGGAAGAGGCGCAGGTGTCAGGTCCAGCTAGCCCCCCCCCGAAGGGGGAAGCAGTGACAGGAGCAGTGAAGCAGTCAGGAGGAAGGTTACCGGCTGGGCGCGCGCGCCAAGTTCAAATGTACAGGCGCGCGGGAAAGCAGAAAGCCCGGATCGGGAACCAGGTCCTAAAGCCCGCCGGAGGCAGGGGGAAGACTCAGGAGATTCAGCGTCAGAAGAGTCTAGGAAGGGAGAAACCCCAGCTGACAGGCGGACCCAGCGGTGGAAAGAACAGAGGAAGAGGTGGAGCAAGGCTCGGGTCTTAAACTGGTGTATGGGGGGCGGAGACTCAGACGGAGCTTCAGCGGTCTAGAGTTTCAGACGTAGAGCTGCACGCTGCTGATATGAAAGACAAACTGAACTTCAATAAAGACTTTTGTATTTAACAACGAAGTGGCGTTGGTCCTTTGTGAGCTGGGACCTAGGGCAGTTCTGACAACAAGTATAGTTTCAAATCCTTATTTTCTTAACATCTTTCCCTGACTTCCCCACACCTCCCCTTCTTGTATTCCAATTCCAATAATTAGCTCAGCAAGTTCTTGTCCCCAACTTTTACCTTATTATTATTATACTTAATTCATCTTAATTAACCAATTTTAACTTATAGACCTCAATTTAAACAACAATACTCATTCTTTACACCCTTTTCTAAGGTCGACCCAAATTCCCTTCCACGAATTTCCCAATTTTTATATTAATTGCAAAACAAAATAACAGAAAAACAACATATAATTATTCACCCTTTGGATTCTAAATCTCTCACCCCCCCCTTTCCCGGTTTCAATCCCCAAAAAATGTCCATCAGTCCATCAACTAGCAGCCTGGAGATCTCACGTCCGAGGCCCTCAAATCTCTCTCAGTCCCTCTCTGTCAGTTTTTTTGGTAGTCCTTTATATTAGACATCAGGTCTCGGAGAAGCTCTGTCCCTATAGGGTCTATGTTTCTTCCAACCAGACCTCAAGGTTCAAAAATGGAGCCCAAATATTGTTTCTTGTTGCTTTTAAGTCCAAATGTCCCAAATGTCCCCAAAGCTCCAACTTTCGCCTTGATCAGATTTGTAATCCATAGGTCTTCAGATCTCCCCATAGGGAGATCCCTCCATTCTTCATTCTCTAATTCAAACCAAGCTCTCATAATCCAAATCTTGTTTTTCTTAGCATCTATCTTAGCAGGCCTCTGGCTCTCCTTTGTCGTCTGCGGCATTTCAGCTCCTCCTTCCCACTCCTCTGAAACAGCACATATCTCTTCTTGTTCAGCTGCATAGGTTTCTTGAGTCAAGTCCTTGACACATTCAACAAGTTTGTTTACTTTTAAATTCAAAGTTGTAGCATTTGTAGCCAAAGCTTCACTCTGACCTTGTAACTTTGCCAAGAGAAAAAACATTCTATCCAGCTCAGCCTGTATTTTTCAACCTGCAGCCATTGTAATGTCTCAGAACCCCCTCTAGAGGGATTCTAGTTACTTAATATTCCTTCCACCTCCAATCCAACATTCAAGTTAATTTGTTTCTATTCTTCTTTATTTTCAACAGTTTAAAGTCAAATTGTAACAAAAATAACCAGCAAAGATAGCAGAAACCATTTTTTTTCCTTTTCCAACTTTGACAGCTAATTTGACAGCTGTCAAACTCTTTATGTCTCCTCAGCAGGCTCTCTCGCGGATCACTCCCGGGTCCCGGGGGGTTGCACTTCAGCTCTTAAAATCAGTTCTTATCCTCCAGCAAAGTTACTTATATTGCCAAGTCGTGGAATTAATAGCTTTTATCCTGTAAAGAGAAGGATGTTCTCTCAACCTTAGTTATCAATTCTTGCTTTAATTTATCTACAGGAAGGGGAGACGGACTTCCTTTTAGCACCTCCCCCGATCGTGCCAAATTCAGAAAAAACTATTTTTAGTTCCAATTTCTGTACTACTCACGGGTTGTTACATTTAAAGTCCAAATTGTGAAGGGTTTCAGAACTTACAGGGTTAACAGTTCTGAGTGACGTTCTGAATGACGTTTCACATCATGAGGTGTGGCTAAGTTCACATACGGGGATCTTACCGTGTGTTAGTTCTTTTTCTGTTCTGGTCGGAGGAGGAGGAAAGATGTGTGCGCTGTCGCCGGGTGTGTGAAGTGTTATTTACGATGTTATGCTACACGATTAAAGACTGTTGGAGATAAGAGCACAGTTTGCGTGTGTCCTGATTTATTACCCACACGCTGCAATTGCTTCTGCCTGCTGTGTTCACTCTGCTAAACGGCCAAAGAGGCAGGAGGACGTTTTCGATCGGCACAAGACAGGCTGCAGGCGCAGGGAAAGTGTGCCGGGCTCCATTTTGGCCCTCTTGGCCGCCATAGGTTATGGGCAGCTAGCCAAAGCTTTGAAGCTGTTTGCAGCAGAGAGGTCCCTGAGTGTGGGGGAAGCCAGCTGAGAAGACGCTGGAGCCAGCTGGAGCTTTGCTTTCATTTGAGGCTGGAAGGAGCTCGCTGGGAGGAGCTGATCTGCCGGGAGCCGGAAGGAGCTGCTAGTCCGTGAGTACGCTCAGCCCTGGGGGAGGAGATGGCAGACAGCCATGAATCATATACCATCCCGTTTGAAAAGCTGAACGGACAAAACTGGCAAGAATGGAGCTGGAAGCTGAAGGCCTGGCTGGTAGCCAAGGGGCTGTGGGAGGCGACCCAGGGCCCCCTGTTGCAGGCTGCAGCAGGCGCAGCGGTGGCAGAAGTAGCAGCTGCTCATGCTTCGCAAAGGCGCAACCAGAAAGCCCTGGGAGCTATAGTGCTCAGTTTGGAGGGTTCACAGCTACCTTTGGTCGAAGGTCTTGACACTGCTCAGGAAGCTTATCAAGCGTTAGAGAGAGTGCACCACAGGACCACGGCTGGTGCAAAGATCCACACCACTAGACGCTTGTTTGAGATGAAGTTGCGTCCAGGTGGCAACATCAGACAGCATGTTACTGAGATGCTCTCTGTTTTCAATGAGTTGAGGCTGTTGCAAGTCAACTTTTCAGAGGAGCTGAAAGTTTATATTTTGCTCAGCTCTTTGGACAAAAGTTATGACAATTTGTGTCTAACTTTGGAATCGATGAGACCCGCAGAACTTACTCTGGAGTATGTGACAGGTTGTTTGGCAGACGAACAGGAACGCCGTGTCAGAGAGGGCCGAGCTGGCACAGGGAGCTCATCCGGTTGCAGGGGGGCCAAGCCAGCTGAAAGCTCTGTTCAGGCTTTTTCCACTCGTCAATGTTATGTCTGCAATTCCACCAGTCATTTAAAAAGATCCTGTCCGCAGAGAGGCAGAGAGGCCGGGCAGGATGTCTCCAAGGTCGTTTCCCATGGGAGCCAGTCCGGGAGAGGAGGCCAGCGTGGGAACGCGGAGGGAGGACGTGCCTCAGAGAATGGAGACTGTTCTTATCATCTTACTGCTTCCATGGCAACGCTAAAGAACAACTCCAGTGAGGGCAGGGTGATGCGCTGGATAGTTGACTCAGGAGCGAGTCATCACCTGATAATGACGCCACCTACTGGCGGACTGCGAAACTGCAGGGCTGTTTCAGCTGGGACAATTGTTCAATTTGCTGATGGGTCACAAAGGCCATTGTCTAACATGACAAATATTTATGTTTCCTTTTTACAGGCGGAGCTGGAAGTCTACGTTGTGCCAGAGATGCATTGTTGTCTTTTATCTGTACCTGCTCTTGTAAAGGAAGGGTATAAGGTTTGCTTTGAAAATGATGTCTGTTCCATTTCCAGGGGTGGGAGACGACTTGTCAACATGGAATGCAAGAACAATCTCTTTGTTCTGGAGACACCTCTGGAGGGTGGTGGGAATGCTGGAAGAGCACAGGCACAGTGTGCTAGTGTTCCCAGTCATGATTCTTGTGTTCACTTGTGGCACAAGAGAATGTCGCACAGCAGTTTGGAAGATGTTCAGAAGTTGCCCGGGTGCACGAAGGGTTGCAAACTCAAAGCGTGTGGGAAGTCCCTAGAGTGCAAGGCATGCAGAAAGGCAAAGGTACAAAGGTGCAGTTATCCCAGGGTGGAGAGGGTAACCACAAAACCTTTTGAGCTTGTGCACACAGACCTGTTTGGACCCATGGAGTGTCCGAGTCTGGGTGGGGCCAGGTTTGTGCTGACGCTGACAGATGATTTTAGTCAGAACGGCTGGTCTTTCTCGCTGAAGTCGAAGGGCAAGGCAGCACAACTGCTTAAAGATTGGGTTGCGGAGGTGGAACTGAGGTTCTCCACCAGGGTGCAAGGGTTCAAGAGCGACCGTGGGTCAAAGTTTACTGGGTCTGCTCTGAAGGAGTTTTTCA